>NW_026849002.1:0-722964 GCF_030867785.1 Colletotrichum acutatum
TTGATATACGGACGCACTGGTCCCCGGGACACCAGGGCATCGAAGGAAACGAGGCCGCGGACCGGCTGGCCAAAGAAGGAACGACACTGCCGGCGCGGATGGGTCAAATGGCAACACTAGCGGGCATCAAGCGGCTTGCAAGGGAAAAATTACAAAGCCAGCACAGGAGATGGTGGTATAAAGAGCGAAGGCCGCGGTACGCGGACTTGGGGCTTGAGGCAGCTCTGTCCAGCCCTCCTGAACTGGCCTTGCCGCGGGCTACGTTACATCACCTGCTGGCGGCACGATCGGGTCACGGGGACTTCGAGCAATATCACCGACGTTTCAACCACGACGACGCTCTAATGATGTGCTCTTGTGGAGAGGCGAAAGACGTGGACCACCTGGTCTACTGTCGACTAACGCTGGCGAGGAGGCAACGGTGGCCGACCCTCCACTCTCGCAGTATGCCCGAGCCCATAGGTCCTATGGGATCTCTCGAGGCCTACTTCAAGAGATTAATCACCGACCCACGAGGCTTCGAGGCCTTTCTCCGCGTGACGGACTTCTTCCAGAAGATCTGTCTGCGGTAGCAGCATCCACACCTAGGTAGATGTGAGTGCGGACTACAAAGAACCTCCCGATTCCAAGGGACGATTTGGGAAAGAATGAAACTGGGGCACCAGCGGGAACCGGGGACAGACAGAACGCGTAGTGGCCACAAGGCATGATTTGGAGGACGATGTAAAGAGACGACGTACTGTAGAGTAGGTAGCCTTGGCTCACGGCCCTCCACGCCATATACCCTTCGGGAGGTCTGCGGTAAGGGCTCTAGCCCGGCCGCCACGGCGTTAAATACAACAACAACAACAACAACAACAACAACAGCGCTGCCTCTCTTGCCGGTGCTTTCGGCGGTATCCTCGCATGGGGAATCGGACACATGAGAGTTGTATGGGACAATGGCTGGAGATGGATTTTCATCTTGGTTCGTGACACCTATTTAATTTCAAAAAAACAGTGTCTGACAACTTAATAGGAAGGTATCGCGACCGTGGTCATTGCCGTCGGCGCATACTGGTTAATTCAGAACTACCCCGACACGGCCAAGTTCGTTTCCGAAAAGGAGCGCCGTTTCATCAGGGCCAGATTGGCCTCCGACAGCGATGCCACGCACAATGAAAAGTTCTCGTGGAGCAATGTGATGGATGCTATCAAGGACCCAAAGTGCTGGCTGTACGGTCTTGGCTTCCACACCATGAGCTTGCCATTGTATACATTCTCCCTGTTTATTGTGAGCTACCCTCGGAAGCTTGCTCAAGGTCTAGTCAACCATCTTACTGACTTGACCTAGCCTACGATCATCAAAAACCTCGGATACACCGCGGCCGTCGCCCAACTACTTACTATTCCCCCTTACGCCGTTGCCTTTGTCACAACATTGACGGTTGCGATCTACTCCGAACGTACCGGCCGCCGTGCCTTTTTCATCATGGGGTCGTCCGCGGTCGCGGCGATTGGTTACATTATTCTTTTGGCCAACTCTGACCCCGTGGGGAAGCCTGGCGTCTCGTACCTTGGAACCTTCTTCGCAGCTGCGGGAATCTACCCTGCCACCGCTCTCGTCCTCTCGTGGCCGGCCATCAATGTCTCTGGGCAGACCAAGCGTGCTGTAGGCAACGCAATGCAAATCACCATTGGAAACTTGGGGGCTGTGTTGGGGACACAGTTGTATCGCGCCAACGATGGTCCGAGGTACATTGTCGGCCACTCTTTCGCTTTGGGTTATCTTTTGGCGAACATCATCGTCTGTGGTATCTTGTACTTTGTGTTGAAGGGCGAGAATAAGAGACGCGAGGCAATTGCACCGGAAGTTCAAGCAATTGGGGACTTGGAGGATTGGCCCGGTGACAAGGACCCTAGATGGAGATTCCAATACTAGTGCAAGTCGGCACTGGCTGGTTCCGAGCGAGAAGGGCAGTTCCATACACAGGTAGTGCCGAGCCTGAGTGCTTGTGTATGAAACCTAATTTGATCACGGACTTCTGAAGTTGAAGATCGAATTGCGAGTAGACTTTGATACCTATAGAAGAACCCATGTCCAGAGCATCTCTCATATTGGTTGAACGGTTGCTGTATACAGCAAACTGTGACCTCCCTCATGAAGTCATGCGTGTGCTTCACCAACAGCACGAAAAGAAGCATGAAACCGGAAACTGTAGGGTCAGTCTTTAAAGCAATGCTTTGTTGAGAGACTCTTTTGTCTTTGTGGGCGGTAAATACGTGACTTGTTCACTCAGCAAGAGTCGGAGGTTGACTGCGTCGCTTAAGGTAGTTGGAGGAATCGAACTTACATCAAGACTTGCTCGACTCAATGCTAACGCTGATTACATCTGTTCTTACAATATCTCTGCCCACGTTTCTCCCTTGAAGAATGCTCTCTTGACTTCCCCTTGTGACCATCGTTGTTGATACCGTATCGTCAAAGCTGATCGCATTAGCGCTGTGTTGCCTTCTGGCTACTCTCTTCGTCGCTTCCTTGGATCGAGACATTTCGATATCGGATCGATATTGGCCACTCGGACCCGAACCATAGTTCTCATACGTATACCTGCCTCCCCCAGAACTGAAGATGCGCTTGCCAAAGATGAGCTCGCCGAGAGGTTGCAGTACGGGAATGCATGCGGCAATGATCATCGTGCTGCCCTCGACTCTAGCGAAAGGTATCAGCACAAATTCTCGACAGTTCATTGTGGCTGCCAACGTTGAGGACGGTTGCTTAACTCACATGGTCCAAGTTACTAGGTCCGAAGTGTCGTCTGGAATATCACACAAATAATCTAGACCCGGCGTGCTATTCCAAGCGGGATTCCCGACAAACTCACATGAGAAATCCATGCTTGCGAGACTTGGAAGTCGGGAGCATTTGTATATGGCAACGATCGATGAGCTTTTCGTCAAGAAGGTCAGTTTTCGTTGCCATTAGAAAGAAAAAGAAATTAAACCTCAACACGCACATTGACCCAATTCCAAGAGCGATGCTCAGAGCTACCTTCTTTCTTATACTCATCTGCAGCTTCGCAAGGACGACGGCTGGATAGATGGCCAAGTAAAGATCCACAAGCGCGCAGAAACCTAAAAGATATGTCAGAAATAGGGTTCTAAAGGACAGGGACAGAGGGGGTTGAAGCACCTCCAGAGTAGATGGCAAAGTAAACCAGAATCCACTTATACCAGCACGTCTTGTCTGTGACCGAAAAGTCCTACTGTGAGTGGGAAGGTTGGCATTGGGCAAAAAGAATGATTACGCATCCAATCAAGTTGATGAGACAAAATGTGGCGATGAACCACAGGAAAAGCGCATGCCATCTGCTAGGTTTCATGATTCGTGTGAGGAGCGCGACGACAGCAAGCTTCGGGAGTCCAAAAGACATGACCCCAGGAGGGAAGCCGGCAATGGTCCAGAGTATCGCTCCGGACTTCTGCTCGAGTGTTAGCACGTCAAAGTGCCGGCCATTTCCGTGCGCCACCACCGCGATAGCCGTTCCAACATTCGTCCATCCGCAAACCTGGAGCAGACATCGTCAGCAACTGTGAAGCCTCGGATGATATGTCGCACTGGAGACGATCGAATTGAAGCTGAACGGTTGCTTACTACAGATGCGACAATCAAATAGTCGTCAAGATGAAAATGCTTCAATATTTTTCCTCTGACAAAAAGTCTCCCAGCGGTGAAGAGGGCGCTGAGGACCGACATAGAGATGACAACGTCAAGAGCCATGGGGCCCTTGTCTTCGGAATTTCGGTTGAGCGGCACTTTTCCAGACATTGCTAAAAGTAGAGATCGATGAGAACAACAGATCGAACAAATAGAAGACTTCAAAGACAGACCGAAAAGATGGCGGCGGCAGCCACCATATAGGAGAACTGTGATACGCGGTTTTCGGAAAGAAAAGACAAGCCCTCAACTATCGGTACTGGGCCTTGGTAAGAGGGTCGGATTCATAATAATCTGAAGACTGCACCGAATCTCGAACTACGATCGACAGTTGGACATGTGGAATTCGCAGTTGCCCCTTCTCCTATCCACATGAGAAGCTCTTGATCAGTCCATCGATGACACTTTTGGGAAAACCCTGTGTGAGCTTCCACCGCCGTCGGCGGTAATCTTGATTCGGCTGACAAGGAACGGTGATTAAAGGACCAATTTTCAAGTTTCCAAGTTCCAACTCACGTATTCCGACAAACTGCAGGAGCGTATCGTAGACTTTCGTATTCCTCCCAGCATGGGTAAACCAACAGCTCGGGGACCCGGCGACGCGCACGCACTGCACCAACAAACAACACCAACACAAGACTCTCATTCGCCGCCAGGGTAGAAATTCCACCACACCCTTGCCAAAGAATGTTTGTTTTCACCTGATTTTTGCGTCTCCCGTTCCCTCCGTCCCTTGCCCAGGTCTTGGTATAGAGCCATGTCAGAACGGTATTACCAGATACTTTGAAGAGCCCAAGACTTTTTTTTGCCGTTGCTGGTGCAAAGTCGCAGACGATCCCAGCCAGGAGTCTTAATCATCAGAAAGCCTTCTCTTTTAGGAGTGCAATTTACCGAATCAGGTACCGACGATTATTGTTGCAACGGCCCTAGAATGTTGTGGTCAGAATCGGCATGAGGACCGCTGCCTGCATTTTTGCAAAGCCAAGGGTGGTCCCTCTTGGGTAAAACGGGTTTCTCAAATTCTTTGCTTTGTATTTATATGTCCCTTCCCTTTTGTTGTACTTTGATTTCGGCGACATCTTTAATTCAATTTCGAAACTTCCCATCACCATTACAACTTGACCAATTCAATCTTGAAAATGGGCTCTATTCCGGAAAAGACGCTTTTGGACACCTCCATCGCGACCCAAGCCAATGATGCCAAAGGCGTAGCACACCTAGCCAACACCATCGGCACTCTCGGTACATCCTTCCTCCCCAACGATGAACAGGGTCGTCTTGCGCTTCTGAAGCAGGCCCGGTCACTGCTACAGGCACTGGAAACCCCAAGAGAAACAATGATTAAACATTGTTGGGCTCAGGTGGGAACATCTGCCTTCCGCATTTTGTTTCGTTTCATGAAAGTAGTTGCTAAGTTGCTGTTACCATCAGCCTGCTGGACCTTCGTCATTGCGACCGGCATTGAGTCGGGGCTGTTTGAGTATCTGGTTCAAAACCCTGGTCCGAAGACCGTGGATCACCTAGGCAAAGCACTTCGCTTCGACATCGATGTACTTTCTCGCACACTGCGTCATCTCTGTTCGACGGGATACCTCAAGGAAGTTGGCCCAGATGAGTACGAAGGAACGAACTTCACCAGGTCGCTGAGTATACCGATCATAGCCGGCGGATATCCCTGTCTGTAAGACTTGCCCTCAGCCACTTTTTTTTCGTTATGCCCCCGTTTCTGTGGATTGGCCGTCCTGCCACATCACTTAGCGTCGAAAATTGCTGGCCGACCTTCTCGAATTTCCCCCTCTATCTCAAGAAGCACGATTGGTCCATCTCGCCGGACCCAAGAGAGGGGCCAATGCAGGATGTCATTGGTAAAGACAACAACTTCTTCAAGCACATGATGACCAACCATCCCGCCGGAGAATTCCAGAACCATATGGCTGGATACAGGCAAGGACGGCCTTCCTGGATGGATGACGGATTCTTCCCCGTTTCAGAGCGCCTTGTCAAAGGTGCAGACAGTTCACCAGAGGCGGCTTTTCTCGTCGACATTGGCGGTAGCATTGGCCACGATCTGGACGAATTTTGTCGAAAGCATCCCACTGCTCCGGGTCGACACGTCCTTCAAGATCTCGAATACGTACTATCTCAGACTCAGAAGGTTGACCGTAAGATTGAGCCCATGTCGTACGATTTCCACACAGAGCAGCCTGTCAAAGGCGCAAGAGCCTATTATATGCACTCTGTCTTACACGATTGGACGGATGATGTTTGCGGGAGCATCTTGTCGCGCGTCACTGAGGCAATGAAACCGGGTTACAGCAAACTCCTCATTAATGAGAATGTGATTCCCTCAATTGGGGCAGATTGGCAGGCTACGGCGCTGGATATGATGATGATGACACTCTTTAGTTCCAGGGAGCGAACAGAGGAGCAATGGCGCAAGCTTCTGGAACCTGCTGGTCTCAAGATTGTCAAGATTTGGTCAGCGGGTGAAGGCGTGGAGAGCTTGATTGAGTGTGAGTTGGCATAAGTGAGGGTATTGGAACCTGCGTGGATGCTTGCAATGATAAAGAATAAACGATGAGATGTTGTTGCCTTGGTTCTTAAAACTTGGGAATGCCGTCATGGTATTGGTGGATGCAACTAGTTAAAGATCATGGTTACGTGAGATCAGTAAGCGGAATTAGGATCTATGGTCCGCCGACAACAGAAAAAGCCCCGAGAGATAAACATACCATTCCAACTTCTCATGCCAACATTAAAACCATTCAATGCCACCAAGCGTCGTCCGTCTCCGGGTCCCTTAGTAGCATCGCAATTGATTAAGCGAAATATTCGGTGTTTATATTCGGTGTTTTGACCATCCTAGACCAACGTGCGTAAGCTCAGCTTTCACCCGCGACTATGTCTACCCCAATCCGAGTCGCCGCATGCCACGTCTCGCCCGTCTTTCTCTCCGCGCGACGCACAACCGAAAAGGCAATCTCCCTCATTCACCAAGCATCCAGGAACAAAGCAAATCTCATCATCTTCCCAGAAACCTACATCCCAGCGTTCCCTATCTGGTCTTCCCTGCGCGCTCCCTTTGAGAACCACGACTTCTTCAAGTCCATGGTGCAGGAATCCATCCACATCGACGGTGCAGAAGTCGACGCTCTCCGCTTTACTGCAAAGAAGCTCAACGTGCTGCTTAGTGTCGGCATTTCTGAAAAGGCCCGCTACAGCAGCGCGACGCTTTTTAATACTAATATCATCATCGGTACAGAAGGAGAGATTCTAGTCCATCACCGAAAACTTATGCCAACGTTTTTCGAAAAGTTAACGTGGGCTCCTGGAGATGGCTACGGCCTGCGCGTTGCAGAGACGCGATTTGGGAAGATTGGGAATCTCATTTGCGGGGAGAACACAAATCCGCTTGCGAGATATGCGCTCATGGCGCAGGGAGAGCAGATTCACATTTCCACGTGGCCTGCGATATGGCCGACGAGAGTTCCAAAATCCACGGAGACAAGCTCTCGAGAGGGGTCAAGCGCGGCTAAAGGAGCCAACTATGACAATGTTGCTGCCAACAGGACAAGAGCGGCTGCACACTGCTTTGAGGCTAAAAGCTTCGGTGTTCTCTGCTCAGGAGTTCTGGGTGAGGATGCAGTTGAGGCTATCTCTTTGGGTGCGAGCCAAGAAGACGTGGTCGCCCAGGCGCTGCGGGATTCGCAACGCGGCGCGACCATGTTCTTGGACTCAACGGGCGCATTATTGCCAGGCTTCACAGTTGAAGAGGGAACTCTCCAAGAAACCCCGTCAGCATTCTTGCAACACAAAGAAGACATCCTATACGCCGACTTAGATGTTGTGATTGTGTTGAGGGGAAGCAGTATCACGATGTGATTGGCGGGTATCAACGCCTCGATGTGTTTGATGTCAAGGTTGACCGTAGACGGCGAGAACCAGTTTTGTTCAAGGGGGATCATCTCACACTGAAAAGAGAGATAGGAGCTTTTGAAGAGGATTGAATCAATCGAAGCCGCATCATAAGATTATCATGACTTCAACTGGTTGGGTACGGACTTGCTACAATCTTGTCGCTCATGCCGCCTTCGCGAATCCAGTCTCAACAACCCCAGGCTGTTTCCTGAACGGCTGCGGCGCCGTGCCACTAGTCATCGTACACTGCCACATCAGTCTCTTCTTTTCCTCGTCCTCCTTATACTGAGCCAATTGTCCCGTGATGCTGTGCATGACGCCGCGATTGTGAAAGATGACGACGTCACCTTCCTCCCACCGGTGAGTGTAGATATTCTCCGCCGCCCAGATTCTCTTCTGGAAGCTGTAGACAATTTCGCGGACCTTGGCTACTTCGTCCACGATTGATACCTCGCCCGTCACCGGATCCCGAGTTGTAAGTTTGAATACGCAGCAACCATGGACCTGGAGAAATGGTCGATCGGGGTTAAGGGGGTTGCGCCAGACCATCTGAGGCTTGTCAGTACAACATCGAGAAGAATCCAGATGGGGTTTGGTGACTTACGGGATGTTCAGCAACATTCTCCCAAGACCATTCAGAGAGTTGCTCCATGGGAATCTCTTTCCCCATTGTTGGGATTGACAAGCCGTCTTCCGTCGCTTTGCATTGTCTGATGTATTCGTAGGCTTGAGGGGCGTATGTTACGGTTGTGTTCAGAGCAAACTCCTGCTCAGCCGGGGTAAGCAGTTGGAATGCCCGCGCTCCGGAGAAGACTGACGAAGAGGTTAACCATGCGTCTTCAGAGTTTCCGAGCACTAGACTTACAGGCCGTGGATCCAGCAGCGATGCTCTTTTCTTTCCCGTCTGGAAATTTGAGTTTCTGATCGGGCAGGTTCGGCACCTTGACCGCGTGAAGGATCGTGACTTCACCAGGCAAACGCTGGTAGAAGGGAGTGTCCATGTGCCACCGGTATGGACGGGTATATCCATTGCTTAGCTCCTGCTCCGATAGAGGCTTTTCGTGGAACAAAGTATGATCCTGGCCGGTTCTATTAGCTCAGATCGTCAACGGCTCGCGGTTTCCGAAATTCAATTAATCAGTTGATCGAAGATAGGTTCCAGGCATACCAGATGAATCACCTCCAACTCTTCAACTCCTTCATAGTTCTTAAACTTGCCGCTACCGATGATGCCCACTTGCGGTGCTCTCGGAATTCTTCCTGCCTTGTATGCCGAAAGAATATTTCTGGGGTCACTGACGGCTTTCTCGCCAGCAGAATGAATATCACTCGCAGTCGGGTCGAAGACTTTGGTCAGCTTAGGCAGAGTCTCAGGTGCGATGCCCTTCTGGTTCTTGATGACCACGACCTGGTTTTCGAACAGGGCTCTTCTAAAGGTGTCGAGGTCTTCTTCTGACAAAGCGTCTACGTCCAGGACATCCATTGATGACGGCAGGTGAACTTCGGCTCCAATCAAAGAAGACTCCCGAAGAGAGGTTGGAAGCTCTTTGAAGGAGAGTCCCTGAGATGGGGAGTTGAGACTGCCCATTGTAAATGAATGACTGATGTGGTGAAGGTGATAAGGCTAGAGAGTAAAATTGACTGAGGCTTTGGGTTGATGGGCACTGTATGAGCCGGGTAGCAGCATGAACTTATAGCTGACTACTCTTACCATGACATCGACGACTTCAAACTGTCTTCCAATTCAGAGCGGGTAAGTTGAACACGCTCTTCCGCACCCCGAGATTCAGAATTCTCCTGTCATGTAACACGCAGTGACTCGTAGTAATCGTACTGGCATAGTCTCTCATTGGCCGAGCGATGGGATGCATGCGGGCGGGTCCTTCATCTCACCCGCACCTCACAGGAATGGCCCAAACACTGTTCCCGTCGATTATCTCCGGGCACACAGAGACGCGGGCCAGTTTGTGCAACTCGCCCGCACTAGCCAAATGCATCTCTGAAAGAACGTATCGGTTGGTATATATACGACAATGAAGTCCAAGTGTCTCTCCTTCATGGAATATTCAACTCCCCGAATGCGAATCATTGCTTTGTTCTTACCTTCATCATGGCAGTCGTTGGAGTCAAGATTTCCCCTCTTCCAAAGCCGTTTGAGAAATCAGCAGTCGATTTCGGAGCCGAACTTTCGGGGATTGATCTCGAAAACATTGATGGCAAGTTCATGTGTCCAGAAAGAAACACACATATCAAGCTAATCACATATATAGATGGAAGTTTTCAAGTTATTAGAGAAGCCCTCTATAACAACAACGTTGTCCTGATCAAAGGCCAGCACAACCTCTCACCTAAAGCCCAATACGAACTCACCCGCCTATTCGACCCTGAAGCAAGCACATACAGCCATGGTTCCCGCATCGACAAACGCAGCGTCCTCCACAAGGATCTAACCACCCTGCCATCCCAGCCGCAAGTGCAAGTCATCGGCCACGGCGCAGTCGCCGAGTTCGAAGGACTGGATAATCTCAAGCTCACCCACCCTCACCACAAGACATTTCATAAGCATCCTATTCCGGAAGCCGAGGACTACAACTATACCCACTTTTACCGATGGCACATTGACTCGGCCATGTACAACCTGGATCCGCCTCTCGTCACATCGCTCTTTGCTTGCAAGGTGCCTAAGGGGCGGCGGCAGATCTGTCGCTACGACGACGGGACTGGGGATGAGCTAGAAGTACCCTTGGGAACGACAGCTTTCATCAGTGGATACCGCATGTTTGAATTACTACCGGAGGAGGATCAGGAGTTTGTCAGGACAAGCACGATTGAGTACAGCCCACACCCGTACATCTGGATGAGCAAGGCAAAGGCGAGATCAAATGGCCTAGGTCTTTTCTCAGAAGGTCTAGAGCTGTCTGAAGACCTGCTCCCAGAGATTGATGAGGAAAAGATCAGGAGATACCCTATGGCATGGAAGAATCCGGTGACGGGAAAGTTTGCCATGATGGTGTACCCGACGCCGGCGCGCAGGATCCATCTTAAGGACGGAACGGTGATGGAGGACTTGAAAGAGGTCAGAGAGTTGATTTACAGACTGCAACGACCAGCAATCAGCCCACAATACGTGTATCCTCATGACTGGGAAGAGGGTGACCTCGTTCTCTTCAACAACCATGGCGTTATGCATTCCATTGTTGGAGCCTTCGCGGAGAACGAGGTTCGCCTATTCAGGCAATGTAACATGGCAGCGAGCAGACCGCCTCAAGGTTCTGACTGCTGAGAAAATGAATAAGATGTACGCCAGCTTATATTCATTCATACGCCCCTGTCAGGCGGTGGATCCGATCAAAAGACGAAGCCCACTTGATCCGGATGTAATCCTTTTGATCACCGTGTTCATTGACCTCTACGAGCCAATTTTACGGTGACCTCGTCTCCCAGACCTCCAACTTTCTCAAACTTTAAAAACATAATATTAGAAGATGTTACAGGAATCAGAACTGAGAGGCGTTGCGTACCTTGTAGAGGCTCACCAAGGTAGCCACAACTTTGTACACCTCCAGGGCAAAAATATTCTTGCCAATGCACGTCCGAGACCCCTGCCCGAAAGTGAGCTCCGTCGTCTCCATCAATCCCTTCCTTATGAGATATTCCTCTTTATTCTCCGCTGTTTCCTTCATCCATCTCTCCGGGTTGTATACATCGGCATCCTGACCAAATACACGGCGATCCCGGTTGATCTGAGAAGCTGAACAACCTATATTGATGTGTCCTGGAATAAACACGCCATTGGGCAGCCGCAAGCCTGCCGAAGAAGTGACTCGCTGCAGATTGAACGAGGCAGAGCTGTGGAGACGTAAGGCTTCTTTGACAACACCCAATAGGTACGGCAGTTCCTGAGGTTCGTCAAAAGTCGGAAACGGTCCGCATCCACCTTCTTTCAGTTACACGTACAACTTGTTCTGCGAGGTTGGGCTGCTCGCCAGGTACTTGCACATTTCGTGGAAAGTCTTCCCAATCAGGTTCCCTGAGGCCGATATTGCGATCTGCTTGGTTGTCATGAGCTGAGGCTGGTGCGCATGCGTGGCGACGAAGTAAGACAGCAGGTCAGGTCGGGTATCAGATTTCCCTTGGGAGACACGTCCGTTGACGATTTCAGACACAACTTTGAGAAACTGCGATGGCCTTGAGCGCCTCATCACGAAGTTCTCTTGGACAACCTTGTGCAGCCAGGGTATTTGGGAGACGATGGCGACGTAGGCCCCAAATCGCTTGACCTTGTCATACAAACCATACGTGTCATACCCATCGAGAAAGCCAAGAGGTTTGCCCAGAGACAGTTTCGCAACGACGTCGAAGCAGTCTATTCACGTACTGGAGTCAGCCTTTCGTCGTCAACAGGTGGGAACAGAGGGATTGGGCTAACAATTATAGCACCAGCGGCTCAAATTCAGCACCTGCTTCTTCTCAGCGTGATTCTCACAAATGTTGATGAACTTAGAGATGAGCTCATCAACATAAGGCTCATAAGCCTTCAACGACGTCATCGAATAAGCATTCGATAACAAGCGCCGATATCGTGAGTGAATCGTCTCCTCCTGAATACTGAGGAGACTTGTCGTCACCCCGGATTGACGGAAAGGTTTGTAAGCTTCACCCTAGAGGATTCGCAGTCATCAGCATCAGAATTCCAAATCCTTCAATTATACAATTGTTGAGTTCATCAACCTTGTCAAGCCGCGATCGAACACCATAAATGACTGGCACGGCGGAAGGATCGAACACGGTAATCGAGCAAGGTCCTAGGCGAATCACATCGCCATATGTGTCTCGGAGATCGTCCAAGATATTCACTTTCGATGAACCACGTTCAGTACGCCAGGCTGAATAGACCGCGTACAGTTCCGTGTACCAAGCAATCCAAGGACCCTGGATGTCAGACAGACACGCTCGGTGACTGTCGATGACGCATTTGAAGCAAAACGTTGCTGTCAATATGAGTATAGAAGCGAGAACGCTCGTCAAATTGATTGATTGTGGGAGTTCCATCATAAGTTGCAGTGCGTCTGGTCGAAATCTGTGAATGTTTCGATGCGGATGTGGTGATGTGAGAACGGGTCAAGGTAAAGATCTCTAATTTTGTCTTCGACCAGGAGTAGGTATATTCCTTGCCCCTTAATGATCAGCCGAGGCTCTGGTTCCTAGATCGGGACTTGAACTTACCTTAGTCCAAGGTGGCCTCCGTCGTTAGCGACGGGCGGGATATGGACGAGCCCGACTGCCGTCTTGGCTTCTCTGTACGTGGCTGCCATCCATGACAATGAGGCCCTCTAATCAATGTCCGGGTTGATGTGACACGCTATTCATATTCTCTCAGCTTGAAAATAATCTTTTGAACTACATTTGGGAAAATATTGTTTATCCTAGGGCGCCATGAATATTTTTCGCCACCTACGACGCCCGCATTTATTAATATCTTCCTTTAGTGTTCTCACGGAGGTATCCCTTTCGAAAGACTCTCTTCACGGCAAGTCAGACGGTGTTTGCTTTGCGCGATTTAGCTGAAATTATCCACGTGCTTAAGCCGTTTGTATCACTCCAATTTCATGAGCTATTGAGCATACAGGGATGCCTCCGGGATGGAATTGAACAGTAAGCTTGGGTGGACCAGGTCGAGAAAGTTTGTGCGCAATTTATCAGGAATAATACGATGCTAAACTAATGTAACTTATCATACTTTCGCAGATCTTCGGGCTGGCCGTCTTCAATGCTATTCTAACTCTCTACAAAAGCCGTATCTCTCGCTGACTGCGTCACTGTACCAAATAATCTCACTTCCAGCTCATCTTCGCTTTGCCGTTGACATCACGCTCACTATTAGTACTGCTGACGCCTGCCTCGGCAGTATTCCTCCACCACCATGCAACTGAACAACCTTCTCGTCACCGCTGCTCTGTCCTTCAGTATGGTAAGTATGCTCCATGAGCTCTATCACGGGTTTGACGACCTACTGACGACAGCATAGGCCTCTGCATATGGTGTTGGGAACCCCGGCAGCACATGCACACCGGGCGGATTTCACTGCAACCCTTACGAGGAGCCCAATGGCGTTACCTATCAGAACGCCTGGTGTCCTAGCCAGTGCGACCCACGAGACGGAAGGAAGGATCCCAAGGGCTGCAACTGGGCGACTTGCGACAAGCAGACCCCGAATCCGAACAACTAGGGGGAAGGATCTTTCCTACCGAGATCGGGGAATGGAATGCCGTATACTTGTACGCTGGCTAGAGCCCCTCAGCAATCTATTTACGTTCGGAGTGCATGTCTCAAACTCCCCATCGGTTTCGCAAGCCGTCCTTTCATCTGCCACCCGGGCGCAGCTTTGTCCAAACTAGTCTCAAAAGACCCTTTTTCTCGCTTGATACCTGCGACTGTGCTCTTTGTCGAACCTGTCTCTGCTAAGGACGGGTAAGCGTCGTCGAAAGAGAGTTTCACACAAGGTGGGGTTTACCCGGTGCATGGCGGAAATACCTACCCGCTTTAGGAATGTTTAGCCCACGGTTCATCGATTAGGTTTAGTGTAAGAGCAACGATCAGAAGGAAATTGCGTAGGGCATGGGCGTGGATTGAGATGTGATCATTATATTCTTTCGTTCTTGTGATATGAAGCGCTCATCTCGCTTCTTCAACTTGAATATGCTTTCTGATGTACGAACAAGGGACCTCAGGCTAAGTTGATGGGCCGGGACGGAGCTCGCTGGATCATGCCACACATGAACGAAAATCTTGTAAATCGAGTAGGCTATTCTTCCATATTTGCAGCGGTGACCGCTCTGGAAAGAATCCAACTACTCATTCCTCGCAAGGCCTGCTTCTGGATGCACTTTCTGCCAAGTGGCACTGCGGACAAGCACAACTTTCCGTCACCCGTAGAACGTCTTCTATGTAGCTGTGGGCGTGGCCGGTGATTTGAAGGTGCCCAAATAGCCTCGTTACGGGTTGTACACAATCTCGTAGCCTGGGGCCGATCTACATGCCTCGGTAGTCGGTCTCGTGCCAGCTGTCACACACGCCTGCGCGTAAGAATCGCACTACAACTCGGATGTCAGCCAGAATGCTTGTGTACGATGTGTCAAGTGGCAATCTCTTGAGGTGACGTTGATACATGCAACGACTATTCAAGTCAAGTATGCACCATGTTTTGCCGCTTCACAAACGCAGCTTCGGGTGCTGCGAGACTAAGCCCAAAGATCACGGCTGCTGTTCTGTCGGTATCTGACGGAGCTTCCAGAGGCTGGAGATTTGTTTGCTACGAACCTAGCGAATGAACTCGCTAGGTAGTGAGCATGCCCGCTACAGCATTATTCATACTATCGATACGAGGTCCATCAGCACTTGGGCGCTTACTCAGCCAAGTGTTCTGATCAATCACCGGCTACATGTTTCTGGTCAGGATGGATTAGATGCTCAGCACGAAGTCATATCGTAGATTCCCGCCAGCTGGTCCGTCGCTCGGGACGGCACTCGAGACTGGGTTTCTGGACGGTACGCGAACTCCATTGTCCATATCGCCCGTCGTTTGATTCTCTCCGTCGGCCACCACGACAAGTCCGTATGAAGATCTGGCCTTAGACATAACGCCGCGCCCAAGTAGCCCGAGCCAGCAGAAAGGGTTTCACGAGGAGAAAATGAAGAAGATTGGTGTTTTGGAACAAAACGACCTGACTAGAATAAACACAATTTGGATGGCATTACGTGTCAAATCTGTTGTATAAGAAACTTCTCTCGTATAGCAACTCAGTCTGCCGCCATCAAATAGCATCTCAGAATATCCAATTGTCATTCAACTCCTGCATCGGAACGTGGATAGGCCCATCGGCTAACACATCCACCCGTTGCGCCACAAGCCGATGCTCGCGCGCAGGGAACGGCTGGTTCTGCCTGCTTGTCCTCCTCCACAGCTCGACGGGGAGAAACAACAGAAAGAAAATCGGCGATGCCCTGACAGCCGATATCATCAGCCATGGAACTGTCGCAGTGACCCATTGCGCTAATCTCAGCCAGAGGATGACTTGAATGAGGACTGGTAAGAAGTAAAATAGCCATAGACCAATCACCCCGAATTCCCTCCTCAAAGCAATTATGAACGCGTGATGTCTCAAAACACCAAGACCGTGACTGACGATGAACATGGTACATGGTACGACGAAGAGTAGGGACGGGTTCAGGAGATCATGTGGGGTGTGGTTGTTGTAAACAAATTTGACGACATCGTAGTGTATGGCGATGGATGAAAGAACGAAGGTGACCTTGGGAACGAGTCTCAGACGCCTATGAGGAGGATCCATTTGGCGCCTCTGTCCCAAGCGTGTTACTTTCGTTTATCATGCGTATGTAGATGTGGTGTGTGTGTTTGTGTCTTGACTGACGATTAGCTTACATGTACTTCCTACAGTTTTGGTTGCGTTCTCTTAAAAAAAAATTCCTTTCCACCGGCTTTGCGGTAGCCACGATGGTTTGTCTTTGATCATTAGAGTGTTGTTCGAATTTACACAGAATCAGCGAGACCAAGCTGTCTCTGAACCAAATGTTCTCCATCCAATGGACAAAGAAGAACATGCCAACCATGGCTCAGTTTGTGCTGCTTGAAAGATCACGCTCAAACTTGAGTTATTTCAAAGCCAGGATATCTACAACAAAGGCTTTGGATGAGCTGAGCTTCTTTCTTCGGACAAAGGTATTGTTACAATCTACCATTGTGGCTGGATGACGTTTACTCTCATACAAGGCTTATGAAATGGTCGGCTCAATCGCCATGAAGTATAGCTTCGAGTGCGCAACAATACCTCACCATTCGGTATAACACTGGATCTCCTAGTAAATACTTAACGACATCGCTGAATTATACAGTTATAAGATGTTCCGGCCATCCTCCTGTTTTTAACTCACGTGTGGTTACAGGCTCTACTCTGTCCGACAGTTCGACTCGTACTCCAAACTCGCTCTCAGGTCCCGATGGCCGGCATCATGTAGTACGTTTTCCTATATGAATAGTCTTCATCGTCTGTTGAGACACTCTCGGCCAGAACATTCGACCTTTGCTGATGGTACGCAGACTGCAACGGCACATTCGCTTACATCCGCCTCTGTCTATTTCATTTTGGCCTCCAAATCACGTTGTTTAAAATCCTAGCGAGGTCTTTAGTTTAGCTCACAAAGCTTTGCTCGAGTCCGCTCATCGCTCATAAGCGTCAGTCTGCTTTGGAACAAAAAGTCTTGGAAACATTCATCTCAAGCACCCCTGTCCTTACCTCAGATGTGTGGTCTAGTCGAAGATCTTCGGTGACTGGAGGCACTTGCCCCCCGGACGGATCAACTCTTTCCATGTAATTCACGTGGGGATACCCCCTTCACCTCGGATTATTCGACTAACCTCCCTGCTCGCAGCAGCGGACGCCACTTCTAGCTAGTGCACGCGGGACCAAGAGTTCTGGAAAGACATCCCGGAGCCGAAGGGTCGCGTCTCAGCCGACGTCTTCGGTTCCGCTGGTGGGGGCTAGTGTACGACGATACGCGCTAAGGGTGAGGCGGGCTGCGTGTCGGGGCGTATTCTTTCCTTTGGGCCGCCCGAGTTTGCCGATTCTCGGAGATGGGGGCTGCCGGGAGAACACGGGACACTGAAGATGTCTCAATAGCATCGCTCGCCCTGAAGAATTGGCCACGGAGAAGGTCAGAGCTTTAGCAATGGTGTCGCTGGATTCTCGGAGTGGATAACGGGCTCGAGGTATCGAGGTCACTGAAAAGGGTCACTAAATGGAACCAAGACTGTTGCAGTTTTCATTGGATTCACTGGGTTTTGCATGCAAATACACTACACAGGCATAGCTGACAGCACCAAGATGTGCCAACTCAGATGATGGCAACTGAGGGTTCGGGCTAATTTGACCTCACAACCGGCTGTACCCAAAGCATGTAATGTAGTTCAAAATATCTCTTCATTATTCGCATCTTTCATGCGAAGCAAGAAAGCGGAGAGTTTCGGTAAACCAAAGGTCACCTTTCCTAGATAATACCTCTGAATCTTCCACCCAAGGTAAGCAATAGTCTCTTCTTTGACAGGTAAACCTCGCCAAATATCCTCTTCAAATGTCCCCACTCAAACAACCCGTAAAACGCCTTCTTTGATGATGGAATCATCCCCGTGGTATACATTTCAAAAATAATCGAGTTTCCCCCCTCTCTTCCCAACGAGTTTCCCCGCCAAGTACCGTAAAAGAACGCCCTTGTAAAGATAGATGTTCCCAAAGTCGTCAAAAACAGTGTCAACCGCCGGGAACCTCGCGCCTTTTCCCCCTTCTTTCCATCTACCCAATGGTTGGATTTTTGTAAAACATCCTTCTATGATGCACTCACTCCATCTCTTTCTGGTTTCCGTGTTCGATAATGTGCGCAAGGACAAGACACAACACCAACCCATCAAGACCAAAAAGGTCCCTCGGCCTGAGCCCGCTGCCACTGCTGTGCCTCCGCAAGCCTCTTCTCCAACGCCTCATTCTCCTTCCACAGCTGCGAATTCTTCTTCTCCAAGTGCGCAATGTACTCGGTCGCCTTGCTCAGGATCGTCGCCTTGTTCAGCTTGCGCGCGGGCATCAACCCGCCCAACTCCTCGACGACGTCAATCGCCTCGTCGCTCTCGGCGGCGGCGGCCTGCGGGTTTTCGGTGTGCTGGACGACGCACCGCAGCGAGGGGACGGCGTCGCGGAGGGCGATGATTTTTTCGTTGATGTTGACGCGGTAGCGCTTTTCAATCATGTTGTGCGGGTTCTTGGAGGGTTCGGAGTGTTTTGTGCGGCGGGCGGGGGGTTCGGGGGAGGCGGAGCGGGAGGAGGCGGAGGAGGCGGAGGATTTGCGCTTGAGGTCGTTGGTGCGCGGGGAGGTTCGTTGTTGGGTTTGTGGTTGTGGTTGTTGCTGTTGCTGTTGCTGTTGCTGTTGCTGTTGGCGTTGCGGCTGTTGTTGAGGACGAGAGGAGGGTGCGGATGTCGTCCGGGCGAGACGGGGCGACTTTGCGGGCTGCTGGGTTTGAGGTTGAGGCTGCGGCCGGGCGGGCGCGTCGAGGGTTTGGAAGAGGGGCTGCGTGTCGTTGATGCCCTCGCGGCCAAAGGCGACGGCGTCGGACATGAGGTCGGACGGGTTGGCGCTGGGGCTGAGGGTGAGGTTCTGGGGGGAGAGGAAGGACATTGGGCTGCCAAAGGATTCGCCGTAAAAGACGTCGAGGTCCGGGGAGAGGGCGGGCTTCTCAAAGTAGGCGGGCCAGTCGCCGCCCGTGGGGAGCTGGAAGGAGGAGGTCGGGAAGACGGGGGAGACGGGGGAGCCGCGGGACGGTGCCGAGTCTGCGCTGAAGTCGGCTTGGGTGTCGTAGAAGGAGAGCGGAGAGAGCTCCGGGGGGCTCTGTTGGAGATGCAGTGTCAGTTGGGTGTTGAGGCAGAGGGAAGAAGTGCTGGTTGTGCAGGTGTGAGAGACTTGATACCACTTGGTTCAAGTCGTCGTGTGTAAGTCGGGAATGGCAGTGTGGTTTAAAGGGGGAGGAAGAAAAGAGAGTACGCACCATTGATTGAGGCATCGGAGGTACTTGATAGTAGTCAAAGGACTGTTGTTGAGCCATGGTGCGATTCATGGAGGGGTAGGTTGACTGGGGTGTGGGAGGTGATGGGGGGAATCTGACGATGGACCGGTCTGGAGGAATTGTCGTTGATTGAAGATGCGAGAGGCTGGTGGCGTTACTCGGGAAGTGAGTTGACGAGGGGCCGGTGTTGAGATATGTGTGTGTGCGTGTGAGTGTGTGTGTATGTGTCGAGATGCCGATGGCGAGAGGAGACGATATTAGTAAGGTACTGACTGTATGTAGTAAGATATGATGTTACTTTAGATGAGGCTGATGGTTCGAGAGTGGACAGGTGGGGAGACAACAAGACGGACGGCAAAGCTATATACTAGAAGGCAAGTCCAAAAAAAAAAGAGACATGGTGAAGCATGGGTACTGCGCATCCGTAAAGAGGCGTAAAGAGAGTCAATGGCCAAGAAAATCGGCCATGAGCCGGGGTTGAGGTCCGAATGCTGGGATGCGGGTAGGGTGGACTTGGAGGAATGGATCATTGGGGGGGGTGATGGTAAGGCGGGCGCGGGTTGGAACGGCGAGCAAAACTGGCGATGGACGGGCTCGTCATACGAGCACGGGGTGGTTGACGAAAGGAAAAATGTGACCAAAGTACACTCGACGACTCTCGGTATGGATACAGAGTCGACAATGGGCGAGAGAGTGAGTGTGAATGGTACACATGGTACGGGCGGACGGATCCGACGGTGGGAAAGACTGATGATTGACATGAGAGGTGCTGTGGGGAGTCTCTTTGACACATGCACGAAGGAGGGTCCAACGTACGGGTACGGGTACAGGGTACATACTTTTCTCGAGTCCTTCACCATGCACCCGTTCTCTCACTCGTACATACGTAGTAAGGTAGTCTCGTAGTGAGTGTCGAAGGAACAGAGAGCAGGGATGTGGGAATAGGGCCATGTCGACGCCGGGAACAGCTCGGTGCGGAAGCAGCAGTGCAGGCGCGGGTGGATATCCGGCCTTCTCAACGGCCTCTCTTACTACCTTACTGTGTATCCGTACTGCGTATGCAGTAGCTGTCAGGGCCGACAGGGAACGTTGTGCTCTCTCTCTCTCCTTCTCATCTCTTTCGACACTGGGTGCTGAGTGCCTTTAGCTGCATACATGAGGGCGTCGTATGCAAGACCTGCACTGAATCTATGCAGGGATAGGTAGTCCAACAACACAGCGGTCCTCTGCAGAAGAGCTTTCGTAGACTGTCCTGTCTCACCCGCGAAACGAAACGAAGATACCTCGCAATTCGACCTCGGACTTGGTTGAGGGAGAAAGATTCAGGAATAGGTACTCGCTACTTGCTGCTGCTGCTGCTGCTGCTGCTGCTGCTCCTAGTGCTCCTGGTGCTGCCCACGCCTAATTCCAGACCAAGCTAGGCGGGAAAAAGCAAAAGAGCGGCTGACAAGGTCCAGGGGGGGTGGATGCCCGGGGCCCGGAGGGGCGTGTACTGTGTATTTTGGTGCAAATCCCGGAAGGGGGAGAATAGTCAACACGATGAGATGGAAAGAGGATAGAACGATGGAGGGGCATCTCGGGGCCTTGGCGGCACTTGCCTATCCGTAGCCCGTCGCCAACTCTGCGGAACGCCCATGTTGACTAAAATGCCTACTATGTATGTAGGTACGGAGTAGTGCGAAATTGGGTTTGGGGGGAAACGGTTTTCATGAGGCCATTGGGGAGCCATTGGGGGGTGCATCTCATCGGAAGCGAGCGCGCCTTTTTTTTCTAATTCTTTCATCGTGATCGGGTCTGTCTGCTTTTGACCAGGGCACCGTCATCATCTTGCATGCGATCTGACGATATGGTTGCGGTTCAAATCTTTTGGCGACTCATCCAAAGCCAAAACACATCAAAACAAAAGGGAAATCTTGGAAATCGGATATGTCAACCTTGGTTGTGGTGCCGAACGTGCCTTCAATCTCGTGCGATGGATGTGGGAATGCATCTGAATCAGGGACCCCCTCCCCGTGGCCCCCGGGCTCCCCAGAAGAACCCAAGCCTGTCACAGAATGCGCCCAAGACGCAGAACCTCAAAGGATCATGGGCGTAAAACCAAGATCTCGTCCATCTTGACCGAGATGGGGAGGAGGCTAAGACCCTACGGTAGGAAGGGGGGCGTGTGAGACTGTGAGGTGTCGAGTCGTGAAGCTGTTCGAGTTCAAATTCGGACGTCTTGCATTACCTAATTGGACGTAAACGGCGGATGGGGCCGGTCCAGACTGACAGATTGGATGGAAAAGGTAAATGCTGTTGGAGCTGTTGAGGACGTTTACCATCATCGTGTATCCAGGCAAGCAAGTAGGCAGCTAGGGATGTTATTCTCCTGACGTGCATAACGACATCCTGGACAGTCCTGCTCCGTAGACTACTGGTGGGATCATGACTGACGTCGTTGCTCGCTGTCTTGTCGACGATCAAGACTCAAGTCTGTTGAAACTTGAAGCTGTCACTGCTCCTCCTGGCGGCCGTTGCGCCTCGTTCCTGTTCCTGTGGGTGGCCGTTTGACAGGTGGTCCGCGGCAGGCAGAAGACGATCGAGATCTCCAGGGTCCCTCCCACCACACACTGAGACTTCCCCCCTATGGCACTAACAGCCCAACACCTATGGTATTCGTACATACCTAGCGACAGGTAGCTGAAATCCACTTCCCTGGCATGCCGTGTCGCCGGTCTCGTCAGCGCCTGAAGAGGAACGGTGAAGGAGAAGGATTCAAGGCTTTTGTCGGGCGCATCGCCGTGCGTCGAGGCGTGCCGGGCCACTCGACCCAAGAGGCAAGAGACACGTCGATGATGTGCGCCGTGCTGGCAGTCATGTCCCTCTCCGAGTCCCCAGACGTTCCGAGTGGTCGGCTTCTGATGCTGCCGAGCACTCCAGCACTGATTGCGGCTGCCAGTATTCTTCAATCGGAATGAGCAAGATACCTAGCTAGTGTCGATATTCTCACTGCCCAGTTACTATTGGGCGAGGCCAGCAACACTGGTAGTTGGCAGTTGGCAGGGCTGGGAGAGCAGCGGACGTTTGCGACCGAGGTGTTGCTCAGTCAAGGCCCGAGGATGCCGAGTCACGGAGCCGAAGCGTACAGGATTCGCGTCCAGGGCGTTTGAGTGCCCTGGGAACAGCAAGGGCCCGCCGGTCTCCGGCAACGGTAATTCAAGTCTGACGGATGACGGCGGTGCTATGGCACGAGTCATCCGTAATCGCTTTGCATTGCCTTGCATCGCACGCATCGCCGGAACTCGACGCAAGAGGCACGGCAGACAGCAACAGCAAGGTCAAGTACCAGTCCACGAGTAAGTAAACCAATGGAGAGATTGATAAAATTGAAGGCCCCTGGGAAGATTGCCAAGTTCGCTAAGGCTGAGTCTGATGGGTTCCTTGGTTGTGGGATGGCACGTTGGAGGTCTATGGAGCGCATAATGGGCGCATGGCGGGACATGAAGGGGCAGCGATGCGCCGATGCAGCACTGTCGAGTGTTGGTTCCATGGTTGAGAGATGAAGTGTCGATATGATGGATGATGGATTATGGGGTATCCGCAAGGTATGGTGGATGGTCAATGGTCAATGGTCAATGGTCAATGGTCAATGGTCAATGGTCAATGGTCAATGGTCAATGGTCAATGGTCAATGGTATATTGGACTGTTGAATCGTTGATGATGGTGTATTCTGTAGGCGGATTGATTATTGTTTGGTGGTGAGAAGGGAGGAAGGGAGGGGTGTAGGAAGAGGAGGGGGTGTGCGGTAAATGCTGTGCGGTGGAGGCAGGTGGTCTGATTTTCGTGCAGTGTCGAACGTCGCTGCCAAAATTGACAAACAGCCCATCCGCCGGGGGAATCGAACGAGGCAGGAACTGCCCCAGGGCAGGGGATGACCCACTCGGGCCAGACCGGAGCCAATGGGACGCGCGACGTGCGTGCGAGTAGTCATCAAGTATCGTCACTGCAGTAATTAATTATATGGTAAAATACATGGGCGAGGGTCTTCCCCGACTGTTCCCGTGCTCCTGTTGAATTTTCAAAGTGGCCGTCTTCTCGTAACATTTTCGTCTTTGATTCTGACAACAACATCTCATCCAATCTCCAATCTCTCTCTCTCCCTGGTCCATGTCTGCTTCCTCTTTTTTTCTTCTTTTTTCTGTTCTTAATTTATCCGAACTGAGGAGGTCAGCGGCATGTCGCATTGGGCCTGGTGGTGACGGCATCCCAGTGGATACCATCTTCCATGGATCATCATTGATCGATCATGGGGGGTTGACATGTGCAAGCGCAAATGCCACGGAAGCTGCAACAATAACACTTTGCAATGAGCTGAAGCTACTCGCTCTGATATTGATAGTGTTACTACTGTTTGTGTGGCTGACAACCATCTCTGCCCAAACAAGATGGCATATCGACAACACTCACACTCACCTGCACAGCAAGCATCGCATTAACTCCAACACAGTCGACAGCGCTGATCGCTGCTACGGATCGCCCTGTTCCCTGCATCCGCGCCCATCCTACGGTGCCTACGTGCTCGCTTCTCCTCACTTACACGCACAGCTCTCCAGCTTTCTTCCACCATGAAACCCCCCAAATTTCGCGGGCCTAGCCACCGTCTGCACATCATGTCGCACTCTCTCCCTCTTTACGCACTACCTCCTTGCCGAGGGAATACAACGTCAAAACTCACAATTCACTTATAACTTGAGAGGCAGTGACAGCAACTATAACAGGCAGCGTCTGCGAACCGAGTGACGTCTAGACCACTGGCCAAGTCTTATTCCACGCAGCTCTTCTCCAACCCTCCCGACTCACTGTGACTGCTTTGCGGCCGGCCTGCGGCTTGCCTGCCGCTTCGAGGACACTTTGATGTTGATCCGAGTCGATTCAATTAGATTCGATACATGCGACCAACGGGTGCATTGCAGACCTCCGATCGCGAGACACATTTGCGCCATGCGGACCAACGGATCGCATATGGATCGTGTGGTCCTGCCATCGGCCGTCAATCAGCCGCCGCCCCCCTTTCCGCCCGGGCTTCATCCACATCCAGATCCCGATCATTTCACTCGCCGTCGACATACACTAACGGAACTGGGACCTCGGGAGTACAATCCCCTCTGTGCCTCGCCTTTTCTTTCTACTTGCGTAAAGGCCAACAGATTGAGCAGTCCGGTGGTCCCGGTTCGCCCTCCACCGTTCGCCGATTGAAGAAATACCAAGAGCCCGAAAAGAGCACCAGCATCTTCCGTGTTCGGCGAATCGCTTGCCCAAAGCTGCAACGACGGTTGATATCCAGCAGTGACCACACGACAGCCCGCCCCTCCGAAGAAGAAAAGATGAACAAGAAGAGAATAAGCAAGGAACCGGCGTGCATACCTACTCGTCCAGCTCCCCTAGACACAACCTGCACATCACGGCGGCCGGCGCAACGCACTCGCGGAGGGCCTCCCGGGCGGTCCACCTGCAGGATCTGTGCTGTGCTGTGCTTCTGAGTAGCAAACGCACATATCAGTATCTCGTTCGAAGTCGTACTTCGTACATGACAACTCAACCCTACACTACGTGACTACCTACCCTGCTGCCTTAGTTTGAGGAGCTGAGGTGGTAGGAAGAGGACCCTGCAGCTCTTGTCCTCCGAGAAGCTAAACCTCTCTTGGAGTCTTGAGAGGAAATAAGGCGGGGGTTACCTTGAGCGGACTATTTTTGCAGTTTGAGTTGGCTGTTGGCACCGCTGGCAGGCTGCAGAATGGCAGAGGCAGACTTTCAACCTGCGCGCAACTATCCGTACAGAGGCAGAGTGTGGTTCGCATCGTTTCGGTTCGCTTTTCTTGCAGGAGAATTGCTTTTTCCTCCTTCATTTCCTCTCCTCTTGTTCCTCCTCCCCTGTCAACATCCAGTCACAAGCACATACTTTCCAACGGCGCGAATGTGACGGGCTGTTTGTATCCGCATCTTGCTGGAAGTTTGCTCTCACCTCCAGGGCCCTCCACAATGTTTGCCTGTCAATTTGACATCCTCGCATCCCCTCCTAGGGCTCTAACGTCGCTTACCGTGGGGAACTTTGATGTGGCGATGAGAGAGGGGGCTAGGACTCCACGTCGGTCTGCAGGACTTGCAGCTCGCGCACATTGGCACGTTGTTGGCACGCAAGGCACGTTTGGCGACAAAGTTGCAACGGTTTGTGACGAGTCAAGACATGCATGCCTTTTTTTGTTTTTTTCCGTTGTGTTTTTGTCCAAAATTGCACATTCATGTCTGTCAATTGTGACAAGGCCCTTGGCTGCGCAAGATGCCCTAGTTGGGGGCGACTTACTGGACGGCCGTGGTTGTGTTGGATGTCGTGACAGATCGATATGGGACAGATTTAATGAGTCTGGGATGTTCGCTCCTCGCCGAGTGATTGTCTCTTGGCGTGGTTTCTGCCGCATCTTGACTGGAGTGACTATCGACATACTTTGACCCCCTAAGGACTCATGATGAGGCTCACCAAAGTCAGAAGCTGCGATACTCGCGACATATATCAACCGTGAATGGCGACGACCACCAGTACCTGCTATCCTATCATCACTAGAGAGAGCTCGCCATTACAAGAACGTTTTTGAGACAGGAAAACTACTCACCACATCCAGATAACAAACCCAACATGTTCTCCAGTGACTCCAACCCAGGAGGCCTTTCAGCGCCCGCCCGCCTCCCAGACCAGGCCACCCTCCCCGCCACCATCACAGAGACGAACCCATTCTACATCGACATGAGCCAAGGTACGCACCGCAAGGCCCTCTCACCCTTCGCCTCCACCCTCACCCGTCGAAAGAAGCCCACCCTCCGCCCTCGCTCCTCGGCAGAGATCCTCGCAGAGCTACAAGTCGAACAAAATAATCGTCCCGCAGAACACGTCGCCTCCCGCCCCTCAACACCAACTCCCTCCCGTCCTCCACGAATCCCCAAGACGCCATCACCAAGGTCACCGCGTAGCAGCAGTAGCAGCCCTTCCCAGAACTTCATAACTCCAGAAAGTAACCACAACACACCCCACAAGCGCACCATCCTACCCCCCACCCCCGCCGTCACCTCCTCAACCTCCTCGCACCGCAGCATCGACGTAGACGGCGACATCCACATGAAAAACACGACCCCAGAAACTCATCCCCAACAACACGCCCTCCGCGCTCTCGTAACGCAGGTATTTCACGACACCTTCTCCCTCGAACGCACTCGACTCATAGACGAGATCCGTAGACAGGTTCTCACTGCCCTAGAACGACAGATTGGACCGCTTGTAAGGGAAAACTTTGAGGCTGCGTTGGCGGAGGCGTTGGAGGAGCCGTTTGAAGAGGGGGAGGGAGGGAGGAAGAGGGAGGTTGCTATTGTTAGGGTTGTGAGGGAGCGGTTGAGGGGGTTGAGTTGTAATGAGCTCGTCGAGGTTTTTTGTAATGAGGAGGTTTTGGGGGTGCTTAGAAGGTTGGTTGGGGTTGTTGAGGCGGAGGTCTTGATGCAGAGTTGGGATGTTGTTGGATGAGGGTGTGGTTTGAGGAGGGAGATGGGTGCCGTGACGGTGTTGGTGATGGTGATGGAGAGTCTAGATAGTTAAGTTGCGTATGAGCCTTATATTGTTGCGTGCTCGATACTTGAGGTCTGGTTCTTGAGGGTGATGATTCCCAGTGGAACTCGCTGATTAGTACGTGAGGTCTCGTATGGGAGTCCTAGACTCCTTCGATACTCCTTTGTAAAAGTTTAGGCATTGAAGCACTTGAGTGATTCGCTCATGCAATAGTTGTAAGTTACCTCTCTGGCTTAACTGGTCGTTGGGATCAACCTAGACGTGACTCAACTCTCGGGGAAGACGGCATGGCAGAGAGAGAACACAAACTATACATCTCACACTGTACGAGTGCCTTGAACATCCAATGTCTCATACCAACGACATGATGGACTGGCGTCAGTGAGAGCACGTGCAACAAAAGACTATGGGTGCCTATCACGAGACAGCGTTGGCTTCAGAGCTTGACGGTGATCATTGTGAGTCTCTCAGCAGACTCACTCTCTCTATCGTGATCCAGTTTTATGGCCTCGAATTTAATCACATAGGATCAAAAACATTTCGGTTACAAGGTAATGATCACTAGAGGCAATTTTCGTGACATTGATCAGGTGCTTCTATTTTATCGTTGCTTCATTCCTAATCCTCAAGGCTTCGTTACTGTGAAATAGTCAGGGTACATTGTAGGTTGTTCTATGATGACTAGTACTTCACGTTCTGAGCAGCGAGCTCTATTTTAATCTCAATGCACCCTATCCCGAACCTCGGTGCTTGGTTCATGTCTGGTTTCTACCTTGATCTACCTTGGTTGAACGCAACTTCTCAAGCGAGCATGAGAGATGGCCACAATTCAGTCAAAGAGAGTCGTAGACTCAGTACATTTGAAACGTCTGTAGAGACTGGCTGCGGAGTATCATTGCTGAGTTGCTTACCATCCCCTTCTTCTTTTGCCTTGTTAAATTTGTTATGATATTTGTTCATCATTTGACTTTTGAAAAGCAATTTACGCTAGTTAGATATATTACAAACATTCCCAGAATTAGTGTCTCTCTGACAAACTCAATCTCTCCCCCAAAGAAAGAACGGATGTACTTGAGTCTAGAAATTGTGTTGCTGGGGCTTCTAGTCAATGTTGTTTATGCCCATTATTCTCGATATACGGCAAGGTGAGGTCTTTGAGGCTGATATTGCAGAGGATAAGGCGAGGCTTGATCCCGGAGCTATCAGGACGCTAAAACAGCTCTATCCGAGTAAGGTAGCGACTCCCAGCTCCAGTAAGCTGGCAGGGAGAGCTCAGACCCACTATTTCCTCCTTCAGCGCCGGGGACAGCTGTTCGCTGGTGCCCCGCGTCATAACCTAACAGCTGTCCACCTGCCTGAGGTGGGCACCAGACCTAATGGAAGGTGGACCGTTTGTGTCGCGAAAGCTCCTCCCCTCCCAGGCCATCACCACCCCAGCCTCTCAACTCCCCCGATCCCGCACCTCTTTCCGTCGCCACGAGGACCACACATACGGCGGCGCTGCTCGTCCGATCTCCCACTGCGCATAAAATTGCATTCGCCGCGATCCATTGTTTTCCATTTTGCTTGACTTACGCTTCTACTCTGTCTTTTCTGCCACGGTCCCTCGAACTGGGCCATGCCGCTTTGAGCACGGCACGTGTCCGCATCATCCTTCGCCATGGTCTCCTTCTGGCCCTGGAGGGTACGTCTGCCACGACCTTTGACCTTCTCTTTATGCGTATAATGCGTATTCTCTACAAGATGGAATGAATCGCTGACTTGCCGACTCACAGCGTGACGACTCCTCCCCCGCCTCCTTCGAGAAGACCCTCTCTGCGTTGTCGACCAAGATCACAGACACCCAAGCGAGACTCGATGGCGCGCGAGCCACCTCCCGTCGCATCAGAGTGCTCTGGTCCTTGTACCTCGCCTTTGCCTACCTCGTCTACTCCATCGTCATCTTCCTCGTGGTAGGATGGAACGACATGGGCGCCTCGGAATGGACCGGCGTCGCTGGAGGTCCCCTCCTGTACGTTGTCCTTTGCTTATCCCATAGAGAAACTTATTTGCGCACACGCGAGGTACTAATTGTACGCTCCTCAGCATCTACCTCACGCGAACAACCGTCACAGCAGTCTTCAACTACCGCATCGATTCCCTATCTGCTCGCCTCAAGGAGCAGCAGGCCGAGCGCGCAAAGACGATCCAGAAGCTCAAGGACGCTACAAAGTACAACTCCACCCTGGAGCTCCTCGAAAAGTACGGAGGCGACGAAGGCAAGGGCAAGAACAAGAAGCAGAACGCAGGGGACGATGACAAGAAGCCGCGACAGCAGCACCAGCGGGGCGGCAGACAACATGAAGGCCCCGTACCAGGCGGCCGAACAAACATGGCGCCCCCTCCCACCGCCAACATCCAACGTCGCGATGGCCCTCCTCCTGGCTTCCAAGCCGGACGTCCCCCGCAGCAGCCGCCCAACGGCCTCGAACCTACCGAAGAATTCGCGCCAAACGCCTACGCCCACCCGCCTCCGCCGCCGCCCCAGTCGCAGCAATTCGCGCAGGCCGAGGGACTCCCGGGCTCGTCGCACTGGTACGACCGCATCATGGACCTCCTCCTCGGCGAGGACGAGACGGCGTCCAAGAACAGGATCGCCCTCATTTGCAAAACTTGCAGGCTGGTCAACGGGCAGGCCCCACCGGGCACAAAGGCCCTCTCAGATATCGGCACGTGGAAGTGCATGGGTTGCGGGGCCACAAACGGCGAAATGGAGGAGGGAAAACGCATCATGCAGGAGGTCCTCGGCTCGTCGCGGCTGGATGATGTTCCCACAGGCGAGGAGTTTAAGGAGTCTGATGAGGAGGTCCCTATCAAGGAGGAGGAGGATTCTGATGAGCAGAGTGCCGGCGCGAAAACGACAGGACGACAGGGTGGGTCAGCGGCGGCGAAGAAGCGGAAGGGCAAGGGTGGCAAGTGAATATAATCAAAAAACAAACGGGGTGTGGTTATGGGGAACCGCTGCGCTGGCTAGTCATGGCCGATTATTTCGTACCATAATTGCAGCGTACAAAATGGAAAACATATCGACAGAACTTTCAATATTGTGCAGTTATCTCATGGAGACACTTATGCGTCAATGTCCACATGCGTTCCGGATTCCGGGGGCTTGAAGACGGGATGCACCGCAGCACGAGCACCGGTGGATCGGAGGACCGAATGTGGCTAGTGGTGAGGCTGAACGCTAAAGGGAGCAGAGGTCCCCACACACGCAACGCAACGCACCTCGGTGACCCTGGAACAGCTGCTGCAGGCTGAGCACCTCACTAAGGTACTACCGAAGGTAAGGTAAGGTGAGGAAAGGACACTTGTGAATTCAAACCCGACGCATCCAATGTACGAAGGGTCCCTTGGATGAAATTCCTCCCCGTCCACCACACGCACACACAAACATACACCACCACACCTTGCTCACACACACCATTCGCATTCTCTCGTCCCAAACAACCTCTCTAAAAGACCAGCGCTGGCCCAAACGTTCCTTTTCTTCCTCTCCCTTTCTCCACGTAGTGCTTGCGCCACCAATAATGCAGCGCCCTTCGATCCTCGACATCGACCATTGCGCATAGCTCTCTCAGACTTTGAGCCACTTTTACCATTTACCTTCCCTGCTGCACCTTAGAATTGTATTCGAAACAGAGCATATGGTCACAGGGTAATCCCATCATCCCTAGATCGGCAACATGTTCCAGGTTCGTCTCTGGTTTTCCTCTCCAAACCCTCTTACTCTCCTTCCACAGACCCTCTTCCCCGGGACAAAAAAACCTTGATCTAGACCTACACGTGGTGGTTTCGGCTACCCATTCTCCGTTTCTGCATTTCCGTGTAACCCTCTACACATTGCAAGACCTGTCCCCGCTGACAATGATGGGAATCCAACAGAGGCTCAAGGGCGCCATCGATCGGACAATCGCGGAGGAACAGGCTCGACAGGAGCAAGCACGACAGCGCATCGAACCAGGAGGAGGCACAGGCACAGGCACCCCGCGCAGGTCCGACTCCACCTCGCGGAGCAACCAGTCGCCCGCCCGACGACCCCGTCCCAAGAAAGCGGTAGCCGACGCCGGCGCAAAGGACGACGGCAGTAGCCCTTCGAACCCGGACCCTGCTGTCTTTGAGGCGGCGTTTGCGCTTGACGATAGCGAGGAGCCGAGTCGCGTAGGCACCCCGAAGCCTGCTGCGGATAAGGACGGCAATATGGAGAAGGGCGAGGAGAACGTCAAGGATAAGGCGGAGGACGGCCAGAACGGGGAGAAGGAGCAGGAGAAGGGTGCTGAGGGCGCTTTTTCTGCTACTGCTGCTGCGCCGCCCGCTGCTGCGGCGGAGATGACTCCCGAGGTCAAGATGAAGCTTCGCAAGTTGGAGAAGCTGGAGAAGACGTACCCTGGTGCGTATACTACTTGCACACGCACACACGCAAACCATCGTGTTTGAACTGGAAACGCTAACACGAAAGTGCAGAACTCCTCCGATCCTACAGAATCGCCCACGGCCGCGCCACCTCCATCGAGCCCTTTGAGCGTGTGCTTAAGGAACACACCAGCGTCGGTTCGATCCGGGAACCCGAGGCCCTCGTCGAGTATCTCAACTCCTTGAAGCAGAAGGAGCAGATGATTATGGACGAGTACAAGCGGGTGTCGATCGAGAAGGACGACTTCAAGAAGAAGTGCGAGGCCGCCGAGAAGGACGTGGAAAAGTTCAAAAAGGAGGTAGAGGAGCTCAAGGCGGCGCAGGCTGCGGCACCGGCACCTACACCTGCTTCTCAGACAGAAGAGTCCAAGGACAAGGTGGACGCCGCGACGGATACAAAGGACGACGGCTCCGTCAAGTCTCCCGATGCATCGGCTGTCAAGTCTCCCCTGCAGCAGGCTCTCGGCATCTTCTCTCCCAAGCAAAAGGCGCAAGAGCCTGGAGCGGAGAAGCCGGACGAGGCTGCGGGCGACTTCTTCTCCTACGATGAGGAGGCGCCCAAGTACGAATCAGACATGGCGGCCAAGGACGAGGAAATTGAGAAGCTCAAGGCGCAGGTTGAGACCGTCAAGGCGGAGCTCAAGACTGAGGTCGACTCGCTCAAGGCCGAACTCGCCGCCGCCAAGGAATCCAGTACCGATCTGACGGAAAACCTCGACAAGGTGACCAAGGAGGCTGGTGAGCTGCGCGACGTGGCTGCCGTCAAAACTTCTCTGGAGACGCAGCTCGAGGCAAGGAACAACGAGATCAAGTCTCTCACCGAGCGTCTGGAAGCCTCGCAGAAGCAGCTCAAGGAGGTGGAGGTCAAGCTCAAGGGCGAAGTCGAGTCTGCCAAGAAGAACGCAAAGGAGGCACTGTCAAAACTTACACAGTCCAACGCACGTGCAGATAAGGAGGAAGCTCGCGTCAAGGAGGTGGAGGCCGCCAAGACGGACGTTGAGAAGAACATCAAGACTCTCAACGGCCAGATCGAGACCCTGAAGAAGGAGAAGGCTGACAACGAGAAGAAGATTGACGACCTTAGCAAGCAGTTGGAGAAGCAGGCGAGCGAATCTGTACCCGCTACCCCCACAACAACTGGGCCGACCGAGACGCCCGCGGCTGGAGGTGCTGCCGGTACTTCAAAGAACGCCAAGAAGAACAAGAAGAAGAAGGGCAAGGGTGGTGCTGCTGCCGCCACCGCTGCGACGCCTGCGACACCCGCCACGACCGCAGGAACCGCGACACCGCCCGCAGCTGAGGAGGCTAAGGATGTTGACACGGATGCTTTGGAAGCGGAGATTACCCGTCTCAAGGAGGAGGTCACCACCAAGGACTCCCAGATTGAGAGGTTGACGAAGCAGCGCAAGACCGAGGAGGATCTCCGCGAGGAAATCGAGACGCTGCGTGACGAGGTCACCGAGATTGGCCAGGAGCATGTTGTGGCCAAGGAGAAGATCAAGAACCTCGAGGCCGAGAAGAAGGCTCTCCAGACGCGGATTGAGGAGCTTGAGAAGGAGCTCGGATCCTCGACAAACGACGCCAAGGCGACGGAGAAGCTCCAGACCGAGTTTGATAATCTCCAGCGCGAGTACGAGGACCTCAAGAGCAAGTCCTCGACGTTGCAGTCTGACCTCGGCGCTGCCCAGCAACTGGCGCAAAGCAGGTACAAGGATCTCACCGACCTGCGTGAGGTGCTGCAAAAGGCGCAGCCTGAGATGAAGAGCTTGCGTCAGGACTCTGCTGCGCTCAAGACGACCAAGGAGGAGCTTAGCGCGAAGAACGCGGAGCTGCGTAACCTCGAGAAGAAGGAGAAGGATCTCAAGGCGGAAGTGACGAGGGCGCAACGTCTGGCGTCGGACCGCGAGACCGAGATCAAGGCGCTCCGCGGCAAGGTCGAGGCCGAGACGAACAACAAGCTCCGTCTTGAGGATGCCCAGCGGGTGTCTGCACGCGACTTGCGTCGCTCCGAGGCCGAAAAGGTCGAGCTCGCCGCCAAGGAGGAGAAGACGGCTCGAGAGCTCCAGCGGGTGCAGGAAGACGCCAACAAACTCCGACCCAAGGTCAAAGAGCTCGAAGAGCAAATCGAGAAGCTCGAAAAGGAGAAGAAGTCCCTTCAGGAGGAGGCGGACCTCAAGACGCAGCAGTACTCCAACGCGCAGGGTCTGCTGGGCAGCATGCGCGACCAGACGGGCGAGCTGACGATCCAGCTCAAGGAGGCGCGGTCGCAGTCCGAGTCGCTCGAGGAGGAGCTGGCCGAGATCCAGAAGCACCTTTCGGAGCGATCGCGCGAGGCGGAGCGCATGCGCGGGCTACTTGCTGACGTTGACGAGCGCGCCGATAGTAAAGTGCGGGAGATGCGGGCGCGAATGGAGGCTGCGATTGAGGAGCGGGACCGGATGGAGGACGAGTCGAGCACGCTCGCGCGCCGCAAGACGAGGGAGACGGAGGAGCTGAAGCAGAAGATTCGCGACCTGGAGCGGGATATCAAGACACTTTCGACGGAGAAGGAGGAGCTGGAGGGCCGGGAGAGGGAGTGGAGGCGGAGACGGGAGGAGCTCGAGTCCGTGGAGGAGAAGGCCGAGGCCGAAGTCAAGGAGATGCGGTCTGCTGTTTCGGATCTGCGGACGACGCTGGATGCGTCGGAGCAGCAAGTTCGGGACGCCGAGAGGCAAAAGTCTGATTTGAGACGGTTGCTTGAAGAGTCCAAGCAGAGGTTTGACAAGGTGAATAAGGAGCTCAAGACGGTCCAGACCAAGCTCGGGGCGAGTGTCACGAGTGGCCGGAGTTCGATGGACTCGAACCGGTCTGGGTTGAATGGTGGACCTGCGGCTGGAGGTGCAGGGGGCTCTGCGGATACGTTGTATCTCAAGACGATTATGTTGCAGTTTTTGGAGCAGAAGGATAACAAGTTGCGGGAGCAGCTTGTGCCTGTCTTGGGGCGGATTCTCAAGTTTGACAAGTAAGTTTGGCAGCTTTGATGTGGAGATGAGAGACGGTTCTTGCTAACGTGAGATTCACAGGAGCGATGAACAGAAGTGGAAGAGTGCGATTCAGCACATCACTGTGAGGTGAGGATAAACCGGGAGTAATTGTATTAGTTTTTGTATGAATAAATACCCCAGGATGGCTTGTTCCTATGCACATGGATGGTTAAGGCAGTTCTGCGTGCCGTCAGTGGGTATGTCTTTGTTGCTTTGCTGTGATTGAGTTGAGGCTCAATGCAAGGTAAGGCAAGGTGAGCAAGGTGAGGTAAGGTGTAGTCGGTGAGGTTGTGTAAGTTGGGCCGGTCTAGAATGTCAAACTGGCGGGGCAGACGTCGGCTTACCTCATGCAATGTGCCCCACCATAGCTCCAGTTCCCCCGCGCCCGGAGCTCTTGCCGGATCTTTCCCTCCGCGGGGCCCAGGGATTGAGGCGACTGCATGTGAGTGTCGTCATGGAGGCTTCACTGACCTCATCCGTTCGTGTGCCTACCTCTCATGGCGGACACTTATTCGCTGCGATTCTTACGTGAGGAGCATTTTGTTGTGTGTAGGTCTTACCGTAGAATCTCGATGACAGGGCCATCTACGTTAGAAGCACGACTTGGGGCTTGTTGCAGTTGCTCCCGCTCGTGCATTGCATTGTGTATAAGACGAATGGTCCTTCTGTGTTTCCCGCACTTCAATTGGCGCCTTCTGCATCTAGCTTCAACGTATTAGACAACGATGAGATCATCCCTTGTACTTTCCCGTCCAGTCGTCATCTCGGGGCGACGTTTATATAGCTCCCGCCTTCTGGCCTCAACTTCACCTCTTCTTCTACTTCCCCCCGCCACCAACACCAACACAACCAGATTGAGGATTCCCACCTCACTCATCACGCGAGCACACACAACAGTATTTCCTCCCGCCATCACACCAACCACCCACACCACATCCCGCAAACATCCCTCCCAACAAGCCAAAATGTCCACTGGCCAAAAGACCTCTGGCCCCGAGGGCAATAAGCTCTTCACCCGCAACCACCTCTTTGACCTCACCGGCAAAGTCGCCCTCGTCACCGGTACGATACTTCCTTTCCCTCATTCTCTGAGACCGTGATCTAACCCCCTCCAGGCGGCGGCACAGGCATAGGCTTAATGGCAACCCAAGCTCTCGCCTCCAATGGCGCAAAAGTCTACATCACCTCCCGCAACCAATCCAAACTTGACAACACCGTCCAAACCTACGGCCAAAACGTCTCTGGCTCCATTATCCCCATCGTCGCAGACGTCACCAAGAAATCCGATATCGACAAGCTCTACAAGGAGATCGAATCCAAGGAATCCGCCCTCGACATTCTCGTCAATAACGCCGGGGTGTCGAGCGCCCCACTTGAAGTCGAGAGCGATTCCGCGCACGACATGAAAGCCAGCCTCTTCGATGCTGAATCCGCCGATTTCGAAGACTGGACGGAGACTTACCGCACAAACGTCGCGGCCGTCTTTTACGTCGCCGCAAGCTTCCTCCCCCTCTTGCAGAAATCCACAGACAAACAGCACGGCTGGTCCGGCACCGTCATCAACATCAGCAGCATCAGCGGCATGATTAAGAAATCGCAGCACCACTTCTCGTATAACGCGTCCAAGGCGGCGACGATCCACGTGAACCGCATGCTCGCCGAGGAAATCGCGTCCAACGGGCTCAAGATCCGGGTGAACAGTATCGCGCCTGGTGTTTTCCCCAGTGAGATGACAACGAAGGAGCCTTCTGATGAAGAGCAAAAGAGTGAGATTCCGAAGGAGAAGTATGCTGATAAGGTTATTGCGGGACGACCTGGAAAGGATGAGGATATGGCGTCCACGGTGCTGTTCTTTGCGTGTAATCAGTATTTGAATGGGCAGACGCTTGCTGTTGATGGAGGGTATACTCTCGCTGCTGGGATGTGAGGGGGGTTTAGGTGCAAGGGAAGAGATTGTGGTACACGGGGTCGCTGCGGCGTTAGGGTCATGAAAATAAGTTGTTGTATGGTGGGATGCAGATAGATCATCAATCGAGTTTTGAACTCAGAGTTGTGTCAAACCCTGATAGGCAAGGAAAGTGAAGTGGTTGTCAACAAGCACCGTCCGTTGTAGTCGTTGGCCGAGCGGTACAATTCTAGCTTTCAGGAAGCGAGGATGTATGTTGGCTCACGGTCCTACATAATGCCATGGATAGCCTGTTTTTTGTGCACTTCTCGGTGCAGTTGGCTTGGTGGGATGTGATGCTTGATGAATACGTGTTATGTATTCACGTATGTACCGGTACTTGGTCGCTGAAATGATGAGAGGTCGCGAGTTCAAGTTGGGTTATCTTGCCTTTTTTCTTCTACCTTCTGGTGAATATGAATCATCTCGCTAGTATGAATCTCTTGCCTTAGAGCTTCCGGCATTAGATATGTCACCTCAATTGAGGTCGGAAGATGTTTAGATATTTGAACTTCGTTCAACTCGAAGAGAACAAGTCGACAGTCAGACTACCGCTACTAAAGGGTGGGCGATGGGTCGTCTGCAATGTTTTCCTCTCTCGAAAGACTCTTATCGCTCCACTAAGGTGGCACATTTAATTCAACCTGAGCCTGGAACACAGGGGTAAGAGATGCTGCAGCCACAACAAGATGATGAGACCTCTAAGCGGAACTCTAGCATTTATTAGCAACAAAAATATAAATACATTACCTAGGGCCCCAAAGTCCCTGCGTTTCTCCGAGCATATCGGACTCAATATTATCACCAATGTCGACGGCTTCATCTTCTTCGCGGTAGTATGCCAGGATGGCTTCTCGCTCCTGCAGACGGGACTCCGACAGCTTGGCGGTGCGCTTCGAGGCCCGGACTCGCTGAGAGCTTTTCTCCCACTCAGCAATGGTCATCTTGCCGACAGTAACGAGGTTGTCCCTTGTCATGATGCCCAAGGCACTGACTTCTTCCTAATCCAACGTCTTTTTGTGTTTATCAATTATAAAGAGTATATTCTTGCAGTGACGTATTGTAGAACGACCTGAAGAGACGGTTAGACGGATGAGTTTGACGTGACTTGAGCGGGAATAGCTACACATAGCCCGCAGAATCTACCCTCTGCAATATGCTGAGGCCCAAAGATCTCGTAAGGAATGCCAGGACTACAGACGAAATTCAGTCTCTGCCCTATTGCTCTCAATGAGTTGGTCAGGTCAGCGCAAGATGTATCAGACGAGTGGGCGTCGTCCCTCCATACTTGACATCTCTCTCTCTCTCTCTCTCTCTCACACACACACACACACACACACACACACACACACACACACACACATACACACTTGTATCAGAGCTCATAGGCCCATGAGGGGCAGGCTCCACGTCTCGCGACCTTTTGACAGCTGGATCTTGAGGTTGTTGTATCTATCATTGCTTGCAATAATCATGACCAGTCGCAGAAAGTAAACAGAAATCGAGATTAAGGCTCCTCGTAAATGAGTGGGTGTTGCCCTAGTCCGTCAGTCTCATTGGCGGGGCAAGAAGAGAGTTGCTAAATACCAACCGGCGCTTTAGATCGATGACAAGCGGATACACTCTGAATGTTCCTTGAAGTCTATTCTGCGGGCCACGAAAATCAGTTTCTACAGCCCATTACCAAAGTTTCCTTACTTATGTCCCAACTCGGACTTTTCTCATGTTCTTGGCGATTCTGCAACATTATTCAGCCTATTTCTGAGCCGAGGTTGCAGTGCCTGGCTGATGGGTGGGGCTTGGGATCCCAACGCGGAAGTTGGAACTTCCAACCAACAGACCATACTTGTTGTCTACTAAACCAACAGATATGTGATTGAAAAAGCGGAGAAATTATTTAAAGACAGGGAATTGCTCAGAAAGAGGGGTAAAGGGAGACGATCTCTCACAAAACAGCATCGTTCTCTTGCCCGCAACTTTAGACCTGACTCAGTATCTCGGACAACCTCTGATCCCAAATATCAATTGCAACGCCGAGGAGCAACCCAAGATGGAACAAGAGGCAGAGCATCAGCCCATTGAGGCAGACGACTCCGGTATTGACGACGCCTCTTCCGTTGGAGGTCTCTCAGCAGACGAATCTAGCGCTTCTCTGAGATCGAGCATCTTGGATTACCGCCGCGAAAATGGTCGCACCTACCACCGCATGAGCGATGGCAAGTATGCCTTCCCGAATGACGCGCGAGAGCAAGATCGCCTGGACATGGTCAACCACATCTGGATGCTGATCCTGGACAATGCCTTCTGTCTGTGTCCCAAGAACGATGGCTCTACAGCCAAGAGAATCCTCGACCTCGGCACCGGGACGGGAGTCTGGGCTCTCGACTACGCCGAGACATTCCCAGAAGCGACTGTTCTCGGCGTCGACCTCAGTCCTATTCAGCCCGGATTCGTGCCTCCCAATTGCAGCTTTGAGGTTGATGATTTGGAAAAGGAATGGACCTGGTCCAAGCCCTTTGATTTCATCCTCGGTCGGAATATGAATGCGAGCTTCTCCGACTGGGACAACGTTATCAAGCAGGCGTATGACCACCTTGAGCCTGGCGGCTACTTTGAGATTCAGGACAGTTGCTGGCCTCCCGTTTCTGACGACGGTACGCTCAGAAAGGACTCGGCGCTTGCCAAATGGTCGGGTCTTCTGGTCGACGCCTGCAACAAGATCAACCGCCCGGTAGACAAGACGCTTGAGTTGCCCGGCAAGATGGAGGCAGCAGGTTTTGAGGAGGTCGTGGTGACTCCCGTCAAGTTCCCATCCTCCAACTGGCCCAAGGACAAGAAGCTCAAGGATATTGGCGAATGGAACCGATCCATGTTGATGGGTGGTCTTGAGGGAATGACACTAGGGTTGCTTACCCGTTTCATGGAGTGGTCCAAGGAAGAGACGCTAGTCTTCTGTGCTCAGGTGAGAAAGGACTTGCTTGACACGAGCATTCATGCCTACTGGAATGGATATGTAATTTATGGACGGAAGCCTCTGATAGCGACCGAGGAGGTGGATTCTAATTGAAGCGTCAAAGAGACGTGAGAGTGTTCGATGAGTGGTTGAGTCAGCCTGATGTAGTGATGGAAAAAAGACATTTTCAAGCACGATGAAGCAAGGCAAAGTGATGCTCCACACAGTCGGTATATTGGTTTAATCTTAGTGTGATAGCGATTGGGGTAGGGAGAACACATGTTGAAACGACTGGCTGGGGAGAGACACAACGTGCGGGATAGCGTCTTGGCAAGGCGCTCTTTCAGGGCAGCATACCTCAGATGGTTTGAATCAGCCGCACAGTAACGCTCTTTTGTAGAACATGAGAGCGAGGACGGTAACCTCACATGAACAGACAATTGCGAAACCGCGATAAATATAATGAAGACATAGAACCATAATAAGATCAATCAATGTTGGTGCGTGAGCCCGACCAAGAATAGATCTTGGACCAAACATGGACCATACTCCAATCCCAAGTCGCCTGTAAGCCCATCCCACGTCCTCCTCACCAACCAGTCCCTCCATAAGTGCTGCTACTAAGTACCATCCAGAGGCATATTCCGGCTCAAAGAAGCCGACACAAAATCAGGGCTCTTTTCGCGACTCGGTAAGAAGTACATATTCGCAGTGGCGGAGAAATACCCCCTGAATTTAGACGACGCCCTGGTCCTCGTCTATTTCCCACTGATACCCTACGGTTCAAGCGATGCCATAATCTTTACAAAAATTGAATCCGAGAGAGGATTCCGCAGATATGCTGCGGTTGTCGCAAGGGGCGATCCGCAGTTCGCAATTGAGATGCGGCATTGCCCGGCTGAAGAGGCGACTAGTAAGTACTCTGGGACACAGGGCTCAGTTTCTGAGAGGTTAGGGATTCATGGATCCCCAGTCCCTAATAATCAAGAAAAAGCACGCTTTCACTCACTCGCGGACGTGATCTCCCAACGTCAAGACAAGAAGACAATCGACACAGTCAAAATCGGTCTCAAATTCCGGCGAAGTTGGGTCGGATCGCCCGAGTACACGGAGTGGAAAGAAGAGGCCGGGACTCCCGTGAAGTACAGGACTGAGGATGTTAGTATCCTTGCAGTTCATGAGCCACAACTATTTCCAGGATCTGAAGAAACATTATTGACGTCTGGACCAACGCAGTTCAAAGTATGGGACGACACCAACGCCCAGATCGTGATGTTGTTCCATCACTTCAACCGAGCTAAGAAAGTAGGCCGAGAACTCCCTTTTCGAAAGCTCAGCGGTCAGTGAAAGGCTAACTGATTATTCGACTCCAGCCCTCAGGGGCCAGATTTTCCATAGACCTGGTGCAAAACAGCGGCAATTCGAACGGATATCTCATCCATCAGGAGCACGTGCTTCCGGTTCTCGCCAAGGCCACGATGCATGCTCTCTTGGCTTGGAATTATTGGACGCATGATCTGCAGGAAGCATCACCGATTCGGAGAGACGAAGAAGAATCTTCTTGATGTCGCTGAGGAAAGTTATTGGACGTAGACATTCGCTGTCGACGATGTAAAGGGTAGCAATCACAATCCTTCTTCTCCATCCCTCTTCTTCTCTTATCCTGCTCACAAGGTAAGGTACTCCTTATTGGAAAGTCTATTATGTGGAATGTGTTGCATAGTTCTTTATCTCTTTGTTCTAAAATTAAGAAAGAAAAAGAAAAGGTGTAATTAAAATATGCTTACCTCTTCGGTCGTAAAACAGTTGTCAGGCATTGGCGAGGTTTCGGCCCTTGTGCACCAGGTGTAGTAGGTGAGTGTAGAGTCACCGCCACCCTCGCTTCGCGCTTTCCTACCTTTTTCATCAAATCAAGACCTGGCACCCACTGTTCAACTCACTGCACCGCAAGCCCAGCAAGTTCTGGATTTTCCTTTTTCTGAACCCGTTTCTCACTTTCCAAGCTGAAACGAATTGCATCTCCTTCTTCACTTTACGTCTGCATTGAGCATTGAAATGCGACTTTTCAAGGCGCCGAAGAGAGATCTTTCATATGGATATCTAAGTAAATGTCGGAGCCGAGATTATTCTCCTTCCGAATGGTTCGTCCTGTGAGGGTAAGTGGCAGACTCTCAGTTGAGGGCTCTGAATGGCCCTTATCTCGAGAATCCAAAGTCTATCTCGTTTGACTTTTGCCAAGACACCACATCAGATGCATTTTCCCCAACGAACGAGGGCCACATAACAACCTCTGGAGAAATGCGTCTTGAAACACCCCAAATAAACCCTCAAAGGCATGAATACTGATTTTGCTTGCTTTACAAAAATTCAAGTGAGGGACTTCCATGACTGGACTTGTAATCAATTTCTGCGTTGCCCGAAATCGACAAGAAAAGATCCCCGTTGGATCTTCGCCGCAGCCTCCAGATGATGATCGTTGCCTTCAGTCTGGCACACTCTTCAAGTCCGGGTGACCCACAATGTCGGAGCATCGGGAGTCAAAGCGACCGACCTCCGATACCTCACGTGACTCACCTCACCCAAAGATCCCAGCTGCAACTCCCGCCCGCCGACCACAAGCCAATTCCAACCACACCCAGCCAACGCATTCATCGTCTCAAGTAGGCCCAGGAAGGACAGCCAAGTCCAGGCACAATACACTTTACCGTTCAAAGTAACGCCATCGCCAGCTAGAAGAATGTCACGACCCCATTGCCCCGCGTGCGACCGGCCTCAATCTGGCCCCGGTTCCCGTATCTGTCCTTGACATGCGTTGTGTGGACAACCCTGCAACTCGATCAAATTGCGTGTTCACCCGTCTTACTTCCTGCCCATGGATATATCCCCCGAAAAGCTGGCAAGGAACGTGACGTCCGCGGTTATGATGAAGCACGGAGCTTGTGAAGGCGAGGTGCCGACGTGTTCGTTCAGCTGATGTTGGGCATGGAAACTCTGGTCCTCTTTGAAGCATATTGAGTCCCCTGGATGTTCCGCAGTATGAACCAAACGAACTTACGCGGGAAAAAGATGTTATTTAAAGTAGCATCCCGCCTTGCCTCGTCGCGGTCGGCGTCTGCTGCCATTGCCCACTCAGAAGCACTAATACACCAATGCATTCACCATCAGAGAAAAGACCATTGACATCGTCAACCAAGAGATCGTCACTACCGAAAATGAGCGAAACAGACGTCCTCATCATCGGCGCCGGCCCCACGGGCCTTACTCTCGCACTCGAGCTCTCGGTGCAGAGCATCCCCTTCCGCATCATCGACAAGGCCCCTGTCCCGTCAGACAAGTCCCGCGCTCTGGCGGTGCAGCCGCGCTCGCAGGAGCTCCTCCACCGCCACCCCCACATCGCCGAGTCCATGCTGGCCGAGGGCACCGCGGGACCCGGCGTTAACATCTACTGCAACAAGCGCCATCTCGTCACCGGCACCTTCGATGACCTCGGCTTCGACGATACCCGCTTCGGACTGCCGCTGTGGATCTCCCAGGTCGACACCGAGGCTGCCATGCTGCGGCAGCTGGAGGTTTATGGCGGCACTGTGGAGCGGGGTGTGTCCGCGGATGATATCAAGCAAGACGGCGTCCGCGCGAGCACCACGTTAACAAAAGGCAGGTCGAAGGAGGTTGTGCGGGCAAAGTACATTGTCGGTTGCGACGGCGCTCATAGCGTCGTGCGGCACAGCGCCGACGTGACGTTTGAGGGTGCGCAATATCCTCAGCAGTTCATGCTCTGCGACGCAAAAGTGAAAGGCGACTACGACACAGAGCGTGTCTCCCTCTTTCTCGGCAGTAGGGTAATGGTCGTCTTTCCTCTCAAGGACGGCGTGGTCCGCTTCGTGGGCGAAAGGTCATCGAGGAGCAAGCGCGAGGGCGACCCGGACAAGGAGGAGATTGAAGAGTTTGTGGAGGAGATGATGGGGAAGAAGTTGGAGATTGAAGAGACGCTGTGGCTGACGAGCTTCCGGTGGAACTGCCGTGGTGTCAATAACTACCGCGACGGGCGTCTATTTATGGCCGGCGACGCGGCGCACATCCATTCCCCTGCGGGTGGTCAGGGTATGAACACTGGCATCCAGGACGCTATCAACCTAGGCTGGAAACTCGCGGCTGTGATCCGCGGCGAGAAGGAGGAGGCATTCCTAGACACATACAACGAGGAGCGACACCCTGTCGGGCAACACCTCCTCACGGGCACAGATCGCATGTTCACCATGGTGTCGTCGCAGAACACAATCTTCACAACAGTGCGGAACTGCTTGATGCCATGGATCGTGCCCCGCATCTGGAGCAACAAGGCGAGACGGCTGTCGCTGTACACGTTTATCTCGCAAATGGCCATCAAGTACCGCAACAGCTCCATCGTCGGCACGGCAGTCGGCTTCGACGGGCCTGTCAGGGGCGGCTGGCGTGCGCCGGACGGGCAAGTCACGGACGAGAGGGGCGAGAAGGGCAAGTGGTTGCTCGGGATGACGAGCGCGCGGGACCATACGATTTTCCTGTTTGCAGGCGGTGCGGCGGACGACGAGGAGAATTTGGACAAGGCGGAGGAGAAGATTGTCACGGACGGAAGGTTCAAGGAGTACGGTGTCGTCAAGATCTACGCCGGGGCTACAGTGGGAAAGGGGGGCTACAAGGACGTGGACGGGGTGCTGCACAAGCGGTATGGGTTCGAAAAGGGGGCCGGGATGGTGGTTGTGAGGCCGGATGGGTATGTTGGGTTTATCGGCCCGGCGGAGTGCGTAGAGGAATTTTTATCAATGTGATGGCGGGTCTATATGCCGATGGGGTCTTGAAGACGATGAGGATGGCCAGGAGTAATCGTAATGGGTTAGGTGTCATGAAGAGGAAGAGGCCGTTGTTAAGACATAGCCGGGGGTTTTGGAAGACGAGGATGCGTCACTCCCCTCTACAATAATGTGCGGAATCGAATTCAGAGGAGTCTTTACTACGTGTCTTGGCGAGAAGGCCGTTTGAATGAAACGAGTCAACAAGTCTACTGCATTGCTCGGCCTTACGCTCGGCGGCTCAACCGAATCGAATTGATGAAGGCCGCAGCCGCGAGCGCGCCGATACTAGGCGTGGCGTGTCGTGTGTGGGGCAAGGAAGGGAACGGGTTGCGACTTCAACGTCCGAGGGGCCGGAGACTCTCCGAGCCAACGGCCGCGGGAGCAGCCATGTTCCCTCCTCCGCAGAGCCTCCTTTCTCACCTTGTCGGGTTGACAGCTACTTTATATGGAGGTTACCACCGATGTCAGGAGGTAGGTAGACACCTAGGAGTTTATATGTTTGGAATGAGACGTCGTTACAATGGCACTAGGGCGGGGCCATTGGAAGGGGGAGGAGAGATTACATCAGACTGACAGGAGGAGGAGGAGGAGGAGGAGGAAAGAAGTTGTCTATCTGTAAATGGAAATGGAGAAGAGGGAGAAAAAAGCGGCCAACGTGGAGTCCCCGCATCGCGATAGTGTAACAAACGCATCGTCTGCTGTGGGCTTTGCTATTCGGTCCGATCGGGCCCCGTGAGCCTCTCAGGGACGCGATTTTTCATTGGGGTTTGAGCAATGCAAGATTCGCGTGGATTGTTCTCGCCTCGTGCCATGGTGGGAGGTGACGGCGGAAGGGCGGGGATGGGGGCATGGATGAATCGGAGAATTCGACCAAGTTCGTTGGGCGTTCTCATTGTTCAGCGTAATCACAAAACCCAACCGATGCGCAGGAAACGAACTATAAGCTTGGTTCCCAAGGTACTGTCCTGATTTTGTCCTGTTAAGGAACTTAGTTCCTTAGGTAAGGTACCTAGGTAAGGTAGGTTGTGAAAGATGGTTGACTAAGACAGGTATGTACTCGCGCCGCTGACCGCCGAGGCGAGGACGCCACGGATCGACGGAATTAAGCTTCGGCTACAGCGATGGCCCCGGCACGCCTCGCCCGTTTCAGAGCCGCGGATGGAGTCCCCACCAAGCGACGTCATCGCTGCTCCTTCGCCAACGTCAAACGTCAACGTCAACAGCGCGCCTTCTTGCGTTGCCTTGCCTTGCCTCGAGTACATGTACCTACGACGAAGGAGAACGTGGGTACGTAGCGGTGATCAAGTATGCGGGGTGCAGATTCCATCTCCATGCTTTTCCATCTTTTCCCCTGCTGCCATGCTTTGGTTCGACTCTTGACTCAGTTCGCGTCGTGGACTGTACACTACGGTTTGGCCGAACCATCATGCCATCCTTCCGGCCAGTGAGAGTAGAGACAAGAGAAACATGCATACAGAAAGACAGCTCGCACACAGCCGGTCGGGCTCAACCCCGAAACTCTGAATATCCCTGTTTCCACCCGCGGCCAAATGGACCACTGACCTCGAGTCTGTCTTTGATGCATTGGAGCTGACTGATTCCCCGCCATCCATCCACCCATTCCCATCGTTCGAGTCGGCCCGGCCTAATCAGCGTTGATACCAGCGAGCGGTCATCGCGCCCTGGGACCAACCATGGGTCTTGACCTTGGTTTCCCGCCCTGCTGCTGCCGAAGCTGCATGTTCTACCTTGGCAGCCGTGGGTAGAACCGATACCCGAGATCCCTGGGACGCAGGTCACTAACGCCGCTGCACCATGACGATGACATCGTTTTGTTATCCTCACTAGTCAGTCGCCTTTCCCTAACACCACTCGATCCGTCACCCATTACCCCACAGACTGGCGACAAGCACACTAAGAGTGCCTCTGGGCAGGTAGCCGCGACAGATTTAGCGGCGACGCCTTGTTCTTCGTAGAGCTTGTCTGGGGTTGGCTGGCGTGCCCCGGCCCCATGTTGGTTCGGGACTAATTGACGGGGTCCCCATCACGGGAGAGATGATGCCGCTAGCTGGAGGCATTCGATGTATGTATTTCCTTTCTTGGCTTTCTATATAGACTACGTCTGTTGCCGCTTTCCCATCTACTTGCAGTCCAAGCCAAGTCTTTGTTGCTCTACTCTAGTCCAGGATATTTTTGGTATTCAGCGGGATTGGGAATACACAGCACGGGTTCCAGCACTAATTCTTCGACGCTCGGCCCGCTTCACCGTTCGCTCTTCACCAGTTCTTTCACCTTCCCTCTCATCCACTACAACCACTCTCACCAATTGACGACAACGCGAAGTTGATTGATTGCTCAGACTGAGCCTTTCATCATGGGTTGGTTTGGCTTGAAGGGCGGGTGGCTCACTTTTTGGGTCACCATCGCCTGCGCGACAGACATGACACTCTTCGGGTACGTCTGCTCCTTCCTTCCTCCTCACCTCAGCTCACCATCCACCACTCACCAATTCTTTTCATCCTCAATCTCTTGCCCCCCCCCCCCGAGACTCATCTTCCAGCCCTGCACTCTCAGCATTTCCAATCTAACAACCCACGAGCTACGACCAAGGCGTCTTCGGCGGCGTCATCGTAACAGATGACTTCCTCCAAACGATGGGCATCGTTGGCAACGACAAGCTCCAGTCCACCGTCACCGCAATCTACGACATTGGCTGCTTCCTCGGCGCAATTTCAACGATATGGATCGGCGAGCGCCTCGGCCGCAAGAACACCATCCTCGTCGGCACCACAATCATGTCCATCGGCGCCATCCTGCAGACCGCCGCCTTTGGCCTCCCGCAAATGTTTGTCGGCCGCGTTGTGGCGGGTATCGGAAACGGTATCAATACCAGTACCGCGCCCGTGTGGCAAGGCGAGACGAGTAAGGCGAGTTGGAGGGGCAAGTTGATTGTTATCGAGATGATTATGAACATCTTTGGGTTCTCGCTGAGTATGTCTTCCTCGCCTTCTTTTTCCTGTCTGGATATCTCCCGGGCCTCGTTCTTCGGTGCCAGATACTAACGACGGGCAGGTAACTGGGTCACGTTTGGCTTCTCATACCTCACCGGCTCCATCTCATGGCGTGTTCCCCTGGCCTTCCAGTTCTTCTTCATCTTCATCCTCTACGGCACCGTTCCCTGGTTGCCTGAGTCACCTCGGTACGTCCCCTTCCTAGTCCCCATAAACATCCCCTGTCGGACCCCTATGACTGACAATAACCCCAGCTGGCTCATGGCACAAGGCCGCGTTCCCGAAGCCGAGCAGATCCTCGCCGATCTCGAAGACATGCCTGTCGATGATGCCTATATTCAGACCCAGTCCAAGGACATCCAGTGGGCCATCAACTACGAAAGAGAGAATACCGTCCCCTGGTCGGACCTCCTCCGGGGCCGGACCGGCGAGTCATCGGGAACGTCCACCATCCGGCGTATATTCCTAGGGTGTGGAACACAGGCCATGCAACAATTTTCCGGGATTAATGTCACAAGTTACTATTTGCCTCTCGTTCTCATCAATTCCGTCGGTTTGGACAATAAACTCGCGAGATTACTGGCTGCGTGTAACTCCGTCAGCTACTTCTTGTTCAGTTTGATTGGAATTCCCAACGTGGAGAGGTGGGGAAGGCGAAAGATGATGATGTGTAAGTTGTGGAAACGTCGAATTCAGCCCCGATGAATACGCACAGGACAACTAATTGTTGCAAACAGACGGTGCCTTCGGTCAATTCATGTGTTACGCCGTCATTACCATCTGTATTCGTTACAATGAAATGGCTGGCCTGGCACCAGAGACGCAGTCCCAGTGGGCAAAGGCTTCCATCGCCTTCTTCTTCTTGTACTATGTCTTCTTTGGCATTTGCTGGCAGGGTATGTCAGGTCCTTTCCCGAGTCTTTGGGTCAATGTTTGCTAATTCAATACAGGTGTGCCTTGGTTGTACCCCACCGAGATCAATAGCTTGTCCATGCGTACAAAGGGAGCCGCTCTCGGCACCGCAACGAATTGGATTGTCAACTTCATGGTACGTCTCCCGCGATTCTCCTCCAATGGAAATAAAAACACATAGAGACCTAACCCACCAACAGGTCGTCGAGATCACACCACCAGGCATCTCTTCCCTCGGCTGGCAATTTTACATCATCTGGACAGTCTTCAACTTCTCCTTCATCCCCATCGTCTATCTCTTCTACCCCGAAACAGCAGACCGCTCCCTCGAGGACGTGGACCGTTTCTTCGCAGACAACCACGATGTTTTCGTCTTCCGCGACAAGGACGCCACGAGCTCAAAGCGGCCGATGAAGTACGTCGCACAGGAGGAGGATGCAATTATGAAGCGGAATAGTCGGGGCGGTGTGCCCGGCGGCGAGGAAGAGGATATGTTGAGGCGGAGAGGGGCTGTGGAGAAGATGAAGAAGGGTCGCGAGGATGAAGAGCTGGCGTTTGGAGAGCATAAGGAAAGGAGATAGGCGGGGCCTCCTGTGTTTTTTGGTGGAGTGTACGATCTAGATGAGATATTTACGAGGTATGATGATAGAAGTTTCATGATACATGATGGTTATCAAATATTATTCTTCCACGGTTGACCCGTCGAGTTTGGGATGCCATCTTCTGACATAACTGTCTAATGGATGCCATCGCCAGGGGACCTCGATGGACACTGGTCGTACACAAGAATAGACATGGAAAACGTCACCAACTTTGAGCAGTTTTCTTCTAAGATCCCGGGTGATTCCATTCTATGGATCTGTCTATGCTGATCTGATTCGGTCTGGATAAGGTCTCAGGGGCCACGTTGTCAATCTGTCAGTCTGCTGATCTCATCCCCCCTCCCTCCCCCGTTACCTTACTCTGCTTCCTGAATCCCATAGTCATTCACCGGAGCTTCCAGAATCATTGTAGTCTTAGGTATCACAATATCGCTGAGATAGCCCTAGATACCCAAAGAACCACCTCGTAGTTGATCGATCCCCCAAGGCTCCATGGTTCAATTTGTCGTCGAATTCCGTTATGTCTGAGGCGGCCGCGAGGCGCATGCACTTGCTGGAAAACTTTCTTACAGGCTGCCCGCCGTGGTCCTCCTTCCATGCTCCCCACGCTGGAATAACATGTTACCTTATTGAACTCCAACAACCGACCGGGTACCCCAAAGGTGTCAGGCGGGTGTAAGATATTCTGCCGCTCTAGATCTACTTCTACTGCTTACTGTTACTGCTTATAATAAGAGTATCAGTGTATGTCGGAGTACGCCCTGAAAGAGACCGAACTATTATTGATACTAGCATTAATAAAATCTGGCATCTCGCGCATCGAGCCCGCCACCCAGAAATGGCTGGAGCACATCGCAAACACCTAGCTGCCTCAGCTTCCGGATCAATCACGCCGCTCTCACCTCGGGTGCCTACCTTTATCGACTACCTCAGAGGTAGGGACCACTAGGTAGCCCAGCGAAGCGGTTCGGATCCACCAATGGCCATCTTCCTCACCTTATTTCTCTAAGGCGGTCTCCTGCTCTTTCCAAACTGGAAGGCCCAGGGTAAGGTACCCACCCACCTACCTTATCCTACCACCGTAATTGCCTTCAGGCACCACAAGGTGTACCTACCCTGTCTAACTTACCTTGCCTAGGTACTTAAGGGAGGTGGTGTCAACTTTTTGTGCACCTTCCTTCCTACTTGGATGTTCTCCCCTACTTACTCCATCAATCACTTTGCGGACGAGCTTCTTCAAAAGCTTCCCATCGATTTCCAGTACATCTCGAGAAACCTCTTTTCCCCTTCTTCCTTGCCACGTTTCACCCATCTCCAGCATGTCTTGGCCGCCCCTGATGCCGAGGGACGACCTCGGTGACGAGCAACTCCGCAACCTTCAGCAAGGCTTTGAGCGTTACAGGCCCGGAACAATATTGACGCTCTGCCCTCGAGAGCCAGGTATACCGTACGGCCTTCCAGAGTACGGACCAGGAATCCGCCCCGAGTCCAACGAGTGGTTCCTCCCAAATTTCGACCCAACCATCGACCAGCCGGACCACGAAGCGCAAGTCGAGATCATCGAATGCTTGAAGGGTGGTATCGAGGGTGGTGTCCTAGTCCTTTTGTGCAAGATCATCAAGGTGCCATCTATCAGGCGTAATGCTCACCATCCTCTCACTCGCGAACTAGAGGTTGTGCTCAAAGTATTCGACTCAGCATTCTTCCCTCGGCAGCTGGAAATCTTTCTGCGCGAGCACGCGCCAAGCGACCTTCCCAATCAGCTCCTGAGCCAGGAGGCTAATGCTTACGAGTATTTCTACGACCAACGCATGACGGGCAATCCCCATATGGTACCACAGTACTACGGCAGCTGGGCAATCAAGTTTCACGTCATCGGATCAGCTGGATCTGGCAGCTCCCCATCATTCCAGACACGTCGATGGAGATGTGCTGGCGCTGTGCTTATCGAGCACATTCAAGGCCATTCGCTTGAGAAGATATGCAATGGATACGAGAGCAGATTCCTGATCCCTGGCCAGGCAATGCTTCCCTTCCCCGATTCTGCGAGTAATCAGAGAGGAGGACTCTCGTTGAGGGATGTGCCATCCCGACTGAAGATTCTCAAGCACATCGTTCATGGCGGCGTTTGCTTCGAGCATGTCGGCGCTGACGTCACAATGTTCAACGATTTTGCACCGCGCAACATGTTCCTTACCTTCAGCAATAAGAGCCAACTGGCCCTAGAAAATGTCCGCCCCGTTCTTCTTGACTACAGTCGCTGTGTCATATGGTCTCAGAGCAATCAAGGCATGCACGGACGGCTCGACGAAGTGTACCCAGACGCCCCGCCCATTCCCAGGAGATACGTCCTAGACAAAAGCCCAATGCAGCGACTTCCGAAGCCTCCACACCCTCTGATCGTCTATCCTAATGCCAGCTGGCTGCAGGACTTTGCAGGTTGGTTTCCCGTCGACTGGATGGAGAGAGGGTCGGACAAACTCGAAGTCTGGATCAAGAGCGAGTTTGGGGAGCCCGAGCAGCAGCGTACCTACTCGACTGAAAAGATGCTCAAAGAACAGAAGAAGGAGTTGTGGAAAGTTGGCCAAGAGAGGTACGAAATGGAGAAACCATTCCTCATCGCAAGGGGACGGCATGACCTCATCATCAAGGATTGCGATATCCATCCAACTCCCCAGGAGAAGCGCCAGGCCGAGGCAGAGGCACAGCACAAAGCACATGTCATGCATTCTAGAAACATGAGAGAAATCCATCGGGAATATGGATGGCCTATTTCGAGTAAATTGAATGCAGCATGCGAGGATCCGCCGGCTCCTGAGATGAGCTCTTAGGAGGAGCCAGTTCAGAGAGCTGAGATACGTCTGCGAAAGAGTTATGGCCGTCTGGGCACCAGGGGCAGAAGAGTTGAGAAGTTTTCAAGACAAATTGCTCAGCGGTTTGCATCAGGAAAGGCTTCCTCAGCAGCTGGTGGACCAAGCAAGGAAGACGAGGACACTAAGAGTGATAGCGCAAAGGAGGGTGCTTGGACTTCTTTTCGGGAGAAGGTGAAGAGAGTACCGTCGCTGGGGAACAGTCTGGAGAGCGGTTTGGAGGAGTTCGCGGCTAAACGATCGTGTTGAAAGGATTGAGCGTGGGCTTCCGCAGTACGCAGAGATTTAGAACAATAATGAGTAGAGAATTGACCCAAAGTACACAGTGCATCTAGACTCGTGACGTTATCCCCTAGTAGCTCACTGAGTGACCGTGATAGGTTTTCAAGTTCTGCTCAAGATCATGATCCGAGTGAGGAATCAACCATTTAAGATACCACTTATCGAAATACACGGAAAATGACGATGGCCTCTCGGCTGACACGAACTGCATCGCATTTGACCTGCGGGATCAGGAAGCTAGGGACAATGTAATCACACCAGTCCGTCCCAGCCCAAATAACCCCCACCATCCGGAGCAAGCAGGGAATCACCTCCTTGCTCCTCACCCTCTCCCAACAACACCCAACAACTCATCGACAACTACTCCCCTGAAAGCCCGATCCAATCCACAACTGCTACTCTTACCAAACACACTCTCATCTTCGTCCTCGTCCTCGTTCTTGCCGCCGCCTCCGCTTCCTGCTGCTCCACCTCCTGCCTCCATGGCCGAGAACGCGACAGCCAACTGCCGCGGATCCAACGCCGCCCGCACGGCAGCCGTATACCTCCCCCCCATGACCGTATTCAACGTCCCAAGATGCTCTGCCGCAGAAACAGCACCAACGCCAACACCAGAACCAGCACCACCCAAAGATGAGGCCGTAGACGACGACGAGGTCGCAGATGCAGACGTAAACGCAACCTCCGCAATCGACCGCCCCAGCCCAATCTCCAGCAACAAGACCCCCAACGCAAGTATATCCCTCCTCTTACCCTCCTCCAGCGCCTCTCCCCCATCACCACGATCCTCACCACCACCACTAACCCGACACCGCCTCACCTCCCCCTCCTCGAACCCAGCCCCGACAAGCAACGGCACCGACACTTTCGCCTCATACTCCCCGCCCCTCACCCCAAACCACACATTCTCGGCACGCACGGCGCCATGCACCCGATCAACAGCATGAAGCTCGCTCAACGCCCTCGCAAGCTGTCCCGCAAATCGGATCTTGTCCGAGAGGATCCTCGCCGCCGCCTCCCGCCGCCCGCGCGTGAAGTGGCCCGTCGGCGAGCCGAGGTGCTCTGACAGTCTGTGGATCTCGGCGCTGCGACAGCCGTGCAGCGGGGAGGCGTCGTAGAAGTATTCCAGCCGCTGATCCCGGGCCCGCTCCCTATCTTGAACCCGGTTCTGAGCGAGGACCCGGAAACCCGTGCAGTGGAGAAGGTACGGCGACCGCGTGGCGTGTAACAAGCTAGCGAGCTTGAGCGTTTTGCGGCATATATCCGGGTCATCCCGCGGCAAGGCCCTTGTCTCGACAATGGTATTCGCGTCGCGGAACCGCAGGCACGAGGCCGTAACAGACACGCCGTCGACTCCGTCAACGCCAGGGGTATGACGCGTATCATCACTCGCGAGGAGCAAGCTCGCAATCAAAGGGGCCTCCCCCCTCTGGATCCGAATCTGCCAGATATCGTGGTCGAGACTCGGGTCTCGCCCCACGGCGATATCGCGCAGCTGGACGGCGCGCGTGTCCCGGCTGAAGAGGTCTTGGTTGAGCACGCGCTTGATAGCGAGCACGACGTCGGCGCGGACCTCGTCGTTGAGGGCTTTCACCTGCCTGTGGGTTTCGAGGAGCAGTTTCGGGTACTGGGGGCTTGCGAGGGATGTCTCTGCCGGCCCCGCCGTCACCAGGCTCTGTTCAAAGAGGCGGAGGGTCTCGTTGGCTCGTCTGAAGGAATATCTGCAAATGTTGAGGTCCACCGGCGCGAGGCCGCGCAACGTGGTTGAGGATGTCTCGAGGTGGCAGATTTGATCGAGATAGACTAATCTGTATAGCGCGGCTGTGCGGTGTAGTTCGGAATGGAGCTGGTTCATCTGTCTTCGCGTCTGTAAATGAAGCGACTTTGTAGTGTTAGCCAAGTCGACTAGTTTACGAAAAGTCTCCTCGGTTCTAAAGACCACTTCCCCCAAGCCAATGGTGCCGTCGTTGCTATTGCTATTCGTCATGTCTGAGTTGATGGATCAGGTCTTTATTCAACTTATTGACGAGCACATCAACGACGCAGCAGCTGGTTGTTATACACAACCCGGATCCACGTTGGAGGGTATCCCGATACAATGGTTCACCTTCCCGGTTCCGAGAGGGTTCCCACAGTTGTCGAACCGGCAGCATGAACGTTACCTCGGAAAACACACGCAGCGCACAAGAAGAAATGCCGTACAGTAACTGAATCGGGTTTGAAAGAATCAGATCCTGCCCGACTGGCGGCACACGTAGATCTCTGCGGGACACCGAGTCGTGAATCATGCCATTGTTGCAGACACTCAGCTTCCAACGACTCGTCTTTTGGTCGTTTTGCCATCCAACAAAGACCCCTCCCCCTCCTTCTTTTCCATTTCAGCCTTGCTAGGTTCCTCAACGGAGAGGGGCCCGTCAGGTATCCAGGAACGAAGTCGGGCCCATGACATCACACCCGAGAGAATGCATATCGTCGGCTTCGAAGGCCGAAATGCTGGGTCCGACGCAGTAGCTCATGTAACATACGTGAAGGAGACTGAGGGGGTTCAGGAACTAGACATGTTGTTGCGGGCCAATGATTCAAGCGCTTAGCAGCCAAGTCACAAGTCAAACGACCCAGCAATGTTGCCAGCGTGGTGTGGGCAGCCCTATTCCAACCACCATGTGGGCTGGCTCGATTCATTGTCGAACAGAGACCCTGACCCGAGCGATCTCAGATGTTGGTTATGGGTACGGAGTACGAAGTACGGGTATGCAAGCTGAAAGTGAGTCGGAAAAAGAAAACATGCCCAGCTTTCTATGAAGGACGGTGAAGGGCCCCTGAGAACCTTTCGCCCGGGACTGATGCGTCACTTGGCGTATCTTAGCTGCCCGTATTGGCCAAGTTCCGTATTCACAATTCCCATCTTGCCCTCATGGCCCCATGGTTGTAGTCCTAGACGGTCGCGGCGGTGTGTGAGAGACATAGGGAGTAAAACAAATAAAAGACAAAAAGGCATTTCGACGTAAGCGATGGAAGGCCAGGGGTTTCATGACATTAGGGCAGGTCGGCCGAGCTTACTCGTCTTCGGCGGCCACGCCGATTCGGGGAGTCTAGTAGTAGTGCCCCTAAGTCTGGCCCGTTGATAGGACCTCTGAACGGATTCCCATATGCCCGCATATGCAGCTGACCCTTTCAGGCATGTAGTCCATCGAAGTAGGAGTTCGACGTCCTGTTGATATCGTCGTCGGCGGGGTCAGTTTTTGCTGCCTGAGCAGCTCGCCACTTCAAACAAAGCGATTCGACATCCCAAGATTCCCAGAGAGACGCCTTTGCCGAAGATGTCGTCGGCGTTGGGATTCGGTACCTATGCAGGGGGGTTCCGCTCCGTACACGGCCCGGTCACCAACTCGTCACATCAGCCAAGATTGCAATCCATAGTCGAGCTGCTTAGTCATAAGATGAAACTCCACGGACAGAGGTCAGGCCAAATCTCCTCGATCGAAATCAGGGTTCGATCAAGGCCTCGACTCGGGTTGCGGGAGCTTGCGTGGGGGTGCCTGGGCGATTATGTCGCACAGAGCTCGAATGACACAATGGCGCAGATGTCTCGGGATTTCCGTCGAGGATCCATGCTGGCGGTACGCTGGTCAAGCTGACTATCAGGCCGTCTTTTGGTCACGTTACTACGCGGGAAATCGCGGAATGCTACCGCGGGGATCCATTTGGCTTTTCCATACGGAAAATACTCTTCAACTAAAGCACCTACGGCACAACGACCATAGCGCATGATTCGAGTCAGAATGCGGTTCGCTTTCTTTCTCTTACAAACTCTTGGGCCGTGAAATATTGGCCTTGTTGCATATAGAATTAGAATAAGGAAGTGTCTAGGAACCAGATCTGAGAAGCGTGACGTGTCTGATGCATGACATGACATGACAGGGGGGTAGTCCGAAGCGCTCTGCGCCGTCTCCTCTTGCCTCCACGACTGTTTCTGGATCGTGGCCGCAGCTGGTACGTCAGTTTGGAACCATGCTGCAACTTTACCTCGTCCCTCCCATGAACCCCTTACTGTACCCCATTTTGACCGGCATTTGCGATTTTAGGTCTAGGAAGAGACAGCCTCCTTGACGTCCTCCTTGACATCCTTGGCCAGGTCGCCAACACTCTTCTGAGATTGCTGCCACATGAGGATACGGGAGCACTGGACGACACCAACAACACCGAGGAAGAAGTTGACAGCAGCAAGACTGGAAAGGTTAGTTGACACGTTCCCTTTATGAGACCCTTCATGACGTACAGGTAGTTCTTGGGCTTAATGATCAAGCACCAACGGGTCCAGATGATACCAGTGGCCGTCAGGGCACCGTTCTGGGTGAGAGACAGCTTCTCGGCGGGACGGGCAAAGTCGGCAACACCGGCAAGAACGAGAGCCCACTGTGTATTGTGTTGACAGTCAGCATTCGTTCCATGGAGGCATTCCCAATCCTCTCGGGTATTTCTTCGTCCGGTCTATATCGACCTCCGACATCGCGACCGGACATCTGCAAGGGAGATACCCGGAGGTAGCAAGCTATCAGGACTTCATACCTTCATAACAGGGGCCCTGGAACCATCGGAGTCAGCGGACATGTCAAAAGAATACCATGCGAAGCCTTTGTATCGCATGTCGGGGCAAAGTCTACTCACCAGAAGTGCACCGTCTTGATTCCGATGGGGCTGTCCCACATGCGCTTGAACCAGCTAACCTGGGCATCGGCGGACGCGGTCGAGCTCTGCCATCTCTTGGAGCTTTCGCGGAACTGGGCGCGGAACTGAGAGGTGCGGAAAGCGTTGCGAATCTGGGCACCGGCGAAGACCTGTTGGCGGAAGGCAGGGCGCGCGGCCTTGAAGAAGTTGTTGGCGGGGGCCATTGTGACGGACTTTCAAAGCTATAGCTTTTCTTTTCGTGTGTATATGTCGTCGGAGACTCGGGTTCGGAGAATTGATTGAGAAGCAATCTCAATTCACGCGGAGGTAGAGGTGGTTTAGAGCGGAGAGGGTTTTCCCTTTCGATAGACGCACGGGAGGGATGGAGGGGGGAGGTTGAGGCGAGGTTGAGAGACGCAGATGCGTTGAGGTTTGGGACGTCCGAAGATGAGCGGGCAGCTTTTTTTGGCCCGGGAGCACGAGCGAGCGCATACGGTGCACTGGGAGGTAGGCGCACGGCAGCTCTCAGCGAGCAAACAGCGACCGCCAACCGGAGATAAGCGGGGACAACCCGTCGAGGGAAAAAAAGTTGACGGCGGAAGCACTGACCAGGTCGACCTTACCTTCCAATTGCCATTGGCACTTTGAAACCTTACGTAATACTGTCTTGTAGCTTCGTACCTCGAAAAAAGGCCCCTAGATCGGGGGTGTTGAATTGTGCATATGCATAAACCCAGAGCTCCATATCTCCCACCAATCAGCAAAACCCAATTAGACCATTTATGCTCATCTCGAGTTCCCGACCGTCTTATGCAAGATTCCTTGACCCACCTCGAACCGTGAGCATCTCGTCAACTTCAATCCTCGCCAGTCCACCAGCAAAGAGGCTCCTCCAATCGACCCGAATCCCGCCAATTGACCCTACAGCCGCCCGTCCGCACCTCCTCCGCGCAGCCCCAGCCACGATGTCGAGCAAGTACGCATTCACAAAGGCCCTCAAGGAGGTGCGCTTCCTCTTCTGCCAGACGGGCGAGCACAGCGCCGCGACCCGGTACGTTTCCTCGACTTCCCTACACACGCTCAGCACATACACAGACCAACCTCGAAACCTCCTGACGACGACACCAACTGCTTGCTTCGCCTCGATCTCCCACTTGTCCTCGCTACTTCACTACCGCGCCACCAGAGATTCCCAAACCGCTAACCTCCTTGCAATAGCAACTTCGTCGCAAGAGCCTACCCCACGATGAAGAAGAACAACCCCCAGACTCCCATCCTCATCCGCGAGGCCGCCGGCACACTACCCAAGATCTACGCGAGATACGGTCAGAAACAATCTCCCAATGATACGGAACGAATAGAGAATGCTGATTAGAATCTCTCGCTCAAACAGAATTCGGCGTTGAAAAGAGCCAATCGCTGGAAGGTGAGAGCCACCACCCCCTCCTTCAATCTCTCTCGAAGACGCTCAGTAGCTAACACGCTCCGCAAAAGGCCTGTCGGACAAACAGATTGAGGACACAGTTACGACCCTGGTGAAGAACGGCGCATAAATGTATAAATTTGGGCGGGGACAATTGAACGAATAGACCAAAACCAGGACCCTTTGTACCATCACCATGTTGAGAATGACGAGCCGAGAGTTGTATTGAACGAAGTAGGCGCCGTGGTCACAATTCGGGGTGATGTGTGTTTCCAAGGTACTATCCCTACGACGATCCCATGTACGGTCTGCTAGATAGTGTTCACGTCCCCCCGGATGTTCACTCTGCCCTTGATCAGACGAGGCTCTGGGCGAAGACGAGTTCATTCCAGGTCACCTATGACGGGGCTCGCGACCAACCAAGTAAGCATCAAGCAATCAACGATCAAATAGAGAGTCTTTCCGAGCAATGTTCATTCTATTTCTTCGCAACTACTAAGCCACAAGCGCGAGCTATGGGTATCACTCAAACACAAATCCTTCTCAAGGAATGAATCTAAATCCTCCCCATCACCCGCTTCCGGGCCACATCCCCAACAGGCTCTCCAATCTACAGAAAAGCTTTTAGTCAACCCTGTCCTGTCACATCTGCTTCCGCCCTTCCGTATTTGTTCGTATCGCGCCCAAATCATCCCCTCTTAAACATCGAACATCCTTCTCTAATGCTTGGCACTGCCCTCCTGAGGGCGCGTGCTTAAGGATAGCTTGTCCTTGGTCTTGTTCTCACTGCTCATGCTGCTGGTAGGAGGGGAGGGGAGGGTGCTGCTCTTTGTAGCAGTTGATGTTGCACGCGCTTTGCCCCAGATGCTGGTCGCAGGTAGGCTGGAAGCAGGCAAGGGAGCAGGCGGCAGGGACGGGAAGTCATCTTTACTGGCAACAGAAAGTTTTCTGTTGTGCGCCCCAGGGGCATTTCGCGGTTGCTGGACGTGCTTGTGTCCTTGAACATTCTGCTTCTTAGGCGAAGGGTTGTTCTTCTGGGGTTCTTGCTTACCCTGTTGCTGCTGCCCGTCCTGTTCGCGATCGCTGCTAAGCTGTTGCTGCTTTTTCTTGCTAGCGACCTTCTTCGGACGCTGTTTTGGACCATTGCCGCTGCTAGCATTTGATGGCTGTGGGACGGGCTTGTCACCTTCAGCGGGATGGTCCTGCTTTGCCTTCGCCATGCTCTCGGGGGCCAACTTTTGTGTGCCTTCATCTTGGATTGGCGCTTCACCAGTTGTAGAACTCTCTCCATTGTCGACGCCATCTCCAGCACCGTTTTCTTGACACTGTTCAGCTTTAGCTTTGGGAGGAGTTGGTCCTGGAGTGAGGGTTCGGGATGTGACCGACGAACTGCGAGAGAAGTTGCGTTGATGCTGAGTGGTCTTCACTGGGATCGGTACCAATGGGATTGGCGCCAGCTTCACTCTATGAACAACAGGGCGCGGTGCTGGCGACACAAACTCCTTTGCCTTTGGATTGAGTTGCATGGTTGACTTTGCCGTCGCCTCGCTCTCAACCATGGACGTTTCTGGTGAAAACTTCGGTCCAAGCGTCCTAGCTGACGATGGAGTTGCCGGGGTCGATAAGACCTTAGGCGAGCTGTTGCCAGAGCGGCTTTCCTGGGCTGTGGTGAAGCTCATCTTTGAAGTACTCGCAGCAGATGGGAGAGCGCCGTCGATGACATGGACCTCTTTTACGACGTTTGCTGCTCCAGAAGCCGAACCTTCTCGTACAGCAAGGTTCAGCTGAGTCGGCTGCTTGTTGCGATTCTTCGGCATTCGAAGTGAGCCGCCAGCGTTGGCTCGAAAACTTTTCTTAGGCGGCTCCGGGAGACTTGACTTTCCTAGAGACGCTTCCGTTGCAATGATATCCTTGGCCTTGGTGATGATGTCGGCCGTCTCTGATGCACCAGTCTGGGTTTCCGCCGGAATGTGAAGAGTCTTATCATCGGCAACCACAGTCGAGGCGTCGCCAATGGGGAGAGACTCATCTTGGCTTCCTGATGTCGGCTTCTTCTTCTTTTTCTTGTTTCTCTTGGCCTTCTTCTTTGAAGCGTCGTCGGCCATGGTGGTCGTTGGAACCCCTGAGATTAAGCTCGCATCAATCAAGCTGTCCAGTGCATGTCCAGACTTCAAGCGAAGGCTATCGCTAGGCCCATCTTCGTCAGGAAACGAAGTCTTGAGAAACGAAGAGCTACTTCTTCCAGGCATGTGAGGCACCACGTCGAAGACCTCGACACTGCTAGTATCCCTGTGAGAAAAAACCTTCCTGTACTTTCCCTTGCCATACGTGGGACTTTGCGCAAGAGGCTCAGGTACTATAACTCCTTCTTCCGGGACAGACGAGACATGAGGTATAACCTTCGCAGATTCGTCAGATGGTCCCTGGTCACGAAGAGCGCCGAAGTTGGTTTCCTTGTCACTGGAAGAGTCAAGAGAGCTCTTCTTGACCGGAGAGGCTACCGATTCACTGTCGTCCGGAGTAAAGACAGCCTTGCCAGACGAATCGGATTCTCCGTGTGCTTCAGTGCCCATCGAGGTTTTCGTCAGCTTTTGAGGTGTTGTCGGCAAGTTGACGACAATGGCTTTGCATGGACTGTTGAAAATCCGAGGGCTGTCATGCTTGGTGGTCTTTTCTTCGTCGGGAATAACCTCCTCGGAAGGCGGCTTCGATTGTGACTCAGCTCCACTTGACTGTTGCAAGGCTAGATCGACAGTCGGTTTGGCTTGTGTCGGCTTGACGTTTTCGAGCGGTTCAGTTTTCTCCTGCATTAGAGTGACTTGGTCTGCGGTGGGCATTGAAACAGTTGAATCAGGTACCGCTTCGGACTGAGAACCATGTAGTGCTTTGCCATGCGACTTTGGTGGACGAGGAATCATGTACTGTTCCAAGGACACTGCTTGAGATCGAGAGTCCATACGAGCAGATAGGGACTGGCTCTGGGTGAATGGAACCTGGCTGCTAGCCCGAGGAGGTTGCTGAGACCCTTCGTACTGGTTCGGGATTCTATGCTGTTCATTCCCGTCCCGGCTGGCCTTGGAATACATCAAGCTTCCATAACGCGTGTGGTGAATAGGTCGCGTCTGAAGCATACAGTGAAGCTCTGCGCACTCAATATCATTTGCGCATGCAATCTCAGTGATGTGAGATCCATCTTTGAATCTAAACGAGAGCACCTGATATCAGCAGAATTTCTAGCCTGGACGAATGTTGCCACTTACCTGACAAAAAAGTTGGGGTAATCTTTCTGGTCCTTGAGAGCCAACCTGTTGACTTTCTCAACCTCTCCCCACCGAGACATCACAGCATGGACCTTTTCAGACAAGTCATCTCTAATCAGATGAGAGGTGAGCTGAACAAAGACGGAACGCTCACGAGCCTCGCAAGAAGGACACTCGCAAGGGGCGTAGGCCCATCTATTATCGCCAAACTTTTCATGTTGATTTGTGCAAGTGAAAGTTTGTCTAGACGCGGAAGAACGGGACAATTCACGGGCACGATTCTCCTTGGTTGGAGAACGACGGAAAACGGGCCCATGAATGGAGTCGTCTGCATTGTGGACCTTCTCCCATCCTTTTGAATCGCCACGGGGGCGCTGCTGATGATGATGAGATGGGCCGTTCGAGTTAGGCGCAGCTCGCGAGTTGAATCGTGATTCAAATCGCGGATGGCCCATCTGCGAGCCGCGGTCGCCTGCTTGACCAAAATGGGGGTCCGTCGATGCATTCCGTTTGTTGTTGTGTCTCTGGAAGGGCATTGGCTCAGGTGCTACTACAGGAAAAGCAGCAGATTGAGCACGCTGTGCGCCGCCCACGGGAACAGAGCCTGGCATTTGCGCCAAATAGCCGACGTTGTTGAAGCGGTTGTCATTAGGTCTTTGAGGAGACAGGATGACCTGCGAGGGTGGGCCGTGACGGCGATTTCCAGAACCAGCAGGAGGCTCCAGGGGTCCGTGAGGAGGCCCATGAGGAGGGCCACGAGGCGGTCCACGAGAGGATCCATAAGAGTGCCCTTGAGGGAGGCCATGAGGGGGGCTGACAGGACCAAGATAGGGCTGAGGCATACCATGAGGACCTGTAGTGAAAGGTGTGTTGAATGGATGCCCATCAGGTCTAATGGCATGGGGGTAGAAGGTGGACCCTCCTGGACCTGCATTTCCTCCTCTGGATATCGGAGTTTGATTCGTTTGCACAACGTTGGGGCGCGAATGACCAGGCAACTGACGAGACTCATCGTCATCATGGCCGTGACCTGCCGTAAAGGTCTTCTGGTTGTCCGCTGAGATACCCTTGGGGTGGCTGACGTGATTCACGGCCGTAGCAACATCGGGATGGAGATGGTCGGGTTGGTTCTGCCTAGATGTGCCGCTCACGATCAATGGCTTCGGAGGAGAGGCTTTGGCAGCCGGGCTCATTTGGGACAGCGGGGAGTCGGTGTTGCCCTTTGTGAGGTTCGGGGCGGTCGATGCCGGGGCAAGTCCACTGGGAGTATCTTGAACGGGTTGGCCCGCTATCAAGGTTAGGCCAGATGCGATTTCAGCAGGGAATAGAGTCAACTCACCAAGCCAATGTTGCAGTGTGCCTTCTTCCCACTGGAACCCGAGGCTATTTTGCGGATACGAGGCCGGCTGAGCCCATGGCTTGCCTAGAAGCTGATCATGTCGAAACTTCAGAGCATTGCGGACAAGTTCCATGCTGACGGGAGGCAGTCCCTGGAGGTCAACGCGATCCTCTGAGCTCAGAAGATTGAGAACGTCGCCCTGGAAGTCTTTGAAGTCTAGTAGCTTCTTTTTATTCTCGCTCTTTGCAGCCCATTCGTCGCACCAGTGGCCAACTTCCGCAAAGATTTCTTGATGGAGGTTGCGAACAAGACATTGATTTTCGTGGTAGAGATGAAGCATCAGATTCCACAGGTTCATCGCGCCTTGGAAGTAGATGTCATAGCAGTCGAAATAATCATACAGGTCTTCCCAGAACTCCAGCTGCGGCATGGACTTCATGTGGCTCCAATGCTTCTTGCGGATGGCATTGGCTCTCTCTTGGAGCTCTTCAGCGCTCCATAAATCAATTTGGCGTGCCGGGAGGACGTGGCTGAGACCGCGAGTGGGAAACTCGCCTTTATTGGTACTAAAAATAGCCTTGATCTCCTTCGTGGGCTGGTTGTAGAAGGCGATCGGAAGATTGTCTTCGATGTAAAGTCTGGGCGTCTCTCCCTCCTTGGCACCGACCATCTTGTAGCCGTTGGGAATACCGTTGGGGTAGTAATGAGAGGATGGCTTCGTAGGTATAGAGTTTGCCATCGTAGCGCGACCATCGTGATCGTTGTTCATGGGGAAGCGCTGATCTTGGAAGGAGCCAGGTCCTCCGTGGATGTTGGAAGCCATACTGCAAAGCTGCGTGTATCCAACGTCGTTTGGCAACGGGATGGTAGGCTTGCGGTGACGGGTTCGAGGGCAATCGAAGTAGAGGATATGAGGATATTTCTGGTGGCGATTTGGAAGTAGAAGAGGGATTGATTTGGTGGTGGGAAGGAAGAAGAAGCGATGTAGTGGGTGGTGGTGTTGTTGTCGGGACGAAGAGAAAAGGGAAAGGGTAAGACTCACAAGGCAAGTGAAAAATAGAAGCAGGAGAGAGGCAGGAAGGGAGGAGGCAGGTGCCGGAGACGTTTGTTGGGAAGGAATCATGGGCAGGTGCACCTGCCTGTAGACGAGGGCAGCAGTAGCGTCAACCTGCTGAACGAAATCTTCAGACTTTCACAGCGATAGCCCTTAGACCGGTGAAGTGGAGGATGCAGGACTCAGGCAGCAACACAGATCCTGGTAGCTACATTTCCATTAAGCATACTAGATACAGATCTCACACGGTAATCGCATGGGCCTACTGTTTCTTTCTTTTGGTGCGATGACTCCTACTTGTCATGATGTATAGACGCGATTTGCTGCATAGGCGGGTAACCAGAATCTTCCCCTTCTTCTTTCAGAGGAACTCGACATGAAAAGAGCCAATGTTCTCCTCTTTCAGCTGTCGGTTGTCTTTGGCAAAGTCATCAAGTCCCTCATCGTAATGTCCATAGAGACAAACAAGTCTTGCCCTTTGAATCCCGAAAACAAATCAATGTAGCTGATGCAGCACCCTTTCATTGAGGATCAGCAATAGAGTGGATATCTTTGGTCCTGGAAACTGAGCTAGCAATGCTTCCATTTGAGGTGAGTCTTTGCTCAATAGCGTGGCCGAGCATTAGTACAGGGGCCATAGGACTCATCGGAATTCAACTTGGATTCTCGTCCGGTAGCCAAGGTATTAACGAATTGATGGCAGCCTACAAAAGAAGCTACTAGCTGACGTTGAACTTGATGGAGGCATTGAGCGGGACATTAGACGACATAGAAGAGAGAAGAGTATATTCATCATTTAACTAATGTACCGCTTGGGGACGGAGGACGCAGGTATCTGATAACAAGGACAAAGGAGCTACTTTTGAACATTTTAAGATAGCGTTCTCCTTTCAGCTCTTCTCATTGCTCAAGGCGTTGAGCATCTTGAGAATCTCAGATTCACTCTCACCAGAGACAGCCTTGCCGTTGTTCCAGTCCACAGTCTGCATGTCTCAGTCAGCCAGGTTTGTTCTTAAGAACCACAGGTTTGAAGAGGACCACGAGCTCTGGGAGGAAGCACATACCACGGGTCTTTGGAAAACTTCAGCGTTCTGCTGGAACTTCTTCAGGGCATCCTGCTCAGTGGAAGCACCCTTGATGATTGATGGGATCTTGCTCTTTCCGACGTATTCCAGGATAGTCTTGACCTGGTCGGCTGTTGGGGGGTCTTCGGTGATGTTGAGCTCAAAGTCGGCGCGGGACTTCTTGGGGCTCGTTTGGACGCTGTGGTCGCTGGCTTGATCCTCAGTTGCGCCGGCAGCGGCGTTGGCCGACACCTGCTTGAGGAGGTTGACAACCCTCACAGAGGCGGGGGAGCTCGCCTTGTGGAAGACAGTGACGATGTCGAGGGTCTTGCGCTACAGTGTGTGTCAGCAATCAATTGATCTGTATCGGGTACAATTGAGCTGCCTTACGAATCCGAACATTGTGGCAGGTCGTTGAGGAGCTATCTTGGTGGTGTGTTTGTCTTGCGTGAGCTCTGCTTCGTGCAGCGTGATGCGATGAAGTCGGCAGTGGAGCTCTGGAGCTCCGGAGCTATCAGGTTTACGTCATTTAGCCGGGCGGCATCGTTTTAGACGCCAATGCCGGATTAGCGCACAGGCGGGGCCTGCCGCGCTCGACCCCTGGCCCCATACACCTTTCAGCGGCCACAGCAGGCACAGCGATGGAGCTTCACGTCTTGGGACCCCTCACTCTGTCATTTGGATGGGCCTGGAGCCTCTTGGGCATCGATTTGGCTTTTTCGTAACGGAATAGATGGGGCGCGGCTCCGACGGGTCCTCTACTATGTCATATCACCTTTCCACAGCAATAGGGCAATTGATCTTATTACCTAGATTCACACAATGTGCAGAACGCGACTAGGGCGCCGCACAGTATAGAGTTCGGAAGTGGTAGGTCGGTTGTCAAGGTAGGGAGGTACTGGCGGGGTAGGATTTCAATGCACTAGGTAGATTCAACTTCAACGCTTTTATTTACTAATGAGAGGCTTCCTGAAAGAATCAACAGCTAGGTTAGATAAGGTGCCTAGGTCAATATCGACCTTGAACCTTCGCGCTCATTCGTTGTCGACCGCGAAGCAGGGGTAGCCAGGCTTGAGGCAGGCGATGAGCTGAACTCAAGCTCACTCAGCTTCAGCATCAAAGACGGGGCTGAAAATTGGCAACGAAGATGCACCATAAAGTCAGAGCCGCCCAAGTGCATCGCCGATTTTCCATGTGGCATGAGCAGATCTGTCATGGCTTTTTGCGGAGAATGACAATTACATGACGTAGGAGGGAGTTTTGCCCGTCTGAGCTGAGAATCGGCGCTGGAGACGTCATGACGTAGATGTACCGAAGGGGGGTTGTTGCGCAGGTGCAGCTAAGACAGCTTCCTTCCCACCCATATAGAAAGCTCATCTGCTGTACATAAAATCTTCTCTATTTTCTTCTCAATCAAAATATCCATCACTTCATCAAACGACATACCGTTCCAGCTCTTCAGCAATAAACATATCGTAAAATTCCCAATTCCCACCTCACCAACAAAACAACCATCATGTCCGGAAACTCAAACGTTGGCAACAGCGCCGTCTACGAGGCTGGCGATCAGAGAAACGCCAAGGAAGAGGAGACCAACAACGCCGAGCGTTTCCAAGAGGGCAAGGAGCACTCCCACTTGGCCACGGATTCCAGTAAGTTGCCCGTATAGCGGCCGGGATTTCTCAGTTGTTAATTATCAATTAGAGGATGAGCGGTCCATCGCGAACAGACTCGCTGCTGAGGAGAAGAAGCACAAGGAGGGTGACGAGGAAGAGTCCCTCGAGACCCGCCTCGGCAAAGAGGACGCCACACTCCCCGTAAGTAGTATTGAGCTCTCGGAGAATGAAGTGTCCAGCGCTAAGTGACAATCAGGCCAAGCTGCACGGTAACAAGCCTTCCAGGGGCGCCGAGATCGACAAGCAGCTCCAGGAGGAGGATGAGCTCCGCCTGAAGCAAAAGGCTGGAAAATAGACATGGGAAGAATAAATATGATTTTCGATCGGCGTTGGCAGGGAAGCACCAGCATACATGAATTCATAGGATGAATATCAAAAGTTGTGAAGCAAAATGCATTTCCAATGATCAGTGGTGAATCCATGGCGGTACGAAAGAATGTCGTTACACAGTTGACAGCGAAGAGTGGGCAGCACGAGGTTTGCGGACGTGAACTTTTGCATATCATTTTTTTCATTACTATGAAGTCGTTTATACTGCTGGCCATACCTGAATGCTGAGTTAGTCAAACGCATCCCGACAGGAATTCCAAAGAACAGAAAGGTATTGTTGGGTTTGGAGGTCAGAATATGTAAGAATTGAATATCATATATTCAGACGATATAGCCACTCCGGCGAAAGAGAGCCACCGAAAGAAATCAATCGCAAATTTTTCTCATCATTCCAGAAGGGGTGTGTTGAGCGATGCGAACGTACCTTTTGTTTTGTTGCAGCTTCGTCGACAGATGCCAAATTTTGAGCACCTCGAAGCTGATGAAGGATAAAGTAAGATCAACAAAACAAAGGGAGAGCTCTTCAAGCTGCACCTTTATGCGAATGGGAAAAAAAGTTCTGTCGTCGGTGGAGCCGGCGCGGTGAGTAGCCACTGACCGCCCCAGCTAAGCCGTTTTGGGAAGAGAGGGACTCGGCTCGGTTAATCAGCAAATCCGTCTCATTGCGGCTTTCTGACTTGCCCTAAGTCGCACCATCCTCCCAGGGAAAAAAAAAGAAGTGTGCCGAAGTGACTTCGAACTCCATCCACCACTAACCACCAGCAGCACATCTTCGACGTCTGGTAAGTTGACGCGCCCCTCCAAGACAAGCAAGACGCAACACCACGAAATCCGCAACCCCGATTCTAACTTCGCGATCCAACTTCAGACCGACCAGCAAAATGGGTGACGCTACCATCGAGGGTTCTAAGTGGCGACTGGTCGAGGTCGGCCGTGTCGTCCTCATCCAGGGCAACGGCCCCTACGCCGGCCGCCTTGCGACTATCGTCGAGATCATCGACCACAAGCGCGTACGTTGCGACAGCACCTCCTCTCCCCCGATTCGATTCGAATGTTTTTTGAAATTGGGCGCACGAGCGCGCAATCCGTAGACGATATAGGAAACCTGGAAGACTAACATGATATCAAATTGCAGGCTCTGGTCGACGGCCCCTCCTCAGACGCCAAGCTCGCCGTCCCCCGCCAGCCCGTCTCTCTCTCCAACGTTCTCCTCTCCTCGCTCGTCGTCGCCGACCTGCCCCGTGGCGCCCGTACCGGCACCGTTAAGAAGTTCTGGGAGAAGTCCGAGATCGACCAGAAGTGGAAGGAGACCAACTGGTTCAAGCGCAGCACCCAGATCGAGCGGAGAAAGAACCTCAGCGACTTCGACCGCTTCAAGGTCCTCCGCCTCAAGAAGCAGCGCCGTTTCGAAGAGCGCAAGGCTCTGGTCAAGGTCAAGGCCTCGGCGTAATGGACTCACGATTAGGATGTCTATGGGGTTGACTTTGAAGACTACGGGGCTGGTTTAGAGCGTGACAGCATGGGATCCGGTTTGGTCTGCATCACCGCAGCATTGGGTTGCTGCACATCTCTTTTGCTCCGTAACTGGAAGGGCTGTATGTCACATTCATCATCAATCATATGATGACCGGCGTCAAATACGGAAATTCAGAGACAAAAATGAATTCATGGCACAATCAGAAAAATAGATTGGTTGGCTCGTGACGGGGACACGGAGTAAAGACTTTTTTTTCGGTTTTCCTTTTGAGACTCTGTAAATCTTCATGACGAACCTATTCTTGACGTGAATGCCATGGCCAGGAGTCCATTCTCGAAATGCCGTTTGAGAACCGTCCCGATTAAGCCCAGATTTCGTAGTGAGCCCATACACGGCCAGGTTCTGCCTCAGCCTTGTAGAAATGACGGGCAGAATGTCATCCATTTGCTTGAGGAGGCGGAGGCTGTGGCTCGAAATGCCCGGCGTGCACCGCGTCCCATCCGGGGGACCTGGACTGGGGGGTGCCACTCAGGTCGGGAGCGTTGGCAGACTCGCAGGTGGTTGTCTTCTGCTTACCTAATCCACTTTAACACAGTAGGTGCTGCTAACCCTAGAATTTCTCTGCGATCTTTCCTACAAACCACAAAGCCACCGAACATAATCCCCCACGCCGAGTTAAGGATCCCTCGTTCTAGTCTTTGGTAAGTGTTGCTGTCCCTCTGTCGAATTTTTGACGCCATTGCCCGATCAACGAACCCGCGACTGCACCGACGAATTTTTGTGCGAAAAGTTGGCAATTTCCCCTTCCCACAGACACCCAAATCCGAGCTCGCCAAATCAGCTCTGCGCGCGATCCTAGCTCCCACCACCACCACCACACCAGAAGCACCCCGCAGCTAACAATTTTTTTCTTCCCCTCGGTTCAGCAGTCGACAAAATGGCCAACCCCCGCGTTGAAGAGCTTCCCGATGACGAGACCAAGAAGGTCTCCGTCGAGGAGCACGAGGACGAGAGCTCCGACTCCGAGATTGAGGGCGAGGATGCCGAGGGCCTTCCCTCCGGCTCCACCGCCGTCATCCACTCCCGCAACGAGAAGAAGGCCCGCAAGGCTCTCGAGAAGCTGCACCTGACCAGAGTGCAGGGCATCACCCGCGTCACTCTCCGCCGCCCCAAGAACGTGAGTTGCCTGGCATGATATGATGTGGCTGTTGTTGGTGGTGGTGGTGGCACGCACGGCGCAATGCGGGGGGCATATTGAACAAGGCTGACCCACGTCCCAGATCCTCTTCGTCATCAACAGCCCCGAGGTCTACAAGTCCCCCAACAGCAACACCTACATGTAAGTAGCGTACTACACCATGGACCATGCGATGTGTGGAAACTGACATGCGCATTTAAGCGTCTTCGGTGAGGCCAAGATTGAGGACCTCAACGCCACTGCTCAGCAGGCCGCTGCCCAGCAGCTCGCCGCTGCTGGTGGTGAGCACGACCACGCCGGCCACGACCACTCCAGCCACGGCAAGGCCGTCGAGGCTGACGCCGAGGCCAAGAAGGACGAGGAGGAGGACGATGGTGAGGAGGTTGATGCCGAGGGCATCGAGGACAAGGACATTGAGCTCGTCATGACCCAGGCCAACGTTAGCCGGAAGAAGGCTATCAAGGCCCTGAAGGAGAACGACAACGATATCGTCAACTCTATTATGGCATTGAGTATTTAGCGGCGGCCCCGGTCAAAGGTAGTTTCTCAAAATCTCGACACAGCAAAAAGGACGGAACGGGTTGGCATGTACAATTCCCAGGGAGTTGACTCCGAAAAGTCTCTTTCGCAATGAGAGGTCATGATAATCGGCGCTTTCTTGCACTCTGGACACTGCGCTTACGACATACGTGATACGTGATTGGCTGTGGCCAGGTTGTGGACTGACTCCTGCTCGAAATACCTTTGTAGACCAGCCTCGTCTGGTTGAATTCACAGCTACCCCTCGATCTGGCGGGAGTTGGCTCAGACCGAATTCGCAAAAGCCGGGAGCTCTGCCCCACCATTGAACCGTTCGTTCCCGTGCAGCCAACCACACCCCAGTACTTTCGGCCGAATAAATATCACGTGATTGCCCACGTGACACACCTCATCCCGGCTCTTTCTCTGCTCTCCGGTCGGCAAAGTCAATCATCAACCTCACGACGACGCAACTCCCTCTCCACTCCCCCGAACCTTCAACAAATCCTCCAAAATGGCCGCAGTACGTGTATCCCATCGAAATCCGCTCGTCTCTCGTCGCCGATTGATGCAATTGCCGCCGATGTCGCCAATTGGGTCGCGCATCCGCGCATCCGCTCCCTTGAAGCTGGGCCACCTGAGCTAATTTCTCTCCTTGTCCTGCAATAGCGAAGCGCAGCTCTCAAGCTCGACTGGGCCAAGGTCACCACCTCCCTCGGCCTCAAGGGCCAGACCGCCGCCTCCCTCCAGGCTTTCAAGCAGCGCAACGAGAACGCCCGCCGCAGGGTCCAGCAGCTGTCGGAGCTCCCCACGACCGTCGACTTCGCTCAGTACCGCTCCGTCCTCAAGAACCAGGCCGTCATCGACGAGATCGAGAAGCGCTTCTCCGCCTTCAAGCCCGCTACCTACGATGTCTCCCGCCAGATCAAGGCCATCGAGGCCTTTGAGGTCGAGGCCGTCAAGAACGCCGAGGCCACCAAGCAGAAGGTCGACCTCGAGCTCAAGGACCTCGAGAAGACCCTGACCAACATCGAGTCCGCTCGCCCCTTCGAGGACCTCACTGTCGTACGTACCGCCGGAATACGTGGAGGACGTGGATGGCCGGATGCTGATTATGACTACAGGACGATGTCGCCGCCGCCGAGCCCTCAATCGACGAGAAGACCTCCCAGCTCGTCTCCAAGGGCCGCTGGACCGTTCCGGGATACAAGGTACGGTCAAAGCACCATTCCGATATGATTCGGCATACTAATTCCCTCTGCAGGAGAAGTTCGGCGATCTTTCCGTGCTATAGACGCGTTCGTTCTTCGATTCCCTTTGTGTACTCTAGCATTGTAGATAGGCGATCGGTCCAAGGGGAGGGAATCAACCCAGTGGACATTAATATCGACCTGCTGTACCAAGCGCTCTGCCCATCTTATGACATATTCGTTCATTCTGAGCGGCCAACTCTGCAGAGTCGGTTTGAAGGATGCTGATGTTCGGTTGAATTTTTCCGGTTCGGAGTTCGTCTCCTCGGCGCTAACCGCAGTGGTGGCCCTTCACCGAGCCGCCAAGCCCAACAGCGCGACCGTCCGCATGGCTCGTCCAGCAATATCCTATGAATTCGGTCACTTCATACACACGCAGTGAGTACCGAGATTTTGATATGTAATCATTTGGTTCTCAGGGGCGAGCTCACACCTGCCCGGCCCTCCCCGGAACTACGGCCGGATAAACGGGATCTCGTCGCGACAACAACAGCCCGGAAGCCCCGACTTCCCCACTATCGGACCTTGAGTCTAACCTCATCTCATAAAGCATCTTAACACCAATGCCGCGTACAAATGTGGTGATCTTCGCTCTTGAGCCTCTCGTTATCGAATTGTGACATTTGATCGATTTAATCCTACTGTCCTTATTTGATCACATACATCTAACTCACTCAACATGACCTCACTAAACCATCTCATCCTCAACGAGGCACCTCTCTTAGATCCCGCCTGGCTAGCGTACGAGGAAGAAGTAAAAGCCAAAGGCCCAAAGAAGACGTACGCATCACCCCTCGACCGCCAGCCTGTCTACGCAGAAGAATGCAGACAGCTCAACGCCCGCATGCTCGCCCCCGGCGCACCATACCACCACCTATCGAGCATCGCAACACAGCCAGTCATGACCCCTCGAGTCTAGACCAATTCGCCATCCCGATCCTCCGCTTCTCTGACGACACCGAAAACGACCTCATCGGCGACGAGATCGTCGTGATTTACTACCACGGCGGCGGGCTCTACGTCGGCGAGGCAGACAGCGAAGAGCTATCATGCAGACGCATCGCCAAGGACTTGGAGGGCGCGAAGGTGTACTCGGTGGGATACAGACTCATGCCGTCTTTCCCGGCCTCAACCTGCGTCACCGACTCTCTTGACGCCTTCCACCACATCCGCTCCCTCCACCCGTCCTCCGCCACCAAGCTCATCATCGTCGGCTCCTCCAGCGGCGGCCAGCTCGCTGCCGCCGTCTCGCAAGCCGTGCCCCGCGGATCCCTCCACGGCGTCCTCTTACGCTGTCCAGTCACCAGCGACGGCGGGAGCTCTCTGGACTATGTGCCGTCTTCCTTGTGGCACGCGTATACCTCGCCCACCTCGCCGTCCTTCGTCACGAGTCTGTTGGGCGTCTTCTCGCGCGCTGTCCCGCGCGACGGGCTGGAGAGGATGCCGCTTGAGGCCGGGACGGAGACGCTGGCTGCGCTGCCGAGGACGTGGGTGCAGGTTTGTAGTAACGATACGCTGTACTCTGACGGTGTTTGTTATGCGATGGCGCTTGCAGGGGCGGGTGTCGAGGTGAGGGTTGAGGTTGTGAGGGGGTGGCCACATACGTTTTGGTTGAAGGCGCCTTGGTTGGCGAGGGCTGTCGAGGCGGAGGAGGAGATGGTTCGTGGGTTGAGGTGGGTTCTCGAGGAGTGAAGACGGAGGGAGGTTTTCGGGTCTGGGTTGGAGTGGTTGTTTGGAGGTTGTTCTCTTGGCGGGTGACTCGGTTCGGGATTTTGAGGCATAGCGATGGGATAGTAGATTTCGAGAGGGCTGACTGACATGATCAATGAGATTCAGAACCAGCTCAGGACTAGGCTAGAAGTATTGAGCATTAGTTTGGTTCTATGAGTGGAAAGAGGGCAAGGTCTCACCCTGCTCGCAAAGTATCGCTCGGCAATGATGGGCTGCTTCATGAAATCGACAAAGGCTCAACCAAACGATGCTAAGATCCATATAACAGGTGGCATCGTCACATCAATGTAATGAGCTATCAAACACTAGTTCTTGAGATGATTCCAGTGGTTGTAGGGACGCCTCGTTGAGCCTGGCTCTTGGGTGTTGGCACTCACTGCACTTCAAAAGGCCCAAGTGACGACCTCATAGCTCCAGATGGTCTGCGAATCGCAAGATGACTGTCGTGTTTATGGGCAATCTTGGAAGGAATGGGCTGGTTATTCTCAAGAAGACTTTCTTTGAGAATATTGCAATCACATGACCGGCTGTTTCCTAAGTAGCGAAAAACAACATCTGGAGACTTCACTCACCGCCCACACACGTGCAACTATTCACATCCCACCCTTTTATTCCCTCTTTTGGCAGTCGATCACTCCTTCCTTCTGCTCCTTTCTACGCTTTCCTTGTGAATATCTCTCTCGCTGCCTGAGTGGCCCGTCATAATTATTCCGCCTGCCGGTCAAATTATTTGTGACCTTCTTCTCTCCTCCACCCACCACTTCCACTTCTTCACCCACACAACAACCCATCTACGAGAATACCTCACTTCTCGGAACCCAGGCAATCGAAATCACCAACGAACCCCTTCAGTCAATCAAACCACTCACTACCGACATTCACAATGGCTGGTGAAAACGGAGATGCGCGCCGCAAGGGAGGCGAGTACTCGACCAACCCCAACACCCAGCGCACTCGAACCTACCTCGCCAACCAGACTCCTGAGCAGAGAGCCCTCAAGTCCAAGGTCTTCTCCGAGTACCGTGCCTTCCGCACCACCTGCATCAAGCGCGCCAGCATGTCCGACTACATCTACGAGCGCGACCGTGATGCCAAGGTCAAGATGCTGTCTGACGCCCTCAACAAGCTTGTTGCGAACCGGTAAGCAATGCTCTTTGTCGTCTCATCACCTTGCCCTCTATCAAATTTGCCTTTACCATTTTTTTCAATTCCAATCATTACTACTCACTGCTCCTGTTCTTTATTTTCTCATGCGGCTTTACGAGTGAAACCGCATTCTCTCGTTGTCTTTGCTTCGTCTCATTTCTATTCACCACTCCAGTTCTTGAGCTTTTATCAGCCTTGGCTCTCTCACGATCTACAGTTTCCCTTAATTTTACTTATCACCCCTGTCCTTCGTTTTCTCATGCGGCTTCACACGTGAAGCCGCATCCCCAGGGAAGGAATACATACTGATGATGAATAAATAGCACTGCCCGCAACATCGAGTACATGGGCCAGTCTGTCAAGCGCTTCGCCGAGCGCTACCATGACAAGGCGTTCCTTCGGAGCGTTGAGCAGGCCAATGCCTCGCCTGCCTCTGCTCAGAAGAGCACCACCGGCACCACCAACTCTGGCCAGCAGGGCTCTGAGGAGGAGAGCGCCAACAATGGCGGCACTGTGGCCGCTGACATCTCGGAGGAGTTGGCCACCATCAGCCAGCTTCTCGACATGCAGGCCAGAGCCAGCATGGAGACCTACAACGGTCTGACTGACATCATGCGCGGCCTCGGCTTCTAAGGAAGCATTACATACATGTACACTGGGAACACTTGACACTCTTGGGGTTGGACTGTCTTCTCTTCTTGGCGGGTCTTCTTGAGCTTTCTGTTTTTTTCGGGTTCCGGCTTGGGATAGACGAAGGGTTTAGGGAGGAGTGCTGGATGGAGAAAACCCCGGTGGACTACATGGGACGGCTTGGAATCGCGACACCAGACGGGTTTTGAGGAAATGCGAATAAAAGACATGTTCGCCCGAGCAAAAGCTTTGACACAAGACCAGATGATGCATGTGAGATGTGATAATGGGGATGCAAGCCTTTTACCGGAGGATTGAGCTTGGCGATGGAACACAACGATCTGCAACACGTCTACTTTGTTAAGCTTCTCTACAGGATTACGTGGTCCACGCGACACGAGTGAGATCTCTATTCTACATCATGGGCGAGTGTCTTGGGGAAGGTGAATATGACACACCGGACGCAGGACTGGTTTCATCACGCGTGTCTGGCAGATACAATGGGCCGAATGACGACAAGTGTAGAAATCATGGTCGTCGATGAGGGGACGCGGCGGGAGGCGAAGCTTGACTTGAGTTCCGGCCGAGCCTCAATATATGCATGCGCAAGGAACCCTGTGTTATGGTTCTCGACCCAAATTACCGGACAGCAGCGGGATCGAGGCGGGAGATCTCATTGTGCAACCCCATTCTTCCCCACGACCACCGACGCATGCGAGATGAGGCTGAGGCGGAGCTTTCTAAGGCTGGCGGAGTGAATGGTGATTTGATGGCATGGCCACTCGAAACGACGGTATAAGCTAAATGGCAAATTCAACTGTATAACTGGACGTGTCTCAAGTAACAGAAGGGTCATATCGAGATGATGGCGTGTTACCCCGTCGTCAGATGGAGGATGTCAGATTAAAGTCAAGCACGGTCAGAGCACCAATTGAGGTTGTGTTAGTGTTGCAGCGCCCCGGGTGGAACGTGACCCACAAACGCCGAAGCGGGCTCCATAGGGTTGCACTACAGGTCCGTGACGACCACGCCTTCCAGGTGGGCGTGGTGGGGTCCGGCGGACCCGGCGGAGACTTGGGCGACTCACGAAAATGCACAATTGCCTTTTTATGTCTGATTTCGCATCAAGATACATCCACAAGCCCCAACATGATTCTGACCTGACCTGTCGAACACGCATCCACAAGGGACTCGATTCAGCGAATCGCGCCGATGGTTTAGTGGTAAAATTCTCCGTTGCCATCCAGCAGCGTCGGGGAGCCGGGGGTTCGATTCCCCCTCGGCGCATGAATGGGCGAGTCTCTCTTTTTGCAGGTTTGCGGCATGCGTCCAACTTTGTGGGGATGATTTGGACCGCTTTCGCCATATGTTTCCATCACAGTTACGGAAAGATAAGCAGGAAGGTACCTCGGACAAGGTAAGTACTTAAGTAGCTGAACTGAATGAAACCCGAGGTGCCTTACCTTGGGGGCAGATGGATGCATACACGTTAGTAGGGCCATACTTCATAGGATGCGAGATCAAAGAGAGAACGTTTAGTTGTTTTTTTTGCTGCTCCGAGCTAATCTACACTGCAATTGCTTTGTCTGGTTTTTCTATTCCATGTATTCACGCGTAGAAATCCCCGAGAGCCTACAACGCGAAGACGGTAGACGAACAATTTTTAACCAGTAGAAGAGTCGGAAGAAGGCCATAAGCCACACGCCAATCCGGCGGGCTGAGCTTGTAAGGAAGAGAAACAAGAAAGGGCATTGGAGAAGAGAAACAAGAGGGGGCATTTGAAAAGGGCAATAAGAGGGGGCTTTAGAGAAGGGAAAGAAGGAGGAGGACACCCATCCGCGTGGTCCCTGGGCGTATTGCTGTAAGCCTCAATTACGAAACCGACCAAGACCGCGACCTCGTCTTGTCAGACTGTGGAGATGAAGAACAAGAAGGTGAATTGAGGGACTTGTTAGTTCGGTGAGAAGAAATTTTTTGACCGTACAGCCAGCCATACTTTGGCACCCACCACACCCTCATAGACCACCTCTGACAGCATATTCCGTGAAGAATAAGGGGACGTGGAGCATAATTGAAGGCCTTTAGGGACCATCAATGTCATCCCTTGGCGTGTTGTTGTAAGCCTCAATCGCGAAGCCAACCACGGCAGCAACCATAAGAGAGGTGTCCGTCACGACAGTGATGTCACAGTTCGCCCCCGGACCTTTTTTCCACACCTCTTCGACGGTAACCCCAGGAGACAGGCTCAAGTTCTTGAAGTGTAACAAGTAGAGGGTACCCCAGCAGAAAATGGCCACGTACTTGGTGCGGTACAGGCAGGCGTACGCTGCTGCTTGTAGAATGAGATACCAGTCTTCAGTATTCCAGCCGTGAGGGCGGTTGCTCTGGTCGTCAGGGTTTGGCGGTGGAGTTTGGGGCAGGCGTCCGTCATCGATGTCCTTGTCTTGGCCACGCTTCTTCTTGTAGTGGACAAAGTTGACCAAAGTATTCTTCACGTCTTTAGCGGATGTGTACAGGGAGTTTTTATCCAGGGCATGATGAGCCTTGACCTCCCAGACCATGAAGCAACGGCTTCTTGCCACCCTGTCGCCGATTCGGTTGAGGTTGGGAATGGGAGTAGGATCAGTGGGCGTCTTCAATGTCCGGCAGTAGATGCGGTCCGCTCGAAGTTGATGGCGTTCGTCGGGATTGCCATTGAATTCGACGGACAGGGTAGCCTCGCCCCAGCTCTGGATCATCGGGGTGTTGTTGGTTTGGTTTCTCGGAGGGCCCGGCAACAGACCGTGTTCCAGGGCAAAATGCAATATCCGATCGGCTGTGTCGAGAATATGCACCTCTGCGGCGCTAACACTGTCATGCTCAGTGACGATGTATCGCACTGGGTTCTGGCTGAGAACAGCGTGGCCGAGAAGAGATCCCCACTCCGAATTGTCGAGATGGCGGACAAGGTTGAAAGCCTGGCTGAGGTAGTCGGATACATCTCGACGTACCAAGTGAGGAACCCTGACAGCTCGGACACCCTTGCTGGGCTCAGAGACGCGCCTGTCGGTTGGTTTTATGGGATAGGTCGGTATAGGGGTAGGACCTAGGATGTAATCCACGGCGGACGGGCGCTGGAAGATTCGAGTAGACATGTTGGGAACAGTCGGTTTGAGAAAAAGACTCCAGGATAAGGCGATGGGTGGATGGATGGATAAAGAGGTTTATCAACGAGAGAGATGTGACAAGGCTTGTCTCTCTTCCTCTGATTTCAAGATAGAAGGACCTTGTTTGAATATATGTACTAAGTAGTGGATATCATGTCACGGCTGCCGGTTCGGTATCGCTCGTCATGGGCTGGAGAGTGTCCTCTACTGCCTTGCGGTTAGTGACATGTTGTCTTTCACCGCCGGCACCAGACATGAAGCGTATGAGAATTGACTTGAGAGGGCCGAAGCAGCGTACCCAACATCTTCATTTGCATAAATGCTCTAGGCTAGTGAATATTCCTGTACAGTATACCTAGAAGGTGCATAGAACTTTATAGTAGACGCAAGGAATTCTATCCGTTCACTACTAAGAATCCGTTCCGTATTAAATAGATTCAACAGCTTCAATACGTAAATCGCACGTATCACAAAACTTATACTTCCGTTGATGCGGAGTACGTAATCAGCCAGGACTATAAACAGCGTACTCAAACTCTTGGAGCACAAAACTGGCATCGCTCATTGATGCAAAATTATGAAAAAAGATCTTTTTCATAACCCATGAGACAACATGTGATGTATGTTCTTGGATTTCACAATTCATAGCATCACACTTTCTCGGTTAACACTGCCTTCTATCCAGTGTAGGAAAGAGTGCTGACCATTTTGTGGCCCGTATACCTGCATATTGAGGCCCATTAGGAAGTCAACCTCTCTCCCATCAACAGCTTTAGACCGCCGGTCAGCTACAGCTGCGTCCAAAATGAAGGTGCATATGCAGTCACCAGACCGTCCTGATAGAAAGAGTTGTGATGACAGTTTGAGCAACCAGTCAGGGTTGAGCAAACAACGAGGTCGGTCAGAAAGCCAGCTTCCTTACCATGTTCCGCTTCACACCGCCGGCCAACTACAGCTTTGCCCATGATGATGGGCTATATGGAGTCTCCAAGGCTTGAAACGGCTCTTCCAAGAAGAGGTATAATAGTCTGAGCGACCAGTCAAGAATGAGTAAACAACAAGGTCGTTCAGAAAGCCAGCTTCCTTCCCGTCATCCGCTTCACACCGCCGGCCAACTACACCTATACCCACGATGAAAGGACAAATGAAGTCTCCGAGGCCGTCTTGTCGGGAGACTAGGGTAGATTCCAACAGGCTCTTGCCATGAGTCTAGACTCTAGTCCATGCATGACATTCAAGTCCTGACTTTTCTGGCCTATTTGGAGATGTTAGAAGTTTGGACACTGCCAGGATATTAGGTGCATCCTCACCTGCATATCTTCCCAACTCCGCGATTGTGGCGGAGGGACATGCAGTTATCCTACGGCGAATTGCAGCTCAATATGCCCAAAGTTTCGACTAGGACATACGGTGCCTGTGAGAGAGAGAGAGAGAGAGCTATATATATATATATATATGTAAACAGAAAGAAGAAGAAAGTTTCCGTACATCTTTGCAACTTTTGGTTTGCTTTCTGTATGAGCACCCGTATGAGATAATATTTGCGGCCGTTACGGATACCTGAAGCTCATCCAGGTGGCTCGTTGTGTTTCTCCAACTCCCAACCGCCTTACTGGCGTCACACAGACTTTTTCCGGGTCTTCCTGGTATTACAACCCCTCCAAACAACAATCCTGCGACCATTTTCTGCAGATATCCGGCCTCAAAGTAGCCACGTCAGTGTCCACTCCAGTCTGGCAGCAACCATCATTTCTCGCGCCACTAGCCTATCACTGTCCTGTTCGCATAAGTCGAGTTGGCTCAGTGTTCCTCTCTCTCATTCGGGCCTGGCGATTCGAGCAGCTATTCGGTCTTCTCTCACACTTGCAATCCCGCATCTTGTTACCACCATCTTATCGACGAAGCGATTTATCACTTTTATTTGGCACCGAACCTCCCTCCACCCATCATGGATGAGTTGGCCATCCGTAACGCAGCCGTCAGGAGATATGCGCACGGAGAGAAGCTGGACCTCGTACCCCATGACCCATCGGAGCCATTTGGCTCGGGGGATTTCCCGCCCTTTCAAGACGACTACCAGCCTCGCTCGCTCGAGCCCACCGGGGAGGAGCTCAAGCTGAAGAAGCCCCAGCTCAAGATCGTGGGGCCACTGCGAGCTGGCAGAGACGTCGGCTCACAGATTCTGCTCTGCAAGGTCGTTCAAGTACCTACTGACCGCAACAAAATCAAGAAGCATGCACCCTTTCCGACTTTCCCCAAGCATAGCAAGGTGAGGCGAGGAGACAGCTTCGTCGTTGCAAAAGTATTCGACCCTCGACTCTATCCCATGCGCGGCGGGCTCGACTTGCCCAAGAAACCCCCCTTTGACGACGCCACCGTCGCGTACAGCGAGCTCTGCCGCGAGGCCGCGGTGTACCAGTTCTTCTACGAGAAAGAGATGTCTGGATACCCTCACATCATTGCTCAATACTATGGCTGCTGGGTCATCAATCGCAAGGTTTTCGACGTCGCCGCGACTATAGACGAATGGGTTGGTCTCATTCTCATCGAGTACATTGAAGGCCTTTCGATTGAGGCCATGTGTACTCGCGACCGTGGCACTGGGTACCTCCAGCCGCCGCTAGGCAGGCCTGTCTCTCTTCATAGCGATCCCAAGGCGGAGGGTAAGGGCCAGGCCAAGATGCTACCACTGGATCGCCAAGTGTGCTTGGACGCCATCAAAGACCTCCTCAAGGAGATCGTTGTCTGCATGCATCTGGGCGTGTCCGTCCCCGACATCTTTCCCCGCAACGTCTTCCTCACTCTCCGCAACAATGGCCTTGATCTCGAGACGCCCAGAGTCGTCATGCTGGACCACCTGTTCTCCTCTGTCTGGGAGCACACCGAAGCTGGCAAGGCAGGATTACCAGCCTACTTTGCCGACTTGAAACTGCCCCCCCACCCATGGGAACAATTTGGTATACGCGGTAAGATGCGTCAATTCCTCGGTTGGATCCCTGAGCAATGGGATGATAGCAAAGCATGGCCAGAGACAACGACCCAGGGGACTGCTGCCACCACCGCAAAGTCCTTTGATGACTGGCTCGTGGACTGTTTCGGTCCTTTGCAAGACAGTAACCCAGACTATACCGTATACCCAGAGGAGGTCTCTGACAGTGGCGAGGAAGATGAAGAGAAAGTCGGCATCTCAGGCGAGGGAGAACCTCAACCAGACGTGGAGTCCGTGACCGAGGTAAGTCCCGTCGAACCCTCTACCCCCACAAAATGCACCTCACAAGTTTTCGTTTGCTGAATTTCTCTTCAGATTGATCAAGAGCAGGTGTATGCGGATTTGCTCGGACGACGAAGAGAATGGCAGGCTTTGCGTGCCCAGGATGCCTCGATCCCGCAACGCCCACGCCCGCGCCCGGCCCGCACCCAGGACATCCCCTCCCGCTCGCCCACGCGCAAGGCCGAAGCAGAAGGAGGACAAGGAGGAGAGCAAGAGTCCTCAATGTCATCAACCAGCTCCACGGCCCAGATCGCCAACAGCCCCTCTCACCAGTATCTTGGCGGGCTCATTATTCGGGAAGCCGCCGGCTCGGGCTCGGATAGCGACAACGAGCAGCAGCAGCAGCAGCAGCAGCAGTAGCCGCCGCGGTCTTGATCGACTCAGCTGATGGAATACCGGCCTACCTTGGCGAGGTGGTGAAGACTGCTAGCTGACTAGATTTCTGTTGGATTTGAAACGGGAGAGGAGGAGCGGGATAGGGTTTGGACAGTCAGTTTATGATTCTTCTCGCAGTGCTTGGCTTTCTTCTTCTTCGCTCTTTTTCAAGGTAGATCTACACCGTCTATCATTCTTTTCCCCAAAAAAAGGGGGGGAAAGAAAAGTCAGTTTTGCTCTTTCATCCATTCTTTCAAACGCAGTCTTCTAAGTGTGGTGCCTTGTGACTGTTCCCTCTTCATTCATTGCGTACCACTCGCCTCGATATGAACAACGGGATGTAAAATGCCGTGTCGAAAGGGGAGGAGGTTGAGCGTTGGAGTGTCATTCAAAGTAACGCGTAAAAAGTCGAAGCAGATATTCAATTACCTTACATTCATCAGCGACAACGACTCAGCTCGACGACACCCTCAAGCCGCAATCAGCTCAGACGCAGACTCATCGGCAATGGCATACCTACCTAAGCAGAGCCCACATCCCACAAGTGACATCTCGCAGGCACTTAAAACTTTCAAAAACCTCGGGGAAATAGCTTCATCTAGATTCGATTGATTTCTTCTGGAACCTGTTCTAGGTCATACAAACTCTAAAGGTATCATGAGAACCAATGTTGTCATAAGAAGGCCATATATAAGCCTCGGTTTCAACGTGGAGGAAAAGAATGCAAAAAATCGTCAGATTCCAACCCATCCAACAAATGCATACCTGGGCCTCATTCCCACGTGAAACATGCTACCCGACTCATTGGAAAACCCCATCCAGTGGTGGATAAAACTTGTAAGATGCTGTGATGCAAGTGTAAATGTAGATCCCCTAAACTCCAACTCCATGCAGAAGATATCAGAAAGGGAGGGAAAACCAGACAATGCTCCTCTAAAATTTCTCCATAAAGTTCTTCCTCACAGTCCACATGCGCGCCCGCTTCCCGTAAATGAACATGGGAACCGTGGCAATTAGGAAAATGAGCTGAATGACGCCCAGCCAGATGAACACCATCTTGGGTCCGTCCGAGGTAAGCCAGTGCGTGACAAACAAACTAAACACGAGACCATGAAAGATATTCTTGCTAAAGTTGAGCGTGACGAGCGCCTCGCCCGCGTACTGTCGGTAGCTGTCGACGCAAAAGGTAATGGACGTCGTGGACCCCAGCGTGCAGCCGAACGAGATGAGACCGAAAAAGATGGTCGGCACGATCCAGTGGTCGCGCTCCTGCGCGGACCAGCCGAAGCCCATGAGGCCGATGACGGTGGTCACGAGCACCGGCGCCGCCATGACGAGGCGGAATTCTGGCTCGTAGAGGCCTCCGTTGCGGCGGGCCATGGCCTTGACGATGATGTCGCTTACTTTTCCTGCGACGGCGGTGCCGAGGATGCCGCCGATGAAGGGGGAGAGGTAGACGAGACCCGTCTGCAGGGCGTCAAAGTTGTACGACGCGCGGTTGCGGTAGATCAAGGCGACCGACTCGGAGACGACGATCAGCCAGCCGACGGAGAGGGAGTAGACTGCGGCAGACCACAGCACGGCGGGGTAGGCGAAGAGGACAAAGGGCCGGAGCATGACCTTGAACCAGCTGTCGTGGTTCAGACGGCCGTTCCAAGGCTTGAGCTGCTCGGTGAAGGATTTCGCCGGTTGGTGACGGAGGGTATGGGTGTAGGCCAGTGCCTTTGGCGGCGAGTTGACGTCGGAAGCTTGCATCTTAAACTTCTCGCTTTCGACGGCTGGGGCGTTGTGGAAGTAATCCGATCCGGAGGTGGGTGTGCCGGACGCACCAGATGTCCGCGAGACGGGTACCGGGTTGGAAGAGTCCGGGGTATCATTCTTGGCGTCCTTCACCTGCTTGTCGATGCTGTCATCCTGTTTCTCGTTCGGGTCTGGTGCGAATCCGACGTGAAGGTCCTTGTGCGGATGCGAAGCAACGTGTGGCGACTGTGGTGTAGGACTTGTGGGAGCTACAACGGCATCTTCGTGAGCGTTGTGGACCTGAGGAACGTGATGGCGTGACGAGAAACGGCGAGTAAAGCTCGGTCTGCGGGACGGCTTTCGTGACTTGGGCAGCGGTGTTCGGTCCCAGAAGGTCTCTGGCACGAACAAGAAAAGGAGTACGCCACAGAAGGCAACAATCATGGCAACAATCCTGTCGACGTGTTAGCAATCGAGTCTTGTGAAACCCATGGGTGTTGAGTGCTTACCAGAAAGTCCAACGCCATCCAAGACCTTGAATGATGAGGGCACTGACGAGCGGGATGAGGTTCTTGCCGCCGAGCAGCAGGAGTGTGTAGATGCCGATTCGGAATGCTCTCTCATGAAGGAAGAAAATTTCGGCAATGGTGGCCGAGGGAAGACACTCTACTGGGCTGACAGCGATACCCTGGAAGATTCTGGCCAAGATGAGAGAGGTGAAGTTTGGTGATAAGGCTGCCCACACGGAGCTGAGGATGAAGATGACGGAGCTAAAGAGGTAGACAGGCCTCTTTCCGTACAAAATGGCCGTGGGAGAAAAGATGACGGAGCCGAGGCCCATGCCCATCATGTACAGGCCGGTCGTCAGGGAGACTGTCTCGGTCTCGATGTGGTAGTCTTCGGCGACGTTGGTGAAGCCGGCGGCAAGCAAGGGAGTCATGCCACCACCGACCATGCAGTAGAACCCAAGAGACAGAAGAGCGCAATCGCGCCGCCATGAAGGCCAGTTAAGAGGGTCATTTGCAGACTCTTCGGGCTGGGGGTTGAGGATGATTCCGTCCTTGGTCGTCTTTGCATCGGGCTCAGGTGGGGCCGCGTTGGCCGGAGATTGGCGGCCGGTTGGTGTGTCTACCGGCTCCGGGAAACCAGTGGGGATGGATGAGTGGGAAGTCCTTGCAGGCGCGTTGCGTAAGCCGAGTGGCTCGTTGCGATGCGCAGCGAGGAGAAGCACAGAACCTGCAGAGTGTCAACTTGGTGGCCTTGGCATGGGGCAGGAAACTGTAAAGGGGGATATTGCTTACCAGGGACTTCAATCGTTTTGGGATCGTTGAGAACACCCATACTCCATTTTGGAATATTGGTATTCTCGTCATCTGTGGCTTCGGCACTGTCGGATTTGTTCTTGTTCCCAAAGACGCCACCGAAGCGACTCTTCCACGTGAGAACACCCGCCATTTTGACGTGTTCTGCAGGATATCTTCCCAGCCAGGGATGGCAGGGCCAAGGAACTCTGCTTGCTGTCGCTTTGGTCGACTACAACGGCAAGCTATGCGGATTTTGTTGTTGGGCGAGGGAGAAAAAAGCAAAGAAAGGACGAGCGAAAAGGGTCAGGTGAAAAAGAGGATGTCGTTGGGCACGAGGGGTCGACAGAAGATTTGGCCTAAAATCGGTCGAGCAAAGTCTGTCTTGGTTCGACCGTGCATCCAAAAAAAAAAGATGAGATAAGGTTGCAGATGTCCAAGAGCCGGATGAAGGCAGATGCCGAGGCAGTACGACTATGCGCTTACAAGAGAAACACAAATTCTTCTGGAAAGCCCCTACGCCGGTGCTAGGCGATGGATGCGGAGGCGGTGAAGAGCGACAACTCTAGAAAGAGACCTTGGATGGAGGAGAGAGGAAGGGGGGAGAAGCGGAAGATATGGGGTAGATGAGGTGTTGGCGCAACGAAGATGTCGATGGAAATAACGTTTGGGATGTCAACAACGAGGCCAACCTCGATGGCAGATGATGGGCTGCGCGCAGTGGGAGAGAGAGGAGAAACCATCCAGGTCCGTGCAGAGCGATGGCGTCAGACTGGTAACGCGCCGTTTGATTGTGATTAAGAGAGCGAGGGGGGGGCTGCGTCTCACGTAGGGGCAGACGACCAGGAGACCAAGGATGAACCTCGAGCTTTATGTTGGTGTGAAGAGGGACGCAATGTTATCGTGCCCTGGCAAAGCCGCAAGCCGCAAGCCTGGGGGAATGGAACATGGGATGAAATGAGATATCGGCGCTTGGTTGTCAGGATTGGCCGGTCACCGAGTCAAGCACCGCGCACAGGAGGCAAGGAAGACGAGATGCAATTCATGCCCGGCAGCAGCAGAAACAACATCAGCGGTATGGCAAGGTATCCGTAATAAAGTACCAATAGGACCGTATTCGTACGCAGTACGGAGTAAACAGTAGTGGACTATTCGTAGTAAGGTAGTGTAGCTTGCAGGCTCGCAGAATCAGCTGGTGGGGGTTTTTTCTGTTTGTGGGTCACTGGGTGCCAGGTGCGTCGCGTCGGGCGGGTTCCATGGGGGAATTCTTGAGCAACTGGAGGGGTCAAGTCTCGAGATGGCCCTTCATCCACTGGATAGACTCGACGCGGCCCCTAGACAGATTGGCAGGTGACTCGACATTGGCGGGTGCGTGCGATGGTCGATCAAGGATTCAGGGATGGATGCGGCGCTGGCGGCGAGGGCGGCGGTGTCTTTCCTCACCTGTCCTGGCAGACTGCAGGTTGTACACTACGTATCCGTACTTTTCCACCTTTGTAGTATTGGCACCAGGCAATATGCAGCAGAAAGCCTGCCGAGGGGCGCTTGAGAGGCACTTGAAGACTGGATGATGGCTGCGATAGCCTTGGCATTGGTCGACAAAGGAGGTGAGGAAAAAGGGCCACATGTCCAACTCCAAATGCCGCCGACAGCCAATACGCGTCTGCATGCTGGCCCCGGATTGCAGGACCCCTAAAAGCGAGGCTAAAATCCCTTGCTCGAGTCCGTGGGTGACTGGGTGGGTGACAGGGACTCAGGCGTGTCAGGGAGACTTCCACTTCCAGGTGCTGGGCGCATCTTCTCCACTTGGTCCATGTGAATCAGCGGTCGAAGATGGTGGCGAAGGCGGTGACACCAGATCCATCATCCAAGAAATATCCAATAATCCAGCTTTCATGATCCATCATTCAGTGCTGTGCGGGTGATGGAGAACTCCAACGTTGTCGACAGTACGGATAGGCCTCCATCGTCCAGTCACCGAAAGTTGAGAGCATGTACGTAGTAAACGGGCAGGTAGCGTAGGTATTCGTTGATGCCTTGTGGTCTCGGAGCAACCCGAGCAGTGCTAGACCACCACCACCATTCCACCAGCTGCAGTTTTGCTCGTCTCTGCTGACCTCGGGCTCGGATGCAATGGAGCTTTCTTGTTCCCCCCCAAAAGTGAGACCGACCCCATGGCATGGTAAGATTCGTGATGGAGGGATGGGCTCGTGTGTTATTCTGCGGCCTGCCCGTCGCATAGAGAAACGTTGGGGTAAAGCGGACGTGTCTGATGTAGAGTCTCGTCGTTGTCTTGCGCCGCGATTAAAATGCGGCTGAGTGGTGGTTGACGGAAAATAAGACAGGGACCAATTAATTGGGAACCTCCTGTGGCCCGGCAAGAAGTACAGGCTCTAAAGTACCTTGACAGAGTCAGAGTGCGAAGCTCAAGACAAAAACAGCAGGCGCCATGTCTGGGCGCCTAGCACGCAGTACGGGATGCACCTGCACTTACCTTCCCTTACCGCACTTGCCGTTGGTGTCCTTGACTCCTGCCCTGTGCTTCCCTGAAGCCTGAGGTGGACCCCTGCAGAATCTTGCTTATGTCACGCAGCCTCGACGTCATCGTGCCGCGTGCGTGAGAAGAACTGACCCCATATTTTCCTACGCCGCCTTCCCAAATGGAGCCTGCCGTGGTTTAAGCGTGACGGCGTGCCTGTCAGGAGGAAAGGTGCGCCTCCTGTCTATTTCGATTGCTACCGAACCTCCAGATGAACGTCGGATTTTCCCGCTATTGACAACGACAGCTACCTACCTCACCTTAAGTAATACCGCCAACACTCCCTCCAATATCGTAAGCTCTCGATTAAGCTGCCCAGCTGCTCGGGAAACCGTTGACGCTACGGAGTACATAACCATCCATCCACCACCCTGTACTATATCGAACCACTTGATCCAAAGATATCTTCCTTAGCTTGCCCCATACCACAGGTACTCCCATAGCTACCGCCTGCAGCCCTCCACTCCTTGTCTTGTCCAAGCATTCTGTCGCATCACGACACATCACGGGATAATCTTCGACGACGTCAGTCGGCAGCACACTGCATATATCCTTGGCATCTGAACAGACTAAAGTAACCAAACAATCGATATTCACCATACTCCGTGTCCTGCAGCAGAATCACCATGCAACTGCTAAGACATACCGCCCGCACCGCTTTCCGGGGCCGCAACACCAACCTCACCAATGGCGTCCGTATGCCGCCCCCCAAGCAATTCATCTCTGCCGCCGCTGCCCACTTCTCCACGTCTCGTACCAGCCCGGCCAAAAACCAGATCTACGCATCGTAAGTGGGCCGCCGCAAATTCTCCAACACCCCCCCCCCCCCCTTATCCAATCCTTGCACTGGCCTGCCTCTCCTCTCGATAGTACCGCCCGCTAACTTCTGCTTCGCATGCCAGTGTCCGCCGTCCTGACGACTTCCACACCTATCAACTTCTCTCGTCCTCCTCTCGCACACCACTGATAACGCTGTGGACCACGTCTTGGTGCGGCACATGTCGAGTCGTTGCCCCTCTCATTCAATCCATTGTAGAGTCTGGTGTCGGTGAGGCGGAGGGCGGCGTTGGATACTGCACCGTCGAATTCGACTCTCCCGACGTCATGAGCGGAGGACTGGGCATGACCTACATGATCACCTCCATACCTACTCTGCTGAGCTTCGACAATCAAGAGGCCCAAATACAGACCAAGGTTCACGACGCCAAGAAGTTGACAGACCGCGCTTTTCTCGAGGAGTGGATCAGGTCTGAGGCTCGGCGGCACGGCCAGCGCGGAGGTGGCGGGGGATCCGGCGGCGTCTTTGGAGGATTGTTTGGCGGTTTCAAATAATCAGAACGGACGCTCCGCTGGGTACCAATCGGGCGTACTTTCAGCGAAACCATGTGCCTGGTGCATCTGGCGGCACAAGGCAGACAAGGGTACCGAACGCGATCAAAACGAAACGCTCATCATTCGGCTGGTCGTTTACTAATAATGCAATACACTCACACTCGATACCCTCATCCCACCAAACTTTTCTCTCTCAAGGCGTGTAAAACACCTCTTCGACAGGCTTCCACCACGCCGGCTCGCCAGCTTCACTGCTCACCGCGCCGGGAACCAGAGACTCCTGCCAGCCGTCGGTCATGGCCCACCATTCGCGGACCTTGGGGTTCTCCTTCATCTTCTCCATGTCTCCGGCAAAGTCGTAGCCGACATACTTCATGGTCGCAAACAGAATACGTGAATCGGGCTCGTGCCAAATGCTGTCTGTTGAGAGTAAGCCTTTATGAACCTTCGAAAGTCGTGCGACATCGGGGATTCGCAGTCTGCCATGTTGAGACCGACACCGGCGGATGATGACCTACAGTCGACAATGTTGCACTCCTTGATCTGCTTGAGCACCTCGGGCCAGACATTGGCGTGAACCTCCTTGTACTTGTCGATAAACTCGGGCTTGAGCTTCACAATCTGGGCAATGCGACGACCGGGGTTCTTCTGTCTGGAGGAGACGGGCGCAGGAGCCTCCACCTCGGTTGGGCTACCGGGCGCGGGGGGAGAAGAACGCTTGTTGGACCACATGATGCTCGTTGGACGCGTTTGAAGGGTTCGTCGTCGATGGCGGAGGTGGTGAAGTTTTTGCTCGCAAAATGTGCTCGGCGGAGGGCTGACCCAAGTGTGTCCCGTGGACTCGGCCGTCGGCCTGGCGAAGCTGGAGCGTCTGCTTAGAGCCGATGGATCAGCGGGGGGCGTCTTGGACTCGAGCGTCGACGGCCGGCGGAGAAAACGACGGAACTCGGCCAAGTCGGGGGAAGAATGTCGCGAGGCGGGGCGCGAGGGGTAAACAGAATGCGGGGATTGGGGGAGGGGAACACCACGGATGCTCGCCCACGCCAACAAACACACTGCGCCGATACACGGCACACACCCAGGTAATTCTGCAGCGCGGGATGGAGAGAGCGTCTGGGCACACAATCGCTACGCGCACACACAAGGATGCACACCTATCTGTTGGAGAGCCGTTGTTGCGACTGTGATGCGTGAAGAGGCCGCGGAGCGACTTGAGAAGAGAGGACCACGGGAAGGACACTCTCTTAAATACTGGCGCCGGAAGTGTCTGGTTCTCTTCCGCTTCATCCGTCGGTCAAATCTCGTCTATGGTGCGATGTACGGTAGACAATGCGGCAATATGTCGTACGGTTGGGACACGGATTAGTCAACTGCAGCAATCCGTTGGGCGGTAGTCGTGGGGATAGTGATAAACCCGGTTCGTCCGCGCGGGAGCTGCATGGCAGGCCCGACAAGCTTCTTATACACTCGTGAACCTAACTTAAAGGTGTTCATTCCTCCTCGGTCCAGCAAGCTCGCAGCAATTGCAGCAGACCTTCAGTACCGGGGCCCCGCGTCAGGTGCTCCACGGTGCCGCACCGTCTGAAGTCGACGACGATCTGAGCGTCTCCGGGCGCGTCTCACTCACCTCACTCAACTTTGAGAGTCCTACATCTAGTCAGCCCTCCAACCTGGAATAATCGTAGCTGCAGGCTGCAGAAGCAACGGCGGATGGGCTGTCAAGGTTCCAAGTCTGGAACGGGATGCTCGAATTAACCCAGCCAGTAGAATTCCTTCGAACTACCTCCATCCCTGACACCTCTCCGACCCCAGTCAACCCGGGTTTCCGGTCTCGACTTTGATGGAGTCACAAACTCAACACCCCCACGAAACCGCACGGGATTGCCTGTTCCAGCCTTGATGGGGTTTTGTTTTTATTTCTCTGATTGTGGTCCGTATACTGTGCGGTCATCCGCTTCCTCGCGGCTCTGATTCCTATTTATCCGCAACGTGCCGCGGGTAGCGTGCGTTGCTTCCGCCATGATCTGGTTTATTAATCTGGCCCCCGATGGCGCTGACAGAGAGAGGTGAAAGGTCAGAGGTGCGCTTGTCGCGTGCGCCGCTGGGCTGCGGAGCGGACGTCGGTTATCTGCGCCTGCATCTGGCGGGGTTCTGATCGGCGAATCATGAGGTGGCTTTCCATACTGCATGGGTTCGTAGACGATTCGACTGCTCTCGTGGTTGCATTGCATGCAGTGTTCGCTGTGCTCTTGTACCGTTCTTCTTCACAGGCTTCTAGAAGTGCGAGTAGCGTGGATGGTGTCTCCTTTCCAAGGAGAAATAGAGGATCCATACGTATGATTTTCTTGAGATATCACGTCGAGGACACTCAGGCTAGAGTCTCCCGTCACGTCACACATGAAACTACGTTATTTTGTGAGCATGCAGCACGGATGAGACTGAAATGTTTCCACGTTTTTCTTTCTTCAACTTATTTTAGGCTTTTGCTTGATCAACCTTACTTCAGCCACGATGGGGTCCTCTCACAGAAGTAGGGAACGCGTACTGGTGCCAGCGTCTTTTTGGATGAGATGAGGAGGGAGGGGTCTGCGCGGTGAGCGGCAGGCTCGCTTAGACGTCGGCTTGGATTGGTGATGAGGAGGTCTATCGTGAAGCTGATGCTTCTTTTTGAGAAATTCTTTTCTCGAGGGTAGGGGTGAGGTAGGTAAGGCCTGTTGGTTTGGAGCTGCCGTGGGCTTGGTGGGGTGATGCGTATGGGGGCTGAACCGTTCTGCCGTAAGCTGGCGATGGAAAGTGGGAGACTAGGTGCTTTAAGTTCCACACATCTTTTGTGACTTGGAGATGTACGTGGCCATCCCGGATATGGTGTCGTGGTGATGTGTGAGAGGGGGGCCGGCTGAGTGGATGGTATAATAATTTGTCGTTCAATACCTTTGCTCTCTTTCTGCTATTCCTATTTACTACTGCTGCTATTGTTATGACTTCTTTCTTCTGCTTAACAATTCCTCAAAAAGTACGCTCCATGAAGCATATCGTGATTGTGATAGTTACAGTGGCTATAGGAAGGCGGCTAGTCTTATGTTGACCGATACCCTATCTGGTCACCCACTTGTCGGCTAATGAACAACCATAATATTCGGGGTTACTTGCGGCTCCTCGCTACCTACGATACGTTGTACGGAAAAGGATGAAAGATCATCGTACACGTAGTTCTACTCTTTGATCGTCGTACTGAGAACAAACAGAGTACATCTCGCTGTGTTCGAAGGTAGTCATCATTGATTTGTTGCCTCTCAGCCAGTTCTCGTGGCCGGTCGAAATATTCAACGTTCTTTCTTACAAAAAGAGAATCCGAATGCGAGTGATGCTGGAAAACACCATGTTTCTAGTGCATACCTCCTCTGCTAAATTTTAACACTTCCCATATCTTCCTCATTAAGTCTGGAAATTTCTAGGGCGAGGGATGGCGCGAGTAGGTCAGTCATCAATTCTTCCCTCCTATCAAGCAGAACTCCAGGCAATATGTGAATCTCAGAAACTACTCAAACTAATGGGGAAGAAGAAAAGAAATGACTAGAACGCGTCTTCAAAAGAACAAGCCGGCAGTGAAGAAACCATGCGGTAGACTATCCCCTCCCTTTTCCAATGGGATGAGATATCGATTTCAAGACTGTTTTGCCTAGCCTTGTTGAGGTGGAATTTCACCAATTAGTACTTACAACCTCAGCTGATCCGTGACTGAGAGATTAAACTATATTCGTCATTGCTTTGAGACTGAGCAAACTCAAGAACCACCAGAGCCTCCAACCCAACCGAAGCCCACGAGCCCAAAGACCTCAGCCCCAGAGCCTTTCCAACCTCGTATATTGACCCGCCGTCGGGGAACATCCTCATCCCGGCCGAACACGGACCCCCGGACCCAGAAGCGGCCCCATTTTCCAAATTTACACAACGCCAACTCCATTCTCCAGCCCTAAGCTACACTCCACCCACCACAAACATAATCTCACTCCGAGCCCAAACCCACGTCTCAAATCACGAGTCCATCTCATCCAGCGTCGATGGTTTAGTGGTAAAATTCTCCGTTGCCATCCAGCAACGTCGGGGAGCCGGGGGTTCGATTCCCCCTCGACGCAATTCTTTTGTCTGTTGTGTTGACATACGCGCCGAGTCCTCATCGTGGGTTGCGATTTTCAGTGTTTTGGGGTTTTTAGGTGTGGAGTTGAGGTGTGAGTTAGGTTGTGTGCTGCGGGGTCGGAGAGGGCCCACTTGAAAAACACGGGTTTGCAAAATGGAAAGATTGGAAGGACGATGTGATGGGATGAATGCTCAGTGAGGTCAATATGCAGTGACATATTGTTGCTAAAGTGATGAATATATGATCACAGCATGGCAAAGTGGTTGGCTGCAAAATATACTTTGAAGCTTGTTCATATTCATGGGAGAGTTGTCTTTTACGGTTCAAGTTAAGTCGTCAGACAGACTTGCAAATTTCATTCAACATTATCAAACTGACAACTCGTTGTACCAGCTCTGTTGACCAGAGAGCGAATTGCGGATGTGTTCTTAAGGCTAATTTGATGTAACAACATAGCCCCCATGACACTATTCGTTCAGATACCAGGACATGACCCAGACTGTGTGGGCATTCGCATACACTCTGCCCAAACATGCTCTTGCCAAAAAGTTGACCGTTTACACAAGTAGCAAAATCAAATGTCCCTAGCAAGGCTCGAACTTGCGACCTTTGGATAACCCCCGGGATGTCTCCCAGAGTCATATGTATTTGATATGAGACCAACGCTCTACCGACTGAGCCATAGAGACGATCTTGTGTGGGAACTCGTTTGGTGGGTGGTACCAAGAAGCGAGAGAGGGCATCGTGGGCGGGGCGGAAGGGGAGGAGATGATGATTGTGGGAGGGGAACGGGGCCGTGGAGATGGGGGGTCTTGGCCAGTCACGACTCACGATCGTGATGGATGGAGAGGGAAACGGTGTCTTTTGATTTCCTCAATGTCGAGCCAGGTGTGTGGACGGAGATCGGTGTGCCTCAGAACGAAACTAGACTCGATATTCCCTCGAGACCACTTCCCAGTCACCCACTTACACAGGACCCACGCCCCATCACGGCGCCTCAACCCTCAGCAACCTCTCAGCATTCCGAAACGCAATCATCTCAAGCTGCTCCCCCGTCACCATCCCACTATCCCTCAATTCCCTCATCCACGCAAGCCCATTCTCATTCTTCTCAAAAGGATAATCGACGCTATACAAGATATGTTCCACGGGCGTATTCCTCAACACGCACGCCAGCGGCGCGAGACCCCACACCCCGCTCGTGGTAACCCACACATTCCCCTCCCACACCTCCCGCCATCCGCGCCGTCGCGGACCCCACCGCACCGAGAGCTTTTCCACGCGCTCCATCATGAAGGGTAACATCTCCCCGAAATGCCCAATGATGATTTTCAGGGAAGGGTACTCGTCAAAGAGACCCGCGGCAAAGAGCTTGAGCACGGCGAGCCCGGTCTCAGAGTGCCACCCGAACCCGCTGGATCCCATGCTCCGCGCCGCGCCGGGGTCAAAGTTGCCCTCGTACGCGGGCCGCTGGCTCTCCGAGGGGTAGGTAGGATGTAAGTACACCGGCACGTCGAGCTCCTCCGCCGCCTTGAAGACGGGCCAGAAGCGTCTGTCGTCGTAGTGTTGTCCATCCACATGCGCATCCACCAACGCGCCGACGAACCCCAGCTCCCGTACACAGCGCCGGAGTTCCGCCGCCGCGGCGTCTGGGTCGGCCATCGGTAGCACGGCGAAGCCTGCGAAGCGGGTGGCGTTGGCGCGTACGGCGGCCGCGAGGTGGTCGTTTGCGAGACGGCTCAAGTGCGGGGCACGGGGGCCGAGGCCGGGCGCGTGGGATACGATTTGCAGGCTGATGCGGGTTTCGTCCATGTTGGCGAGGCGGAGGGGCCCGACGTCCTGGAGGCGGGATGATACCTCGGGGAGGTGTTTGAGCTGTTCTGAGTATATGTCGGAGAGTTCTGTAAAGAGATCTTTTGCGACGAAGTGTTCTTCCAGGGTGATTAGTTTTGGGAGCGGGTCGGACATGTTTGCGGATTGGGTGAGTTCGTGTTTGGACTTTGGAGGGCTAAATATGTGATGATGAGAGAGGTATAAATATTTGAGGTGAGGTTCAAAGAGGTGAGATTGACTCTTATGTCGTTCGAAGCCACGGTAGTGGTGGCGGACGCCTCGGCCGACGTCTCCCGAACAAGTGTGACCCCGCATACTGTATTCAGATGAATTCATGTGAGACATGCAGCTCGTGAATCTCGACCAAGCAAGTTCCCTTGCGAATTGATAATCAAGAGCTGTTGAAAGATGCCTCCGTCACTGCTGGCATCTTAATGTGTGAGGTTTTACTTGCGAGACTCATTGACGGTTTGCCGTGTGAGTAGTGTGCCTTGTTGTGGATGGCTTTGTCATTATTCACACCTTCACTTATCAACCATTGTCTAACCAAGCAATCACATCTCAAATTTTCCTTACTAGACAAAATGCTTTTTGGAAGTGTGAGACTCTACTGAAGCTGCAGATTCACAGACGATAATCATGTTCCGTGACTACCTCCCAACACTATTATAGTTTCTTTTAAGTAAAGACATTTGGGTAAAGGGAAGTCATAAATAGACAAAAAGCCGAAACTATGTCGACTGATGTGAGAGAGCATGTGGTAGGCTACCCATGCTTTGATGCTGAAATGTAAGAAAATAATGCCAATGCAATACAAATTCATGATTACTTTCTGAGCAGCATAGTTTCAGCAATTCATATTCATAGGCTCGACGCCATCTCATTCTGGGGTAACCAATCTCATGATCAAAATCAAGTACAGTGAAAGCCTCACACTTGCTTCACTTCGAAACCTCCAAAATGTGAGAGGAGATATGCACTCCCTCATTCTCCTTGCGTTACCTTCATCCAGGGACCCAGTATTGAATATCTCTGCAGCGGCCCCGACGAGAAAGTCACAAGTTTAGAACCGAGATTCAGAAACTCTCTGCAAACATGTATAGAGATACGTCCTACATATCCGTAGCCCTCGTTCTTGTGTAGTACTCCCGAGAATCGTCACATGAAATGATCACGAAACATGGCTAACCTGCCCGTGGTAATCAACCGTACATAGCAGCCACCCTTCTTAGTCCACGGAGGAGAGCCCCACTCCAGCGCCCCGGACCCCAGGGCCAAGCCCGCGCTTGCCCCGCCACGACGATCCGAACCCCCGCGGCTGTCCCAACCTCCCCCCGGGAGCCCCTGAATGTCAGTGCCTGGTACCCTGTGTGCAGCATGCGACTCCCACCGCCTCCAACCCCGCATTCCTGCCCCCCGCACCCGGAACGGTCACCGCCGCCTTACACCGACCTCACACGACCACAGCTGAGAGCAAGGCACCTCACCTTACCCAAGCTCCATGAGAATCGCGACTTTGCGCCGGACAATCTCATCTCACCTACACATCCCACATCACATCTCACTCACCCACTCACTCACTCACTCACTCATCCACGTACTCACCAACACCTCATCTCATTCAACTTAACTCAACTCATCCCAACACCTCTAAAGTCCAAAAAAAGAAAAAAAACAATGGACGACCCCTCAACCCAAACAATCAAAATCCTAACCCACCTCTCCAAAACTCTCTCCCTCTCCCCGCCCCAATCAACCCACCCACCCGCAACCCTCACCGGCCTCCCGACATCACACACCGGCACAGCCTACCTCTTCCTTTCCGTCTCGGCCCATCACCCCCGCCTCCAGATCCACTCCTACCCGGCCATCCACTGGGCCCGCGCCTACATCTCCAACATCCCGACCCCGTCCGCCCCGATATCTCTGCCGTCTAGTACACAAGAGACAGCACGAGACATACCAGTCCTGGGCCTCCTCTCCGACGACCTAGCCGGCCCCGCCATCCGCGCCTGCGTGACAAAAGACCTCCTGCACGTCCGCAAGTTTCTCGCCATCCTCTCTCTCGTGTTGGAACACATCATCTCCTCCAACGCAAACGCCAACTCCTCGTCCTCCTCAGCACCGATGTCAAACTCTTCCACGACAATGGACCTAGACGCTCCAGAACCGACAACAACGTCAACACCACCCCTGCCAAGCTGCCTCCTCCACGGCCTCGCAGGAACACTCTACCTCCTTCGCCTCATCCGCCACTGGGTCCCCTCCTCCGCGCCCCTCGTCTGCGGCGCGATAGTCCACGTGTCAGAGTACCTCCTCGGCCCACATCCCTGGACATGTCCCTCTCGATCACCGACGTCGTCTCAATCTTACTCCCACTCTCACTCTCCTTCATCACCATCACCGCCGCCACCAGAAGACACCCACGGCACAACCCACGGCGACCTGGGCATACTAACCCAACTCGTCCTCACATCCCCGCCCCTCGCCGCCTCCCCGGTCCTGACATCCCGCCTCGCCGCCCTCCTAGACCTCCAGCTTCCCAACGGCGACTGGCCGGCTCCGTCAACCACCTCACCTTCGCCCCACTCACAGCCCTCTCAAAGCGAAATACAACAAGCCTTAGACGCACCGCCAACACCAACACAACAAAAACCAGCAGCAAAATCATCACCACGCCCACCCCGCGGCTTCGCCTCCGGCCCCCAAGGCCTCGTCCTCTCCCTCCTCTCCCTACGCCCCTTCTTCCCGAGCCTCCACGATCGCACAGACGACGCTGTTGAGAAGGCGCGTGAGTTCCTCTGGGCTAGGGCGGTTGATTCTGACGTGCCGGCTGAGGATGTGAATCTGTTTTACGGGTCGTTGAGTACCGCGTTGTAAGTCCCCCTTTATTTCGTTCTGAGCTGTTTGGATGTGAGGAGTGGATATGGACCTTTCAACCCCCTATTCCTTGATGGAGAAGACACGAGTAGCAGTGTGTGATATCATTCCATCATACCGTTGGCATCTTCTTCATTCAACCTGCTCGCATGCTCACGATCCTTTCTCGCCTATCCACCCCTGTCGTCAGATTTCTCCTATACCTCACAACACTGGCCCTCTCATACACGTATCCAAGCCTCACAACCAGCCCTAACCTCCCATCTCACTCTCAACACACCCATTTCAAACATGATCCTACTCTCATAACTAACAAGCCTCCAGAACCTTCCCAAAAGGTCCCAAAAGAACCCACCTCCTAGCCCAACAACCCCCCTCGCCAAACCAACCCCTCTCCCCGCCCACCAACACCGGCACTAACACCAATACCAACATCACCACATCTCGAAACCCATCAACGCCGTCCCCCTCGGCCTCCTCCTCCTCAACAACACCAACGACACCACCAACAGCAGGCTCCGTAACAACAGCACCCCACCCAGGCTCCGCGTACCTTCACGCCGTCGCCGAGCGCGACATGCCCCGCATGATCTTCTACAACGACATCTGAGCCTTTGATCCCGCTCGACCTCTCCCTTCATGGTTGTTAAATCGAATGAGCATGACCTCACCTCTGGCTTAACCTGTGGCTTAAATCGGTACAAGGCCTATTTGTGCCGACATTCTCACCCCCATTACAACATCCTATGTCGTGAAAAGCCTGCACTCTACCATCTGTCTATTCTCCCCCTTCCTTAATCAAGAAGTACTTCACATTGTTGCCTATACTCTTCATCCGACAGGAACAGGAAACGGTGGCCGGGGGGGGGGGGGGAAGTACCGTTCAACTACGAGAGGCAAGCTACTTATATAGCTCGGACAAACAAACAGAAACAACCCTCCAACCGACGGACTTCACCAGGCGTATATAGCATATAAGATACCCCAAACATAGACTCCATCTTTCCATGGAACTGGCTAGATGCTACTCCTCAAATCATAATCTCAATACTTCACTTCACTATTTCTTCACATGAGACACCTCTGATAAACCCACCCATTATACTTGACTCATCCCACACGGCACAGTCACCAAGTCACAAACGAAAGTGTCATAGTCAATGGAATTCATTATTCCAAGAGCGCGTCCGCCCCCCGATCGCCAGTTGGGGACGAGACGACGGGTATATTGGCCACCTCACTGCAAACCACAGCTACATCCTCTCACCTCACCCAAGTCCCGTATCTACTCACATCCTTCAGACAAGAAGGATCACACCCATCCGCAAAAAAGCAAAAAAAAAAAAAAACCTTACGTCCAGGACAACAATCGAAACGAGTGTGGTGAGGTCCCTCCCATTTCTCTCCCGGGCCATTTCGAGTCTTGGTTTCTTTCTCCACCTCTCGGCCATGCTGCCCCCAAAAAAACAAAACCCTTTGCCAATGTGCCCAAGAGAAAGCCCTTCTCTCCGCCCCAAGAAACCCCTAATTACGCCATGTGTCCCGTTTCCCGTGGAACTAGTGCTTCCCAGTCCATGCCTGAAAGAAAAAGCAACCTCCAAAAGTGCCAAACGTATTAAAATCAGAAAAAACAAAATGCTAGCGTTAAGAGGTGATGCGACATCCTCGGTCGATGAGTGAACCGACTTCACCGGTTACGATCATCCTGCGATGATCGACTAGCGCGGGACGACGCCCCAAAGCTACCGGACAACATCCCCAACCACCCGTCGGGCCGGGTCTGACGTCCCCTGGGCGCGGGCGAGAGGATGCCTCCTTGCTCCACGTCCTCGTCTCTGTCCCGCGAGCCGGACGCCTCGGCTTCCACCTCGTCGTCAGAGTCGTCGTGATACGGTTCATAGCGGGGGCTGGATGGAGAGCCGCGTGCAAGAGAGCGAACAACATCACCCTTGCAGATGGGGCATGTGCGGCGACGCGTTGTCAACCAAGGCGTGCTGAAAATGTCAGTCCTATAAACATATACAAAGAGGGGGCAGATAAACTCACATGCACTCTGCGTGGAATTCGTGGCCGCATGGCAAGCTCATGACGCGACTGACGCCGTCGACGTACTCCTCCAAACAAACCACGCATTCAACCTGTCTGCCCATGTACTTCTTCCACTCGCTCGAGTAGCTGCCGTTCGCCTTTTCGTGCTCTGTCCGCAGTGGCGACCTAGGCATTTGCAGTGCCGAGTTGACAGACAGCAAGCTCTCCGACTCGGGAATGCCCGTCGTTGTTCTAGAACGGGGCCGTGGTCGGGAGGGCGTCTGCTGTAGCAGGGGCGTCGTGGGTGTCGGGCTCGTCGGTGACGGGATTCTCGGCGAGGGAACAGGCGATGCCGCGACGGTGTGGTATGTGCGAACGGGCAAACGCTCGACGACCGACTTGGGTGCCCTCCAGCGTCTTCTGCGAATGCGCGCGCGGAGGATCAGCAAGGCATAGACGACGCTCAGAGTGATCAGAGGGCTGATCACAAGCACCAACAGAGTATCGAAGAAGGGGCTGGAGCTGCTTGAAGGTGTAATCGTAACCCAGAGACCATCGTGCCCAATAGGCTCGTTGCCGTCGTCCTTATCACCGTCGTCGGGGATGGGCTCCTCGGGCCGCGGGGGATCCTTGGGTTTGTCCTCCTTGGAGAAGTCGGCGCCGTCGTCTTCTCCAAAAATCTTAGACATGATGCCTCCGTGGGCTGTGGTCTCCTTTCCGGAGGTGGATCCCTCGGTCTCAACGGGCGGCAAATCGGGGTTGTATTCGCCGCTTCCGGGAGTGATGCTTCCGCCCTTGGGGCCGGTGACGTCCTTGCCACTTTTCGCGGTGCTGCCAGGCTTGCCAGCCTGCTGCTCCTTGGCTGCGCCCTCGGTCTTATCTTTGGAGCTGGGGGCATCCACCAAGTCGGGATCCCGCCAGTCCTGGACACCGATTTGGAACGTGTCTTCGCTCTTGCGAGCGTCGGGAACCTTGCCTTTGCCCCTCTTGGCGGCCTTGCCAAGACCGTCTCGGATGACTCTGTCCTTCTCCTCGCTCCAGTCGTCAACGAGCACCCAGTTATGGCGACCGCTGCTCGGGGGCTGGATGCTGTCGCCGGATCGTGAATTGCGGCTCCAGCTAAATAGCCATCGGAACAGACTGGTGCGGGGCTTGGTTGCCTTGTGCTCGGCCTTGGCCGGCTTTCCCTTTGCGGCAGCCTTGGCTTTGGGCGTTGCCGTGGCCTTGGGGATTGGCGTCGGCGTCGTCGCCGCAACCTTTTGCTTGTTCTTCCTGTTCTTCCGGCTCCCTCCGTCGGATTGCAGCACCTTGAGAGCTGGGCGGCCATGCTCGTCGAGAGTGTCTTCGATGAAGCTGCCGGGTTGCGTCAGCGACGACAGCAAGTGCGCTGTGGTCCGGGTGGTGAAGACGGAGGGAATGGAGACGTTGGAGGTATCGCCCCTCGCAAACATCTGGATCAAGGGACCCCCCTTTGTGTTATCGCCCACAATGAGGGCCATGGCGCCACGTCGCTGCGCCCATTTGACCTTTTCCAAGAAGCCGCAGCCGCCGCGACTGAGCAGCACAATCTTCCCGGCGATCTCCGCAGCTTCTTGTATCGATTGAATATCGGCGTGGGTCGACTCGGTGGATAGGGCGCTATCGTGGTTGGGCTGAGGCTTCCGGGCGAGGCCTTGGTGGAGGTAGTCGTCGGTGCCGTCGTCGGCTGGGCGGATCTTGGACCTGAGGCGAGTGACGGGGACACCCACAGCGTCGGGTACGGCGTCCTTGTCGGTCTTGTCGCGCTTATGGTGGCCAGGCTTGCCGGCAGCAGCAGCAGCCTTGTTGGAGGACTTGGACATGCCCTTGGTGGCAGTCTTGAGAACGGCGTTGGCTTTGCCATCGTCCCAGCCGGGGATGTCACTGCATCCCAACTCACCCTCACCCTCGCCCTCCTGGAGATTATCGTCTGCGAAGCCACTGCCGATCCATAGTTGACCGCTCAGGCCCTTGTTGGGTAGGTTGGGGCCAAATGCAGCAGGGCGAGCGACAAAGGAAGTGCTGTTGTCATCTGTCAGACTGATGGCGGCATTTGGTTGGAAAATGGAAAAGGGCGCTGTGAAGGAGAAGAAACTCGTGAATCGTGACCGCGGTACTGCGACCGGAGCGGCGATGACGGGAGAGGAGGATGAGGCGGGGGAGGAGCGCGCCAGTGAGGTGATGGAGCGGCAGAAGAGGAAGAGCGAAGCGGCGAAGAAGAGGACGAGAATGGCTATTCTAGGAGTACGCATGTTTGGATATCGTATCGGGTCGTGACTGAGTGAAAGGGAAAAAAAAAAGAAAGGGGCCAGAGGTCGAGGCTCTGTGTCGTGAGTATGATATCTAGAAGTGGCGGAGGGTTCGGCGCACGGCGCGGCAGCCGAGGGGGTAATCGAGTCTGGCGATAGTGGCGCCAGAAAAGGTTGTCGACGTTGAATAAGGTGAGGTATCGACCGGCAGCCAGCAGTGGCTCAGCGGCAAACTGCACAAGGGCCCGGCATGCGCAAAGTCATTCGGTGACAGAAAGCGAGGAAAGGTCGTCTGTCTGGCTGCTGTAGGTGGAAATGTCAAAACGTATGACGAGGCTGAAGTGAGGTAGAGGAAAGTAGTGGCGAGGAGGGGAGTCGAAGGTACGACAGTTGGTAGGTATCCGTAGGGCCTTCAGTTGGAGGAGCCAGGAGGGTTGGAGGGGTGAAGGGGTTGGGCAGCAGCCTTTCCCACACAAGGACGCACTCTCTGGGTCTCTCTTTGGTGTGCCGGCGGGAAGCGTCGGGTCAAGAGACGAGAGAAAACGGGACTGGTATTTCGGTGGTCGGGAAGCAACAGGAGAAAGAAAGTTGAATGACGAGGTGCCGATCAGGTTATTCAGGTTCGGGACCGCAGCAAGGTAAGGTAACCTGAGGTAGAGTGGGAGAAGTCAATTTGATTGTGGGCGGCACGGCGGGTTGGGTGAGGTGTTGGGTGTGCACGCAGCGCAGAGCAGTGCAGCAGCGCCATGCAGAGACACCGTCGGATGAGGTAAGGTAGGAAGAGTGAGTACGCAGTAGTTAGGGGCGTGGGATGCAACGACTCGAGCAATGGAAGAGAAAAGGACGGAAAGACACTTCAAAGGTTAGGTTGTGAGAGAGACAGAGACAATGGAGATGGAAGACCGAACCAGAGTGACACACCAGGAGGGTCTGTCCCGTCCGCATTGGGTGGCGGGGCGCGGTGTTGCTGTTTAGGTGCCGGGGCCTCCCGTCTGTCGCTCGCTCGCTCACTTCTGCTCTCGTGCAATTATCAATGACACACTTCAATCACTACGAAGTCACCAAACCTCACTACCTAACTCTACGATGAGTACTTACCTCAGCCGCCTGTCATTTGGCAACAACTGCACATGAAAGCGTGACCGCCAGCGGGAGTAGTGGTTCCAAAATGGACTCATCCATGCACCATGGGCTCATGGATGATGGAGTCGTCGAGTCGGGGGTTTGGGGGCCCCTGTCTGGCTGAAAGGTGAAATTCGGACGCACTGCGCATCGGGGCACACCTCACGCGTGCACTTTTCACTTCGATGGCGTGGACACGCGGGACTGGACTGGTCATGAGCCACACATGTAATTCACCTCACAATTGACTTTCAGTTTGACTCTCACTTTCACTCTCACTCTCATCAAGGAAGCAACATCACTCAGTGAGATCCTCAAGTGAGTGGGCAATCGGCTCGCTCATCGTTTCTTACCAGTCATGAAAGAGACCATAATCCATCAACATTGCCATTTACATCCTTCAAGCGTACCCGTAGTAATCGCCTTTTCTTCCTTCAGGTGACAGTCCATGGCCCACCGCGATCCACGGCTGTCAAAAATACACCACATCCCAGCCACGCTCGCCCGCAGGGTGTGGCAGGGCCGCAGGGGATGGGTCGCAGGGTCGACCGGCTTTGGCGGCACATTCACAAAGTCTCACTCAAGCTTGGTCTCTTGGTATCCAACTATCGACATATGGAGGGGTCCTGGGGTCCGGCCCCAGAGGGAGCCAGAGGGAGCCAGAGGGAGGGTAGTTTGTCCTGGATGCTGCTTGTCGTCGCGTGCTCGTCGCTGCTGCACCATTGATTCAGTAAACTCAGTTTTCATGTTCCACCGTCTCAACTTTCTCTCCTATTCTCCACATCCGATGCTTCAGGGCAGACAGGCGACTCTCGCAGGAAAGCACATGAAAGGCAGACCTTGACGCCCAGCCGCGCATGGCGAGATTGAACCACAACCATAGGGGTTCTAACCATTCGTGATCGTCTCACACCAAGCGCCAGAGCCGACTTCACCCTCTCAGCAGTGCGCATCTCACTAATGCCATGAGCTGTTCCTATCCCTTCCCCGTCAAGATTCCAAAAAGCGTCCAAAAGCGTCCAACACCAACTAAGCTCGACTTACAACCTCGCGTGGAATACGACAACCCGGGAAATGAGGGTGACGAGTTACCCGTACTCCCGTACGGCCCGCACGTCGTACCCAAGGCAGCAGAGTCCAGAGGTCGCTTCGCTCGCCTCTTACACCGTTCCCGAGGGACGAGTGAACGACACCCTAGAAACCGGGCGCAGCAGCTTAGCTCTAAACGCGCGGTATTCCGTACGGGCCCTGCAACTGCAGATACTGTTACCAAACACACGCGCAAACAAAGAATCTCTCCCTCGAGTCGGGTTGTTGCCAATGACTTCACACGCGACTACTCACTAAGAAAGTACACAGACTGAAATGAATCCCTCCAACTGCCCCTCGTGACTAAACCACCAACTGAGACGAGGGGGGGAGCATCTGAACCGCACAAAAAAAGGGGTGTGTGCGTTTGCAGCAGTCCCTTGCTTTTTCTGGATGCCAGAAACGCCCAGACTCGTCTCGGCCTAGCGGTCCTGAAAGAAACCTAACCCAAATCTCAAAAGTCAAGACAACGGCGGGGGGCCGACTCGGCGAGGTCATGATGGAGAACTTGCCAGCTACTGACTGCCGGAGATATTTCATGCTGGTCAAGAGAGACAAGCAACAAAGGCAGAAGCGCTTCCATGTCCCGGATACCCCATGCCCGAACGAGGAAACTCGACCTAATCCGGGCTTTTGATAAATGAAAGAGATGCAGGCATGAGTTGATGAGGTAGCCATCACCAACAGCTACCCGCCGAGTCCAGAGTGCTTGCATGAGCTATCCGTACCTCGTCCCACATATCCCAATCCGCCCTGTAAAGTCGAGCATGTCACCTCATGGATACAGATCCTCTGCTCAAATTTCCAACCCTCACGTGAGCTTACCCAGCATCGAGAACTTCTTCCAATCTCAATCCAAACTCCATCCAATCCTCACCCACAACGAACAGTGCGTCGTCCGTTGAAATCATACCGCACGCAAATAACTTTACCTTACTTTAGTCTTCGTGTCTACCCTTTAGTCTCCGTGTCTACCTGCGGTGCTACCTCAAGCTCTAAAGGTATCTAAGCCCTCCAAGGTAGGTAGAGTAGCAGGCGAACAGACAATCACGGTGCGTCGAGGCGTCTCACCTCGCCAACCTTTCCAGTGTTTATTCCGTTTTCAGTGACGCGCAGGATATCCCGTACGGTACCTTGAGTTCGAACCTCGAACCGCCGAGGGGAAGATGGGCGGCACAGGGGAAAACTCAATTCAACCCCGAGCTCCTCTAAATCCTACCAAACCAACCTCACCTTGAACTGAGGCTTGAGGGCAAGGCTCGACCCAACCCGACCAAACAAAACAAAACAAACCATGCTCCCAACGTCGTATCGTCCATCCCCTCCACCAGAGTTAGAAACGCGTTACAGAATCAAGCACCCATGCATCTCTTCCCCCTCACGTACGGATACGTACTCCGTATCCTCTCCACCTTACTCTCAGTCGAAACCAACAGTGGCCCACCAGCTCCATGACGTCCGACACATCACCCACCGTCCGCCCTCCGCCCCCGGCACATGCCCCCGGGGCTCCATTCCCGCCGTCCTCAATACCAACCCTCACCCGGCGACGGACATCCCGTGGCAATGCCGTCCCGGCTGTGGCGCAGGACCTTTATCCAACCTTTCCCCATCCCACATTCCTCCTGCTTCCATGCCGCATTCATTCACTCGATGAAACCCGGCATCCTTTCATTCCCCTGGTATCCGCATTCCTCTCCCACTCTTTCGTACCTGAATACTGCACGCGAGCGGAAACGCCACTCCCGTCATCTGTTCCTCTCATCATCACATTCCCCTTTTCTCATTCCCATACGACAAAGAACAAACCCGGTATCCTATCCCATACATGATGTATCCCACCTTTCCAACCCCTTCACCCTTCCTCGCCGAATCAAGTTAGCCTCCACTGACAAACTGGACCCCTTCTCGCCATGGATGATGAGGGGGGGGGGGGTTCTCTTTCCCGACTTTTGTTCCACCGGCAGGGGTGGCATCAAGAACGTCCCACCTGCTTCCCTGGTAAAGGAGGGAGTGAAACGCCGTTCGCGAGCGTGACACCCTCGCGCCGCTACAACCTCAATCCTCGAGTCGAAGAACAACAGTGACATTTCCCCCTTCCTACCTCGTAACCTGTGGCTTCCAATGAGAAAACCTCTTCTCATCCGTACGACAATTGAGGCTCAGACGACGTATCGTGGGTGATGTGCTTCTGAGGTTCTCACGTCGAGTATCGAAACAAAGGTAATGCCTAAGGGCTGGTGTCGGGCTTTCACAGCTTATGACTCCTCCAAGTGAGGCTGAGATTGGAAAGTAAAGACGCATCTTACTTAGCATGCTGTCCACCTATTCCCAAACCTCAATCACCTCATCCACGATCCCTGGGTTTGATGATGCTTTTTCCTCGCAGAGGGTTCGCATGAGGGCGTCGAATTCTAGCCTCAATCCATCTTGTCTGTTAATATGTTATTTTCAATCGAATATTGAGATATCCAAAGCGATGCCGATTATTCCTACATCTTTCTCAATAAGGATGGGCCTGTACACGGCATCGAGAAGTTCCTCCTACATCTACTCGCATGTAATTACTCCTCAAGTCACACCGCGCTCCCAAAATGAGACACCCAGTTAAAGTTCATCATCGATCATCAACGTACCAAAACTCCATCCAACTAATGCAAATGCTTCAAGCGATACCTCGGGATGCAGTTCAACAATGCAGATGCCTCCTGGCCCATGACCCAAAGCCCGCTTCCTGAAAGACGACGCAATGCAACAAGAAAGCCAGGTCCACCGCCTCGCGCGTCAGGGACTCAATTGAACTCGGAAAACAACCCGCTCAACCCATCCTCCTTGCCGCGATCCCACTCCCGCTTCTCCCCGGCCTTGGCCCACCGCACATCCCGCTCGTCCTTCTGCTCGTCGGCCGTGCCGCCCTCCCTCCACTTCTTCAGCATCACATCGGTGTATCCGGCCGCCCGCATCCGCTCCTCCTGATTCTGCCGCCACTTCTGCCTGTCCCTGAACGCTTCCACGGCGTCGTCCCAATTCTCTCCCGGGTGTTTGTCGTCGTCGGCCATCTCCACGTCCGTTTTGGGGTTGTAGTCCGCCTCAAAGCGCTTGTCGATACCCGAAGCCCCCGAGGCGGTGCCTCGGCCGCGCGAACGGACTTGCTGCGGCGGTTCCGGGCCAATGAACTCGTCCAACGGATCCGAGTCGGATGCTGTCGTCTGGGGCTCCTGCTCGCGCGCTCGCCCTCCGTCGCGTTGGCGGCGGCTGCTGCCCTTGATGGAGAACCCCGATTGTGGCCTCTCCCGGCTCCGGTCTCTGCGTGACCGGTGGCTCTTCGACATGAGGTCCTGTCCTTCTTCGTCTCGTCTCTTTTCCCTTTCGCTTCGCCGTGACTTTGACGCAATCTCCCTATCCTCGATTGGCGACCGATGGCGGTGCCTCCTGTGCTTTTCGTCGGGTGAGCGTGACCTCCGCCGATCACTCTTGTGTCGTCGGCGATCATCCCGCTCCGAATCCGATTCGTCCCTTCTACTCCGGCGGTGCTTTCTACCGCTTTCGCGCTCTGGAGATTCGCTCCTGCGTTCTTTGCGATGTGCCCTCCGCGGTAGCGAGTCTTCCTCCTTGTGCAACTTCTCTTTCGACGTCCCTGATCGACTGGGCCTGGATCTGTCCTTGCGGTCTCCCAAGATAGATAGGATGTCTCCCATCTGTCTCTTTCGAATATCCTGCGGGCCTGCCTTCCTCCGCCTCTCCTTCTCCTCGGCGTGTTCCAGATCCTTCAAGCGCGCGCGTGATTCGGCGGCCTCTTTGGCCAGGAGGTTCTTGTTGTGCGTATTCGTGTCCTTGATAATGTGGCGCAGGAAACGAGTGTTTGGTTTAGGCATATTTGCCGGTCTAAAGGGAGAATCCTATTAGATGGTGACGTGAGGGAATCGGGAGAGTAGTGGGACGTACTTCTTGTCTGCCCTGTCCATGACTGCCTCTTTGGCGAGCAAGTCGGCGACGTAGTCGTCCGTGATCATGTCGTGGCTCGACATTGTGAGGCCTTGGTAACCAAATCGTAGATCCAAAAGGTGACGAGATGACCACGCGCCTTCCGAGCACGCAAAATCAGGCTGATGGCTGCGGCATCCGGCGGCTGGCTGGGGTATGTGCCTCTTTTTGTCGCGAATAGAAGAGAAGCGCGGGGGATCTAGAAGTGCCGGTCTCGAACCGATGAAGGAATTCAGAAGTGACAGCGGCAGGGCTCTTCAACGAGGCTGTTGAATGAAGCGATGGAGAGGGGCAGCGGGGGTTCGCTTAGTTGAAAGGTGTCGTTGTCGCAAACTGCGGCGTTTGGAGGATTGATCGACGACAGCAGCAAAGGCCGCCAGAGTCACATCGACAAGGGACTTGGCGCGCAGTGGGATGCCTGCCGTTTTCCGCACGGTCAGATACCTTATCAGCCGATAACAGCTTGTCGGAGATAAGGAAGCGATAAGATAAAGATGGCACCTTACTAAATCTAGACCTAAGTAAACAAACGTTACAAAGGTGCAGCGCCCACCTCAAGGTATGTTAACTTAGCTGACAGACCCTGGGCGCTTGAGGGCAAATAATTAACAACCGCGACAGACCTCCCCCGCCGACATCATCTCCGACGCGCCAACGACGAAACTTGAATCGCCAGCGCACCTACTGGGACAAAGACATACGACAACAACACAGCTAATCAACCTTCCAAGAAATGGACGCGGGAAAGGCGGCCCAAGTGCTGCGCAAAATCGAAGACCTTAATGAGAACCATGAAATCTCCATCATCAGACTCAGCGAACCCATCTCCAGCGCCGTCGCGCAAGAATCACGGCAACGGACGTCAGACGCATCCAACGCATCCCAAGATGCCGCGACACCAGCCAGCCTAGAGGCCGACCTCGAACACTACAAGGAGCTCTTCGCCAAGCTTCGGTTCTCCTACGTTGAGCAAGTCACGAAAGAAAAGTTCATACGTGCCATCGTTGGCGATCCGCCCGTCATCGTCACGCCGCAGGAGAATCTGGAGCTAGAAAAGGCGAACCTCGAGGCCAAGGCGCAACTCAAGGCGCTCAAGGTGGAAGTCGCGGACATGGTGACGGAGCTGGAGAGGAAGGGCAAGGAGCTGGCTAAGCGGTACGAGAACGTGTCGCTGGATACGACGAAGCTGAGGGAGCTGCCCGACAAAATTGCCGAGTTGGAGGAGCAGGTGGCGGAGCTCAAAGAGTCGCAAGCACCGGGACAGAGCCCGATGATGAACCTGCCTCTGGCGAGGACCCTCGAACTGGTGGACGAGAAGAAGAGGCAGCAGCAGCAGTTGGATCGCGAGCTGGAGCAGTTGCAGGCCAGGGTGCCGCGCAAGAGAAAGGAGCTGGAAAGGCTGCAGGCTGAGCTGATGCCCTTGGAGGCCAAAAGGCAGAACAGCACGGCAGCTGCCAAGGAGGCGCGAAGGCGGAAGGATAGAGCCGGTGGTGATGCAGACGACCTCGAGGAGCGGGGCCGCTGGTTGAGGGCCAGCGAGGCGGCGCTCAAGCAGATGTTGGATATCCAGGGTTGAGAGGGGGTTGGTACAACGGGCGGATGGGAAGACGGTGGACGACGTAATGATTTTGTATACCCGCACACAGCAGGCCCAGTCATGGGTTAAAAGACGGCGTTCCCAGGCGTTTGGAGATGACATGAATTCACCGACTCGTTTTACTCGTTTTAATGGCGCCAGCTACAATGCCATCACTCAATGGTGGAATGCGAATTTACCTCTGTCCTGCCTCGCATCCTCACCTCATTCTGTTCTGAGTGCAATTTGCTGTATCGCATAGTAGCTGACATACAACACGGGAAGCATCCGCTGCAGTCTCAAAGAGACAAAATAGTCTCAAATGGGGCTGTCCAGGGGTTTGTCACCAGCGAAAAATGATGGATTGGCGGCTGGAAAACAAGACCCACCAAGATTTGAGGACAGGGATGCGGCGGCGGTGCACAGGCAGGTCGAGTCCCCTGGCTGGCTGGGGAAGGCGTTGATTGGACGAAGATCGAACCCTCGGTCACGTGTAGTGCCATCCACGAATTTTCAGAGTGGCCGGATGGGTAGGCCCCACCAAGCCCAATCCTCTCGCTTAGGTCACGCACCACGAAATTTGACAATCGAGCGTCTTTCTCGATTGATTCCTCCGCGAACCAACTAACCGACCAGCAACCACCGAACACCATCGTCGACCACCGAATACCGCCAAGATGAGTACGTTTTAGCCGCCGCCGTCGTCGCCGTCGTCTTCGCGACGAGAGGTTGACCTTCTACGCCGTTCCGATGGACTGACCGATGTTTTTTTTCTTGTATAGCGAAGGGTACCTCCTCGTTTGGTAAGAGACACAACAAGACGCACACCTTGTGCCGTCGTTGCGGTAAGTGGCATCTACCTGGGAGGAGGTCGAGTTCTGGTTCACTAGGACGCGACTACTTGCCAAAATTCGAGATTCGATACGGGTTCAAGAAGCTGATCAATGTTTGTGTGTTTTCAGGTCGCCGATCGCTTCACATCCAGAAGCACACCTGCTCTTCCTGCGGTTACCCCTCGGCCAAGACCCGCAAGTGTACGTTTTACCCTCCCGAACGACGAACCCAATCCGAGTCCCCAGACATATTCAATATACCAATCCCCCGAGATGATCTCAATGCTACGCCACATGTTTCACGACTACCCAATACACGCAACAACCACACAAGAACCATGAACCGAGCAAAGTGAAGACGAGTTACTGACGTAGGATGCGATTTACAGACAACTGGTCCGAGAAGGCCAAGCGGAGAAAGACCGTCGGCACCGGCCGCATGCGCTACATGAAGGACGTCTCCCGCCGCTTCAAGAACGGCTTCCAGTCCGGTGTCCCCAAGGGTTCCGCCGGCCCCACCGCGCAGGAGTCGTGAGCGATGATTGGAATGTGATTCGGGTCGACATGGGGAGGTATCTGTGCAATCGAGGGCATTCGGGCGATGGGGGAATGAAAAATTGAGATCGAGGCGAGGGGGACCAGGGAAGGCGTGGCCACGCCGCCGGAGTCTTGTCTACTCGGGAAACGATATCACGAAAAGAAATCAAAGGGAAAACATCAGCTCCTTTTTTTTTCTTCTGCATTTTTCTTCCCTCCCCCTCTGTCTATCTCACCCCTCCCCTCGTTTTTTTGACTCGGAAGCAAAGCCAATATCAAAAAAAGAGTCAAAACAAAACCAAAGCATTTGGCCAAAAATCGAACGGGTGTTTTTACGTCTTCTCATGTTATCTCGCGCGCGGGCTCTTCAGGGGGATAAACTCACTTTTTTTTACACACGGGAAAAACGGATCCTGAGGGAAAAGAGAAATGACTTTGCTTGTCTTGTTCACTCACTGATCCCACGCGCAACTGGATAATGGTGAATGATCAATTTGTGGATGCTTCCGATGCCGATTCGCCTCATCACGATGGGTTCTAATGATATGTGTGCCAACAACCGCACGGTTATGGGTGAGGGTTCATGGGGGATTTTAAGAGACGAAACATCGTACTTTGACATGACAGCTTGGATATCCCCTTATCGTGAGATGATTACTTGCATTCGAGGGGTATATCATATCCCGACTTCAAGCCTGTAGCAACCCCTTCAAGCCCCTTGCCCACTTGACCGCTTTCCAGCGGGTGGTGACATGTAACTTCAATACTTAATCACCCCCTCCCTAGACTTCATCACTGCCCCCTCCCAAACACCTTGACGCTCCCATCCCCACCAACAAAGTACAACAATTCCGTCTCCTCAACCGCCCTATCCTCCTCGCCACCCCCTCCAGCCGTGACCCTCAACACTCCGCTGACATCGCTCGCGTTGCCCGTGTCGAGCAGCCTCAGACCAATCACCGTCTCCGCGGCATGCGCCAGCCCGAGAACGAGACTCGCATGCTCCTTCTCTAGTGTCGTGGTTTGCGCCGCGATGAGCGGCTCGTCTGCTGCGACGGTGATGATGGAGGCGTGGACTTTCTGAATGATGTGTCAGTGAAGAACCCCTCGATTTGAGAATGATAAAAAAGGGATGGGGAAGGACATGTCATCGTTGATGATTTTCAACAATTTGCACACAAATGGAAAACAAGTCATTCAAGACGAGAAGAAAAAATGAGCCGGAAAGTAAGGTAGTAAGTGTACGTACCTCTTGTACACCAAGCAACATATCCCTTAACGCAAGACCCGTGAGGTCCTCGCCAGACGCAGCGAGCAAGAGGTCCGGCTGGTCCACAATCAGAACCGTCTTCGCATCCGCCGTGGACACATCGGATATCGCGCCGTCCAGCTCGCGCTGGATATCAGCTAGCCTTGCCCCGCGGATAATCCTCCGACCTTTGGGCGTCGCCGTCGTCGGCGGCGCCTGGTGAGGGGAGGAGAACAACCCACTCAGCCCGTCCACGAAGACGAATTTGCCGCTTCTTCCCAGCCCTTCTAGGTCGAGGCCCTGTGGTGCACGGTTAGTATTGTTTCATTAGACTCGAATGTGGCTGAGTGCTGGCAAGCGAAACAAGTGGTGACTGAAAAAGTCTCATTGAAAATCTCATCGATGGAGGGGTTGGAACTTCGAGTGAGGGGCAATTCTTTTCAGCAAGACGCGGGAAGAAACAAACAGACCAATCTCCCAGCGCCTTCCTTCCAAAACGCAAAATCTCTCATGAAGCTAACGAGAACGACACGGACATCCTCGCTCTGCAATGCAGAGGCGGTCCCTTCCTCGGCAGCGGCGTTGAGTTTCCTGAGGTACGTGTACAGGTACCGCAGGACGAGCCAGTTGGTGCTGGCGCCGAGGACGCTGGTGAGCAGGATCTGAGCGTATTCGGACGGGAGGGCGAGGTAGCTCTCCAGTAGGTGCGGTATCCTCGTCGCCATTTTCTCATCCGCGTATGATCTTGTGTGTAAATTCTGTATGGGACAGACACTTGGTTGTTATGGTCATGTAAGTGAAGGCCTCACTTGAAGTCAGTAGAGTCATTGTGCTATTTTCCATTGCGTCTGGGTGTGGTGGGGCTCTTTTGGCAGTGTCGGGAGTGGGTTGGCACTGTGTTAGACTGGACCTCTCATCAAAGCTGACCCTGAAATGAAGGTCCTCCTGTCGCCGTCATGAGCTTCGCATTTTGATCATTTGCCCTTTCAAGTTAAAAATAGTTTGATATCTCTTTGCCTTGGTTCAAGATTCGTGCGCTTCAAATGCGGTTTCAGAATGCTCGGGAATCGATCTAGAGAATCAAGCCTAGTCCATTTGATCAATACTTTTGGAACTTATCATGATTCTAGTTAGTCTTACAGAGGCTGTTTGATTAACACAAAAGGTACCTTCACCTTGGATGAGTAGGTACCAGTTAAGGTGTGCAGTGCTATCTATCAGTGTATCGTTCATCGAAGTCTTGGTCTTGGCGTGCCAGTCCCTAAAACTAGGTAGAAAATGGGAGTGAATATTATCGCCAACACAACAAAAGCAAAAAAATTCCGAAACCGAGAATCGAACTCGGGGCTATGCCTAACCTCTCACTAAAATGAGAGGGCATCATGTTGGCCACTACACCATATCGGATTGGATAAAATTTCTTTACAGCAAAGGAGAATAAAAATGGTGGGCGACGTGACTGGCGGGATGCCAGGTGGATCTGGGGATACTTTTCGTAAACTTCGACGCAAGTCGTAGCACATCGGAACAAAGTCCAATGTCATGAAGTTAATCTCATAGTCTATTGTGCTGCTTATAGTGTGTATACTTTCAGCGTGGAAGACCCAATACGTGTCATTGTCGTTTGTGTGAGGTGAGACGGTTGGAGCAGAAAAGCTCATTTGCGTCTGGTTACCACCTTACAGGTGTCTGCGGTACAGGACGAGCCGAGAACTTCAAGGTTTGAGAACACTTATGGAGAAGGAAGTTCCTCTACTTTCAAATAGACGAGCTTTTCCTGCCTTCATCGTCTGCGGAGGGCTCTAATCATCTCCGATCGTTCTTGACCCGACCTCTCTGGCTTCTACCTTACTTGTGAACCTTTGCCAATTTACCTCTTTGTTCATATTCTATGCTCTTCGCCTGACAATCTTATTGTTCTATCCACCACTCTCACATACTCGTGTGACATGATCGCTTCTTGAGCTGGCGCACATACTCAAACAAGACGTTATTCATCATACATCATGTCATGCTCACACGACAATCTCCGTGCTGATATCAGGCAATATGGTCCGGGGAAGAAGCTCACACTGTTCCCTCACTCGCCGCCAGATCCCCATGGTCGCTCGACCTACAAAGTCCCAGATGGCCTCAAAGGGAAAAAAGGATCCTCTCAGAGCGAGAGGAACCTATGTCCATGACTGCTCTTTGCTTCGACAAAGACAACTAACCTCACCTACTCGACACAAGCCAGCACAACGATCCGGCCAACAACTTAGGCGTCGAGATCATAGAGCGCCTTTCCAACGGCAGCGATGGCGATAACCAAGTGCTCTTGGTCAGGGTTTTTCACAAACCTGTGACCGACCTCAAATTCACCGTTCCCGACACCCAAGAAATTGTGGTCGTCAAGATCTTTGACCCCCTCTTCAACCCGGAGGATGCAGAAGAAGGCCCTTGGAAGGTGGCCTCCAGGGCCGACATGAAACTTAGCCGCGAGGCTGGTGCATACAAGGAATTGCACAAGAACAACCTGACTGGCTATCCCCGTCTCGCTCCTCAGTACTGCGGCTGTTGGACGACCCGTCTTATGAGCTACTCTCCAGACTTCGAGGGAGTGACGCGACATGTAGGCCTCGTGCTTCTGGAGTACATTTAGGGAACGAGCATCCGAGACCTATGCGGCCACGATGATGATGAGGTCCTGATCCCTCAGAGAGGACGAATCTGCTTAGACTGCGACGGCCCCGACTCATCTAATTTTGGCCAAGAGAAACGCTTGGATATATTAGCGCTACTAGTAGCTGGGGTTGTCGAACAGGTATACAAAGGAGTCTGGCACGAGTACGTGGATCCTGAGAACGTACTCGTTACCATGCGGAACAGGTCAGCCATCCTCGAGACGCCTAGAGTTTCCCTCATCGCCTACGACATCTGCACGATCGATTCCAAGTGCAAGAAACCCGTCAATAGATGGTCGCGGTATCCTCACCCTCCGCATCCGACCAAATGTTTCGACCTTGCTAGGCTATACGGATTTGGTGGCTGGTGGCCACTCGATTGGGAAAAAGGCAAAGGTGATAAGCACTTCGAGGATTGGCTGATTGAACGTTTCGGACCACACGATTCTGAGAAGTATTCCTACAATTGCTTATACACCAAAGAATGGCTGAAGCGGGAGAGAGAGATCGCTAGGGAGAAAGCAAGAAGAAAGAAGGCCAAGGAAAAGAAGAAGGCGAAGGCGAAGGAGAAAAGGGCGAGGGCGAAGGAGAGGAGGAAGGCGAAGAAGGCTTTCGCAGAGAAGATAGGGATGGAGAGGGAAGCAAAGCACGCCTGAGCTCGCCTATCAACGCGCTGAAAATCCTTTTCATAAAGCCCCCAGGCATCCTCTTCATCGGGGTTTTAACAGCAGCCTAGATGGAAGCAGTGAGAGCGGGACAAGTTGTGCAAGAACACGAGGGCGAGGAGTCTCGTGGAGAGACAATGCATGGTACAGATGGGCAGTCATCATAGGTTACCAATAGTTCTATAGATAGCAATGCATCACAGGCTACTACTGATAGCTCCCGCGAAGTTAATAATTCGCCAGAGTCTCGTCCCAGAAGGCATTGATAACGTACTAGGTCACGGCGGAGTTTGGTTAGGGACGGACTTTCAACGGGCGTGAGTGATCTTTCAGGAGATTCGTTTCCTATTGAACATAACTAGGGGGTTAATGCCTCTCAAGGGCCACTTTGCTCATTGTGGTGGTTTTCTTTGTAGTCAAATCGAGTGCAAAGGATTACTTTCTCTCTTCAATTCCGTGAAGTGAAGCTGTACATCTCCTAAGGTAGGACCCAGAGTCTCTGCTGAAATTGCTCCCAGTTCTGCCTAATGGGCTGTGGTGCACGCACGTATGAACAAGGTTATTTTGGAAGGTGTTGGATGATTACTCGTGTTTGATGTGATGCTAGAGTATGAATGAAATGGTGACTTATAACCATCCACTTTTATGTGTTCCTGTGCTTGTTCTAGCATCTTTGTAGGGAGGGTACCCAGAGTTTATGACCTAAGATGCCGCAGAATGCTTGAATTTAAGCTTAGTCTGTTGGCGCTGGATACTTGACCTACCCATAAGGTTTTGGCCCCTCTGCCGTGAGAGTTTTGCGGGAGGTCTAATTTTGCTGATCAGGATTTTGGGGGTAAAATATTTCGAGATGGAATTCATTGGAGTTTTTTTGCGCAGGACTATCATCTTTTCACGGATGAGCTTATATTGCCATCATGTTATCAGCGCTTGAGGAAGAGTTCAGAACGGTAAAAACATTTCAAGTTTGATGGTAACGCGAGTCGCTAGTCTATCGCCAAATACGCATATATCTGTTTCGAGAAAGAAAAAGGAGGCGTACATCTTCCGCCTTCGCCAGTTGAATAGAGGATGGGTCGAATTCGCTTGGTTTAGAAGCACCGAGATGCGCCTGCGTCTCGAGGTGTTTTATATACAGTGTGCTTGCGTAGCTTAGTTACAGCAGCAGACCTATCAAGTAATCAAACGTATTAGAACATCGTTTCCCTTTTCACGTTCTGTTGCGAGTCAAGGCAACAAGAGGAAAGGGGAGGGCTGTTACCTGTCCGCCACGACCAGACTTGGAATTGCTGCAGCACTTAAGCGCGGAGCAGCTCTCGCCCTTGTCGCCGCCCTTGGAGCACGTTCCCGCCTTTGCGCATTGGCGGGTCTCGAGGAGGGAGGGGAGGTTGACGGAGTCGAGGTTGCTTGGGACGGCGATGGCGAGGGTGGCGAAGAGGGCCATGAGAACTGCTGAGGCGCGCATCTTGGCTGTGGGAGGTATTGTTTTGTTTATGGATTTATGGGTGTGGTAAGCCGCGTTAGGATTGATGAAGAAAGAGTGATTACAAGTCTGATTATATTGTGTAGAGAACGATGCTGGATGTTGATGGCTGGGAGGACGAAAGTCGAGGGATTCACGGCGAGTTATATATCACTCTACCTCGATCGACCACCCACGCGTGGTTTGCGATCGACTCGCATCGTCTCATGGGAGTCACCCACGCACCCAGCCGCAGACGGGTGAGAACGTTTGACAATCCTTAGGCGAGAACCGAATCCAGACTGCTGGGTGAACCGGTCCCGCTCGTTTGGGGCCCGTCTGGTCTGGTCTGGTCTGGTCTGATGTCGTGCTGACTTACCGTCTGGGAGATCCGGAGTACCTGAGCTGTCTGTATGCCTTGGACGGGGACGTGTTCAACAATGAGTCGGTGTGCCTGCCCTCTGGATCATCATCATACCCCTTGTTCGAGATGAACCGCGCATGAAGAAAGTCCGACTTGTTCGGAAGGCATCACGAGTGTCACGAGTCAATATTCCTTCCTTCTGGATAGTATCTTGGAGAGGGACTTTGAAAAGTCTCCGGGCGTTTTGGTAGCTGGGTATCCTGATCGTCTCGTGAGGCAAGTGAGGCCCTTCCCAAGATTTGGTAGAAGTGAGTTGGTTGACATGACTTGACGCGCGCGTAGGTCTCGTTTCAAGGCATCCTGGAAAGTGAGGGTTTGAGTCAAGATGCCGCGTGGTAGGCCTTGTTCCTGACGTGTGGGAAGCCAGGCGCCTTGCACGCGCGCCCACAAAGGAAAAAGAAACCTGTAATTAAGAACGGGAAAAAGCAGGGGTGGGGTGTTCATTCTTTTATTTTTGGAATTGGTATCATTGAGTCGTCTGATGGTTGTGTTGTCTTTTTCCGACGGACTTTGTTGTGACTGACTGGTCTGATGTTTTTGGCATTTAGACTTTAGCCGTCAAAACAAGTATGCTTCGTCGGCCTCCAGCTCTCACTTGCCTGTGTATTCTTGGTACATCGTTCTGATCGGATAATGCTGCCGTAGGCATGCACATACCATCATCGGCGAAACGGCATTGTGCGTGTTTGGGGGAAAGGGACCTGTTGGGGCTCTGCCTACAGATGGATATCTGAATCGCACTCCGCCCTTGGCGAAGATCGTTCATGATTGATGGATGGTCTAGATGCTACATCGCACCGATTCTCGTCGGTTCAACAAAGAGACGCGGGATACACCTAGATGTTGTCGGTCAATGAATTCGGCGTTCTCTCAGGCTCTTCCGTGGCCATTGCCGCATCAGGTAGTTGCTACTAACAAACGGCGCGTCTTACTGGTTCGATGAGAGTTCCATGCGACAGGGGTTTGCTCCCCCACCGAACGAGGAACGCCAACGATTACTGAGGGGAAAAAAGAACATATCCGTAGACTTTCACATCTGTGCCCATGTCTGACGGGGACACTAGAACATTGTTCCGATTCTGTAATTGCAGTCTCGATGATGGGATTACCCAGATGGCTTATTACGTGGAGACCACCGGCGGATGACCAGACCACATGCCTCAGCTCTCTGACAAAGTCCGAATGTCGCCCCGGGGAGGCAGACCCGCTATTTACGGCATTGCCCGTTTCTAGAATGAGTCTCTCGTCTCGGGTTTCCCTGCATCAGCCGGAATTACACCGCCCAGGGGGGGAGGGTAAACGTCTCAGTTTCACGTTGTAAAATTTAAACTTTTATTGGCTTTGAATTTTCCCGCCGCTAGGAATTCAACGAAGGCGGGAAGCATATTTTGGGTTGAGAAGGAATCAGATGGGTCGTGTTCATGCACGATCAGCGTATCTTTTTCTCCCTCTGTTTTTCCGTCTGGAGTCTTCAAGGCTTAGGCAAATCTCGATGCTTCCGAACACACCGAACCGGGCCACTCCTCTCAGCTTACGGAGACGGGAGATGTACACTTGCTTTATTCTTCATCTTCACCAACACGGATCCAGCGATGGACTGGCGTTCCACTCGATTATTTAGTTAAAGTACTTCGTACTAGTCAAATTTTCCTAAGCCCATTCCACAAGACAGTCATAATGCCCTCACCCGTGATGATAGAAACAAGCGAAACCCTCGCTCAAATCTATCATACAATTCATCTCAGACCAACATTCCCCCGTAACTTGAACAACAGGCCTCCCTCGAAACCTTTACGCTGGAGTACTATCCCGCATAAAGCATGGAAAATGCGCAGCCCCATCATCCCATCCCCCTTCAGCTATCCCACTGTTATCTTGTCAGCATACTTGAATCATATCCATTGCCAACGGAGCGAAGTACCTCACGAAAGTGCTTGAAGCATCTCAAGAGGTAGCCAATGAAGTTGAGGCAAAACTCTCCGCGCTTCTCGCTCGTCGCGATGCGCATGACTCCAGTTCCGGCAGCGATCCGACCCGCCACCGTCGACTCTTTAGCCATGTCTGGGCATTCCATCGTGATTTGGCAGTTTATGTTGCCGATAGTGATCTCGGGCAAACCCGTCACGGCAAGGTATACGACTCCGTATTTGACCAAGTAGGCCATGGCCGTCGGGAGGTTTGAGCCGGGACTTGGAGTCTTGAAATCCTTGATGATGCAGTCTCTCTCTTCCCAGTTCTGAAAACGTTCACTTTAGTCGTCATCAACGTCGTCGTCTTCGCTATCGTCGTTCTCATCATCGTCATCCTCGTCATAGTCGTCATCGTCTTCGTCCGAAGAATCGTCTTCATCTTCTCTATCGGACGGATCGTCTTGGTCTATAGGTACTCCATCCAATGGCTCATCTCCCTCATTCTACCAGAACCATGGGCGCAATGCCACCTGAAGTCCCTCCATAGCCATGAAGTCATATGATCCAAGGATTCGGGGTTCATGCTGATCATCACTCTCGAAGGGCTCCACGATCTGAATATCGGGTCGAAACGGGCGAGTAAACCCGGGCATGTGATTCTGGAGAACCCAGAACTGCCTGCCATTGATGATTTCCATCGCATGGTTGAGAACATCCATGACGGGGCAGATGACGTGGATTCGAAGGACATACACCGCCGTCTTCCTGTCGAAACTCATCAGAGACACCGAAGTGTCCTTTCTTAGCCAGGGATGATGCTGCAGCTCGCCGAACTGGCCCTCGAGACCCTAAATCATCTCGATCGCCAATCTCTGGTGCTCGTCATAGTCGACGCGGACAATTCGTTCGGGAAGCGAACGGGATCGAATCCACCTGCTTGGCTTGAAAAGCATTCGCTCCCGACTAGGCGGCCTGTATCCGGGATAGATGATCTGGTACCATGGCGGCACAGGATGCACATGGTACTCGGGCCAGTCTTCCTTCTGGATTATGGCTTGGACGAGCCGGGGGTAAGGATTGAATGTCCTCGTATTTGGCGTTTCGACCTGTAGTGGGTGAAGAGAAAAATGAGCTTGAAGATGAGATCAAAGGCCAGTGGTGCGATGGCGGGAAAATAAGGAACAACCAAGCAATCGTACATACGTCCTTTTTCCCGTTAGTCCGATGGAATTTTTTGTCGCGACTTTGGTACGAAGCTAGACTGACGTGATGAAATCGTCTTTGCCGGTGGGCGGGAGTAAGGAAGGAAGACGAGAAATTCTATGGACCGCAGTGGGAAAAGAAAAAAAGAAGAAGAATTTTCAGAAAGCCCAAGGTGAAGTCTGATACCATGACCAGACCCTCTCTGGCCTGAGGTTTTGGGACTGAACAAGATGAATATATCGCGGGTTGAATATACAGACAGGACCAGGCACGTACCGGCCCAGTCCAACGAGGCCGGTTGCCCACTGATAATCACCAGCGACATGCAGACTTTCGCTCAATGAATCGCTCTAGCCAAGCAAGGTCAGCGAAGTCTCCCAAGAACCTGGTGCTGGATCTTCCTGCATTCATTGTTCTACTGTTCCCATCCCTCAGGCACCTAAGCTCGCCTGAACGCCCGATACCAGTAGTAAAAGCTGGGTACTCGGGTTGTCGCCTCTGCCCTCTTACGCTACCGAAGTAAGGTACGTTATATCTTACCTTACCTTGGATAGCACACAAGGTATTCATTCTGCCAGGCCAAAGAGTACCTACCAGTGGTTAATTGCGCTAGATAGGGTAGTTTACCCAAGTTTTCGAGTCCTCCCAGTCCATTCAATACAAGCAAGACACAATATCGCGTTCCTCTCCCGTGCGACACGTGCGAAAACAGACCGCGAAGGCAGGAATGTCATGTCCAAAGATGTACTGCTTCTTAGATCACTCATGCAGTCAATAGATATGTTGTTGTTAAAGAAACTTTTTAAGATGAACGAAAGTTTGGAACTACAAGCCCAACTACATGTTACATATACGAAGCCATACGAAAAAACATGGTTCATCTACCGCAGACGCCGCGCCCAAGCAAAGTGGTATTTTGGTCTTCATCGTCCATTCCAAGCATTCTTCACATACTCAAACTACACCTATTAAGGCCACCAACAAACAGAAGCTTTGCGATACAAGCTGTCCCAGCTGTCTGTCTCGGAAAAGGACACACTTAAAAGTATCCATGCTTTGGGATGGCAACAAAGATGGCAGTGAAAACACCGCCAACGAGTACGGCACATAGCATTGCCTGAAGGAAGATGGTATCCTGGATGGTGCGCAGAGCAGGCTCCTCAATCCACACCTCGCGGTCAAAGATCTTGCGGACAATGTTGCGCTTCTCATACTTGATGACCCAAGGCTCCGACTCATAGCTGTTGTTAGATCCAAACGTGTCGAAGGAAGTTTTGCGGTCGTCATTCTCCTCGTCCACGAAGAGCTCCCAGGGACGAACGTGACGATGGTGCATACCGTGTAGGACAACACACATGCCCTTGTAGGCTGCGACCAAGGTAGAAATTCCCAGAACCCATCCGATAGCAGCTAGTGCTCGCCATCCGCGGCCGGCGCGGCTGAGAGTAATCAAGATGGCGACGACAAAGGCGATGGCAATGAGACCAACACCAAGAGCCCGGGCGAAGAAGACGCGAGCGGGGTTACCGTTGCAGATGGACCAACGAATGAAGTTGGGGTGAGCCTGCTGGCGGAGAGAGTTCTCAATTACTTTAATGGCCATGCGACAGGCCGTAGGATGGGTAGTGTACGCGAAGGCGTGAAGAGTGGCGTCACGTTCCTTGGCCGAGAGGTTGAGTTGTCGCGGCGCGCCCTCCATAATGTACGTGGCGATAACACGGTCAATCTCTTCACGGAAAGGCTGGATGGTGACTAAAATCCGTCAGCATGTACCTTGAAGCCCCCAAGTCTGACAACTTACAAGGCTGCTTGGCACCCACGGCCGCGAATGCATCACTGGCCTGAGAGCGGTACGAATCGGCATTCGACACGCCTTGAGACCCCGTGTAAACTGAGCCTTCGTAGTCGTTTGGGGTACGTGGAGGGGTGTGGAATGGGTCGCTGGAGTCTTGCACGATGCCGCTCGTGGCACCCTTCTTCTCGAAATCGGTTCCCTTGAATATCTCTTGGCCGGGCTTCTTGCGCATCTTCTGTGACTTTTCCTTGTTCATGCGTTGAAGCAAGTCAGTCTCCATGGCTTCGGTCCACTCGGGGGCGAGAGACATGTCAGACGTCTTTGCTTCCCCAAAACGCTTCTGGAAGTCCCGGTGCCAGAGGAAGAATTGAAGGTTTTCCGCCGCATGCTCAATGTAGATCAGGTAATTCATGAAGTCACGCACAGTACAAGGCTACCAGGTCAGTACTTTGGATAGTATCAAAGTCATGAGTGCAACCTACAGGGCATGTGCCACCGTTGATAATCTTGTCAAAAGTGAGCGACTCTGGGATGCCCTGCAACTTTCCAGAATTGCCGGAGCGCAAGGATGAGGAGGTGTTGCTCTGCTTTTCATCGCCACTGTCGGATACGTCTGAAGTGCTCTCGCGGGCTGAGCTGGTGTTGCTGACGTATACCGGTCGGCGGTAGGTGAGAGGTAGAAGACCCATAGTTGGATGTTTGATAGAGGTGACACTTCGTGTCACCGTCTTGTTGACAGTAGATGGAGAAGCGAATGGAGTAGGTGATCTTAGGTTCTAGGTTGTAGGACAGTGAGGATGGGTGAATGCTCAGAAACCTTTGATCAAAAGAGGCCGCCGTGAGGTTGTAGTAAATAGGTCCGGGAATGACGTTCCACAAGTAAGACCGGACAAAGTTAAGGGAAAGAGAGTGGTGTTTGGCTTAAGATAGGGTTGGAACGAACTACAAGCTACTGCACGGTGAAGAAAAGTGCTCGCGTTGCGGGAGGGGTGGAAGGGGATGGGAGTAGGGAAGAACACAACTAAGCTTGAGAATGAAAGAATGAGGGACCCGGTCGAGGGCACTGGTAGACTGATATAGCAGTGAGAGGAGAAACGCAGGCGTAGGCGCAGGCGTGCCTGTCAACCCGCGCCCAGATATCTCGAGAGTCAAGGGCTGATGGGCAGGGCCAGTACGATTGCCAGACCCCACACACATTTCGACGGAAAGACTACTTTATTTGGCCATGCCTGGCTTCCGTTGACGGAGAGGGCTGAAGCTGGGCCAATCCAGAAAGCGCGAAATCGACCCGTGGCCGGGGTCCATGTGGGACACTGGGACTTGGGATGGGTGAGGCGTCCAGACGTTTGTTGTTTCCTGGCGGAATGCGGACGGGTGGAAACGACATGGTGGGTAGGGATGTGCTTTCTTCTCGGACTTGCTTGGTGATGCTGATATTGAAGGCACGCTTGGCAGGCATGGAGGACGACGCAGTAGGAATAGCGCACCCGCGTAAGGGTGGAGGCGATGTACTGTGTAGTATGTATCTATATCTCTGGATTTCTGTACGCAGCATGAGGTAGTAGGACGTTGAGAGACATGGCCATGGCCCGTGGACGCATGTGGGTGTGAAGGAGAAGAAGCAAGAATGGCGCTAGCAACCGCATCGTTGAATCTCGAAGTTTACGCAGCGAGCCCTTGCTTACCTGGCCAGGCCTTGCGTTGTTGTGGCCATTATTTTGGACAACACGAAAGATCACAGCGCTCTGCGTTTGCGAGGCGAAGGCCCAAACTGCTATGCTATGGTGACAAGATTAATGAGGACTCAGTGAGCCAAAAAGCAGTGCAACGACGTGACCAAGTGACCGGGCGCCTCAAGAGCGCCCATTCTCCCATTGCAGACCTGCTACCAAGCCAGAGGTGACGAACCTCCCGAAACAGCAAAATTGCTGTCGATCTCCTTTGCATCGTGGCGATTGGTTGAGTGGCCCGGCACTAGCATCGAGGCTTTCCTCAACGAGTAAGGAGCGTCTGTTCGGCTGAGACAGTTCACAGCTGGGCTTGTCTTCCCTGCTTGGGGAAAATCGACGCTGCAGAGTGCGGAATTGGCTGGTAATAGATACGGATACCTGCTGTGTGGGAGATTGCAGGAGATCGGCAAGAAGAGAGCGTGGAGAAGAGACCCAAAGGCCTGGAATTTTCTCAGTCCGGCGTGACAATGATTGGTGATGTCTTTGGTGAGAACCACCAAATATTCATTGAGGGGTGATTCCGCCTCAAGTTGTTGCAGCAACAAGCTGGTATGACAACAGCCAGCATCAGAAGTTGGTTCAAAGGTCGAGCGAGGCATGGGCGAATCCTTAGGACTCGTTTCTCTCTTTTCTCCAGAGGACCGGACCCGGGACACGGCGGCGTAGGAGGCGGCGGTCAGGGGTGGACCATGACGAGATCAGGCGGCGCCTCCCACATCAAGCCTCCAAGATTCAGACTTTCCGTCGTCTTGTGGTGGACGGAGAAGAGGTCCGGGTCCGAGAGGTGGAGGCAGAACTCCCTTTGTTCTCTATGGCACTGAGTTCATCAACGGATGAGGCGAAGGCTTCCGGACTGGGGAGACTGTAGTCCGTTAGTCCCCATCCCCAAAGCCCTTCAAGTCGGATCACGAAGGGTGCTAATAGGTAACGTAACGTGGTCCAAGTCGAGTTTGACTTTGGGTCTAGGTGTGCCACTCGCCTAACGGCGCTCAGGAGAAACTGATCCGGCGTAGGGCAGGCTGTGAACAGATGGTGGAGCTACGACACAAGCGCGGGATTGCTGAGAGGCGTGTCTGGAGTGGGCTTGCTTGATGAGAAGTATCCGTTGGTAGGTATCGACCGGGGGAAGAGAGAGAAGACGAAGATGAGAAGAAGAAACACAAAAATGCTGCCCAGGTGGATGGGGGGAGAAAAAAGAGGCAAGGGGTTGATGAAGGTACCTATTACTCTGTAGTCTGTACTGCGTACTACTCCAGGCTGGAAGGTGCCTTCCTTACTGGCAGGGTCCCCTGCATCGATGGTCTGTGCGCGTTCCTTTCCCGAGATCGATTGACGATGTCTCCTTCCTTCCCTCTCTGCGTTTGTGCCTTGTTCGCACCTGCCATATGTATTTGATGAAGCGACTTCCATTTGTGAGGCAATGAACCTTGCCCGGGGAACTGAGGTCGAGTATTCGACTTATGTAATATCTCCGTCTGAATTCCTTCTCTTCGCAAACTTCATCAGACGAGATTACTTACACGAATGCTCTCCACCAAGGTCGGCATCCTTTATTAACAAGCCCCAAACAGCATTTGCTTTTTGCCATATTATCACCTCATGCTATTACTTCCCTGCCTGGTCACCATGCTTGCCAAGGTCCTCATCAGCGAACCAGATTGGTAAGGCGAGAAGCAGTATCGGGACGACTAGCCTCTTCAGCCCATCCCTGCGAAGAATGTGAAGAAGAGCCCGAAGGGGCGTCTTGATCAAGTCTTCTCGCCAATCGATAAATCTATCCCTGCTTACGTCAACGGCCAATCAAACCCTCGCTCAACCACCATCTTATCCTAGCTCCTCACCTTCACCCACCGTCACCCACCAGCCAGACAAGTCCAGCCAGCCTGAGGAAACCTCACATCCAGCCTGTCACACCAGGTCACCAAAAGCCTTGGTGGATTACCTCGGCTTGTTCGGGCTCGCTAGGGTCGCCGACCATGGTCGCCGTAGCCGTCGCCCCGAGGTCAGTCTTTGTGTGTCCTATGTCCATCCCCCCTCCCAGAATTGTGCCAACCGTCTTCCGAGCAACGCCTTTTTCTGTGTAGCGTCGATGAGCCAGCTATCCGATCGAGCCAGCTTTCAGGAGCTTTACTTTGCGAATCGGCCGCCTGTAACATTGGCAAAGACCACATCTTACTCCAACCTCACCTTCGCACCGTCGCACCGCAGCAGCTGTCGATGCAAAGGACAAGATAGCATCCCATTCACGTCGGAAAGCTGAAGATACCCCTGGTGCAAATCATTGCATTCATCTCGAAGCGACCCCCCTCAAGCGGGACGGATGGCCCAACGAGTGGCCAGAACCCCTGTGCCGAGCCAAACGTCACACGTTACCCGATTGCGACGCTGCTTCCGGCCCGAGAGGAACAGATCGCCGGACATGTTTCCAGCTGCGTCCTGTACAAGGTATTGGCTCGCCTATCGTGCCGCAAAATGACCATTGTGTGTATCTGTGACTGCTCTGAACGCGGCGTGATCATATGCAAGCTGATGGTTTCCGTCACAGCCCGTCTCTGCTCTTCTTGTATGGCTTCTGGCAAAGCTACGCTTCTTGATATCCTCAAAAGCCTTGACTGGAGCGATGACAGATTCGGGCAATCTTATATAACAACACGAATCGTCGGCCGAGGTTGATGCTTTGCTCATTGCCATCATCTCGTCCTCGCGCAGGGGCCTCCCCATTCCCCTAGCTCTCGCATTGTCTCTCTACTCCGTAGTTTCCATAACCGCTTCTTTGGATCGTGGCGTCAAGCTCCTGTCATTCGCTTGGCGACCTGGACCACACGACGCTAAATCTCCCCTACGTCTTTCTACCCGAAACCAAGAAAATTCTCTAGCGTGGACCATGGGTTAAGTCGCCTTCCTATCTTCGATGGCAAGATGCGTTCCATTAACGTAGGGAGCGTGCCGGCCATGCGCTGACCCAAGGATGTCGACCTAGGCGCGTGGGTGCTTGGTTCCCAAAATTAGAGGGGACAGTCACTCGCACTTCTCGCCTCATGGAGAACTCGCGAATTCCTCGTGGGCGGCTTGCTAGTCAAATTTATGCCTGTTTTTGGTATCCTGAACATTGGCCTCCTATGGAATGTCTTGACAAGATATGTGCCTGTCTCGCTCCTCATCTGATTGGAAACATGTCCACAAACCTCGAGACACGATGGCACATTTTCGACAGTGATTTTACACTAGATGAATTTATCCAATAGACGCACAGGTGTCGGCCGAGAGGATTCTGGACTTATTACTTCGAGACAAAAGCCCTGCCGCCAGGAACACGGGCCATACACGACCATAGTACGAGCCATTGGAAGTCATGCCCTACTAGTCTCCGGGAAGGATTCGGATCTTTGTAGTTCAGACAATGTCTTGGCCCAGAGGACAGATTTTACCAGTGCCCCTCAGAGATATCAACGGTATTCACATCAACGCCATCCCGGAACCACCTCTCTGTGTCTTCAATTTTGACATCGTTCCCGCTCATCTGTCTCTTGCGCATAAGCCCGTTCTCGGCAAAGGTCCAGTCCTCGAGACCATACGTCCGCCACCACTGACCCGACTCATCATGCCACTCGTACCAAAATTGGACGGCAATCTGATTCCAATGGTCAGTGGTCTTTCAAAAGCGCAGCCACAGCTGCGGGGTCAACCGGTGACTCTGAGGGAGCATACCTTGTTATCGGTGAAGGCGAACAACTCCTTGCGCAGTCGGTAGCCATTCTCCTTCTCCCACTTCTTGGTCAGCCATTGCTCGATCTCATCTCGACCCTGCAGAAAAGTGTCTCTGTTGCGCCAGATGGAGTCGGGCGTGTAAGCCATCTTCACTTTTGCGGGGTTTCTGTGGCCATGTCAGTGGGCGTCTGCTCCAGCGGCCGGTGAGGGGCACGGACTTGGAGTTCCATCCATCCTGGGCCGCCTTCACCTTGATCCTTGCGGTTTCTTCGGTGAAGGGCGGGAATGGCGGCCTGGCTTCGTCCTGGCTGGCCATAATTCAAGCAATGCGATCTTTCCAAGTGATGATGTCTACTTAGAGTAATGAAGCTATTACCTTGGCCATGACAGCAGTTTTGAACATGTCAATCACGCTAGAAGAGGACACAAGCACCGGACAATGCAACCAATCACAGGCACAGGCTGCCGGGAGTTCGGCCTTTGTCAGCTGTCATCAGCGCCCTTGGCAAACACCGCGGGTTCTGTTCTTACGGAACGACGTCAGATGAGGCGCAAAAGTTTTGATTTTTCAACCTTTCAGCTCTAGTTGAGAAATTCCAATCTAGCTTTAGCATGATGAGTCTTTCACACATCGGATGTCTTTAGGAGAGAGCGCTACAGTGGCAAGCAAAGGCCGACGCCGGCACCGCTTCTGCCTCACCACACAGAGCCGCGCTGACATGCAGTTGCGGTCTGTCGTTGTGAACTAGGTACCGGACGATTGACTTTTCTGAGTCCCGGCAGCTGGTTCTTCAGACGATAAAGTTAGGCAAATCTAGACAAGCACATGCTCGCCGACTTTGTACCGTCTGCACGCCAACGACGACAACATCAGAAATCCCACGCCGCCCGGGTCTTGAGCACCCGCACCTCGCCATGATGACAAAAAGCTCCCATTGTCACAACCTCTTGGCACAGTAACTCCGAAGGACGTTGGTGGAAGGCCGACAGGCTGGATGCTCGGACGGCCGAGAGGGGCCCTTGTTCGCCTTCCCCCCACCGGGGGAGAGAGGCCGGGGATCGGAGCCCAAACGGACGCGGCATAAATTCCCGGTCTTGCGTCATGTCACTCTGTGGGCCGAAAAGGTGCGCATTTGCTGGTGTTATCAGAGTTCGAGGTACATGTCATCTATTCGTACCTCCCAAAAAAGGATCATCTGTCTGTTGTCACTTTGAACGCTGCTGTTATCTACTACCTACCTACCTTACCTTACCTTGAGCAGGGGAAAAAAGATACTTTGCATCTTTACATGGCTTTCCAACGCGAAAGCGGGCAAACAAAACAACTCTCCAGAGTTTCGAGACAAATCGAACCGTCGCGTCCTCTTGTTAGTGCAACGGTAGGTCCCCGTGGTCCGCACTTTTTTGCCCACTTGTATTTCGTCACAAAGATACTTTGCCTGTTGTGCTTGTGCCTGAGATGGTTGGCGGTGGTCCCAGGAAGGAGTGGCCGCCCCGCGGCTAAGGAGCGTAGTATCCGTATCTCAAATACAAATCATCACGAGCTCCACTTCCCTGGAAGCTCGCAGAATTGCGCCTGGGACCCTGACTCGGCGATCCCTCGATATCCCGCCCACCTACTAATTCGCCCTACCTTCCTTTCCTTTATCTGATCTTGTTTTTCCCTTCCTTCCATTCTTCAACAAACCACTCTACTGCCAATCCACTCTCAAATCTCCAACTTAACTCTCTCTTTCTTTACCAATTTTCAACCATCCCATATCAAATCATCAAAATGTCTGGTCTCAAGGTCGGCGAGCAGTTCCCCGAGGGCGTTGCCTTCCAGTACATCCCCCACCAGGAGGAGACTGCCGACTTCAAGGTCTGCGGTATCCCCATCAAGTACGACACCGCCAAGGGTAAGTCTCTCTCTATCAATTGAAGCATCACGAAAAGGAGATTCATAGCTAACTTCTCCCGTCCACACAGAGTTCAAGGACAAGAAGGTTGTCATCGTCTCCATCCCCGGTGCCTTCACTCCCACCTGCTCCGCCTCCCACCTGCCCGGCTACATTGAGCACAAGGACGAGCTCAAGGCCAAGGGTGTCGACCAGGTCATCTTCCTCGCCTACAACGACCCCTTTGTCATGTCCGGCTGGGGCAAGGCCAACAACATCAAGGACGACTTCATTGTGAGTTTTACCCGTCTCTGTCTTGCCGCTGCTGTTGCAATTTTTTTTCCCGGCGTGTTTTTCTTCAGCTAGCAGCTAGCTCTAGCTGTGCTGTACTGTTGCGTTGTGTTGTTTTACCCCTCCCCCTCTTTCCGTGGAGCTCACCCCTTCACCGACTCCGATAAACACAGCCCGCCCCCCACCCCCCACTCTGCCCCTCCTCAAGGGAGTGAGAAAAGAGTCTCAACATGATACCACGATACGCTCAAGTCGCCTCACCTGCGAACCTGCATTCGTATCCTCTCGTTACCACCTTTTGTCGCGCAATCTCACAAACACCGTCACAAGCAAGTATGAACTAACAACCCACTCCCCAGGTCTTCGCCTCCGACGCCAACGCCGCTTTCTCCACCTCCATCGGCTGGAACCACGGCGAGCGCACCGCCCGCTACGCCATCGTCATCGACCACGGCAAGGTCGTCTACGCCGAGAAGGAGACTGAGCTCCAGGGTCTCGAGGTCTCTGGCGCCGAGCCCGTTCTCAAGGCTCTTTAGAGAGTTGGTACCTTGTGCCACTTGAAGATTTAATGAATTTTTGCGTTGGGCGGATTCCTGTTTTTACATGATGAGAAATGCCTTTTGAGAAAACCAAGACATTGGTCTCTCCCTTTTATAGACAGAATATGGGGGAAAGAAAGGAAAACTTTTCCGACGACGCGTTTAGAACAAAAGCTCATATAGAATTTTGAACTTTCGTTAAACGAAGGCTTCCGCTTATAGAAATAGAGACAAACTGAATGGTTCATAAAACTCGATCACAATCATGTCCGAAGTGCGTGTACATTTCTTAGAAACTTGATAAGTAGACTTCATTTGATGGCTGTGATGGAAGCTGTTCGACAGGAACTACGTGTCACTATCAGATGCCTTTGGAGAACTCAGTAGGGCAGACGGACTTCGTCTCGGTATATGGGGCTCGGAGATGCGATATTGCCGCGAAGAGAGACGGTCCGGGCGGGGATAGGAAGGAATCGAAGGAGGAGGAAATGGTTATCTTTCCCCGACGCTGAATAGAGTGTTGTTGAATACGTTGACTTGGATTGATCTCCTACGCAGATATATGTTATACGGTCTTTACTCTATAGTACAAATAATGCGGGTAGGCTGAGGGTATTATGATTCGAGACGATGATGCATGGCAGTTACGGAGGCGTGCGTTTGATATGTACTTATGAGGCTAGTGATGGTATCAGTTTGGAACTTACCTTACCGGCTTGATGTAGTTGAGTGAGGACGAGGTTATGGATTGTTTGTCGATGATCGTCCTTATAGCGAATGGATGTATGGGGTTTATCTGCCTGTTGTGTAGTCATATTCTCCGTCGTTTAGATGATATATCTAGTAGATGAGCTCCGATGATGGGGCAAGCGCGAGCTAGAAGAATGAATCCCCCCAAAGTCATTGCGGGATAGGAGAAGGGCTTGAGCTTACAGGAACGTTTGTCATCGGCAGTAGGCTTCGAGTCCCCATTTTGAGCGCATGAAGCCGTGGAATCGAAGAAGTGTCACTGTCTTTCTACTCCTATTGAGGGGGTATATGATGTGGCAGCCACTTGGGGTGCGATATATTTGGTTGCGTGTTTCATGTAGCTTCGCTCTGTGAGCGACGAAGGAAAACAGACGGAAGTCTCGAGGGATGGGAAAGGTCGGCTTGGGGATGACACTCAGATCCCTCTAGGACACATCAGAGATAGTCCCTCACTCATGTCAAGCCCCAGGTATCACATCATCACATGGTACCAAACAAAAGAGAGGCTCAAGTCACCAAAGTAAGCAGAACTCAAGGATCAAAAACGTTGGTAAGAATCCCCCGTTGGGACAATTCCATGCAAATTCCGTGCTACCCGTGAGATTGTGTAGTTATAGAACCCCAAAGTCCCCGTTTCAAAGCACAATGAACCCTCGACTCCAATCAAGTTTTTTGAACCTGGTCGTATTGTGCCTTTCACCAATCGTTTGTTGTCAGAAGCGTTCGTTCCTTCTCTAAAAACGGTCCCCCTCACCAGCCGGAGGGTTGAAAGAAACCTAACCCTCGGCCGGGATTGGTTGATGCCGTTTCTGTCTTTGCTTCCCGCATGTCACACCAGCCTCACGCCGTCTCGACAGAGAAATGTTTTTACTCTTTTTTTATTTCATCATGTCAAGAGAAGAAAACCCATCACGAAACCCAAATTTTTCCCCAATCCTCGAAAAAGAGACTAGAAAAAAAGCTGTTTAACGGGTACGGGCCTGGACCTTGGGAGCGGCGCCCTTGGAGCCCTGCTTGGAGGCGATGGGGCCCTTCTTGCCACCGGCGGCGGCGGACTTGGCCTTCTCGGCCTTCTTGGCGGCGGCGTCGGCGTTCTTCTTGTCCTTGGACTCCTTGATGGCGGCGGCGCGGGCGGCGGAGCGGGCCTCGGGGCGCATGGAGCGCTTCTCCTTGATCACATCGAGGGAGGCACCGACGATGGCACGCTGGGCCTTGACGGTGCGGCGGGTGCGCTTCTTGGCGACCTCCTGTTGTGGGGGTCAGTCATCTGTTTTCTCGAAGGTCGAGGTTCGCGACGCGTGAAGGGGTTCGAGATATTGAAATCTCGAATGGGACCCCTGTGACAGCGTCGCGAATGGTTGGCACTCACCTCAGAGATACCCTTGCGGTGCTGGCGACGGTACAGAACGGTCCAGGCAATGCGGCGGGGGTTCTTGCGCTGGAGGAAGAGGGACTCGGACTTTCCGTTCTGGAAACGGAAGATCTTGGAGTCACCGCGGACGTAGAGCTTACCCTGTATTATCAGAGTCTCGTCAGCGTCTTGTTCCCATGTGTGGTTTTTGCCTTGGCCTCCTCCGTGAAGTCGTCTCCATGCAATCATCTTTCCTTTCCCCGTCGATCGATCGTCAGACCCCTGGCTTGTTCATCCATCCAAGTCGTTGCCTCTCTTGTCCCAACTCGTCCATCTGAGGTTGAGCTTCCTTACTGCCCAGCCATGCTTCAAACAGGTTCCTTCGATCGACGGGAGAAAAGATGATATCGGAAATGTAGGGAGGGGTGGGTGGCGTTGTAATCATCGTACCTTTCCAGGGTAGATTCTCTGTCCGGAGAACGTGTCGTCGTACGTGCGCATCTTGAGAAATCAGTCAGAAAAAGAATCCCTCTTGAATTTCGGAATATCCTCCTGTAATCGACCCTCAATTCGTTCTCTTCGTCTGGCCCAGCAAAGTTGTTCGTGGAAAGTGACTGTCTTTCGGGAATGGTGACGTTGCGTTGTATTGGGTAATCGCTAGGCCAGCAGTCGGGAGAAAAAATCGAGGGTCGACCGGACGAGGGGGTAATCTATTGAACGTACATTGGCGGTATTGAATGCGAACGTTGGCTGACTTGTCGATGAGGTCAAAGGGTTCGGGAAGGGGAGGGTAAGACCAGGCTGGCACTCTTCGCGAGATTCTACAATTTTCGACTCTGGTTCGGAAATTCGTCGTGGGAGGGTAGAATAGCCTAGTGGGCGTCAACCCTACGCGGACGGGACGAAAGAGTGGGCCCGCTTGGTGATGTACGTGTCACGTGCAGATAGCCATTACCGATACTGGTCGACTCGTGCTGCGCCACGTATTAGGTAGAGTGTAGTGAATTTGTGGCTTGAGTACTCCAGATGCCCCACTCTCAACTTCAAGTCGGGATGGGTGGACTGCAACACAGGTTCATGCTTCGGAGAAATGTCGAACGGATACCGGTGATGAAAAGTTGGCTGAGGGCGACGAGACCGCTCATTAGCAAATCTTGGCCGCTGAAAATGCCAGCCGATCCCGATGACATTGCAGATGTTGTCCTAGGGCAGTTCAAGAAACTACCTACAAAACGCAGGCCCCAGGTTAGAGACAATGGCCTACATGAATGGGTTCCCCTGAGCGGCATCGTCGCCGAGAAAGATGGTGTATTGACTTGTCTATCACTCGCGTAAGTAAGACGGTCATATATATGATACTCATAGGATGGTTCCGGATCGTGCAACTGGTAGTTGGTTCTTGCGGTACAAACTCCAGACGCTGGATCTCATCTTGCTTAATTCACAATATTCTATATGGACCACCCTCCTCGTAGCTTCCATGATCCGTAGCAATATCAGACATCATTATCTCATAAATCTCATCAATGACCAATTGGCTGACACCTACCGCAGAACGGGCATGAAGTGTCTCCCAGCCAACAAACTCCCCCTGGCAAAAGGAAACGCCCTCCACGACTGGCACGCCGAAGTCCTCGCCATCCGCGCCTTCAACCGCTACCTCCTGGACGAATGCGACACCCACTCGCAGGGCATCTCGCTCACCTCAGACATCATCACAAGACGTCCACCCTCCACCATCTCCCCTTCCTCGCCCCAACCCTTTGCAATCAGAGACGGCGTCACCCTACACATGTACTGCTCCGAAGCCCCCTGCGGCGACGCAAGCATGGAACTCACAATGGCCGCCCAAGAAGACGCATCACCCTGGGACGTGCCTCCGCCCCCATCCTCACCCGTCCCATCCGGCGTGACTCCTCCTTCCGCTCCCGCTCCCCAGACAACGGACACAACCCCCCTCCCAGGAAGAGCCTACTTCTCCCACCTAGGCATCGTCCGCCGCAAACCAGCCCGCGGCGACGCGCCCCCGACAGCCTCGAAATCCTGCTCCGACAAGCTCGCGCTCAAACAGTGCACCTCCCTCCTCGCCTCGCTGACGTCCCTGCTGATCCATCCACGCAACGCATACATCTCGTCCGTCATCCTCCCGGAATCGGAGTACTCCGCCACAGGTTGCGAGCGCGCCTTTTCAGAGAGAGGACGGATGAAGGCCGTGGCAGCGGGCGAAGCGGCGGGTTGGAGAGGCGGGTACCGGTTCTCGCCGTTCGAGGTGCGTACCACGTCTAGAGAGTTTGAGTTCTCGAAGCGAAGGGTTAGGGGGAAGGCTGGGGCGGAGAAGATTGCGGCGAGTAACCTCGCTGCTGTCTGGACGCGTGGTGGTGGCGTGGATGAGGGGACGATGGGCGGCGTGCTGCAAGGGCGGAAAGCGTTTGATGTCCGGGGCGCGAGCTTAGTTTCTAGGCGGAGGATGTGGGAGCTCGCGGCGGCGGTAGCGGAGCGGATGGCTGGAGAGGAAGAAGGTGGTGAAGACGATGAGGTTAGGAGTTTGTTGTGGCGGGCATTGGATGTTGATGCGTATGGCAAGGTCAAGGGCGGGGAGTTGCTTGCTTGTCGAAGGGAGGTCAAAGAGGCTGCGAGGAAGGTTGCGTTGGCGGGGTGGGTTGTTAATGTTGGGGATGAGGAGTTTGCGAGGTTGTAGGATGGGATTTCCTCACGGTGGCATGTAGGGTGAGAGGCACATGAGTGCGGCGCAATTGGAATATCATTTTGTTTCACTCCTCACATCTTGATCAACTCACCATCTCATCATCTTGTGAGTCTAAATCGTTGACTTTGTCGAGACCACAATACTGCGCAGTATGGACATGGACGATGAGCCTTAAGCGTCTCCCAAGAGCCTGACTTTACCACGTCCACGTACACGCACACAATCTCAACCGCCAGGAAACACATTGGGAGCGTCTTCGTATCGATCCATTTTTGCGTTGGAAGTCAAGTTTGTATCTCGTTAATTTTCCCATCCCTTAAAACCCACACACTCGTTCATAGATGATAGGCAATCCACGGAACCCAAGGACGGTTTCGATCAAATAAGTATCTCTCTTCTCCCTCGAACTCCCATGACAAAAAGTAGAAAGGTAGTCGCAGAGAGGTGGCACCGTTTGGTTTGGGAGCTTTTTTTCATTTATTGATCTTTTTTCGGCAAATTTTCATCCTCTGTTGTGAAGTATTTCGCCGCTTACTCGACCTTGCTCTCAAAGTTCTCACCCTCGACCAGGTCGGGAATGTCGTCCTCCTCACCGTCCTTGCCCTCCTTCTGCATGTTCTGGTAGCTCTCAGCGAGCTTGCGGAGCGAGGCGAGGGAGTCGGGGCCGAGCTGGTTGAGGATGCCGGGGACAAGCTCGGTGAGCTCCTTGTCCTCACCGTTGCCGTAGATGGCGAAGGTGTTGGCGGGGACGGCAGCGTGGACTGGAAGAGTTTCATCTTTAGCATACGTCCAAGTACTTCTTCGTGCGATGAGGGTATGGGAGGGTAGAAGAGCTATCCTCTGGTGCAAGGGCAAATGTGTATCGGGGGAGAAGGTGTGACGGTGATGGTGGTAGTTTGATGGTCATTTACCCTTGGGAGCAGCAAAGTGGATGACGTTGCCGTCAGACTTGAACATGTTGACCTCCTCAATGGCCTGGATGGGCTGGACGTTGAGCTTCTTCAGGGCAGCCTGGAGCTTCTTGTCGTCGGCGGCGGAGCGCGCGGGCGCACGCTTCATCTTGCGGCGGGGAGTGCCCTTGCCGCTATCGTCGGGCGAAGCATCGATACGTTAGTCATCATTTCCTCTTTGTAAACATATCGCGAATGGGCGGGTTCGGGAGTTGTGTTTGTATGCAATTTTGTCTTTGTTTTCTGGATATTTCGCGAAGTTCTCGATGAGGGAGAGGGTGTAGGGAAAAAATGAGGGGTCAATTTTCGGAGGTTCACACATACCCTGCGCATCGCGAATATTAGCTACCAATTTCGAAACCGACAGCATAACGACAGCATAGAGCAAAAAGACATTGACGCAAACGTACCGATACGCGCGGAGGCACCGAGCTTCTTGAGGCGTTCCTGAACGTCCGACATGGTGGGCAGATTGGCTCGAAAATTGACGAGTTTGGGGAGGGAGAGGGACGGTTTGGCGTGGTGGTTTTGCGGGTGGGGGAAAGGGAAGCAAGCTGATGCTGTGCGGTCGTCCTCAGGGCAATTAGCAAAAATGTGTGGTATGGAGGTGGGAAAAACCCGGGCGGGCAGCCGCCGGCCGACCCCCCTCAGGCGAGGACGGGAGCTACGACCACACGCATATTCCCACCCCCGCCCTCTTTCCTTTCCCTTCCCGTCCCGCCGTGTGTGCAGCGTCCGAGGGAAGTAAAATTTACTGAGGTGGGCAAACTACTCACCGTGATTCGTCTCTCGTTTGTCACACGTTTAATTATCTACCACAAGGCTGAAGCCGGCTCTGTCAGCTTTGCGTGATGAAGGTGATGCAATGATGGAGGTTTTGTGCGTGCCAAGAATTCCCTTCGCTTGCGGAAATAGTATGTGCCGAGGTACGTTCCTTTTTTCGACCTTACCGAGAGCTCACCGAGGAAGGTGGGGCCAGCTGAGCGATGAGCTTTTCGGCTTGCCCTCTCGAGTAGTGTTGAACGAGGTTGATTTTCTTCGTCAATGGCAATCACAGTCCCCTGACACAATGCATGTTGCCATATCTAGGTCGATTTTGATACAGCCATCCCCACAACGCAATACTGCTGCCGCGCAGTTTGTCAATTTCATTCAAATGTCATTGAGCCCTCAAACGCCTGAACGCAACCCTCAGAGGTCGGCATGGTATCTTTCGTTGTTATACAGCCATACATGGCATAATCCCAGACCCTTCGAGACCACATTGATATAGTACAGTCCTTCGCAGAGTGACGGGACATCAATCCAAGTCATCCGACATTCCCGACTCCTTGCGCATCGCCGCTTGCTGTGCCTTGAGATCTGCCTCTCTCCTCCTCTGCTCGTTCACGCGTGCTTGCTTTTGTCTCTCGATATCTTCGTCTCGCACCGTCCAGACTTTAACTTTGTTAGCTTCATGCTGAACCATGATCCCAACTTGTGGTAGGCATACTCGGCTTGTTCGACTTGGAGTATTCCTTCAGCTTCGTAACAAACTGGTCGAACTCCTCCTGCGTTTTTTCGCGGTTCGCAAGACTCCTCGCTTGCAGCTCGGGGTTGTATCTCTTAAAGAGCTCCTCTTCCGTCGGCGACACCCACATGGTGAAGGCCGGGCCTCCCACGCAAAAGATCCCGCCGCTGTGCCCATCTGTCAGCTCGCCATTCCCTGCAGACATTGAAGAGTCTCAACGTACCCAAGCAGCATCTTTCCCCACAACTTCCAATTCGTAGCCTTCTTTGTCGCCATGGTGATTGAGTTTGTGCGATGCAGCGAGATAGGAGATGGGCTGACGGTTTGGCGAAGCTCCGGCAATGGAGGCTTGAGTTCGGGACTTTGCGACACTGAGGCAACCCTCTCACAATCGATGACGAACCTGACGCGCTTGATTGGAGATCTACCAGTAGATACCCAATTTGGAAGGCGGTGGGAAGCTGCCGTCTCGTGCACCCTTAGGTAAGCTTGGACTCGGTGACTTATGGTGGTCCATTCGCTCTCTTGAGATGATGTGGCTAGTGCTCCCTGTGGGACATCAGCTTGCATCCGCATATTCTTAGACTGAAAGTTCAAGCACCAATACGAATAAGACTCGGGCTCGAGTCCGTTCGAAAGTGTGGCACACTACACCATCAACTTTCCATGATCGTCATAACCCACAGACCAGTTCTCATCTTCCCAGCACATCTCTGCAACCTCGTGGCGCAGGCGGAAGACCACATGTCCGAGGGGGCTGTGCTCACTGTCACCAACATCGAACAAAACGTTTGTGGTTGGACGATGCCATAACCTTTTTGGAGACAAGCAACGCTCCAGATCGACATGCAGGAACGCAAGAAAACGCTTCCCGTGCTCCCCTCCCCAATGACAAGACGAAATCGAGCACCGACCCTCGTGAGTTGCGGCAGGATATCCCCAGAAAGGGAGGCCACCTACGGTCCATCAGAAACCCATGTGCCGGCCAAGTCTTCAGTAGTGGACTGGCGACGACGGCGCAGCCGCCTTTCGATGTCAGTTACAATTTGTCTACTCTCTGTCGTTGTGGCGAAAAGAAATCAAAAGGCCTCCGTCTTCAGGGGCGTAGTGTCTTCCACGCGACTGAGGGCTTCCTGTGCATCGTGATTTGGCCGTTGAGGATTCGAGCCATGAACCCCACCTCACATGGAAACGCCGGCCTTGGCCGCTCAGCCCTTCCTTCGAGGCGGGAAAGAAAACGCTCTACTCCGAACGGGACGGAAGCTGACGAAATGCCTAACCCACCTCAGCGCATGCTTGGCCGCTTGGCCGTACGTTGACCGGGCCGAACGGCCTTCCTATTCGACCTTGGTTATTTCCACACTAGATGTGGTCGAGAAGTGGAGGCGACGAAGGCGAACGTCGTAAAGCAATACGATAGGGTAGAGGCCTCCTAAGCGTGACCAGAGAGGCTGATAGACTGTCGATGAATAGCAACACTGCAGAGACTTCGTCACAAGGACATCTAATCATTGCTCTTGAGTTCTTGCCAAGTGACTTTCCCGCTGGGTGATGCATTTCCAAGTAAGAAGGAATGCCGCTACAAAAAGCAGAGACTAGCGGCGCTGGCTCGGGGTGGGTGCATAAAGAGGCATTGCTGTCACTCCAGTACGATGTACCAGCACCCGCGCTCCGGGCAAGAGGACGGGAGTCGACGGGAAGCGAGAGAGATGAGACGAAATGTCGCGGACAGGCTCGGCGCACAGAGACTCTGCGAACCTAATTGCCCCTCGTCTCGCTGAGGGTCCTGTCGGCACACCAGAACACCAGACACACCGGAAAACGGGGTTCAACAGGAGCCTGGACTGTTTCCGCACCCTTGCTTTTTCGGTTCTCGATACTTGTGAATAGGGTTATCCTCATACCCTCCTGATAAATTGCTTCTTGTTTTGAGAAGATGTGAGCAGGAGCCGAGTAACAGCCGGGCCCCTGATGCTCACGGCTGACGGCTGATGGGTGATGATACTGGATCCCCATAAGGCAGACTCCATGGGAACAGCGGACTCAAACGAGGCGTCAGGCCAATGAGGTTCGCCACTGGGGAGTTTCTGATACAGCGCGCTGGTTGTGTGCACCGAGAGAGAGAGAGAGAGAGAGAGAGAGAGAGACGGAGCCAGAATGCATTGCAGCAATGCTCGTTCAACGGGTCCTAGGGGGTTTGTGAATGATCCCTGCTTCTTAATAAGGCACATTGTGCAACCCGGGTCGGGCAGTCAGGTGAGAGCAGGCGACATGCCTGGTCAGCGTCGTTTTTCTTAGGGCACAAGATTGCATCGCTTGCGGTGGCTGATGAAATAGGTATCCGTACTGGAAAGGGCAAAAAGGAAGAGGTTGTCAGATGAAGCTTTTTAGGGATGTTGCTATAGAGGCACCTAATTGAGGTTGGAATGTCTCTGGTCCTATCCGCCTCGTGACGACGAAGACGGAAACGGAATGGTTGTTGCAAATCATTCGTTGAAGACAACTGTGACATTCCATTGATGGTTGCTGGACTGACGTCTTTTTCTTTTCTGTTCGCAAAGTGAATGAATGAGTGTGGAGGGGAAATGGGACGTGGAATGCAAAGGCTGGGAAGCATGGAGTCAATGGACCCATCCACTCGGAGTACCTCAGGGTAGGTACCTATGGATGGACCCAGTCATGCCAGTAAGGTGCTGTACCTTACCGTGGCCATGACCTCAGTTCCAAGCCGCGACGCCGGGAAGACCCTCGTTGCAGCGCTGGGATGAACCTTCTCTGTGAGGGCTTCGTGCTGCGGCTGTCCAGGCGCATTGTGACGGTATACCTCGCTGAGGGCGGGAGGGTAAAAAAGCGAGAGAGTTGCACATTGCCTAGTCGTGGGTCCGGCGGCGGTTCAGGCATGGTTGTCCAACTGATCCGGGATATCCTCTGTCATGCTGCAGTACTCATGGAAGGCTGTGGGTTTCTCAACCATGGTATGTAGTGTAATCTATCCGGTCTGCAAGCTGATGGGCGGGTCGCGGAAGGCCCCAGAGAAATAAGAGTATAGGACCCAGATGAAAAGATTAATGTTGTTGTAAATGTAACGAGCAGGCCGGCGCAAATTGAAGGCGGTGCTTCGGTTGGATCCCGCTTCATTCATTGCGCCTGAAGTTCTGAAGTACAGTACCGGTAGGCTGTAGCCCCTTCCCCCCTCTGCAAAGTCACTCAAAGTTCTCCGTAAGAGTAACCTTAAGCTAGCAGCGGCAGTGCGAACGCTGCTTCCGTACCTTGCCTTAGTGAGGTACTTTATTACTTGCCTTAGTAGCGCAAGTACCGAAGTAGCGTCGTATTGAGTGGATGAGCTTCGTCTCTGGTGTTGAAACCACCTTGACAGGCCGAAAGGTACGGATCCTTGTGATCACGAAGACGGCGATGGTGAAAGATTCCAATCATCAATGCCGTTCGATAGATGTCTCCTCTACCATCTACAGACTCTGAGCATGGTGTTGACATCAGGTGTATCGTTTATAGAGCACGTCCGGATGACATATCATCACTTGTCAGGTACACTAATGAGAGATCGGGTACGTTAAGGTACTCTATGGTAGGGAAGCAGGAGCGGCATGGACAGAAAATGGAAGGACACGGCCCCAACAGGCGCCTTCTCAAACACGCTGTCGTCATTTTGTCGCTGTTGCTCAGGGACCTTTGATTTGTTCCTTTTTTCTGCAACAAAAAAGACGTGGACATCAGTTCTAAATTGCCGTATCCAAGTGTGTATCATGCTAACACTGCTAAGACAATTCAACTCATTTCACGAATTCAAGTAATGTAGGTAGGTAGGTAGACACTACACAGTTGTATTCCACGGACATGATTGTAAGGTAACGTGGTGCGAAAGCGGGAGAGGTAGAAGAAAGGTACCTTACCAAAGGTACATGGCCATGGGAGCACTTGCCTTCCATGACAACCGCCGCAGGAACGCCTCGTAACCGGGGACCCTGGGAAAGCGAGACACCACCTCCCCGATGCTCCAATGCTCCAATGCTTCCCCCTCCATCTCTCTACGAAAAGGAAAGGTACCTGTTCGCCCCGTGCCTTACATGCGCAAATCGAGGTACCCGTCCCCCCCGGGCGCTCGTCCAACAACCCAATCCCGTCCACGCATCCCGCCCAGTCCAGTCAAAATCCTTCTTCCCCCAGTCTTCCGTCTTGTCTTAATTCATCTGCGCGTTGCACCGCATCCGACAGCGCCTCCTGAGGTGCTTTGCTCTTCTTCTCTTCTACTAGCAATTCCCTCCCGAGTCCCAGCCCCAATCCACACACCCGTACGAATACCTACCTACCGCACCGCACACACGTCGTTCCTTTGGTGTGTGGACTGTGGACGCGTGCATGAGCCAGACCTCTTCCTCGCTCTCTATCTCTTACCGATACCCTTCACGAATATCCGTACTCTCCTCCTCCTTAAGCAACCTGAGTCGCTCAACCTTGAACGGCACGGCCATAATACACAAACTACCCTCACAAGAGAGAGAGCTTGGCCCAGCCTCCTCCACCCCTCCAGCATCAACCTCCAGTCGCATCCCCACTGCCGCACTCCGTCAACTGCCACCAATAGACGCCGTGTTCTGGAAACACCTGCGATCTCCCCTTAACGGCTGCTCTATTGAACCTACTATCCGGCATTGCCCAACGCGCGGCTCTACTTCATTTCTTATTCTCTCCTTTTTCCTCTGTCCCCCTCTCTCTATCGGTTACTACTCCCCTTGAAATTCGGCTCACTCCGTCCTGCGCGCACCGAACCCCTCGAAATTGCAGTGGACTGTTCTCTCGTCCCGGATACCAACTCGAATCGTCCGCTCTCGCGCATAGCCTGGCCCGCCGAAACTGTCGATCAACATTGAGCCGAAACGTGCGGAATCCCAGCCTACAAGACCACAACAACCCCCCGCCAACCCTTGGCCTTCTCGACAACGTCAGCTATGCGCCTGTTGTAGTCTGTCCAATTCCGCAAAGCTGTGGAGCTACACCTAATTTTCTCCTTTACGGTAACCTTATGCGATCCCGGGCCGCCTAGGAGCTGTTACCGAAGCCAACACTCTTCCGACCTCGAACCACCCATCTTTTACCCCAACACACACCCCAAAAACACACTCGACCGAAACTCGCACATTGCGCCACTGATTCGAAAGGTCGACGACACGATCCCGACACGAGAAGTGGTGGCATAGCAGACGATGGCAGGTTATCCGGGTCAGCGTCCTTACGGCGGTGGCCCTCCCGCGCCTCGTCCTGGCCCCGGACCGGGCCCAGCGCCCGCGCAGCGGGGTCCTCCTCAGCAGTATGACAACTTCCAGCAGGATGGATATGGTTACGACTACTATGATGACGGCGGCTACGACCAAAACTATGGCGGACAGTACCAGGACCCCAACTACGGCAGAGGTCCGCCGCCGAACCAAGGCTACCCGCCGCAGGATTACTATGGTGGCGGCCCAGGGCCAAATGGCCCGCCGAGGGGAGGACGGCCGCCTCAAATGGGAAGAGGTGGTCCCATTGCACGCCCTCCGACCGCAGATGGTACTCGCGGCGGATATCCGCCTCGTGGCGGTGGCGGTCCCCCAGGCCGAGGAGGTTTCCCCATGGGTCGTGGCGGTCGTCCCGCTCCGTATGAGCGATCGGCCAATTCAGATCCAGCTGGTGAGTTGCGCGTGTGCCATTCATGCCCTTGGATGCTAACCATTCCTAGCAAACCGTCCTCGAGAACACGCACCGATCAGTCCTCCTGGCGCCCAGGGATTCAGTGGTGGCGCTTTCCCGTCATTTCCAGGACAAGGCCGTAAGACGGACCTAGATGCTGAAAATGCGATTCTGAACAAGATGGCCGGAATTGACATCTCGTCCCAACCTGTCCAGCAGCGACCTCCTGGTGGACCTCAAAATGGAAGAGCGCCGCCACCTCATGGCTACTCTGACCCGCGGCGTGGCCCTGAGCCAGGTTACGGACAAGACTTTCGAGGAGATGGCTACGGCCAGCAAGGCCCTCCGAGGGACGATTTTGGCCCCCCTTCTAGAAGTATGACCATGCCGGTCAACGATCAAGCACAAAGGCGCGGGCCTCCGCCACGCCAGGACACATATGGTGGCCCAGGGGGACCGCCACGTGGTGGTGTTCCTCCTCGGCCTTCAACAGCGCAAGGAAATAGGCCGCCACCGCAACGCATGTATCCCCCAAACCCGATGCCGCCGCCACCGCAACAGCAGCAGCAGCAACTGCCTCCGCCTCAGAATGCAGGGTATGGGGGACCTGGAGAGTTCGGAGGCGATCAGGATGGATACCGAGATACTAGGGCGTCATTCGGCGATGTCTACGACGCCTATTACCAACCTTCACGCATGAGTAACCAAAGCGCCCACAGTTACGGTCACCATGATGCTCCCGAGTACAATGGGGCACCTTCGCATGCTCCTCGCGGTTCTTTTGAACAGCACATGCGCCCAGGCATTGCCGAACACACGCAGCCGGGCGCTAAGCGCGTTCCGGAAATGAGTCGAACCAAATCGCAGCCAGATCTTCGACAGTCGCAGCAGGCTGTCTTTGAGATGGCCGGTGACGCTCCTCCAATGCCGCCAATGGGTAACGGCTACCAGGACGCATACAACCAGCCCAACGGCTGGGACCAACCACAGAATCCGCAGATGGGGCGTCCTGGTCTGCCCCAAGGCCCTTCCCCTAATCGAGGCCCCGATTCTCTGCCATCTCATCCAGCTCCCGTGCGACCTGGCCACATGCCTAATTCCATGGTCAATATGAATGACAAGCCCGCGCCTGTTCGCAACTACGCCGGCGCTCCTGGCGTACACGTATCGACTCCTCCTGCCGGGCCTGGCAGCGCACCCCCGCCTCAGCAGCAAATGCTCCCTCAGCAACCCAGCAAGGCTTCGCTTCAAGAAACAACACCCGTTACACAGGAAGAGCTGGAGCGTCTACGCCAGGTTGTCAAGTCAACACCGAACGATCAAGAGACTGCCATGAGACTAGCGAAGCGACTGGTGGAGGCGGCCGATGTTCTGGCCCCGAATCTTGCCGATCCGAAGATGAAGACCCGTGCCCGGGAGAGATATCTTGCCGACGCAAACAAGATTCTCAAGAAGTTGTCGAGCGCGCAAAACTCTGAAGCAATGTTTTTCTATGCTGACTGCCTAGGCCGTGGCTTGTTTGGACTGGAGCCTGACAACAAGGAGGCCTTTACATTGTACCAGTCGGCTGCTAAGCTTGGACATGCGGCTGCGGCGTACAGAACGGCAGTCTGCTGTGAGATTGGACATGAAGAAGGTGGTGGCACAAGAAAGGATCCCCTCAAGGCCATCCAATGGTACAAGAGAGCTGCCACGCTCGGTGATACGCCAGCCATGTACAAGGTCGGTATGATCTTGCTCAAGGGGCTTCTTGGCCAGCCAAAGAATCCTCGCGAGGCTGTAGGGTGGCTCAAGAGAGCTGCTGAAAGAGCTGACGCGGAGAATCCTCACGCATTGCATGAACTGGGTCTGCTCTACGAGTCTGCAGCACCCAACGATGCCATCATCAAGGACGAGGCTTATGCCTTCCAGCTGTTCCGAGAGGCGGCCGACCTCGGCTACAAGTTTTCACAATATCGTCTCGGCTGCGCCTTCGAGTATGGTCTGATGGGCTGCCCCGTTGACCCCCGCCAGTCCATTATGTGGTACTCCCGCGCAGCTCAGCAAGGCGAGCACCAATCTGAGCTGTCACTCAGTGGATGGTACCTTACTGGTACCGATAACGTCTTGCAGCAGAGCGATACCGAGGCTTACCTGTGGGCGCGCAAGGCTGCCACGGCCGGTCTGGCCAAGGCCGAGTACGCGATGGGTTACTTTACCGAGGTGGGCATTGGTGTGCCGGCCAACATGGAGGATGCAAAGCGATGGTACTGGAGAGCAGCTGGTAAGTTGTAATTGCTTCCGTGTGGCGATGTATGCTGACCCGTTTCCACAGCCCAAGATTTCCCCAAGGCACGTGAACGGCTCGAAGACCTCAAGCGCGCCGGCAAGAACGGTCCCCGACAGCGCGAGCGCATTTCTCGCAGCAAGATTGGCAAGCAACAAGAGGGCGAGTGCTCCGTTATGTAGGCGGCAAGTCATTACCCAACGCAACAACTTGATGTAATACGAACGGTCCGGGCTGGGTTCCTGTGTCGACCGCAACGACGACCACGAACAGAGGATGAAGAGACGACGACGAGGTACAACTCTGTGTACTTGTACGGCATCAACCGACAACAGGATGTTTGATCTATACGGAACAGGAAAGAAAAGGCTTACGAAAGACGGAAGACAATGGGGGGAGCCACAACAGGCGTTCTGGACAAACGGTAGTCTAATTTCCTCCGTTGGATGGGAGGCTCCTTTGTTTGATTGAGGGGCCATTCATATTCTTCCTCTACCCCATACAGGCCCATGGAATGAGGATGGTTCTGATGAGGGGCTGGATTTCAAGCACTCATGTCAATGTCTCATCTGAGGGCAGGTTGTTATGGCTCATACAGCCGATGTTTGGCGTTTAGCATATATAATTATTCATCAATGTGGTCTTTGGTGATTCTACTTTTCTGTCGTTTGACATAATTTTATCATTCGATGCTATGTGCGGATGCCATGGAGTACCCTATTGACACGCTTGTTATTCCTGGTGGGTGATGTCTGCCTTCTCCCCGGCGATTTCCTCCAACAAAACTATTCGATTACAATGACCTTATCTCTGTTTCGTTCTGGTCAGACAATGTGCATCTCGGCTCGGTGCCGTAAAGGTAAAGGAGGTGGATAGATGTAGCTGCAACTGTCAGCAGGTGAGGTTGAGTCTCGTTCGGTTTCGGTCTCGGGTCGTGTTTGTGCACCGGGGGCTGAGGCCTTCTCATCCGAGGTGAAGATGATTTGATTGGCATGATGAGGTTTCTTGGCTGCATGATTTGGCATTCTCGGTCAAGGTCGTTCGGGCGAGGCAGAATGGTCTTCTCTACGAAGGTCAGAAAAGTAGGGAAGTTAGGGAGCGGGGGATGTTCATTTGACGGGGGTTTCGTGCGGCCCGGGACGGACTTTTGGAGACGACAGGGCGGGGGTTGAGGGGCCGGACCGGGAGAGTCCGTCGGCTCGGAGGATGCGGATAGCACCGGGGGCAAGAAGTAACGGCCTGGATGTATATCAGCGGTCTGTCCTCGTTGTGACGCGAATGATCTAGCTTGGCATGTCGCGATAATCGTCGTAGACGTGATGTTTCGTATCGTCGGAGAAACTAGCTTTGGCTTGTATTCAAATATCAGCCGCGGCCTGCTGTGTGTACGACCTTCACTGAGCTTCTGGTAAGGTAGGAGAAGCGACCTTTCCAAGACGTGATGGATGAATCAGGGGAAAGAGCGCCCACGTTTCCCTCCTTCCTGAGCGTACCTTCCATCTGAATACAGGGAAGGGCATATATCCCCCTAAATCCCATTCCCGTCACCAGCCACCAGGCGCCCTCTTTGGGGGGTCAAGTCAAAACTGGCTGGGTGGTGGAGTGGTTGAAGTCCACGAACAGCCTAATCGGTGAAGGCTTAAAGGTCTCGTGTTCGAGTCCCAGCACGTGCGCCAGAGATGTAGCCCCCGTTCGCCACCGGGGGGGGGGGGGGTGAACTCTTTTGTCTTCTAGATCTTGCCTTTTTGGTGGATGTATATCGTGGATGTTGTCCAGAGTGCGAAGCCTCCCTTAAAACGTGATATTGAATTCTCTGTTACGTATTGCCCCTTTCCTACCAGCTACTCCAAGTCTTCCTTTCACAGCACCTCTCCCCGCCTGGATCTCTACACCGAACGAAAGGCAACCTTTGGAGAAGATTGGTTGAAGAGGGGAAACATCGCATGGGTTTTTGAACATCAAAATCATACAAGGATTGGGTCACGTCTTTCAAGTGAATTTCGAAATTCCCGCGTCTCTCCAAGCTACAGTAGCGATATGGACATACTCACAGTAGCAGCAACCAGCATAAACCCCAAACTCAAAGAACCCGAGCCGACCGCCGTATTTGTTGCAACCCGAGTGGAATTCACCCTCATACAATGAATATTCGACCTCGCCAACTTGACATTAAATCTCTCCTCCCCAACCCACGTATTGAAAATCAGAATCTGTACGCGGTTCGAAGCATTCAAATACGCCTGCCTCGCATCCGCGCCATCAACCAACCCGCTTCCAAACCCCAAAATCTCACTGCCACTCGTGACCGGCGGCAGGTCGCCTCTCGCCGTCGAGGTGGAATTCCTCGTAACGTTGGGGTTGAGGTCACTCGTCCTAGCTCCATGAATCACAGCACCATACCCAAACGTGGCATTACACTCCGGAGTCGTCTTCCACGGGGGCATTCTCCCGCCGCAGCCGTCTCGGGTGAGTGTTCTATCGGAGACGTAGAGGGCCTCGAGGCATGCTTCGCCGAGGACCGGTTCGCAATCTGTGCTGTTGCCGTTCTCCTCGGCCCAGAGGTTTGTGACGTTGGGAGAGAACTCGACGTCTAGAGATGTCACGCAAAAAGGGGAATCAGAGCCACGCAGACCGCCGGATGACAGGTTTCCTCCGCGGCGCCAGGATAGGGAGTAGGAGGTGGCGATGTAGTGCGGGTCGGTGACGTTTCGGCCTAGGTTGACCTCTGTGGTGTTTTGGGCGAGGTGAGGGAGACTGAATTCGGATACGTTGACGCCTGGTGGTGAGATGTAAGTTTATCTAAGTCTTTTTTTGAAATCTGGAAGAGGGAATTGGGATCGTACGCCATGTCCACTCGTCTTGTCCAAGCTGCGGGGCGTTACCTAAGAAGATCTCAAAGGGGCGGAACGATATTTGGCGTGTGGCGTTGGGCTCTGCTATTGCCTGTTGGAGGATCTCTATGGATTTATTATCGAACACGGTGGGCGGCGATGCTCTGAATGTTTGGGCGCGGTCGTTCCAATAGCTAAAGGGCGCAGAAGCGCGTGAGAATAGGAGGCCTACGATGGGGAGTTTCATTCTGGACAGACGGTTTCTATTGATGATGATAACGCTGGGATAGAGGACACAAAAAGTTGTCTGGTAAACTTTTTCAGCCCGCGATAGCCTTATGCGCAATTTGGTCTTTAAACTCCTCAAGATCTGGATGTCTGGACAGAGGAGGCTCTCGAGGAGGCGTTTTTCGCCCCGGGCGGAGCAGATCTTGCCGATCTTGTCAGCCCTACGCCCGGTAGATATCTGGGGTATCTGACACCACTACGTGCGCCCAGGCACTATACAGTACTTGTGATATCACTTCTAGTCATGGTGAAGAATCATATTCGCAGATGACTGGCCAGTCATAGTGAAATGGAAATGGGCGCTTCTCCTTGAGGTATTGACAGACGTTAAAATGCCAAGACAGAGATAACCTTTAGAGCCGAAATGCCACACCAAATGGCTGAAGCTGACAGTTTGATCCGATTGAGAATGCGTCCAATTGGGCTTCAATTACCTTACAGCAATGTCTCAAAGGATTTCCTCTGACGACCCTGGCAGTCTAGACTGCTTGAAAAATAATCAGCTGCGGTCGAGGAACGAAGTGAAGAGTACCTATTCTCCCGAGAATGGGTGGCTAGTGGTCTTGCCCACGGCTTTCGTCTGATAATTGAGAATCAGACTGTTCATGCAAGTGCGAGTAACGTGTAGGACTTCTGTGAAAGGTAATGATTTATTGCATTCGACACTCAAGTAAATCGCGAGCAGTGCAGCCATCATTCAGGATGTTGCCATGAGTAGCCGAAAACCTAGTCGGTATAGCACTAGGCTGCCATGTTCAGATGCTGTAATCGGTGTGTAAATATCTACCTGTACTAATCGTAGCTTCAGTTATTCACTTATCAGTTTTTCCGTCCCTTCCTTACGCTCAACTCAACTCAACTCTTCTATCCATATCCAACAAGAGACCTCAAAACGATGGGAGAAGACAATACTGGTCACACCGAGGACAGGAAGATCGGTACTCAATGCTAGATGCGACGCGGGGTGAGGAAGATGGAGTCGCTCCTGAGTTGTAAGAAAGCCCAACGCCGGCTCTGTATTCTATCCACCACGTGGATAGATTCCTCTCTAGGCCCAAATCTTCCATCAGAGTTGTCAAAATCGGCCCATCGAAGTTCAAGACCTCAAATTACCTCATTGATGGATGACCTCACGACTCTGGTGATCCTGTTTCGAGTATGGACACTCATCTTCTTCGTCCTGTACCATTCGGAAGTTCCCCCCACGCAAGTCCAAATCTAGAACTCGACCGACCTCGGTACGGCCGGCGTGTCATCCGATGTTTCGCAACGCAGGGTAGCAATCAGCAAGATGGCTCCCGGAGTCCGAAGGGGGGATCGTCCCGTGCCTTGCGTAAGGGTCAAGGCCAGAGCCAAAAGGGAGAGAGAGAACCTCGTTTTCGGGGGGGGAGTGGATCAAAGGGTTGGGCTGGAAATTGGAAAAGTCCCTATCCATGCATCATGCCAGCGTAGCGAACTACGTGTAACGGTCGAACTCGTTTTGCTTTTCCGTATTGCCAGGGCAGATCTTGGTAAAAGTCACGCCGATTACGGATAGGCTGGGCGTCGAATAACATGGAATTGGGAATTACGGACGAACTATGTGATTCTGACGTGAACGCCCCATTTCGATGTCGATAATTCTCCGGCATCATCGGCCGGGTAGAAGGGAGTTGCAGAGCCGGATGGACACAAGTGAAGGGGCGACGAGCCGGGGAGGAACCGGAACTTGGAAGTGAAGGGGTTAGAAAAGTTTAAAAGATTGAATGAGTCTTGGTATCTCGGAAGAAGCAATGAGAGGGCCTTTTTGTCGATGGCAGGGCGAGACAAGTCAAGGCGCTGGAGGAAGCAAGAGGAGGATATCATTCAAGTGAAATGGTCGGAGATGGGTCGACGGCGATGGACGTGGCGGGTCGCAGGGAAGCGAATCTCTCTTCTCGAGTTCTTCTGAAGAGACTACGGAACGTCTGATTTGCGACTTTCCAATCTCAGATGTTTCGTTTTATTCCTTGTCTCTCGTCGTTCACCTCTTTCCCTTTCTGTCCTTTGAAATTCTGCATTTCAAAGGAAGAAAGAAAGAGTGGGAGAGCATTTCATCCGCGGCTTCCACGAACCGGCGATGCCGCGATACATGGCCGAGATTACGGATACTGGGGAGAGAGACATCTCCAGTTCGTGGTGCACGGAGTATTGTGCGCTGGCAGAATTTTGGGGACCATATCCTTCAAATCATCGTCACACGTGGTTGTTGCTTTTCTGGAAACTTTCTGGATGGGGAGGGGTTACACTCTCGACGGGGTTAGCAAGGCTAGGTTGCGTCTTTCGTTGCTTATTCTTGCCAGGCTAGGTACCAGACTAGCATTCAAACGACCTTGTCACCTTCAGATCCTTTTTTGGAAGCAGGCAGACACATTCTGAAATACTAGAGATGCGGGGACTTGAATGTGCGTTGTGTAGGACTCGGCAGAACGTTCTTCGAGGAGAGGAAGAGAAACCACATGCGTTGAGATCCACATCAGAGAGAGAGAGAGAGCGCGCGCGCGAAAGAAAGGTCTTTCGGTGTGAAGGCACAAGACGGGACAGTCCTGTTGCAATAATGGTGGAGGCCTTCCTGCCATCCGATGTTTCGCGGTCCTGTCTGTGTTTGATCACCAGTTCATCCCAGCATGGCAAAGTCCACCCCTGCCCTGAGATGTCTTATCTCTCTCCCACTCTCTCAAGTCTCAATTCTCAAGTCTCTCTTTGCCTTGCTGCCAAACCGATGATAGGCGCGCCCGCATACGAAACCACATGACGAGCATGCGGCACAGCAGCACATGGAGTACACGAGACAGAAATGCACTGCGAGATATGCACGGCGATCATCGACGCGAGGGTGAGCACAACGGCGCGACGACAAGGCACTGGGACCGGCGACCATGTACTTCTTCCCCCCTCCAACTCGACCGTTCACAAGTCGGCGTCGATTTGTGATCTCACAACCGAGTGGGATTGAGACGGCGGGTGGTGGTGGTGGCTGCTGACTGTCCATCGTCCATCTGCGTGGGCTTTTATGTGGGATGCTTATGCTGCAGAAGGGGGAAAGGGCAGAAATTTGACGGATCATCTAATGCAAGCCCATCCAGCCACATCACTGTGTACGATGCAGCGAGCCTCTCGGTTTGAGAAAATTCACCGCCATCGAGATTGGTAGGATATCACATATGCCGCCGTACACGACGCGATGACTCCCCCCACCACGGCTCGATTCCCAGGCGGAGGGAACAGCGAGCGCAAGAGAGATCTCGCGATCTCACGATCGATGTGGTCAAATGTCCGACCACACTTTTTCAGTCGGTATCAAATTTCTCCGAGCCAATGAAGACGGAGGGGCACAGCACACCGCGGAGCCGAAGTGGACGGAGTATCCAGAAAGGAAGCCCGAGGGGGGGACGTGGCGGGCAGATGAAGATCCCAAGATCGTGGCATGCGAGCGCAAGGACAGCCGAAGGAGGGGGGGTCCTGAGGACAGCGGCGCCAACAAAACAACGCACAGATGTTGCGAAAATGATGTGTCTTTTTGGGAACAATGTTCATAATCCTTGCTGATGAGCAGGGATATGTGCTCATGAAGGGATGGGTAGCAGGGGTGGGTGATGGAAGGACGGCGTTCCGAATCCTAGATATAATTGCTTTTTCTTGCATTTTCTTTAACCAGAGTTTTTCTGCTTGTCTTTGGAGGGAAGAGGAAGTGAGAGAGATTCGGTCTCGGATTTTGGGGGCCTGGCTCAAGGTGGCTGATACATGAAATCGGTTACGATGACCTGAAGCAGCTCAAGATCATATCCACTTTGATCGATCATATCGCTATCCGAGACTCAAGCACCAGGGTTAACTAGGGGACTGTGACGTCTCTTGAGGCAAGGAGGCGGTTGGGCTGAGGCTCAACCAGAGGCGTTTGAGAGGCGTTCAGGGAGCCCAAATACATTAAACATGGCGATTTTAGATCCAGATTCACTTGGTATGGAAAAGGTTTGACAGGACGGAAGCTCCCGTTAGACGGCGTCCGATCTAAAGTGCTTGGTAGTTTACCAGGGCAGCAGGGGAGGAAATGAAGTGGAAAGGGAGCGGCCAGATTTTGATATCGAAAAGAAAGGAAACGGAAGGAAGCTAGGAACGAAAGGACGGTAAGCTCCGGGATAGAAACCATGTATTTGGCTTCTCCGATGACGTCCTGAGCTGTTTGGATCGAGTCAGTAATGGAATTTTGCTTTCGATAGTATCCGCTGGAGCGATGCGCGGGTACGTCCGTAGATGAGCGGCTTCTGACGTGGCTGGCTGGCGGGCAAACGTGGACCTAAACAATGTCTCTATCCACGTGCCAACCTGCATCTGAAGATCAGCAATACACCATGCCATTGCCACGCACAGCTTCCTGTTGTGAATCAGACTGGGAGGCGAATCAGGAGCACATGACGAACGCCTGGGACGAAGGGTACCTGGGAGACGTTGAAGACGTGGCACGCCAAGTGTTTTGTCCGAACGAGAATCGCTTGGCAGATACCGGTCGACGGACCAGGAGGCGGAGGAGACGTCGATGAAGTTCCGCATCGAGGGTTCGAAGCACGTATGGTCATAATAGGTGGATGGCATAGTGACATACTGCTTGGAATCATGATTACTGATTCGGGATGATTAGATGGTGCCGTCAAGGAATAGAGATCTTGTGGAAGTAATGCTTCCTTCTTTCTACTACCTCGTATAGTCGTACCTACTTGATGTGAAAGTTTTGGACCGTCAAAAGTCTATCATACTTACTCGTGTAGGCGCCGCGATTCTGGGTTCGACGGCGCCCCTTCGTGGTTTACACTACGCACTCGGGAGATGGATGGTGGTCAGGTCCAGAGATGGTGATCTGCCGCAGGGGAGGGACGAAAAGTACGGGGACATGGGGAGGAATCTGTTCGGGGAATGAGGGGTCCCCGGTTCCGCGGCCAGGATTCCACCCATGGCTTGTCTTGGCTCATCTTGAACTCTCTGACTTTTCTTGTTACCTACATCCCTTGTCTCCTCCATGCGGGACATGGTTGCTCGAGGCATGACCATTGGCATGCGAGCCCGGCGCGGGCGCGCGGGAAGACTGCATAGTGGGGGACCGCCATTTGGTCGTAACTCTACAAACAAAAGTCTTGGATCCGACGAGAACGGTGTGGATGGTTTACGACGGTCGTGGCGCGAGTGCTGACGATGTTTGCTCTCCCAGGTCCATGGACGGAGATACAGCTGGAACTAGTCGAAGCGGGACGGGTAAGGCGGGTACACCTACATATCTATAACATCACCAACATTTTGCAATTACTCTAATTGCCTACCTAAGCTAATACTACGGCTACCTACTGACTTATTGAAGCAAACATACCGACTCGACTCGTTCCAGACCTTTCGCCAGTTCACCATGCAACCACCCCGATCACCCGTTCAGTTCATTCCCCCCGGTCCAACAACACCACCTTCCCGGTATGCCCCCTCGTGAGAAATGATATCACAAACGATTAAAAACCTTGTAAGTCCCAAAGCCTCATGCACTAGCCGAGGGAATAAAGCACTTTCCACCCAAAGAAACGAATAAGCGAGCCCCTCGGTTCCAGCCCTGTTAACCGCTTCCCTTTTGTTTTTTGCCCACCATGCAATCCATGCATTACGATCCCATGACAAGCGCCAATGCCATATCCTCGAAGGCTTTCGCCGCAAGTGACCTCCATGCCCAGGCTCTCAAGCGCAAGAAGACGCCCGTCGCCGCAGCCCGCCGGGCCAATGCGGCTTCACGCAGCCCTCGCAGCCAGGACTAAGCACGTCCGGCTCCTTGCCCTCAAACAACTCGGGCTTGTACACATACCACTCGCGATAGGATTTCCACTCCTCGAGAAACTCGACCCAGTACGCGAGTTGCTCGACGAGCCAGCTATCGCGGAGTCGGTCGCGGATCCACTCAGCCGTCTCCTCCTTCTTGCCGTTACCGTTACCGTTGCCGTTGCCGTTGCCTTGCTGCCCCACTCCCGCTCCTGCTCCCGGACGTCCCGCCGCCCAGGTCCGAAGAAGATCCGGCCGGACGTCGGCGACGCGTTCGGCCGTATAATAGACAAACTCGGCCCGTTTGCCCCGCGCCGTGAAGTATGGAACGGAGCCCCACTCCACGACGGCGCGCTGCTTGGTCAGCTCCACCACGCGCACCGTGCAGCAGGTGCATTTTGCCTGGTTGAGAAAGTCGCGGAGGACCGTCGAGGCGGAGGGCGTGCTGGTGCGCGGGTGGAGCTGCATGGTTGAGGTTGTGGAGCGATGATGGTGTTTTCTGTGATTGTGGTGTGGCGGGTGAATACCTGCAGCACGGGGACTTGACGGCCGAAGCTGCGTTTGACATGTTAGTTTGTTGGTTTTGTTTTGAGGCTTTCTCGTGGACAGAGTTGGAGGAGACAGAGAGAGTCAGTCACAGTCACATTTGCGTGGCCGACACTCGGTGTGGTGGGGTGAAGCACGAAAAAGGCGGAACGAATAAAAAGTAAAGAATGAAAAAATGAAATAAAAAAGAGCTCACGAGGTTTAGCGGTCGATCTGTCGTCATCTCAGCTGCGAGGATATCCAGGGTCTGTCGGCAAGTCGCAGACTCTAGACTCGTTTGTTTTCCGTTTGTGTCCACCCCGAGTTGCTTTCTTCGGCTTTCCTTTCTGGCGGCCAAGGGTTCCTTTCGATACCATAACCGACGACCAACACGACACGAGTCGACACACACGGGCTATTCCGATGCTGACGCTGGCTGCGTGCGTACCGGATACGTCCCAAACTTCCTTAAAATTGGCAAGGGCTGGCTTGGGCTGCAGAGGCGACAGAACGGGAATGGGGTGGAGAGCATGAGCTGAGCTGGAGCTTGTTGTCTTTGATCCTCAGGGCAAGGGAGAGAGAAGGAAAAGAAGGCCCGGCCGCCCCTCCAAAAAGTCTCTTGAGGTCTTTTTTTTTGCCCGCAATAAGATGGATCAACAATTGATTTATAGCAAGGTTTTGCTTTTGGCTCATGTCCCTCCCGTTACCCCAGTTCTGGCTCTGCGTGCCTTGTTCCCCATCATGTCTTACTCTTCTTGGCAAAGCTCGAAGGTCTTTACGGTTACTATGAGGTCCAGCCAGATATTCAGCCATATATGTCACTGGCAACACTAAGGTAGGTAAGTATGTGTGGGTGATGAGGAGAAGCGTGTGTGCATGTGTCTGTAGTAATCCGTCATAGCATCTCAGCATGAACGTCATAAGGGGGGTGTGATCCTTGAAGATTCTGCTCTGCTTCCTGGTCGCACAGGAAGGGAAAAAAAGGAGAGTGATACGTGCAAGGAGAAGCGAAATATGTATGGTATGGTGTCAGTTCGTGCTACCATACTGCTGTGGGCGTAGACCTGCCAGCTTTGGTGGTTGTCCCTCACTTCATGCTATCGTTGCCACGGAGTGCTTTCTTTTTCCGCCCCGTCTCTGTGGACACCCCATTTCGAGGAATGTTGACAACCCTGGTCTCTTCGCCGGGGTGGATTACCCGGGCGATCGTCCGCCCCAATCGCGCGGATACCCCATCTCGGGACGTCCGTCATATTTCACTTTTTCGTTTCCGCCGCATGACAGCGCCACCTTTGTGAGAGTTCTTCTGCTTTGGGGGAACCGAGAGAGAAACATGGTGCCTGAACCCAGTGTGCCTGTATCCGTACCTTACCTACCCCGTAGGTGTATCAAACAGCAAGCCTGGCGCGGCCCCTTCCCTCCCCCTTCCCCTTCATCTCGCTGCCCAATCTTCGATACCACGCACGTCTCTCGGGGATACGCCAGACAGGGATTCATGCAGAAAGTGAGATTTCACACTACCGCCCGCAAATCCTCCATAGCTCTGGTTCATTGGTCTGAAGTTGCGTGACCACCGCGGCTCATTACGGTGCCATTATCGAGCCTTCTTCGAGTCCCTTCACTGACACAAGAGCTGGGATTTCTCTCTTATTCGCTGGGATTGCCGTCTTCCGGAGATAGTAGCGCCGGGAGAAACGGACCAACAAGGCTGGCTCCAAGGAAAAGAATCGTCATAAAATGAGGAAGGAAAAAAAACCATTTGTGATCCCTCCGAGCTCGTGGATCGGATACTTGCTTTTTCTTTCCTTTTTTTCTTTGGTCCTTCCCTGCAACAAGGAAAATCCGCTGAGCAGAATGGCCCTTTACCCATGCCCCCTTGAGGGGATGTATCCGTACTTTGCTGACTCGGATCAACTCATTCCACCCGTGTCGTCGGTGACAACCAGGCGTGGTCTGGTCTTGGGAACACAACTTGAGGCTGCCTGGCCACGGCCGAAAGAGAGAGAAAAAAAAAATGCGGCAAGCGGCAAACGGCACGAGGAGAGACTAACGGATCCCAGTCGTGCCAGCAGCTTTCCGCAAGGGCCCTTGAGAGGGGGGCCAGAGCAATACGGCTGATTGCTTTTGGGAAAGTTGACGAGGAAGAAGAGGAAGAAGAAGAGGGAAAATGAAGGCTAATTATCCTACCTTTTCTTTCCTTTTGGTTTGAGACAAGGGCAAAAAAACATCCACCGTTGCCCTTGATAATTTGGCGGACTCTCATCATCGATGCGCAACACAAACAAGATGGATGTGTACATGCGCAGTTCCCCATCTTTTTCTTTTCGCAAAAGAAACCAACTCGAGGCCAGGCCCGCGAATTTGTGCCCATGCCTTCTCATCCAGTGTATACGCCCGCCAAGTATTCCCAGATAGAGGGTGGGCAGAATATCGAAGGGGAAGGGGGAGGGGGGTATAGGATCGAGGGATGGGAAAGGTAGGTACTAAGCGGCAACCTTCTTTTTTTTTTCTTCCTTGAGATCTTATACAATAATTACCCTCGGACCTTTTCCCCTTAAGCCGTATCGATCCCGCTCCTGCAGCCACCTGAGCTTAAGATCTTACATATACCCGCTTGAACCATCACCTCGGGACGTCGTCTGACAGGCTGCTCTCGCTCACCGGTATCTGTCGGCCCTTGCAACTTGCCTTGACCGAGTTGTCATGCCAAGTCCCCTCTTTTCAGTCTAAATCAACCTCTCGCACGCTCGCACGCCCACACACATACAATACCGACTTGTAGGTTTCGACGTCTGTTGAGGAAGAAGTCCGATGCTGACGAAGAAGACTCAGATAGCTTCTTACAACTACCGCCAACCTCTCCCTCTCTCTCCGTTTCATCAATATTTCTTCACCCGCCGCCGCCGCCGCCGCCGCCGTCCACCGCCCCGCGTTGCCCGTCATGTGCGAGTGGTACCGACGCAACTATGCCTGCGGGCACCACTTCACGGGCGCCTCTGAGTGGTGCTACCGGTACAGCCAGACGCAGAAGCGGTGCAAGGTGGTGGTGACTCAGGTCGACTACGACTCGTCTGTGTGCAAGAGCTGCATGAAGAAAGGCATCAAGACCGAGGTGCCCTGGGAGCACATGATTGACCGGTCCAAATTCGATCCCAACCAAGAATGAGAGGCGTTAAACCACCATCATCGTCATCAACATCGTCTTCCGTCTTCGCTTAGTAACAAGTTATGACGGACGACAGAAACACCCGCACAACCTTTTCCTAATCATGTATTTGTTCGACCAAAACCGGCCACCGAACGGCGAAAAAACTTATTTCCAGGGCGAGAGAGAGAGAGAGAGAGAGAGATGATTCTCCCAAGGCGTACCGGTATCTACGAGGCGGTAATCGGGGTCGTGTGGCCAGGCACGTCTATGGCTTATTAGAGCATCTGGGAGCGGCGCACCTTATACCCATTTGATTTTATGATTGGAAAAAAAAACTTATTGGACTGTGTCATGTCCTTCGATGGCGGTTGCATTTGGAGTTTTGGAAGCGGGATCTTCAGCAAAAAGAAAAGTGGTTTCCCAAACCCTCACCTTGGTTAGACTTTGTTTTACGCGTGTAATGGTCGGTTGAACCGATCGCCTTAATGTCGGATAGGATATTCCTCGTCTTTCGAGATATCGTGATGCATTCTGCGTGTCGCTTGAAGAGCTTTGTGAGCTTGGGCGGGTATGGCGCGATTACCTTACGCCACCTTACAGTCTTAACTGTCTGTGCAATGGATTCGCACCGGAAAAAAGGCCCATTCATCTAGACGCAAGTATGACATTGACTTCGTGGTGTAGTGGTGTACTGAGTTGGGCATCGATCCTGCCACGAGTTGCGGAATGCCAAGTCTCAGATCTTAGACATGAAGCAATCTGGAGGGGTTGGCAAGCTGTGGCAACTGGATCAGGACTTGGAGATCTGTCTATTCCTTCTGACAAATGACAATCGTGGGAAGTAGTTTCATGATCCATTTGCGTTCCGCAGTGAACGATACAGCGCATGGCATCCCATGTGCAGGTCGAGACTTGCCCAGCCTGAACACGAGGTCGCCAGGTAGCTATCGCATGGCCGAAGGAGGGGAAAGAGGAGTTTCTGGAACAGCAAGTGGTTGTGAATTCCCTTGATCTCGAAGTGATACGGGTAGTTCACTGGTAAGACAAACGAGCCGCGATGATCCACGATCCGCGTTCCACACGGCATCGAGGTCCTGAGACGCACGCGTGCCTATAGCCCAGCCAGTGACGTTCAGACCGAAACAAGAGCTGATGGAAATATCAGCCACTGGACAGCCGAGCTTTGAGGTTTTGGGATCCTCTAGCGAGGCTAGAGTACCGGTATCCGTGACAACGGATTTCTAGGACGACTGTGAATCGGAATATGCCTTGATGACCGACGTACGTATCAACCCCGCATGTTTCGGAGGGATACCGGAAGCCCACTGATCTCCAATGTCTTCCATAGCGGAATGAGGACAGCCGGCTAGACCAGTATCCCGGAAGCCGACGATGTTCGGCGCTGTGGTTGTTGAGTGTCGGAAGATGCACGGGCTTAGATCGGGTGCCGGGGCATCATGGCAGTCACGCGCGGCGCGGCGCCCCTTCCCTCCATGGGCCGGAGGGCCCACCTTTAAGTCTGATTACCTAAGGCACTGGCGACTAAATCTCTTACTTAGTACCTAGGTTGACAACCTGGAATTGAATTATAGGTACGTACCTCGTCACATCCAAAGTCATGTCATGGATATCATGGGAAAAAATTCCTTGACTTATGAATATTTGCGGCAGATTTTTCCCTACTCAAACTGACATACAGTCTCCTCGAGTCCTCGTAACTCAAGCAGAAGCTCAGAACCAAGACTCGAGAATCGAGAACGGCATGACCCCCCACCACTTTGGGACCCCTCCACATCGGTAACGCGGCGCCCATACCAAGAACCCAAGAAAAGAGCTCTGAATGGCCCGTCGCCGCAGTCGGCCACTTGATCGCTGCGACTTTACTTTGACAGCACCCCACACCACGGAGCAAAGAAATCCACTCTTTCTCAGACCATCAGCTAATCCCGGCAGAGAATGAGGATGTAGTGGTGCACCCGAGGTGGTGGTTACCCAATGCCAAACCACGCTGCTCCGGGTCTAGCCAGTCCACTATCTGACTATCTAATTCGCCGAGTGTGAGAGGATTTTTCTCTCTAATAATCGTCTGCTTTTATTCGCGCGCAAATCTCGCTTGTTACTCACGCCACGCGCTTTGTATCATCGTCACCTTTTGACTTCTCTTTCTCTCTCACGAAGTTGACAGAGATTGAAAATCCATCGCAACTTTTGCGCCGCAGCCTCATAATCTGCTCTTTACCGCATAAGATTCTTGATCGACAATCGCCCTTAAGCTGCCACTATGGGTCAACCATCCTTTGCGGCGTCCAACGCCCTCATCTACGTCACTTATGGACTCTTCCTGTATGAACTCTGCGCAGCTCTTCCAATCTCAACACCTTCCATCGCTGCTGCTTTCCCTCACTATCAAAGAGTGTATGGTACTAACGTTTGCGCAGTATCACCGGTACTGCCATTGCGTGGAAGTTCCGCAATCAGTCCAAGGGAGAGTTTCTGTCTGGAAATAGAACTCAGACGGGTCAGGAACTCTTCCCCTTTGCATCATGAGAATGAGAGTGGAAGTGCATGTGTTGATGGGGTCAAACGAGGCTGTGCCTCTTGTACCTGACCGCGTCTACAATAACTTTGGCTCTCATTCGTTTGAGAAAGAGTCAACACGCTCTTCTCTCATTCGGATCCCCATATGTGTAGCAAACTAACACACTCCCCGCAGCCTTCCCCCTGGCTCTCAACTTCATCGCCTCTGGTGAGTGAAGAAGACGCGGATGTTCTAGTCACTGCGCTTCTTGACCCGATAGCAAAGCATCTTCTTCGAGAAAGAAGAGCGGCAGGACGGCACGGAAAACAGCAAAGTCTACGAGACAACTTTCCCACGAACCACACAGTGCAAGCCTATGACAGATGATATGAGATAATCGACTTCTGTATCCCCGATTCTTCTCATGAGCAGACTGATCATGAGATGAATGACCGTCCAATCGAATGACTGACAGGCAGGTTCGTAACCCAACAACAAAAGATCAACAATTCCTCCTCGACTTCTACTCTCCCCCCCACCCCCTTTTTTCTGATCTCATCTTCTGAAATGGCGGAGACAAGCCTACTAACCTTTCTGGCCACCCTGAGGCACACCTCGAGTGTGGCCAGAATACTCTGTGGAAAATCCTCCCCCCTTCTGAAGATATCATCAGAAAAAAGAGGGTGGGGAGAGATGGAATCATCGGGGATGCGGCTCACTACGGGCGCGGATTTGAAGCAGTCGCCGCGCATCCACCCTCTTCCGTTCTCATCGTCTCTGGAAAGTCCTTCTTGGAGGTCTCCTTCTGGGACGACACAATAGAAGGGGAGATGCCGCGACATGTGGAAATGAAGCTGAGATTGCACCGTAATTACTCGATCAAGTTAATGCTTGCGTGGGAAACGTGCTGCCGCTCCGAACATCTCTCCCCCCTCCCTCCCCCCTCCGTCTACCTTGCCCCGGCCTCGTGAAATACTAACACACAACCCCAAGCCCTCGGCTCCGGCATCCTCTTCTCCTACCCGGAGCTCGCCACAATCACCGGCGTCCAGGGCGTCCTCGTCTACGCCCTCTCGTCCTCGCTCCCGCTCCTCATCTTCGCCGTCCTCGGCCCCGTCATCCGCCGCAAGACGCCCGAGGGCTTCGTCCTCACGGCCTGGACGAGGCAGCGCTACGGCACCATCGCCATGCTCTACCTCAGCTTCATGACCCTCGTCACGCTGTTCCTGTACATGGTCGCCGAGCTGTCCGCCATCGGACAGGTCGTCAACGCCCTGACGAGTCTGGATGGTCTGCCCGTCATGATTGTGCAGTGCGTCATCACCACCATTTACACCTGTAAGTTCCCCCGCCTCAGAAACCCAAAACAAAGACAATCTTGACTAACGAATCACCCCACAGCCCTCGGCGGCTTCCGCATCTCCTTCGTGACGGACAACATCCAAGGCGCAATGGTAATCTGCCTCATCATCATCGTCGCAATCACAATGGGCGTCAAAACCGACATCGACACCTCCCTCATCGAGACCTCAGGCCTCCTCAAGCCAACCCTCCTGGGCTGGCAACTCCTCTACATCCTCCCCATCTGCATCCTCACAAACGACTTCTTCCTCTCGGGCTTCTGGCTCCGCACGTTCGCCTCCAAAACAGACAAAGACCTCCGCGTAGGCGTCTCCATCGCCGTTGTTATCATCCTCTGCATCCTCACCATGGTCGGCGTAACCGGCCTCGTCGCAGCTTGGTCCGGCGCGCTCCCCCTGGACCAAATCGCAGATAGCGGCTCCATTGCCTTCTTCCTCCTCCTGCAGCAGCTCCCCGCCTGGGTCGTCGGCATCGTCCTCGTCATGGTCTGCACCCTCTCCACCGCGGCGTTCGACAGCCTGCAATCCGCAATGGTCTCCTCCGCCTCAAACGACCTCTTCCGCAACCGCCTCAACATCTGGTGGATCCGCGCCGGCGTCGTCCTCATCATCTTCCCCACCGTCGTCATCGCCCTGAAAGCTCCGTCCGTTCTGCAAATCTACCTCATCTCCGACCTCGTCTCCGCCTCCGTCATCCCCGTCCTCGTGTTTGGATTGGTCGACCGCTTTTACTGGTGGCGCGGCTTCGAGGTCGTCGCCGGCGGGCTGGGCGGCATCCTCACCGTTTTCTTATTTGGTCTCGTCTTCTACGACGGCGACGCGCAAAAGGCGGGCAACCTGCTCATCGTCTCCGAGGGCCTGTACGCCAATGACTGGAGCGTGTTTGGCGCCTTTGTCGCCGCGCCCGTGGGGAGTTTCCTCTGGGGTTTCGGCGCGTTGGGGTGCCGGTTGGCGTTCCAGTACGTATTGGCCAAGAAGAGCGGTCGCCGCTTCGACGCGCTGGATCGGCCCGTCGGACCTGGGTTCACGCCCGAGGCGGACGGCGCCCCTCGCTACGTTGAGAGGGACGAGTATGAAGCCAACTCTGAGGTTGAGGTCATTAAGCCCGCTGGCAAGTTCTTCTAAGGGCCATGCCTCGATCTCAACAGTGAACATGCTCCTCAGACCGAGCAAAGCATAAGCAACCACAAGGTGTTTTGCTGAAGCACTACATGGTTCTTACGCGGTGATCCATATGAAATTATGGACAGTGGAATATATACCCACGGAAAGGAATACAAACAACCCTAGCAAAAGGGGGAAAAGGGGAAGATTTTGATTCTTGTATTTGGTGGTCGGAGAGTCTTTTGCTCCTATGCAATCAGGCTCGTTCTATAGCCAGCCATTTAATCAGACACATATAATACACTCATTACATGTTTTTGTTTTACTCCTCATACACATGTCCGCCACTACCTCTGCCGTCGTTGCTAATGCTTTAAAAAGCATTACCATTATTTTTTAGCCCCAACTGACTTCTAGCAAGAAAGTGATCAGCCTTCACAGGTTTTCCCCCCTTCTCTTGGCATAGTCCTTCCTCTCCATATCCTTGATGCCCTTCTGCATCATTTTCCAGTCCTCCATCGTCGTGGCCTGCGTGTTACCCCATGCGATCCACTTCTTGGGCGCCCACGTCTTGGGGTTGAACTGCCTGGTCATGACAAAGTACTCTGTCTGGTTCTGCACCCGTAGGCCGCCCTTGACGGGCTTATTCGTCGACTTCTCAATCTTGTCTAGCTTCTGCGAGCTCGAGATGGCGACAACGACCTGCTGGATAACCGGTGCCTTGCCCAACGGCGGCATCATCGCGATCTTGTGGCTCACGATGCGCGGCTTGCCGTCGTAGCGGAGCAGCTCCCACGTCAGCTTCTCCGTTGCCTTGCGGCGCGAGATGACGGCCGACAGGGTCTGGTAGAGGGCCGGGGTGCAGATCTCGCGAAGGGTGTCCTTGTCGCCGGCGGCCAGGGCCTCGCCCAGGCGGCGGTGGAGGGCCTTGGCCTCGGGGACGATCTTGGTGTAGCTGAGCTGGAAGCGCGGCTTGGTGGTCCAGTTCGGCATGGAGTGGACCTTTGCGCCGAAGACGGCGAAGAAGTCTAGCACGCGTTGCTTCAGGCGGGCGTAGGTGTATGCCCAGAGGGCTTTGGGGGACTTGTCGAGTTGGGAGAACGGGACGGTGACGAAGGTTCCTGTTGTGAATGCCGTGTCAACGAGCCATTCTCTAACTTTCTATTTCCTGATCCCCCTCTCGTTCCATCCACGTGTAAAGTGCGCCTGTTCAACAACACTGTTTCGGCACTGGGAACGCACCTGGGAGCATAATGTGTGCCATGGTCATGGACTTTTCAATCTCGCTTGCAGAATACCCGCCATCGGCCTGCGAAGCTTTCTTGTTCTGGCGCGAACTCATCCGCATGTCTGCCGCGAATTTGCTTGCGTAGCATCTCCTCGCCGTGACGGTCATGGCAGGCGACGCTGCTATCCTCTTGGCTACGGGGAGAACTCTGGTGAAGGGCTGCCGGGGGCGCATGGCTGCACTGCCGAGGCCGAGCAGCGGCCTCGCGGATCGGTACATGGCGCGTGACGGATAGGTCAATCGGTCTCGATTCGTGATCGTTGGATTATGCCAGGTTCGAGGTCGTCGTCGTCGTCGTCGAGTGCGGGAGCGGGCGGACTCTGGGAATGGTCTGATTCCGAACAGGTCGTCCTGTCCTCTTACCGGGGAGCTCTATCACGAACACCTCTGCTGACCAAAAATTCCAATTGGAAAAACAAGTGGTCCAAGCTTTCGGGGGACATTTTTCTTGAGGGACCACAATTCGGTCGGAATCCTCCGCGGCAAGCGCTTCGGCCGTCGCATTTTTTGGAGACTGCGGAGTGCACGGTTCATGTTCTTGCCGCGATGGTCATTTGCGCCACACTGTGGCTTGAAGAGCGATGCTTCCCCCACTAGAGTTGAAAAACACCAATGACAGCCTCGATAGTCATCAAGCCACGTTGAGTGGATAGTTGCTTCCAAAAATGACGACGAAGCAGGCACTGGCAGGGTTGTGGTATCCGTTCATGATGTGTCGGACTCCGCAATGAGGGAGAAGAGGCATTCGTACCTTACGCTACGAATACGTACCTTACCCACGGTCGGGCAGGGACCCTGCTGTCATTGTCTCAATTCCGCATCCACAAGGGAAGCCCGACTAAAACGTGCCTGTACCTGCTCATGCTGCTCAGTTCCCAGTGCTCAGGGACGAGGTAGCAATCAAGATAATGTGAGGTAGCGAACCTGGAAGGTGGGAGGATGGATGCTTCACCTTTTTGGAATACTCATTAATCAATCCGAACCTTTTCCCTCTTCTAATCTGGTCTACACCTTTGACCAATAGCTCACCTCCTGGACCAGCTGGATTCGGCCATTTTGGTATTATCTCACGCACACACACATTCCCGCAATTGACACTTGTCGACACAATTGCGGGCAGCGGCACGCGACCTACCTGACTGGGCTTCCATTCCCCCTCCTCGTCTTCGTCTTCGTCCGTCCTCCGAATAACCCCCCAAAAAGGGTCCCTCACACTCGAGCTCCAATCCCCTCCTTCACATCCCGGCCGCCTCCGATTCTCCGGGTGCTCTCCGTTCCTTGGAACATTCCTGTCCAAAAAAACAAGAATACAGGGAGAAAACCGACCGCACCCCCCAGAAACGAGCTGCCGGACCGCCCAATCCCAAGTGCTGGAGCACGACGCCGAGACACAACCTTGGAAGCACCAGTGTGCCGAGCTACCTTTTTGTATGCCACTAGGTAGTTCTCGACTGGACCTTGCTTCTTCCAAACTTCCAGAAATCCGCTTCGCTCTGCTGCTACACTACGCTACTCGCCAACCTTACCTACCTTGGGGTTCAAGGTCCCAAAAGGCCTAGACGCCTACGGATACCGGACTCTTCAACCAACCGACCATCTCACAATAGCTTCGAACCTAACCCTCCTTCTTGTCCATCACACGCTCTCTTCCTCTCTCCGTCTGGCCCTTGCCTCCTTCGACACCTCTACAACCCCCATGCCGCCATCGTCGCCGCCGCCGCAGACAACCGCATCCGAATCCCCTCCATCAATGGCAGCGCAGCCCGCCGCAACACCACCGCCTCACAGAGCTTAGATGGCACCCCTCGCGCGCGCCGTCTCAAATCACCACCTCCAGCACCAACACCACCACACAAACGGCACCCCGATCCCCACGAACGGCGTTCCTCCAGACCCAAACGCAGACGACACCACTTCCGGCCACCCGCCGCCCTACAACCCGGACCTCGTCTCCTCCTCCCTCCTCGAACCCCGCATCGCCGTCGTCCTCAATGTCCCCAAGCCGTGGCGGCCATGGCTCTTCGCCTGTCGCCTTCTCTCCATCGGCCCGGCCATCTTTTGGGCCCTGCAGCCCGCCCTGACCCTCCTCGTTCAGATCATCCCCGTCGCCGTACCGGGGGGCAAGAAGGCTGTTGATGCTGCCGCTGCGGCAGCCTCCGGGGTCGGGGTTGGCGGTGTCGTCGGCGGCGGGTTCGCGGGTAGCACGTGTCCCCCGCCAAATTGGCCCCCCGGACACCCCGAGATACCGTTCCCATGGACTGAAATGTCCCTGGGACTCATGTGGGTATGTGGAAGTGTTGCTCTTTTCTGGAGAAGCATACAACGGCGCCTGCGCTGGGTTGTACCTGAAGATGAACCCCGAAAGATGAATCAAACGCTGACTTGAATATCGTGTTAGTGCGGAGCTTCAGCGTACCTCTCCTTCTTCTTTATAGACTGCCTGATGTCACGATGGTAAGTGGTTGAAGCGCACCTTTCTTTTCTACAGGCTGTGTTCTGCATTTAAGAGGCTCGTCTAATACCAACCAGGCTCATCAACTACACCCCACAAGCGACAATCATCCGCCTCCTAACAATCAACTCCACAAACGCCTTCCTCACCGAACGAATCCTCACATTTTCAGGCGGCTTCGAGGACCCAAGACTCCTACTCCCCGGCTGGGTCACCATAGCTACGGTCAGTCACTCGCTTGTTTCCACAGTAGCTTTTTACACTTGGACCCTCCCGAACAGCATTACGTGAACAACAGCTAACATCTTGCCCTGCGCGCGCAAAACAGACCCTTACGATAGCATACCACATCACCCAACGAAGCATAAACATCCAAAAGGAAACCTCCACCTCGATCAACATCTTCTCCATCGCCAGTTTCATCAGCATGATCTCCCTCCTCGCCCACCTCCACTACAACGGCTCAGACTACCCCGAGAAGCCGTTCGAATCCCTGGCCAGATTCATCCTGCAGCAGTTTGAGCGTGTTACCGGCGAGGCCATCTTGCCTTCCTATGCCCCTTCGCACAGCGAACTATAGGTGTCATGTCACGAATCTAAATTTTCGGAGCATTGGTCCATCTGTTTGATATTTATTGGTGAATGTAAGGGGGCACGAACTATATGCCATGGCGGACGGACCCCACGATGGAAAGTATTTTAGGGGCGGGAAGCACGAGAAAGAGGAAGCACGACCTTGTTGAAAGCAACGGGTGCTGAAATGTGCTTTGAGAAACATAGATACCCCAAATTCAGTCATGCTGCATATGACGTGGTTTCCTCCTGCAATAAGACAAGTTGCTGCGACATTATTACTGTCCACAACATATGGTTCAAACTTCCGTGTGGATGAAGGGTCAACTTTCGTCTGCTAGATGCCAAATCGCAAGGGTTTTCTCATGCAGTGGAATCATACTTGACCAGGCATTGTCTCAAAAAGTGACATATTTCAAGGAATTCGACGAATTGCTCAACGGTCAGAAGGCTCCAAAACAACAGCACACATCACAAACATGGCAAGAGAGAATTGGGACAAGTTTGTCATTTTCAAGACTAGATCTCTGGACCACCCAAACTATCAAAGAAAGTACGGTGGGCCTTTGTGAGATGCTCGAGATGTAACTGTCTCATCGTGCGTCGAAGCTGACGCAAGTCGCCCTCAACCTCCACCAATAACCTCTTCCGTCGGTGGTAGGTATACCGTCCTACTACGTCACATCGGGTGCCGACACTGAGCGGCGTCGAAAGGCGGGAGGCTGCTATGCCTCGTGGCTATTCTCAGACCCGGACGTCAGCCGTGGCCGTTGGAGCCATGGCTGGTAGGAACGGTGGCGACTTGCGGCGTGCTTAGAAACCGTGGACCTTGATGGTCTTGGAATCCAACCCGAGTCCCTCCTTGGTGTTGATGAGGAACTCTTGCACGACCTTGCGCTGGTCACCCTGGAGCTGGATGACCTCGCCCATCTCGCTGTCAGCTACGATGGTGCCATTGCAAGCTAGAAGAGGCCATGTTAGCAGGCCGCCGCGTCATGTTGGGGTTGAAGCGGGGTAATCCGTACCAAATTGCTTCTTGATGACCTTGAGAATCTTCTTCTGGTCGAATTTCTTCGGGAGACCCTGAACGGTGGTCAAAGTCTTTCGTCCATTGCGCTCTGCAAGTCATGCGTTAGTCACTGTATTGTGATTGGTTGCCTTGAGTCGACGCGCGTGGGACCGCTCTGTCGGGACGTGCGGCATTTGTGTCTCTCGACATCAAGGTTTGAAGGTTCGCGACGTACGTTGGATCCGAATATGGATATAATTTTGAGACTGTTTGGTCTCGCCGGTGTCTTCGTCGGCTTCGGCGAAGGGGTCTGAAGTGCGAAAATCGTCAGCATCATGGTAGGCAAGTTGGTGGCGGTCAGGGGGAGAGGGGGCAACGCGACGTGTTCCAGTCTCTTGGTGCACAGCGGGCCAGAAGACTCGCAGGAACACGGCGGTGATGATCGTGGACCGAGAGAAGACGACTGTGGTGGCGACATACCGTAGGACTTGAGATTTTCAATTGACATAAACTCGTCTGTTCGGGGGTGACCTTGGGAAACGGGTTGGGTGACGATTGTCGGGGTTTTAGCGACGGACGGCGGAGAGGCGGTCTCGCTGTAACAAGTGTTCGAGTAGTTGCGTTGTTAACACGAAAATGCGGTTATTCGCTGTTGATCTAGCGGTTATCTGATGTTGATGCTTGTACTGGGTCGATGATGATGAGGTGGTCGGAGACGGACGAAAGAGGGATCGCTGGGTGATTATATACGTCGGAAGATTTATGGGGGGTGGACGGGGTCTGCAGATCAGTGACTGATGTTAGGGTGGGCAGGCGGGCAGCCCGCAAAATTGGTAACTTGGGACGGAAGGAATGACGGACTTGGGTTCGGGCGGGCACTGAACAGAGTTACAAAGAGCGCTACTCACAGTCAGGTACCTATCTCGACTTATCTGCCTGTATTAGGTAGCGACGTGCGGATAAGGTACCTGACCTGGCTGGGTCTTAGGCCCTGCTGCACTGGTATGAGCAAACCGGGGGACTTGGAAGGTGCAGGTGGGCACGAGGGGCAACTATTGCACAGGGCAGGCACAGGCCACTGGCCGTTTCCTGTGCCTGCCCTGGCTGAACCAACGGGAAACGGAATCGCGTGAGCCGCTGACTGCGCCCGATAAGGTACCTTGACTTGGGAGAGATATGGCAATAGAACCTCCCACCTCATGGATCACCCGTACCTTCTTCTGCTTTACGATAGTTTCCACAAGGTACTGCTCCTCTTTACCTCGCACAGTTCAACGTGTTACTCACCCTTAGCCCATCATCCCAATGTCAGCCCTCGCAGTGAGCACGTTGTTTCTGACAAACCCGTCCGAGTCCTGCCCTGCACAAGATGACGACTATGGGTAAGGTACGGATACCTCATTGCAGAGGTTTGGTTGGTGGTCACACTTGGCACAGAAGCAACAGTCACACCAACACAAGCACGGCCCACACCTAGCTGTGGCTGGACTCGTCGACTCGCGCGCCGTCGCTGCGACCCCATGATTGTCCCTGGCTATTTGCGGTTTAGTCGGCGGGATGCCCAAACAATCTATGGATGCCATCTGCAGCTCGTATCTCGGCACCTTGCGCTACCCGGCCCTCAAGTACAGCCACCGTGAGACCTCTGCCAGCTCTCTGCCGGGACGTCGGCGCCACCGGAGCTTCCTCGATACATCATACAGCTGCAAGAGGTCTCTCGTCGGCAGCCACTACCTCCATCGATCACGCACTTTCAAGGACTGAGACATGAACAATCACCTGATAAGGGGCCCCCTGGAAGAGCGCCAACCCAAGAGAGGCACAATGTTGTTTGTTTCGTCTGCAAGACAAATCCTGACTCCGTGCGTCTGCGGCGTCCGCATCAACGCTATCTTGGCCAGCTTCCAGACCTTACGCCTCGACCAGTCCCGACTCTCCAATGACCATCTGCTGCCAGCCGGCCTTGCCGCTTTCGGCGCCCAGCCCTACAGCTCACAAGTCTCCGGATGCGGCTCCACGATGCGTCACTGGGAGCTGACTAGCATGTCCCTGTCCACCGTCACAATCCAACAATCCTACGGAGAGACTGACATGATTGAGCAAACGCAGCTTCGGTATCAGCGCACACAGGTTACTTGATCGTGAAGTCAAGAAATGGAGATTACAAGACTTCAAATATTCATTACAATTCGACATTCATCAGTCCAGCTCTGGCACCGGCAGATGGTCGACAAGCTTCAGATGTGTCAGACCCAGCTTCCCCAATGCTTCGATAGCGTTGCGGTCGCGCAGCTCCTGTGTCTCCTTCTCCGAGACCAGCACAAACTCCTGCCTCAGCAACCAGCTGCCTTCCTTGACGCTGTATTCATCCGCCGTCGCCTTGTCCACCTTATCGAGGTCGACAACAAGACTTTTCTTAACACCAAACACCGCATCCGACTTCTCATACGGGTCTCCCCGGATATAGAGCGCGCTAGGTGATTGCGTCAGCCAGATCCATGATCCATCTCACCCAAGACTGTCCATCCGCATCGGAACGGAACGAACGGCGGGTTCTTGAAAGAGCTAGCTTCTACAATGGAGCAACAGATATGGGCGGAGAAACCTACGTGATCAGATGGTCCCAGCCTTCCTTTTGGAACATGAAGTGCAGATGCGCTGGCCGCCAGCAATGACGCCCCAGCAAAGACAGCAACTTTCCAACCGGCCCATCGTGGGGGATTGGATAGCTCACGGGCTTGATTCCCTGGAAGAAGAAGCGACCCTCCTTATCCGAGATCATGACACAGCGCTCGCTCGCTTCTGTCCTCCCTTCGTGCTGCACGTCGTAGTGGCCACTGCTGTCCGTCTCCCAGATGTCAATCTTGACCCCAGAGATGGGATTGCCTTGTCGGTCCTTGATCGTACACACAACTAGCAGCGGCTCGCCCTCGGGATCTCCCGACATATTAGCCCCGTTCTCTAGAGTCGGCGCATCATGTGTGTGGAACGGCCCCAAGACGGAGCCTTCGGTGGAGTCGGATGGCTTGGGATGGTTGATGCTGTCGACAAGCAGGGAGAGGCCTAGGATATCGGAGAGGAGAATGAACTCCTAGCCGAATGGTCAGCGTCCTTCGTCAAGAGTTCCCAGGTCGTCCGCCATATTCACGACAGATGCACCTCACGCCGACTTACATGCCGCACGTCGCTGCTAATTTGTCCGCAGCCGACGAGGAAATTCAGCGCCGCCATCCACTCGTCGGTACTCAATCGCGTCTCCCGCGCAAAGTCGTGCAGATGGGTGACGAGCCGTTCCATGAGGTACTTGAGTCGTGCATTGTCGCTCTGCGAGTTGATACGAACGGTGTTGGGAGTGATGTTGTCGATCGTGAGATCCAGGAGCTCTGGTGTGTTTTGAGCCATTGTTGCTTGCTGAGCTTGCGTGATCTAGATGCGAGCAATAGCAAGAGTCCAATTCGCTTCTCAAATGTCCGGCCGAGATATTAATGGCTTTCTCTTTGCTCGTCTCGTCTGTCTTTAATATCAAGAACCCCGGATTTATCTGGCAGAGGCAGTGTTCTTCAGAGGGAGGGGGCAGTCTTTATGTAATGCTCTGTAATCGCTGATTTCCGAGTGGGCTACGTAGCTGTACCATGCAGTACAGATGGTCTGAATTTCGAGTGTCGGTCGACGGGTGATACCTTAGCCGCGTCGCGGCAAATCCGCCGTACCTTGGACGTAGTCGCACACTTCAGAGCACAACGGATTTACGGAACAAGTCTCTAAGTCCTAGGATTAACTGCTTGGAAAGAGGTATGTCAGCACATTGTCATTTGATAGTTCCCTAAGACTCGAGCATACGGTAATTCTCCCCCTCTACCCCTCCCCCCTCAACATCCCCAGCTAGGCACCTACCTGGGTGGTAATCCCCCTCCGGCACACAATCTGAGTCTCTGACTTCATAGAGGAGAGGGCGTCCTGCGGGGTACTAGCGCTGCCCCGCCCCCACAACCTGTCGCGGGAGAAGGTGAAGCACCGAAGTTTGGTGGAGGGGTTGGAGGGGTAGTGTAGATAGTGGCCCGAGCGTCACCCCCCGGGTCCTGGCTCGGGACTTGCGATGGGAGGGCGGATTGTGTACCTAAGCGGCCTTCTTCGGCACTCGCTCTCGGCCGGGATGTCCGGGGAATAGCTCAAGTAGGGGATCGTAACGACGAGAGGAGTTACAAGTGGTGTATCTAGGTAAGGAACTGTGTTGTGTTCTGCCATTAATCTGGGGTGACGAGAGGCTGTACACTTTGGTATGGAGCTTTGGTCCCTGGTGTTTTGCGTGTGGTTGCTATTGTGTAGGGATACCGGACTATCAAGTACTCACACGACGATGACTACATCTTATATATAACGGAGAGACACCTCTAATACCATGTAAGGATTGATTTACGTTTCGCATAGGCTCAAAATGACGGGTAGCAAGTGTGAGAGGATACTGTGAGATTGGGCAGCGATAGTGCCTTTGGCTCAGTGAAGTAAGGTACCTCGTGCGTTTTAGAAGTGTGTTATTAAATTGACCTTCTTCTGAACTGGGACTTCAGTACAGGATTGAGGTACGATGCCAGCCTCTCTGAGCTTTTCTTCCCATCAGGAACTGATTGTGGGCTTTCCTTCCGGTACAATACCCTACATACCGTGGCACACTGGCTAGCAGCCCCGAGTCTCATCATCACCTCTTCTCGATTACGAGCTCCGTGCCGTGTAAGGCCCACTTTCTCCGACTGAGCCCTCGGCTCCGGCAGCGGCGTAAGGATTCTCGGAGCGAAAAGTCGGTACGGAGTACTTCCTTTTTTATCTTACCTCTAACACAATCTCGTGCGGACGCGGACTAACAAAACCACCAATAACGCAAACATGGTTCAACAAGAAATCCACCGGTGATATACGGTGTACCCTATCAACGACGCGACAAAACGACACAATGCAACTCGGAAGATTGGATAAAATTTCTCTTGCACAAGGGGAGAAGAAACCTAAATCCGAGTCATGACATTCACAAAACAACTCATTATTCACAAAATGAGGGACAAACAGAGCATTCATCCAGCAGGTATTGGACGCGAAGGTATTGTGGTATTATAACTTACTCTGTACGTAGTAAAGATAACTCCGCGGATAAAGCAGCTTTGAGAATCTGAATCCAGCAACTTGACAAATGTCCTCCGTCATTTCCCAACCCCTTCCCGGACGCCGACGAATCAATCTCGGCACTTGCTGGTCCCTGCATGATCATCACAACTCAAAGTTCACGACCGTGCCCGAGCTTTTGCCTTTTTTTCTTCTTTTTCTTCAGGACACATTTTTTATTTTTGAAGCGATGTGATGTTCTTTCGCACACTTCCTTACGCTAGTGTCCACGATAAGGTATTCGTAGTCTGCATTGGAGGTTTCCCCGTAGCCGCCGGCCTTAAATAAGGTAGGTTCGATCCCGCCTTGATAACCGGTCCAGACTGGGGAGGTGTGGCATGTAATGATGTGCCTGGTTTGCCCAGAAAGGGGGGAACCGTCCCTACTTCTTTCACCCGTTTACGCCTTTACGGAAGGCCGGGATTGAGGTTGGGATTGGCATTTGCTCTACAAGGCAATCACGGACAAGAAATTTGTAATCATAAGGTGTGCCCTGGTGTTGATGTTGCGCGCAAGTGCCATCGGATTAAGCTCCGACCAGACTCCTGTTCCCCTTTCCCCTTTCCTTGCCCTCCTTTCGCAGTAGTCCTCGGGGCCCTCTTCCCCGTACCCTCACCATCCCTGGAACGACCGTTATCCACCTTTTGGTTTTCCCGAACCCAACCCGGGGTCGGCTTTCTCAATCTACCAACCTACAAACATTCACATTGACAACGACCGAGGAGAAATCCAGAGCGAGGAGATATGGCTGCCGCTGGGCAACCTCTAGTGAGTTTGACGAGACAACTTCCAACCTCACATTGCATGTTCTTTGTTTCACGTGACTGATTGCTTCTAGGAGCCCGATACATTTGATTCGGACTCGGCAATCTCGGAGGTATGTTGTGGTTTTGTTCTGCCCAGCTTGCGTCCTCTCTCACCCCACCCAATTTTGTACCTTTCTCATGTCTAGTTACGTGGCGGCGTTTCACGTCACATCCCGCGCAGCTAGAACTCCAAAGATGCCACCAGAAACGCAACCGGAGCATGGCTCTCACAATGTTTCCAGACAGCTCCGGCAAACACTGACGATCTCGTGTGCTGCAGCTTCGGAATGGCAGTACCGATTCGCCTACCCCGAGTATGTTGACGGTGCTGGAGGAGAATGGCAGGACGTATCACGCGATGAGTTCCGGGAGTGAGTAGTGCCTTATGAATAAACCCCAATGCTTTAATTTTTTGACTGACGACGTCAAACAGAATACCCATTTCCCAATGATATTGTCGAGCAGGAACGCCTAGGTTTGCACCTCTGCCCCTCCTTTCCGTGTGCGGATTTGGAAAGGAGCCTCGAAGCTCACATGTGTATCATTTCAAATCAGATTTTCAGCACCTCATGTGGAGTGTGACGCTTGATGACAAGCTCTGCCTGTGTCCCAAGGGCTCCCAAAAGGCAAAGCGCGTGCTGGACGCCGGTACGGGCACCGGGATCTGGGCGATGGACTATGGTGAGATAAATCTCATCCTGCCTCACCTTGCTTTGGGGTTATGAAATTGACAGTATGGGAATTGTAGCGGACGCACATCCGGAAGCCAAGGCAAGTTTATGAGATCCTCTCCATCCTGGCCGACGGCTACTAACACTGCACTCAATCCAGGTCATTGGTGTAGATCTGAGCAACATTCAGCCGAAATGGTAGGCTCATCAAGTGAAAAACAATCTCACCGTCGTGCTCACTGACGTGGGGATGACAGGACCCCTCCGAACTTGACATGGGAGCTGGACGACCTAGAGCAGAATTGGACTTGGTCTCAGCCGTTCGACTTCATCTTTGTCCGCATGCTAGCAGGGAGTCTCAAGAACTACCAGGACTTTATAAACCAAGCTTTCGAGTGTGTCTCAACCTTTCTCTATCACTCTCATACCCATTCCTCTCATTCCATGCACAATTGCCCCAGCAACAACTCAAATACTTACTTACTAAACAACCCAGAAACCTCGAACCAGGCGGCTACCTCGAAATGCAAGACCTCTCTCTTCCCTACCGTTGCGACGATGCATCCCTAGCCCCCGACTCACCCATCCACAAACTCTCCGACCTTTTTCTCAGAGGCGGCCGCGTCACAGGCCGCAACATGGACGCGGCGCCCACCTACGCCGCCCTCATGCGCACCGCGGGCTTCGTCGACGTCGAAGAACACCAATTCAAGTGGCCCGTCAATGCGTGGCCGCGCGATCCGCACTTCAAGACATTAGGCGCGTACACGCACTGTAACCTCGACCACGGGCTCGAAGGGCTGACGTTGGGACTCGCGACGAGGAATTTGGGGTGGAGTAAAGAGGAGACGCTGCTATTTTGCGCGACGGTGAGAAAGAGTTTGAGGAGTCATAGGGTGCATGCTTATGTCCCTTTGTGAGTTGGGTGGTTCTGATGAGGAGGTAAAAGTAAGTGTGTGCTGACTTGCCTGGCATAGATACGTTGTGTACGGGCGGAAGCCCACGGTGGCGGAGAGGAGCGGTTCTAACTCCCCGGACGGTATACAGTAGCCGTTCATATTTCTCCTGTTGTTTGGTACATTATTGGGAGTAGGAACAAGGATAGACTTCCGGGCTGGCGGTTTACTAGGGGGTTTCATTTCGCATATGGATCATGGTGTTTTGGCGTATTACCTTACTTGGGAGAGCATAGTTCATCAACGGCAGGGGAAAGGCAAAGGGGCCTTTTATCACGGGAAGAACCTGGAACGCTTTGTCGGTTCATCGAGAAATCCATTTCATTTTCTCATTCACTCTAGCTAGGAAATAACTCCGGCACTTCATCCGTCGGATTGCGGTACAAAGTAAACTCCTGGTATGGGTGCGTGTGCGCTGGTCCAGACGCAGTTTAAATGAGATCGGGATAGAAGAAAACAGGCGTTTGTCTTCGTCGTGAGACCTAAGCACCCCGATTCCTTGCCCGAGCACGAGATGCGATTCGATCCATGTGTTTCTTCCACCGAGTCCACCAGACCCCATTTCTCTCCTGGACCACTGGCCCGTCGGGCGACTCTGCATCATCATCAACAGGGTCCGTTCCACTGTGGTGTCGGAAGATGGGGCCAAGTCCTCCCCAGGGGTAAGCCGGGCTCGAAGGGAGAGGCACGTTAGAGATGGTTGTGGTAGGCGTGCCGGCCACGGAGAAAATAGTACCTGAGATGGCACCGCTGTCTCTGCTGGGGTTGCTCAGGCGGCTTGTCGTTGATGTGATGAATGTTGTGGCTGGGTCTACAGATGTCCATGTTTCTGCGATGTTGTTAGAATGAATACGATAGGTCGGGAGGGTCTGACCTACGATTTGTTCTGGCTGAAGACGTCCATGTACTTGTGAACCCTGCCGACGATGCTATCGTGATGTTCCGCCATCTTGAGGTGCAGGAAGATCTGGGTGGGTACGCGGTGTAAACGGTGTTGTTTGAAGTGGATGGTGGGTAGGCCACAGTTGGATCAGCCTTCGCCGTAGCGGAAGTGATGAGAATGCTTGTGGTGACGACCCGAGTTATGGTGCCGTTTGTTACAGTGACAGTGTTGCAGGGCGAAGGAGTTCCAGATGGAAGGCTAGCAGAGTTGGTAAATGCTGGGCCTGCTGACTCGGTAAAAGAAGAGGGTCCAGAAGGCGGCGCGGTGCCGGAAGAAACCCGAGAACCAGATGAGTTGAAAGGCAAAAGTGTAGGTACAGGTAATATAGACACAGAAGAGAAGACAGTTCCTGGCATAGTCGAGGTGATATGAGACGTTGAGATTGCTCCAGTGATGGTGGTTGAGTTGCTGAAGGGGGGTAGTGAAGACGGATTACCAGTTGTAATGGGTACAGATCCCGTTGAGAAGGCCGTGCCATTTGATTTCGTTACCGTCGTCGTGTTTCGTGAAGTAGGCAAAGGAGCGGTGCCAGATAGTGTTGTTGGTACACTAGTGGTTGACAACACATTTGATGCAGTTGAATTGGGCCACTGACCCCAAGTTGAACTTGGATCTGTCGGAGCACTGAATGGACCACCTGTGCCTCCCCGGGTGCCACTGACTCCCGTGCCGGCCGTGGTGCCAGTTGCGCCTGAAGTTGCCGTACCGTTGAAGGTTGGGAAAGGAGGCAAGGGGACAATCGTGAGTGTTTGGGTAGTGCTGCCATTTGCTACCGTGGCGGTCAAAGTAGTGACGGGGAGTCCCGATGCTGTACCAGGGATCCAAGTTGGCCTTGGAATAGCAGTGGCATTTCCTGTTGTTGGGAATGGAGGCAAATTGACTGTAGACGAAGTGCCGTTGGATGTTTTTGGGGTTTCGGAAGTTTGGAACAATGTTCCTGAAACCCGTGTGCCACTTCCTGTAGGTCTAGGCAGCTTGGTGGAGTTAGTCGTGGGGAAAGGTGACCAGCCACTTCCGATTGATGTGTAAGTGATGGCAGTGGTTCCCGAGTACACTGTGGAAGGCGGCCTACCAGAGTTGTTGACCGTAGTGGGCCAGGGGATCTGGGTTGAATCGAATGTGGGAAAGGGGGGTGATGCTGCTGAAGACTTCAAACTGCTTGTGGCGTTGGCTGTAGACGTCTGCAAAAGCGTTCCATTTGAGGACGAAGTAAGACTGGGACTCATCCCGGTTGGCCACGAAGTGATTGTGCTGCCTCCACTCACGATAATGACTGAAGCCGTTAGGCCTCCGCTAGATGTCGAGTTGGCCCAAGGGAACGATGTCAAGGCTGAGCTAGTAATGTTTGATATACCAGTTGCCGACGAGGTGATGACGGGAATTGAAACGGTGCCGGTCAGTGATGCCTGGGTGGAGTTGAACGTTGGCCACGGGGGTAAAGTGGCCGAAGCTCCTCCTGAAGTCCTATTAGAGGTTGCTGGATTTCCGGAATGGCTTGTCGCTGTCCAAGTGGCGTTAGCACTCGCGGCCCATGTCGAGTTTGGTAGTTGAGGAGGGGTTGCAATAGTAGCAGTAATGCTTGTGGCATTGCCGATCGATGTAATGACTCCCGTTCCCGTCTTGGAGCCTCTTGTTAAAGTCATAGTCAAACTCGAGTTCCATGGAGCAGTGAAACCCGTTCCGTTCGTGGGGATCGTGACTGGGCTACCTGAAACTAGACCGCTACTACTTCTCGTCGACAGCATCAGAGTAGTCGTGTTCGACGCAGGATATGGCACAGTTGAGCTGGAGCTGTTGGCTGCCGAAGGAAGTGTACCAGTGCCAGATGAGACAGGCGATGGACTTTCTTCACTAATAGAGGCAAGCGTACCGCTTGGCCATATTGTTGAGTTGGGCGGAAACCAAGGCGCGGCAGTGATAGCAATGCTTGTTCGGATGACGGAGCCTGTTCCTGAGATGATGAGAGTTGAAGTAGGCAGAATCACCGTAATGACGGGGTGGGAGGTCCAGTTTCCGGTCGGGTTACTTGGAATGGTCCCGTTTCCATGGCTGACAACCGTCGAGGAGGTAACTGGTAGAGTGTCTGAGGCTCGAGAGCTGATTGATACACTGGTGAAAACGCCTGTGCTAAGTGTGGTCTGACTGTCTGTGACCGGAGCACCTGCCTGTGTGCTATTCCATCCGACAGTAGCTTGTAGGGTATGCGAGAGAGTTGTCAACCGAACGGATCCATTGGCGCTGAGAGTGACGACAGAAGGTCCTACAATGAATGAACTCGCAGGCTCCGAGAAGCCAACGGAAGAAGTTCTCAACGAGGACGAGTTGAGTGAGTAAGTCTGGGAGATGGTCACCGAGGTGTGGAAAGCACTTGAATTCCAGAGCGTGGGCCACGGGCTTTCCACAGGTTGAGTCAACGAAGGGGATTGGCCCGAAGAAATGAAGCGAGACGTTATTGATTCGGAAGCGTTGTAAGAAGCTGAGGCTGAACCACCGGTGGCAGTCTGTATCTGGGACGATGTATTGAATGCAGTGAATGGCGGCGAGGGCGTGGAAGTGGCCGATGCTGGACCAGTTGCGGAGACGGCCGTGCTGTTATTGACTTCAGATACGGAAGCGAGAGTGCCAGATATAGTCTCTGAGGATGTCTGATTTGCGCTCATCGACGCTGACAAAGGGGATGACGTGACGGTTCTGGTCGAGGTGTTGGCTGGCGGCCAAAGAGTTGACTCCGTCAAAACCGAGGATGAGATACTTGAGGCTATGGAGCTGGACGAATTCAATGACACAATGGTGCTAGCAACCTTGGAAGATGCAGTACGTGAAGGGCTATCAGAACTAGGGCGGTACGTGACAGTATCGGAGAGAGTGGCGGTAGCTCCAACAGAAGCAGTCAAGCTCTGAATAGTAGAGTCAGAGACGCCATATGTGCTGGAGTCACTGGCGAGCGAGCCGATTTCAGTTGAAGACGCTACGTATGTTAGTCTAAGAGCAGCATCAGAGATATATGACAGACTAGCCATAGTCACTGTTAGCAGAGGAAATCGCGGTCAACGGCGGCTGGTCACCGTAAGAGGTGGGAGTAGAAGGCGGCGGGTAAGTGTATCCATAGTCGTAGCTGATGAAGGCGTCGGGATTCTGAGGACTCCTCGCGTGATGCTCAATCTCGAGGGTGGCGACGAAGGACTCGGCTTTGTCCTGCTGCATGAGGTCATCGGCATTGACAGAAGCTGTCACGCCTGTAGCAAAGAATAGCACACCGACTACCGTCGTAATTACGACAAGGAGAAACGAGGCTCGCATATTCGGGGTTCCTTCTGAGGCGGCGTCAGTACGATGTTCATTGGACATAAATTGATTGATGACCATACCTGGCGAGCCACTGATGCTAGAGGTATTCAAACAAACGAAAGTCTCTGATACGAGTGCAAGTGAGCGAATGACAGCCGGCTCACTCGTATTTGAGTGATTGGGGATGGGTACAGGGGAAGAAACGAAGGAGGGGGGAGGGCAAGAGAGAAGGAGAAGGGGAGGGAAGGCCGAGGTGGAAGAACGGGGGAATGAATTCTGTGTGTAAGTAAGGGAAGCAGGGGAAGTCACAATTATAGCAAGAAAGAGCTCGCAACTTGCCTGGGGTAATGGATGGGATGTGTGGTATCGGGAAGGCAATACCACCAACTGACTTACACATGCTCCTCCTTCCACATTCATGACAGATTTCATCTCCTTCGTCCGGCAACTCCAGGTCTCCCTTATCTTTCAAGACGCCTTCCTATCACTACAGGTATCGTATGCTTCCACTTCATTCGTTCTTGCCATGCCCCGGAAGCAATTGCTGTGGCGGGCCGAATGGAGACAGCCAAAACATCGTAAATTCCATGTCCAGTCTGGAGGGGAAATGTTGAAGAAACGCCCCTTCATGCATTGGAATTCATTTCTATCCATGTTGGAAACTTGGGGGAAATAGAACGGCTTGTACACGAGAGTAACTAGGTGGTTACAAGAGAAGAATACCCGACTGCTTAGCGGCCCCCGGACCGAGTCCGACAACAGCACATAGGTACGAGATTGCAGTATGATGGTTGGCTCGAGTGCATCGACCACATCAATGCCATACATCCGTATCAGTGGAACGAAGAGAAAAATGGACTTATCGTTCGGTACCCTGTCGGCAACGTCTTTGTCTGCCATGTCAAGTCAATGCTGATGGAGAGGTTTCGCATCACCAGTCTCGTCCCTGCGAATTTGATTCAGTTCCTGACATGGATATCACCGAAGAGCACGCATCGTGACAATACACTCGCAAGTCATCAAGCACAGCGTGCCATGGTGACAGTCACAGACACGGGACGTTATCCCGAAGTGGTTGCACTCCCCAAGGAACACCTGCTAGCGACCTACCAGAAAGCCACTGGTCGGCGAGATTCGAGCGGCCTCTTCGGCAGAACTTCGATAAGTTTGCACCGAGTCTTGTCCCATCTTGACCACCCCCCTAGTGCCCAACACGATCGCAACCAGCTGTAGTTGCAAAAGCCAATCTTTGACAGTGCGTGTCATGCAGCCACCTGTGTACCTCGAAACAAGATTACCTGTTCCTGAAGCAAGTGGTACGCCATAATGGCAGGCTCGGTGCGGGGGCTCGCGATGTCTTGTCCTACTCGTTTTGTGTATGTTAGGCCTAAATGAGTCTCGCTTGATTAGTAGCATGTACTGCTTCGCCGGAGCACCTGTCAATGTGCCGTATCAGGTGGCGAACGTCTCGATTTGAAGAGCGATCGTCTAGCTGATCGTCGGCGAAAAATGACAAAGCCGGTGCTGCAGTGTCTGAAACACGTCGCGGCAGACGAAGTCAGAGCAAGACTTGAAGAGTGGTACATCAAGGATATCGTGATGCGCAGAGTTGTAATTCGTAAATTAATTATTACGGTAAAAATTCCTTCTTCCCATGCTCGTCGGGGTCAAAACACACTGCTCTTGTCGGCTGCTACCAGAATTACGCTTCGCCGACTTTGCTTAGCGTGTCGAACAACGACATCCCGCAAAGAGTTGCGAGTGTTCTTCAGCTGAAAGCTTCGGCCCTTGTCGCACTAGATCCGTCACTGCTGTCAAGATGCTGTGGCACGAGGATCCGGTCAAAAGAGGGGTCGGTATTTCCTAGTGCCAAGCCGATCCCGCTGTAGAACTTAAAGGTATGACTCCAAGATGCAGTCGTCCGTCGTTTACTCGGCCTTTTGTGCCGTCTCTCGAAGCGTGGGAGCGGTGCTATCCGTCATGGAAGTATCCTTGGCCTCAATATCGGCGGCCCAAAGAGCAGCGCCGACTACAGATAACTGTCAGTGATTGCACAAGACGAAAACCCAATCTTCGTCCAACGTACCTGCGTTTGTGAATGTGAAGAGAACGCTAGCGAAAGGGATCATCTCAAGGGCGGTTGCAACTAGGCCGAAGCTGTGACAGAAGTCAGTCAAATGCATACAATACATGCGTGGGTGGACCCCAAACATACGCAGTGTAAGGCCCGGCGTGTCTCTTCAGCCAGTCGGCTCTTCTGGAAGACGACCAGTTCTTGAGTTGGAAGTACTGAGTTGCATGGTCAGCATGATATCCGGGGTATGGGAAGAAAGAATCATACGCGGCCGTGGACGGCTTGGCCTCTGCTGCGAGCTATAGAAACATTAGTTATGGAATACCCGGAAGCGGCCTGCAAGACTCACCTTGAAGAGAGATGAAAATAACGGTCCCCACAACAGGAATGAAGTTCAAGGGCAGGTAGATGAGGTATCTGATGAGTGCCTTGGGGCTGTATTTCTCAAAGGGACTCTTGAGAACCTTGCCCAACTTCTGCATGGGATCAGATCCGGGCCTGAGTTGTCTGCCTTCCCTCACAATACCGTCCTCGTCTCTGAGAAGAAGAGTGCCGTCAAAGGTGTCCAGAATCGCGTCCTGGAGCAGGAAGGATCGTGAGAGGAAGTTGATAATTGCCGAACTCTCGTTCAGAATCAAAAGGACGGTAGTGAAGACGGCTAGCGGACCGTTCACAAATACGAGGAGCGCAAGTTGTGGCACGTAGGTGAAGACGAACATGCCAGTGACGACACCGGCAGACAGGAGCAGGTAGGATCCGATGCGTGACAGGAGCGGTTTCCACAGCGTTCGGTGGGTTGCGAAGTAGATGATGCCCTTGATGGGGTACAGGTAGGCCTTGCTCTTGGCAGCATCGGCGACCAAACCTCTCGCCTTGTCGTAGTCCTCTTGCCTGTCATACGTATGTTAGATTGAAGCGCGAGCACGCAAGGTGGTGGACAATGCGTACAGAACTTCCTGGGCCTTGGTTTGCACAGAGTCGACCATCCTGTTTCTTCCGCCGGAGCTGGAAGCCTGGCCCTGGGAAACAGTTCGTTCGTCAGACATGATAGGATAGCGTTCGTCTGAGTTTCGTTTGAGGTTGCAGAGGTTTCCGAAGAGTAAGTTGGTGGTGGTAGACGGAACAACGCAAAGATGGGGAAGCTGGGAGAGAGCGTTTGCGACGTGGCTTGGCCAAGGAACAGCTCTGGCGTATTTAATTGGCGCCGAGGATCGTGATCTGACTCCTGCGTGCCTGCCAAAGGCAAGCTATGGCGGCTGAGGTACGTAGAGCTAGCTCCCTCGCTTTGGTTCGGTGATGGCTGTATGACGTAGTGCTGTGGCGGGAGCTTGACTTCCCTGTGGCTACATGTGATGTGGCTGAACTACGGACCAAACCCTCCGCGGGGAATCCTTGGCAGCAGCAGCGCAAGACACGACACGGAGCAGATCAACTCTCCTTAGCATTGGTCTAGACTTCCATCTGGTTCCCAGCACTGGTTCACAACTTTACAGCGAATCGCACCTCTGCGGCTGTTGATGCAATTTACACAGATGCGAACTAGGAGTCATCAGATGGTCTTAGCTGGGCTCGATGCTTGCTAACAACAGGGGTCTTGTTGGTGCATAATTAAGGTACCGCCAACCAAAGTCAATTCCATCCTCACACCTTCACTTTGACAGCTCCAATCAATTGAATAACCATCGACCCTTCAGGAGATTCTATCAACAACAATCCAAAAACATGGTCTAGCCGCCTTTAATACTATCACGTCGCTTCTGGTCCTTCGCTTCTTGCAAGATCAACGACGAGAATTGGGGGCTCGGCCTGATCCCGACGAGCCCGTGCCCTCAGGCGTGGAGCTGGCCGGCATGATGGCGAGAGCAAGGTCTCCTAGCCGGCGGAAGGCCTCTTCCCGAGCCTCATGAGCGTTGTCGACAAATCTGAAAGCGTCAATGATACCGTGCCGAGCATCGCCTTGACGAGCGTCACGGTGCAGCTCATCGACCACGAGCCGAACCAATTGGTCCGAAGGCCCGATTGCTTGCGGATCCCGTGCCGCGATCCAGACTGCTCTTCCCAGACGGCGCGAGGCTTCTGCCTTTTCCTCTTCGAGTCTTCTGATATCGACCAAGAACTTCGAGATCCTTGAGAGGCCAGCTGTGTTGGGGGAACGGCCGCTCCGACTAGGCCCTGCAAAGCTCTGGGCGCACTGAATCTCGCCCATCTCTTCATCGTCGGATGCCGTGTTGTAGGCCAATGGAGTGTCTTCATCTGAAACCGCTGATTGCTGGTCGTCTTGCAACTGTGTGTTGTGGTAAGCCCTGGTCACCCTTTCAACATGTCGATAGAGGTCTTTGACGGCTTTCCGGTCCTGGCATGTGAATGTCAGCAAACATTTGAAAAGACAATCCAGCTTTCTGTATTGAACTTACCCTGGCGAACTTCTCGCTCTCACCATCAGCCTGCTCTGCCAAAATGATTTGCCTGGTCTTCTCAATGATCTCCAGAGTTTGGGGCCACTGCTCCTTCTGAATCTAGATGGAATTCAGCATCCCTCAGCCTCCACCAAGAAACAAACTCCTACCATGAGACACCGTTTGTCCTTGCCGGGCTCGGCACATCTTGCGCATTTCACAACTGAAACGGTGAATTGTGAGTAAGAAAATCGTGGATAAGTAAGGTACTGGACACCACTCACGGTTTCTTCTACAATAGTAGTTGGCAACCGGCTTATTCTTACTGGGATAGACGCCAGTATAGAAACCGAGGCATCGTAGGCACCAGCGGTTGTCCTCCTTCAATGAGTTGGCTGAGGCTTCGGATCGGGGAACCATCTTTCTGGAGGCAATGCCAACTTTCGACTGATCTGAATATGGGCGTTGATACAGAGACAACCAACTTTAGGGGGTTGGATCGAGGGGCATGATATATGCCTCTGAGAAGTCTGCCGAGAAAGCTGCCGCCCCAGACTGGCTTCTTCGGGATTCCCAGGTGCTTCTAGCTGAAGTTGGTATGTCCGAAAGACACGGATGCGCGGCTAGGCAGGTACCCGTCTTCACCCTTTCAAAACCAAGATCTACGTCTGAAGGGATCTTTGGGAAACTATCTTCAGGCTTCCTTCAGGCTGCCTTCAAGCTGCCTCAGATGAATAGGTGGGCTTCTGGCAAGGAAGTCGAGGTGAACATTGCTAACTTCTGGACTTCATTCGCGACTGATCTTTGTCTACGTACATCAGATGGGCTTCAAGAAAAACAAACTTGGCAGAGTCTACAGCAAGTGTTGAAGCAATTTGAAAGTCCACTTATTTGCTTTGTCTGGCTCTCAAAAGACCAATGAGTCAGAATATGGTTGTAGTATTATGCACATCATAGAATATGAAGCTATTAAGAATTGCGGACTCTTTGACGTTTCCAAGGGATCCTGATCTCCACCAACGTCCAACAACGGCGAACTTTGACACACTACGCCGCTTGTGCCTCAGCGATGATCACATCAGCGGCCTTCTCACTCGCCATGTAGATGCCGAGAACGATATAGAACCCGGGAATCTTGGGGAAGATGGAGGCATCGACCACGCGCAATCCGTCAACTCCACGAACCTTGAAGTTGGAATCTAGGACAGCCAGCGGGTCGTCGTCGGCACCAATAGGCGCAGTGCAGCTGGCATGATGACCCCAGGCCTCATCCTTGGCAAATTGCTTAAGGTCAGCCTCGGATGAGATCTCCTTGGGTGGCCAGATGCGTTCAAACGAGCCATCAAGTGGGATGAGGTTCTCAAACGCCTCGATGCCGTACTGCATTCCCTCGTACACAGCCTGAAGATCTTCCTCGCCACCGATGCCTTCGAAAAGGCTGTGGAAGGTGATGTTGGGCGTGTCGCGGGGGTTAGTGCTCGTTAGGTTGACCACACCGGCATTATTACGGCTGTGGCCCTTGAGAGTAAGCCAGGTCCAGACGCTGAGGTCGGCGAGGGCGTGCTCGGCATAATTGGGGAAGTAACCGTTGAAGTAGGCCGGTACACCACCGAGGAAGAGGTCAGGGTTGCCGTTCTCCGCGACGGAAGAGTGTTTGAAGTACCCGAAAGCGATGCCGTTGGTCGTGTAGCCGCCCTTGAGGCCGCCGATACCCGACTGCCATTGGGAGAAGCAGGGGTCCTCGCCATTGTGCGTGCCGTTCATGTCGAGGAAGGTGCACTTCTCGAGGAGGGAAAAGTCGGTAGGCGCCTTGCCCACGATGCCGACCTCGTAACGGTCCTGCATGTTGCCGCCGACACCGGGGAGGTCTTTGACCACGGGAATACCAAAGGATTCGAGTTCGGAGGCAGGGCCGATGCCACTGAGCTTAAGCAGCTGAGGGGTGTTGAAAGTGCCTGCAGAAACGATGACTTCCTTGCTAGCGAACACGCGTCCGGGGACGCCGCCATCCTCTTTGGTGGCCCGGGGATCGGCACGGTACAGGCTCTTGCCGACGAGGTACTCGACGCCAGTCGCCTTGGGCTTCTCGCCCGTCGTGTCAAAGTTAACCTTGGTCACGAGCGTGTTCAGAGCCACGTCCAACTTGTACTTCTTGGATCCGTCGTCGTTGGTCGCAGTGACAACGTCGAAGATGAAGTCACGAGGGGACGAGCGAGTGAAGGAAGGATCCTTCATGGAGAGGGGAATCTGGTAGATCTTCTCTCCACTGTCACGGTCGGGTGAGTCGTTGTTGACGTCGACGGCCAAGATCTCGAGGAGGCCGGTGACGGTGTTGATCACCTTGCCGAGAAGTGACTTGCCCATCGTGGTGGCGGCAGCGAGAACCAAAGACAGCACCTTTTGGTCCTGAACGATGAGAATTGGGGGAGTCGTTTGGGTCTCGAGCCATCCGTCGTAGCCGTGCACGGAGTTGTCGAGGCCGCCGGGGAGGTAGTGACACTTTTCGAGCTTCTTGTAGTACTCTCGCATATTGGAAGCCTTTGCACACCATTATTGTCAGCATTTTCCAGCCATCACCGAGGAAGTCAGCAATTTCTTACCTCCCACGAGCTGTCACCAGTGATGGTGGCAATGTTGTCCCAGTCACTGTCTTGAGGCAGAATAGTAACTAGAGCATTGTGCTTCGAGACCGTTAGCTTATAGAACACTAGTCAAGACAAGGTCGAGAAATCTTACTTGTGAGCAACCTCCAAGAGCACCAACTCGAGGATACAAGATTCCTAACTGCTCAGACCCCTGCGGTGGGTCGAGGCCAACATAGATCTCTCCATCCGGCTTTCGATAAGACATCTTACTGTCTCTTTTGGCCTGCTCCGGATCAGAGTAGTGGTTGACGAAGAAATCCCATGCGATCGGCTGATGTTGGGAAGCCAGAACGTGCAGAGCCGGGACCTGGACGGCCGGGTCTTCACCTCGATCCTCACCTGCGTCGATGAGTAGGACGCTGAAGCCAGCCATGGCCAGGCGGGCAGCGAGGGGAGCACCACCCGGCCCGGAGCCGACTACGACGTAGTCATACGTCGAGTTGGCTGAAGGTCCCGTGGCATTGAGGGTTGGACCAAGGGGTTGATCGAAGCTGGTTTGTGTAAGTCAATGATTCGCACGATAAGCCTGTAAGTATTGACTAAGACTAGGTGTGAGAACTGACGCCGCATGAGCAGCCGCGAAAAGCGCCGCAACAGAGAAAAGGAACTTCATGGTAACATCCGATGAAGGTGACTGAAACGCAACCGAAAGCAAAAACACGATGAATGAGTGACTGGCTGGCGAGTTTTTTGAGATGCAAAGGAATGACTACTGCCGAATGGCTAAGAGTTGGTGGAACCAAGACAGGTCAAGCGACTCAAAAAGTCAGAACCCCAAACGTTAAGTATAGGTTCATGAGAACGCTCCTTTTCGGACTCCATTCAAACGCATCTCCACTGATTGGCGATGCTGATGTGATGAGAGGCATCATCTCCCGCGAAGCCGGCACGCTCATGAAGGGGGCACGAGAAGTGAGACATGGGGAAAAGATGCTTTGATCTGCCCGTTTTCTTTCCTAACTCGAGGTTGCATTGGCACCGACGACTCTTTGGCATGCCTGTCGAGGATTCAACCAGGGTCGTAGACGAAATGAAAGAAAACATGGGTCCTGTCAAAACGTCAAAACACCACCCCCGGATCCTGCTCCGCCAATGGGGAAAATTGCTGCCCGCACCAATGGAGCTCTACGACAAGCAATTGTACAACAGAGCAGACATGACAGAACCTTGCTGAGCGAGCAAAATCCGACGTGGACACATCCACAGCCAGGGGTCACGGATTGAGAAACGATAGCCCTACACTTGGCCCCATTGTCCGAACGCTCTTTGGATGACGGGTATGGAGATTCTAGAGGGGCCCATTGCTTCGATGCCACTACGATTCACGCAACGAACGACAGACGGGAGACAGACTGGCGACGGAACAGACAGATCAGGCGCGCAAGCACTTACCGCCTCCTTGTTGTCGGGTTGGCCCCGGTCTAGAGAACCGTTGATCTCACTCTTACTGTCGTTGCAGTGCATATACAGAATACTAGGCATAACGAAAAGCATGTTAGCGATCCACTGCGGTTCATTGGCCACTCATGAACCCCTCCCTTTCCCCCATTCGTGACAATTTAACCGTTTTGGGACTGAGCTCAACGGTTTGGACGTTGGCAGGCGGGAGATGGAGAGATGAAGAGATTTGGCTTTTACGTAGCCAAGTTAGCTCAACTGCCGCCGCTAAGAAATCGGACCACTCTTTCGGAAAGTTTACTCGTAAGTTTGCTGGTCGAGGACTCTAGCGAACCGTTTTTGACCGGCATCTGCATCCGGCGCAGGCCACATCCAGGTCTCCTCAGACTTCTTACGGAATTTTCCTTCTCAACTACACCAGGGGTTCGACGACGATCCAAAGCAAGATCGTCGGCTACAAGGCAACGCAGAAATGACTCGCCCATTTCAGAATGACTCCAGAATGAAGAAATTCAGGGACAGACTCCCAGACAGAGACGAACCCGAGAGCCAAGGATCACGGCAGATGCCGCCATCTATGTGACGAACTTGACAAGCGGAGAGAGAATGGCACGCAAGCCACGACATGAGGTTAAAAGTAACACCCCCTTCTTCCTCTTCTCTAAATCCGGTCTAGGGAACTCCGTCTCTCTCTCGGCTACGATTTACATACTTGAAAGGGAAACCCGGAATCCCGCTCGTGCTTCTCTCCCCCATCCTTCCTCGCTCTCTCGTACGACATCCCCCCTTCACAATATCGGTCGCCATGAAGCTTTCAGGCATGCTGGCGGCCATGGGCACAACCCTCGCGGCCTTCTCTTCAACGGCCCAAGCCGCGACTTCAGCTGCGGAAGCGTTGGCCATGGCTCAGAAACTATACCCGGAATGCGCAGTAAGTATTGAATAGCGGGCGGATCTCCCGCGCTTAGCGTCGTGACGGTGGCTTTTTTTGGCTGATCAGTGCGGCATCCCCATCTTTTTCGAACTACAGCTCGTCTGTCTCACCAAGCTTGTCCCGACGTCGGGTTGCCAGCTCACGGACACTGCGTGTCTTTGCACCAACGAGGAGCTCAATGCCAATCTCTCCGTCTGCGTGTTGCAGGGATGCAACTACGAGGATGCCCTCAGTGAGTGCCTTTGCCTTGGGTTTTGCTTTGATACCTGAAGGGATATTCTCAGCATCTCAAATGGGAATTTTTGACTGACTCGTATTGATGCTGAGCTAGAAACTAAGAATGGCTCGGCGACTATGTGCGGGCTTCCTGTCCGAGATGACACGATGAAGCCTCCTCTCGTTGCCGGTGTAGGATTCGGTATAGCTCTCATCGTTTACATACTCCGTATGTGTTCTGCTCTGCCTGGATGCAACAGAGAACTCAGCTGGGATGACTGGACCATCACCGCTTGCGTTCTTCTCACGATCCCGCCGACCGTCTTTGCTTTCACACGTAGGTGCTGTCAACAAACAGGTTTTCCATGCAAGCTGAGACTGACTGATGTAGTTTCTGCAAACGGGCTAGGAAAAGACATCTGGACTCTGCCGCTCAAGAACGTTGAGAATGTATTGTTTGTAAGTGATCACATCCCAAGCACCTCGTCTCGACAAGTAACAACGACTAACACCACCGACCCTCACCAACAGTTCTATTTCCTTGGCGAGCTCTTCTACTTCCTCGCACAGGCAATGAATAAGGTCTCCATCCTCCTCTTCCTCCACCGCATCTTCCAGCACAACAGCCTCGGCAAGGCCATCTGGGTCACAATCGGCCTCACCCTGGCCTACGCCGCCGCCTTCTTCTTCGCCACGCTCTTCCAGTGCTGGCCCATCAACCACGCCTGGTTACAGCTCGAGTCGGACCACCTGGGCCGCTGCAACAACATCCATCTACAGGGGTGGTTGAGCGCGGCCTTCAACATCGTGCTGGATATCGTCATCCTGGCACTCCCCTTGCACCAGCTTTACCAGCTGCAGATGCCTCTAAAGAAGAAGCTCATGGTCATGGTCGTATTCTCCATGGGAATCTTGTAAGTTCTTTCGGGCCCCCGCTCCTCTATTCCCCCGCCATCTCAACAAGGGGCAAGACTAACCGGCTTGCCACAGCGTCACCCTCGCCAGCGTAATCCGCCTCCGCACCCTCGTCGTCTTTGCAAACTCGACAAACATCACGTATGACTATGTCGACGCGGCCTATTGGAGCACAATCGAGCTCTACGCAGGCATCATCACGGCCTCCCTTCCCGCCGTCTACAAGTTCCTCTCCAGCGCCCTGTCCCAGAACGCCGCCTGGTCGGCCGTCAAGTCCAAGCTGTCTGGCGCGTCGTCGAGCTCGGGGGGTACTGGCAACTCGCACTCGGCGGTGGCGACTGGGTCCAGTGGTTTGAATCGACGGCTTACGCCAAAGAGGTCCGAGGCTGAGTTTGTGCTTTTGACGGATGTGGAGAGTGGGAAGAGTCAGAGGTGGGACTAGGTGGCGGACAGCTTGGAAAAAACATAATGTTACAGTAACGCAATGTACATAAATTCTTTAATTTCTTCTCTTGCACGCGGTATGTGCACCTCACTGAGTATCTCACGCGAGCAAGCTAGTTTATACATCCTCTCTCAAACGTCTTACCGAATGGAACTGCTATAGAAATTATAGCAAGGTATAAAGCCGCTGGTCAGGCCGCGATCACGAGGTCGTACGCTTTGGTAGAAAGTCGGTGTCGTAGTGTAACTGAGTCGATGATATCTTGGTACTGGGTCTCGAGCTGGTCGAGACGGCTCACGGCCCAGAAGAGTAGTGTATCTACTACGTCAGGTGACCTATACGTAATTTTACTCATCAGTGATGGAAAACGCCCTCTGCGTATTCGATCGTGAAAGAGCGAGCGATAGAGGGCAGTTAAAATGAAGAAGAGACCTCTCATTGCAATTGATGTCTGCCTCAGTCCGAGCCGTGATTACCATCCTCCGAAAGACCAAGTCCGGGACTTAAATGCATCGACTAAGCAAAGGAGCTTTGGGATCAAGGAGTGCTGTCTGATAAAGACCGAGACTCTTAAAATCTACCTGGTGTCGGCTTTTATTGAAACCCGGGCCTTACAGAAATGCGATGTTTGCAATTCTGATATCCGCTCCTCTGAGTGCACTACAGGTTGCTGAAGGCAAAGGAGAATAAGGCTAAATATTGACCGTTGTATTGCCTTTTCCGCCATTGACCCAGACGGATTTCTGTCCCGGAAGCACCAAATATCCCCGAGTCGACGCCGGTGTGTCCCATTCAACGACAGCCGTTCCATCATCTCCAACCGTGAACTTTGCAGAAAACTTGCCCAAACTCGTCGTAAACCCAGCCTCAGCCTCTAAGAGCTCACTCAACACAGGCTTGAGCTGCCACTCGCTTCCGCCGGGCTTGATGACCCTCAGCCCGACAAGATACTCCGTCATAGTTGAAGTTGGACCGCTGCTCCACCCATGAGCATGCGAGATGTAGGACGGATCATTCCGGTAACCCCGATCTCCTCGATAGCCCCAGGTTCCATCGATGAGATAACCCTCTACGACGGTAGACTGCGTGCCATTAGGGTTGTTCAGGTACCAGCCCCACGCGTCTCGGATAAGCTGCAAGGCCCGATCGGGGCGTCCCGTCCGGAAGTGCGAGGCGATCTCGATGCTGGAGATGAATGGCGACACGTTATTCTTGAGTTCGGGGCAATGAGGGCCGATCGGGGTCCAGTTTGATTCGAGGTAGTCGGACACCCTTTGCGCTTCGGCGCTGTCTGCGGAGACGACGCCAAAGGCGACTGTCATGCTATTCGCGTCTTGAGGGTACAGCGACGTGTTGTTGGGACTTTCTTTGAATGCCCCCTTGCTGTCATCCCATATTTCAGTCATGATGGACGTTTGTAGCTTGCTCGCGGCGCTGGTCCATTCTTTCTGGTAGCTGCTCGCGTTCGTGAGGGTGGGAGACCAGGAGGCGATGTCGGCACCGGTGCGCAGGGCTCGATATAATCTGGTGCTTGAGTTAGCAACTCTATCCCTTGACCGAGAGGAACAATCACTCACAGCATGCTCGCTGAGCTGCGCTCAGTGGAGTATGTCCATCGACCCCAGTCCGCAGCGCCAGTTACGTTCATAATACCCTTGGATGTGACTTTGCTTCTACTGAGGTTGATCGCTTTGAGGTACTTGGGCCAGATGGAAGTCATGAAATCCGTGTCGCCGGTGTACAAGAAGTAGTTGTAAGTGCCGACCAGTGTCCACAGATGGTAGGCTGTGACAGCGCCGTCAGCTCGACTACATGCTATCCTGATTGTGTCTCAACTTACTGTCGCTCGAGAGATACGGTGGACCGGCTTTTGGCAAAGTACCGTCGGCAGACTGATGAGCCACGCGCTTAGCAAAGTTCAATTCCATCATCTTTGGGGCAGCTTACCTGGTAGTTGTAGATCGCCAAGAGCGCATTCTTCGTGCTCTCCATGTCGCCGGTACTCACAAACGCAGAAGGCACCGCAGTGCCCATATCCCCAATCCAGACCCAGCGATCACGCTTCGCTCCATCCAGCAGGACAGTCTCCCCAGGCCCAATGTAAGCGTCATTCTGCCAGCTCGTGCGTCCACTCGTACCAGACACGCGACCAGTCCTGCCCGGCACGGAGTTCGTCTGGATGGTATACGCCCCGCTGTACCAAATCTTGTTAAGGAGCTCGTCGCTGGAGTGGAAGTATCCCTGATAAGCCCTGAGATCGGACCACGTCGGCTGGAAGCTGATCTCCAGACTGATATTGCGGATCTCCAGCGAGACGGTTGACGATGAGTCGGCAGGCGTGAGGAATAGAGTCAGGTAGCGGAAGCCGCCGCGCAGCTTCGAGTCGGGCATGACGTAGGTTCCTGCAGCGCTCGAGGTTATGTTGTACGCGAGAGCGCCGTCTTGTCCGGTGCCTCCATTCGAGTTGTCTGACTTGCGGCCAATGTAGTCTTTCGCCTCTGTGAAAGCGAGGCCGAGAGTGGCGTTGGGGGACTCGGAGAGCTTGTAGTCGATGGTCACGATGCCACCCACTTCGACGCCAAAGTCAAAGACCAGGCCGTCGATCTGGCTGGATAGATTGACCGGTGCTTTAAAGTCGGAGATGTTCGCTCCAGATAGTGATGATAAGATGTACTTTGGTGCAATGTTTCGAGATGTAGGTGCATAGTTGTATTTGTCCCAAGCTCCTGGGAACGACGCAGAACTTGGTCCGTCGCAAGTCGAGTTTCGCCAGCATTCAGCAGAACAGTGACTTGCCAGAAGACTTGTTGCCGCGAGGGCTCGAATGGACGGTCGTGATATGAACATGCTGAAACTGGGTTTGCCGTTCGGACTGCAATAGTGCAGAAGCGATTGATGCGACCTGGTCAAGTTCCGATGACACAGAGCATACCAAGCGCCTTAGACTTTATGCTGGGGCGGTTGTGGGAGATCATGTTCACGAGACAAGAAGCCTTGGTGGAACATCTTGACTACCTCCCTTGCCCTTCGACAGCTGAGCTTCGGCTGTCGTGACATTTACTTGCGCAGAGTCACCCTCAATTGAGTCCATCTTCGGTGTAGATTGCCGCGGATGACGCCAATCACAGCAATTACAACCCAGGCACCGATCCAGAAGCGGGAATACCCACGCATACCCCGGTATAGCACTTTACCAGATTGAGGACCGAACTTCATGTCGGTCGTGGGGTTCCCCAACTTCTGCTCGTGTACCCCGCAATACCTCTCTATACGAATCTGTACACAAATGGGATGTGGATTGATTTCCTTTGGACCGACGATGCTGGGTTTGCGTAGATCGTGGATCGCGATCAAACGTGGGCCTGCAGTGCTGTGATGTGACCTCCATGCTCCCGCCCGCATAGCTCCAGGTGGGCGACTGGACTCTGGTCTTTCTTTCTTTCGGAACGAAATGATCCGAAGATACGATGGATGTCTTCAGATAGTATGATTATCTGTTCAGCGAGAGAGGTTCTGTGACGCCCTCGGAGATGCTGAAAATCTTGTCTCGTAGACTAAAGGCGAACAGACATGGGTATCTGGCTTTGGAATCCTCCACGGATCAAGCCTCATCGTTGTCCTTTATCGTCAAATTTTACCATCGAAACACGACTCTGAGTCACATCAGAAAGGTCTGGACAGATGCATCGTTGGTGCAGAACCTCGCTGTCTAGAAGCTGGATGTTACGGCTCGTGCAATGCGACTGAAGAGAGAGACGGCAACTTGATTGAGACCCATCTATTGATTTTTCGTCTCCATTAAGTCTAGTACTCTAGATCTATGGTAACTTTAGGTATTCCTCGACGACTAACCTAGGGCCCCTGGCCTCTACGCCCGTTCCCACCTGAGTACTTGACACAGAGGTAGAGTCGAAAATGCTGGGTTAGTGAGAGGACATGATGAGCCCAAAAATGTTGTCTAAAGCTTCGTGGTCCGAGTCTCAACTGGTGGACTCCAGACAAAAGGGTGCTCCAAGGACCCAAATCTCCAAGAAACCGTCCTTCCAGGTATTGGTGAGGGCCTGAATGGTCAAGTAAGGAAGAAGTTTTCTGTCGTAATGAAGTGCCTTCTTTGATAGTTGATGACTTGACTTGCTCTTCATAATCATGAAAGTCGGCCGCGTCGAACAAGCAGCTTGAAATCTTTCCAAATGTTTCGGCAAAATCACTTCTTGACGGCTCCCTCAGCTTCAACATCCACCGACACAGTCACCCAGTAAGCCAGCTACAACTTACACAAGCCCAGCAACACAATATGGATCGTCTCAGACGACTGCTCGTTGATCACAACCACCATCTCTTCCAACGATTCCCAGCGGAAACAACAAAATCGTCCTCTCCCGACAACACTTCACCGATCCAGTCCCTCCCAAACGAGATCCTGTACCAAATACTCAGTTCCCTCCCGCTACACGACGAATTCGCTCTCTCCCACACCTGCCAAGACCTTCGCGCCCTCACACACAGGAACTGGACCCTCGCCCTCGTCTCACTCCCCCGCAACCACAAACTCGCCTTCTGGATGGGCCTCGCTTACACCAAGCCAAACCACTGGGTCTGCAGCCCTTGCTGCCATCTTCATATGATTTGTACGCAAGATATCCCCGGAGCCCGAAACTACAACCCCTTTACCTGCCAGCAAAATTCTCGCCACATTTTTAATCAGAGGAACTACAACCTCCGACATGCGCACATACAGCTCGCTCTTAAGTTGACTCGTATGAGTGACAGCGGAGGACTGGACAAGAACCAGCAACGACTCCTCGAGGACATCATGGCACCATTCACATCGCGAGTAAACGTACCTGCAAACCTCATCTCCACCTCGAGCGGGTACACCGTCACGCCCAAGATCGTCGACGGCAGGTTCCTGATCCACGTGGAGCACGAGGTCCGCGATAACCGCGAGGCCGGCTTGCTTCGGATGACCTGCTCCAGGCGCGTCTGTCCGCACCTGATGATCTTGCTGGAGCCCAATCGCCAAGTTGTGTTCGACGACGACGGCGTCAATATCAACCAGTGGTTGGGTTGGGGACACACCCGATATGCCAGTAGATACATGGCGTCCTCGGACGTCATGAACGGCATCCGCGTGGCGGTCGATGGACATGGGTACGAGTCAATTGGCCACTGCGACCGTTGCGCGATGGATTACACGATCATTGCTTCGTCTGGTGCTGTGACGCTTCGCTCGTGGCATGATTTGGGGGCGTATGGGTCGCCCGAGAGTAACGAGTGGATGACGCATATACAGACGGCCGAGAACGACTCTACAAGGGGTCCGACTGTCTATCATGAGCTTGGTAGTGTGCAGCAGATGTATTTGGAGGGCTGATGGACACCTCGCATCATTTTGAGGTTGCCTAGTGAGACAGATCAGCCTTTCTTGAAATGAGATTGAAGTAGAAAACTCCGGCAGCTACTCTGGTAAAGCTAACATAACTCATGTCCTTGGCTTCCAAGGAATGATAGACAGCTTCTTGAATACGGAGCTAGAGACTGAGAATTAGATTCTGTTTTATTATCACGGCGCTAAACGTGCGCCGTGTGTCCAAGCAAGCCAGGGTGCCCAGCTGGCTACTGCCAATGCAGACAGCTCGAGATTCCGACGACAGAGGTCTATGTCTACAAATAAGCAAAGCCTACTCCCAAACGATTCTCGAATGGAGCTCTCAATGCCATATCACAGCTTCTCCTGTATCTTCCCCCGCTTCGCCATCCCAACAAAGTACGCTTCCGCCTTGGCAAGAACCGTACCATGCTCGTCAGTGATCTCTGCCTCGACCAAGAACTTCCTAGGCCCGTCCATCCGCTTCAAGACCGCCGTGCAAGCCACCGTCGACATGGTTGGCACTGGCTGAATGTACGTGATATTCAAGTTCTGCGTGACCTGTGGCAGCATCGGCATGAACCCCAGCAGCTTATTGATGAACCCGATCGCGCCCATGCACTCGTCAAAGATGGCCGCGACAGCACCACCGTGGCACCACTCCTTCTTGAGCGTGCTCAGCCCGTGGCCGAGAGTCAGGAAGCAGCGGACCTTGGTCATGTACAGTTCGTCGAGGGGCCGGTTGTCGGGAGGTTGTCCAACGGCGCCCGGTGGTGACGAGGGCATGTGGAAACAGCCGATGAAAAAGGGCACCGTGGCCGCGCTGAAGAGCGTGGAGCCCCAGAACTCAAAGATGCGATTATCTGGGTCGAATTCGCGGCTGACGAGGGGTCTGGCGATGATGCTTGGTTCCGAGAGGACTTTGGCGCACCATGGTATCCCTCGGAAGTGCGCGATCTGATCATCCCATGGTTCCGGCATGGTGAAGGGGGTGAATGGACTGTTCAGACGAAGATCAAACCGAGCGAGCCAACTTGAAGTTCTTTCGTGGTGCAATGGTGAAGATCACTTATCCTTCCGTGGCTACTATCCCGGAACATGATGTCTGGTAGGGTCAGGACAGTTCCTAAATAGGACAGCTCTCACACACATAAAGAGAATCAGTAGAGTTTACGGAGATTAAAGCAGGTGCAACTGTCCGGAGTGTCGCGATAAGGTGAGTGGTAGTCTGATTAGTGAACTTCAGGAAAGTTCTCGAAGGCCCCAAAAAAACGCTAGGTTCAAAGAAACTTAGATAAATACCACAGTCAATCTCTAGTTTCTGAATCGTCAGAAAAGCAAAGGAAACATGTGCCGGTAGACTCAATTTGTAGCATGTGGTGGCATGAGCTTGGCATGAACCTGAGTATCACTAATCAAGAACAGCGTGTCAGCAGGACTCCGAGCCGTGGATGGAGCTTCGGAATGCTGCTAGTGTGGATATTGGAGCTCTCGACGTGAACAATACACTCAAAGTAGGATCTTAGTATAGCTCAAGACTACATTTGCTGCTCTTGGAGCCTCCGCAGTTGCGACATCTGGTTGGCCAAGGTCGCCCTCCTCTAGTTTTATGATGGGGAGAACGAATGGCAAAGCTGGTTCGTAGAAGATTACTTCCTCAACTCACACCATCATTCTCGGCAGCCTGCAAGACCTTAAACGCCTCGGGAAATCGAGACCTGGTGCTACACTCAAACGGAACCGGGCGTCTAGCGTCCAAAGTCAGCGACAGCAACAAACTGGCAAGAGTCCAGGGGTATCTCACACAACGACACCGTCATCGACGCATCCATCAACATCTATAGGGACATTCAGTCCATCAAATCCCACCTTCGGCTCAATCTTCATCGCCCAAAGCACTGTCGCCATAGTGATGAAGAGATCCTCATTCGCAATCTGGCGCCCGACGCACAATCGACGGCCGAAGCCAAACGTGACGTGGCCCTGTTCTTTCGTCTCCGCTGCCAGCGGCTTGAGCTGCCCAGTCTTGTGATCGAGGAATCTAGCCGGGTTGAAGTGGTGAGCGTCCGGGCCGTACGTGTGCGGATCGCGGTTCATTGCCCAGACGTTGGGGATGAGCAGTGAGCCTTTTGGTAAAAAGTGCCTTTCGTACCATATGTCCTATGTGGAAGAGTTAGGCAATTGATAAACGATAGACTCGATGTTGTGACGTACCTCGGAGCTCTGGTGTGGAAGACCTATTGGGTCAACGGGTCGCCACCGAAGTGACTCCTTGACCTGGACAAGTTGATCGTCAGCAATGCCGTTTCACGCGACAGAGAGGATTCACTGAAAAATTGACAACTTACCATAGCCTGAATGTAAGGTAGCTTCCCATAGTGATCGGCAAAGTTCGGCATCACCTCGCGTCCCACGACGCGATCCAGCTCCTCGTGAGCGAGCTGCTGCACCTTGGGGTACACAACCATGGCCAACATCCACCACTCGAGCACGCCCGTGATCGACTTTGCCCCGGCGCTGGAAGGTTCCGTTAGAAGATTGATCACCTCAAAAGGGTTGCTATACTCCACGGAGGTACTTACATGACGCTCGCCGCGAGCCAGTTGATTTCCGTGTCGGACAAGTTGCACCGGCTCTGGTCCTTGACGAAGCTCTTCACAAGACAGTTGCCACCATTGACGCCTCTCTGTATATATCTTCAGCACACCAAAGCTTCCAAAAGACATTAGTAGGCATAGATGAAACACTCACAAGTCGGGCCTCTTCAAACCAACTCCCGAAAATAGCAGAATCCGCCGCGAACGAATCCTCCACCCGCCTCTTCCAAGGCGCGAATCTAGACCGAGACCATCAGCACCACCATCACATCCGATGAGATGACACTGTCCAATCTGCCACATAAACGTACCTAGACGGTACATGTCTCAACCAAGGGAAAACCTGACTTAAATGCGCACCAGGGAGCGCAGCCTTGGTCAACCGCGCAACAAAATCCTCGAGCCAAACCAGCTTCAAATCGCTCGCCGACGCAAGGGAAGGCGTCCCGTACACCAGGTTCATATTCGCCGAGGATACCGCGCGGTGCAGGTGCGACAGCCAGTCACGCGGGTCCTTGAGCATGTCCGCGGCCAGGAGTGTGGCCTCCTTTTGCTGGACGAGGCGGATGTCTGGGAAGGAGATGTTTCGGAGGGCTCCGTGGGAGGCTTTACGCATACGCATCCACCTATGGACGCAGTGAGTCTTGGAAGTTTTTCTGCAGCCCTGCGATGAAAGGGGACGTACATTGCGTTCTGGCTCTGGAACGGCACGAAGCAGGACCCCGTCATCATGTCTATGATGACATTACCGGGCCGGTCTGCTGTGACGGCAGCGCGACGATCCAAGATGTCGAACGAGGTCTTGAGGTCGTTGAGGACGATTATATCGCTTCCGGCAGCGGTAAAGTGCATGATGGGGCCTGGTTTGAATCGTGTTAGTTGTTTAGCCAGTAGAGGGAATCACGGGACGAGCATACCATACGTCTTCATCCAGCCGCCAAAAGTCAGCCAAGGATCCTTGAGAATGTCGAGGGCATTTCCAAGGAGGGGCAGTCCTCTCGGGCCTGGCGGGAGACGCCGTCTTGGGCTTCGAGCGTATGTAAAGAGGAGAAGGAAGACCGAAACCACAGCGAGGGCCGTGATGGACCTGTAAGTCCACAAAAGACGTAAGAGAGCATGGGCGAACTGCATTCTGGAGGTCATGGGTTCTTTTCAACTAGATGAGCTACCACTGACGGCAAGCCATTGTCCCCTTCTTATGTAGCACAGCTGCTTTCTCTTGATATATCTCGTATACAGCCAACAAGCCAACACATGGTCAGGCTCCGCCGGACTTGCCGGCTTTCTCGACATCAATGTGACCATCGCCCCAACCTGGTGGGTGTTCCAACAGAGCAAACAGTCCAGCGTAGAAAGTATTCAGCTTTCATGGCCTCTAGAGTGTCTTGCCACTTGCATCCAATAGAGTCCTTGGATCCAAGAGTCGAAACATCGGTCAACGATGCGCTGCAATACGGGAAGAAAAATTGGCCTGTTGGAAGAACGAACCCCCACGCAGGGAGGCTCAAAAACTAGATTCCCCGTCTTTCTAAGGCGATTCTTGTTCCCTTTCTCAGTCTAAGGGCCCTGATAGACCGGAGATATGCGCCGGACTTGGAGCTTTTGAGCTGAAGAATCCAGGGTTTTCGATATAAGGCTACGGAAGAGGCGTTGTCAAAGGTACATTAGTACCTACTTAGTTAGCCCCGGGTTTGTGGATTGTTTGCTCCCTGCGCCTTTGTGTCTCTCATTGCGTGTGAGGCCTGGCGGGATCACTTAGTCCCAGCCAGCCTGCTTTTCCCCGTTGCGAAAGGTCCGTTGTGGCTTGAATGCAGGGATGAAGCAAGTCTCCCAGGCCGGTCGAACCAACGCCGGAGCTAACGACAGCCTGATCCGGGACCCGTGGATCTGGCCAGGTAGTAATTCTGCATCGAATATCGCCAAGAGCAAACACATCTAAATACATTGAACCAATGGCGTGGTACATTTTGGAGGGGCTGAAGATATGGAGGGGGGAATACCTGGGTGTGGGCAGCCTCAGTATTTGGCTGTATCCAATCCTGTTGCATTCCGTGGTTCCCAAAGCTTGTTGGTCGCTACCCGCGAGCTAGGTATGCGAATGTTTGTCAAACAATGCACTTCAAAGAAAGCTAGCGTCTTCGTTGGACACCACTCTTTTTTGTGGTGCAACCTGCCTATGGGAAATGAGGGATTTGAGACATGGCCGCGAGAAGCTATCTACTCCATCTGGGAGTAGACCGCTGGACACCCGAGCTGCCATACCATGATCCGCCTTCGTGCCTCCGGCTTCCGAATCGGCATCACCCCCCACCAAACGGAGCGGGTTCCGGTGCGGGCATCCCAAGCCCGGGGCGAAGGAAGGAGTCCTGCCCGAATCAAGCTCAGCGGAACTCTTTCTTTGACAGCGGTATTCGGAGCCCCATCATTTAAGGACTTGACCACCCCGTCACTCTTCGGTTTGTACGTCGTCGGAAATACAGATTGAAGTCTCACGTCCCGAACAACGAGACCAAGCCGCCGCGGCGACTTTGCTGGTCTCGAAAGACAAACGTATCCAAACCGTTCTCTCAACGTTGTTTCCCTCAATTATGGAGGAAACGCCGTTGCCAGGCACAAACGGAAGGTCCAAACAGACTTATAGAATCAAAACGAGTCACTCGCAAACTCAAAAGGCTACACCCAAGACTGTCGTTCCCCCCTCCCCGAGGAACTCAAATCTCGCCCTACCTCACCATCTCTCGGCACACTCAATCTTTTTATCTTCAAGAGAGGGTGTGCGTGTGTAACCAGAAAGGAATCCAAGGCGAAAACAAAGGAGAGCTTAAGAAGAAAGCAAAAGAAAGGCGAGAGAAGGAACAAGGCCAAGATGCCAGTTCACGTCGGTCGGGTCGTCCCCGAGCCTCAGACGGGGCCGGCGCTTACCCAACCTTTACCTTTATCTCGGGACGTTGTTGATGCTTTTGCTTCAAGAATTCAGGCGAAACTTATGACATTAGCCATTTTGCAACTTTTTGCATTCTACTCGCAGACGCCGCGAATGCAGGCAAACTCGGGACGACAGCGGCCCACGCCTCTCGGCACCGAGCCGGAAAAAATGATAACATCTCTAAGGTGCGTAAGCTAAGTTACGTATTTTCCCGATGGAGAAAAGACGGACTTTTCATCTTGAGCGGCTCGCCGAGAAGGGGTAACCTCCGGTAGGTGAGTCGCAAGACTTGCGATTCAGTTGCTAGGTTTTGGTACCTGCATCATCACGGGCGAACTATGATAAGATAGGGTAGGGTAGGGTAGGCCGTTGAAACTCGCGCAACCATACCTTACCTCAAGGTGAAGATCGAAAACAAAGGACAAGAGAAGAAGGGCAACAACCCAAATCCATGTCGCAAACTTTGACAAGAAAAAAGTCACGATCCCGTTGCCAGACAAACTCCGACATGGAGGATCTTGGTCTGTTGGAACCTTGGAGATGTGGTGGGGAGAGTTGACCTTCTCATCGTGCACTTGCTCATTCGGTGGCACACTTGCGAAAACCGACGATGAATCAACTCAGCTAACACGCTAAAAGCCAAAAAGGGGTGCAAAACGGGTATAACGGCCTCGCAGGAACAGACGGATACAGGCAACGCGAAGAGAAAAGGTTGAGGTAAAATCCTAAGTCAGGTACACCTCTCCAAGTTCAAGTCAAAGAGTCATGAAAATAAACCTTCCGACGCAAGCTCAACGAAGAACATCTTGCGCGCGCGCGCGTGCGTATAAGAGATGCGCAATCGCGGAACGCCGAAAAGAAAGAGAAACTTCAAGATAAAGCACCCCAAAGAAAGAAATAAGCGTCAATTAATCTCTCTTTTCGCTTCCCCCCTTCCGAAACGTTAAAAAGAAATCTCCTAATTAATATACCTCCACTATCCGTACTGCTAGCAAGCCCATTGCCCCCCTCCTCTCGTTGACCTCAAACACCCCCTGCCCAGAAACCCACGCACCACACCAAAAAGTGCCATCCCAACCCATGACACTTGCCATGTTCAGATTCTAGCCTCGACTCGTGACATCACAGAGTCGGACTGGAAGCCCTGTAAATATAACTCTGCCTGTTAAGCCTGTTGTATGGTACCGCAAGCCCCCTCCGTCGCAAGATCCCTTCCATCCGTCCCAACTCCGGCACTAAAAGAAGAGAAGAATGGGCAACATGAAACGCGACTCAACTCTTTTTTACCCTATTCTTCTCTCATACCCCTCCATCTCAAGACCTGCCAAGTCGAACGCCAGTCTCCAACCCACACACCCGTATCCTACTCAATGGCACATAACGCTGGAGAATCTAGCTTAGTCACGCACAATTCCCTCCCGCCAGAGCAACTAAAATCCTACTGAGAGGCTCTCCCTCAAACAGGCAGACCCCGACCCCAGCCAGGCACCCTAGACACCAACCCCAGCGCATAACACGGCCCCCCGGCCGAGACATGTCCCCCCCATCATCGCGACACGCAGATCAGACGCCGCAGCTCGGACCGCTGCTCGGCACCGCAGCTTCTCACCACATAGATTCACCAGCATCAGACAGAGAGGAAGTTCGGCGCAGTGTTGCCGGTATACCTCCTGCCACCCCGACTTTCAGTCAGATGGGGTGACATCGTGACTTGTCATCTGTTAGTGGATCGTGGAACTCCCAGTGTAGAGATGTCACAACATGTCGAATCAGTAAGAACCAAGAAACCAAGCAAAGATAATCCAAAAAAACTGTGTGCACTCTCTACTGGAATTGTGTCTTCCATTTCTTTCCAAGCCATGCTGCGTATCCTTTCAACGGAAAAACAACTCCCTCTAAATGTACAGAAAGGTCGGATCGTAAGATTTTGTGTCATGGTGATGAGGTGATGAGATGTGTGTGTGAGGGTTGTCGGGGAGGGGGGACATTAGAACAATAATATAGAGGGGGAGGAGTTTGCCAGTGTTGTCGTTGATGATGTGTGAGTGTGTGGTATCGAAGCACGGGGAGCGCTGGTTTTCATCAAACAAAAGAAAAAACCATCCACGCCAACCTGCTCATCTAATAACCTCCTGCCAGTTCGTGTAGAATATAACAACCCAAGAAATTAAAAACAGAAAAACACCAGAACACTTTTTGGCGACCCGGGTGAACCCAAAAGCATGGAGACTTGTCGTTGTATGATGTAAAAGGCCCGTGTTGTCCGTATGAGCGCGCGCGTGCATATCCCAATAATCCCTCGGTTGTTTGTCGTCCTTGTCGTCGAAAAGGCATTCCGATTATGAGAGCTCCTGGATGCAGGTCTGAACCTGGGCATCACAGTCGGCCGTGGTGACCCCGTTCAACTTTCCACCGTTGAAAGCATTGAAACAGGCATTCCGTTGAACATCGCAAGCACGCTGCGCCGCATTGGCCTTGGAAACGAACGAGTTGCCATTGACGGAGAATGGTCGGCTGCTATCGCCAGAGTCCGAGACCGCCGGGGCCGCGATTCCGCCGATAGCGTTCGACGTCGCGCCTCCCTTGCCAGATCCAGAAGAAGTGTTACCGTTGCCGTTCTGTCCGGATCCATTGCTGTTGGCCTTGCCATTGTTGGAGGCACCTCCGCCCTGGGTGGGCGTTGGCGTCGCTGCCGCCGGGTCTACCGAAGGAGTCGCCGTCGCGTTCTTCGGATTACTGGCGGCGTCCCCGTCCTGGCCGGAGTTGTTAGCATTGGGAGTCTCCTGTGTGTTTCCGGTCTGGGATTGTGTTGTGGCCTGTCCAGGGGGTGCGCTTCCAGGGAATTGAGGAAATTGGCCGGGGAATTGGCCTGGGAACTGTGTGTTTGGAAATCCTTGAGGGGGTTCTGAGGTGTTGCTTGAGCATTACCTTGACCAGCGCCTCGTCCAGCACCGCCGCGACCGGCACCTCCTGCAGCACCGCCTGCAGCAGCGCCGGCGCCTTGTCTGCCTCCGGCTTGCTTACCTCCACGGGCAGCTCCGCCCTGGTTGTTGTCTTGTATCCGTTAGTACCTCAACTGAAACTTGATGTATCCCTGATGGACTTACTCTGCTGGCCTCCGTTGGCGGCGTTGTTGTTGTTGTTGCCACCTCCGTTGTTACCACCGCCGCCGCCGTTTCCACCAACGGTGAACTTGTTGCAGTCATCCTGGGCACCACGCTGGGCGACGGGCATCAGAACGGGCTGATGGTTGGAAGCACTAGACATGGTGCAGACACGGTAGTTTCCGGCGGGGAGACCTCCAGTGACGGTAGCCTTCAAGTTGCCATTGCCATCGCCGGCATCGTTGATACCCTTGAAGAAGACAAACTTGGAAGCGTCCAGGGGAGTGTTGGGCGTCAAGGAGTTACCCATATCCTGTACAGTGACGTGAACGTGGCCGATGATGGTACCGCCGCCGCTAAGATCCTGGGGAGCCGAGTAGTAGGTAGACTGAGCGTCAGTGAAGGAGCCGGCTTGCAGGTTGTTGACCTTGAGCTCGACATCAAAGTCCTGGTTGGCCTGGATGTTGCCGTTGTGAGGGGGGTTGTTGATGACGGTAGACACCATCTTGGTCTGGGCGGGGATCTTGCCCATGGGGATACCGTTGCAGGAACCGCCAGTCTTCTGCTCACCATCGGTGAGGGTAGAGCCGGAGCAAACGTTGATAAAGTTGGCATTGTCGCTGCAAAGCAGCTGGTTAGCGTGTTTCGAGGGTTGCCTGTGCTGTGTATGTGTAAATACTTACGTCTTCGAGTTGGCTTGTTGGGCGTTGGGCTGTCCGGCCTGCTGCGAGCCCTTTTGCACCGCGTTCGTTTGCAAACACAGAGCTCCGTTGTTACCAGCGTTGGCATTTCCACCCTGGTTTGCGTTTCCACCCTGGTTTCCGCCTTGTCCACCACGGTTACCACCACGTTGTTGACGCTTGGCGAGGGCGGCGCTCAAAGGCGAGGCATCGAGGAAAGCGACAGAGGCCTCGGCGACGACAGCCATGCCCGCGAGGGCGGTGATGAGCTTTTGAATCTGCATCTTGTCTCTTTCTTGTTGATCGATGGGGATAAATCCGAGGGAGTTGTCGACCGAGTCGCTATCAATAAAATACTAGATTGTCGTTCGAAAGGGTTGGTTCCAGACCGAGGAGCGAACAAGAGTAGAGTACGAAAGGAACGGTCACAGACACCTGAATACGTAGCACAAGCTGAAAAGAAATGAATGAATGAATGTGAAGACACACTCCCAGCGTGAGGCAACAGGATGAATGGAAATAAAAGTAAAGGGTGGAAGGCGAAAAGAATGATCGAGACTGAGCGCTGCTGGGGATTAAGAAGGGAGAGGCCGAGACAAATATGCGATCAGTGCCAAGCTTTCAAGTCTTATATGCACAGGGCTGTGGTTGCAGGCTGGTGCCGGTTCGACCAAGGGGTCGTATGAACGGAGACAGGCTCCATGGCGGCTTGGGGAGGAGGAATCGTCTCCACGAGTCCAAAACGCGGCGCAGGGGAGATGGGAGAGGAGGAGAAGGAGGAGGAGACAAGGGCTGACAGGAGCCCGTCTGCAGACTACCTAGTATCTAGCCATACACCATACTACTGAGTATACCTTACGGATAGTACACGGCTCAAACTGTTGGCCGGGGGTGTGAGTACATGGATGCTGCTTAGCATCTGATGCCCGTGCGGGCAACTGGCAGACCCGCAGTGGGTGACGAACCGGGGGGTGGGAAAAGGTAATGAATGGGGGTCTGCTCTCTGTGTGCAGGTGGCCGTGGAGGGATGAGAGAGAAAGAGAGAGACTGGGTAGGTAGCATCTGTCTGATGAGATGGTATGCGACAACTAGTTGACAAGGGCAGACGCCTCCAGGCTCCGAGAAAGTAGGAGGAGGAAGAGTAGGGATGATGGATCGGGGGGTTGAGCGAAGAGACGGGAGAATAGAGATCTGAGCTTTGGCAGGGGTGGTCGAGTTTAGCTGCATGGATGGGACGGGAACGGCGACAAAGATGTTGGTCAGAGGCGTAGTGTATGAAGAGTCTCCGTGGGTAAGTTGTGCAAGGAACGGAGTAGTGTAGACGGATAGAAAAAGGGAGACAAGCTACAGATGAGCAGGGGATGTCGTTGTCCGAGACTGGGAAAGGGTGGGCACCCTTGACGGACGGTTCCCGACTTCTTCAGGATGGCAGGTAACGAAGTTGAGTCGAACAGGGCGGCTCGGGTAACGTCAGTGTGGTGTCTCTAGTCTCTGTGGCAGGTGTCTACAACACAAGTATTGGTAGGGGTTAAAAATGCGAAGTAAAGAAAAAGGTTGTTGGCACCAGACGTGGACGACAGTAAGAGACTACGCAGTGAGGCAAGAGTAAGGTATGGCAAGGGTAAGGATAAGGTAGTTGGAAGGAATCCCCCGTCCGGTGGTGGCTTGTGCCGTCGCGAGGTCTGGGAAGGTCTGATGCGGCTCCTGTCGTCGCAGAATGGGGTCATGGAGTCCCCACCTGGCCCCGGCGCGGCTTAGCGAGCCAATAGCGGTGCGTGCTGTCTAGCACATCAGGCAAATGGCGTTTCGCCCGAGGCGTCGATGAAGCGAAACGAGACACTGGACGACATTTTTGTGCTCTTGCCGTCCCTTAAGCGCGGCACTCTACGGAGTGCCTCGTCGCCGTACTCGGCCAACGTATCGTCACCGTCCAAGATCCCGACCGTACTGAGGTAAGCTTGTAAGGCGCATTCTTTCCACAACCACCCACGGGTGCTCGATTGCTGGCTATCTGAGCGAAGCCTCCTCCGTCCTAATTTCCCTGGTGCACTGGCAAAACTGAGCAGTTCGCTCCTCGATGCCTGCACCGTCGCACGTCAAGTTGCACTCATCAGCTGGCAGATTTGTGACCGTTAGGCCAACGTCCGTCAGGACAAGCATCTATTCATACGTGGTCTCCACGGACTGTTGGTAGTGGACCGATATGTGAGAGCCGCACCTTGTCGAGACAAATGGTACACTGGACTGCGGATGCGTATGCAACTGAATTTGGCTCATGAGCCATGAGTCGTCATGGGTCTAGCTCCTCATGCTAAGCCTTTGAGGATCGGCCATGATTTGCCTCCGGACGCGGGCTTTCCTGAGAAGCCTAGCACGCTTGTATTGGTGCCAAGACTGGCCACGCAGAAGCAAAGCTGTTGCTGTTTGCTGACAGCGCGCACACATCATCATGTTCGCGATGGGGGTTCTTTTGATTCACGTTACCGCTTGAAGATCCTCCGAGCCGCGCTGTGTTTCTTTCCCACGGTGCTTTGCGGGTACCAGCGACACGACAACGGTCTCAAGCTTGGCCGGGAGAAAGCGGCAATGTGGATGATTGGCAACGGACTGTTTAGACGGGTGAGACATGCCGTGCTAGTGCGACCGCCGGCCAGCTACACCAGAACATTAACATTGACATTGACATTGCCTGTCATTTCTGGCGATTCTCTCTATCAGTCAGTTCGTGTCTGCGACTTTGCATTAGAATGGAAGCGCCCGTCTAATTCCGGTGGGCGATATGCAACGCATCAACTCCACTGCATTTCGTTCCACTTCAAAGCTTGCCCTTATGGAATCCGTCCCGCAGATAATGGTGGGATAGTGTATCGTGTGCCTCGTCTGCATCGCGGGCGAATGCCTCGTATCATGTATGTGCTTGGCCAGAGGTGCACGGAGGCTTTTCGGCGGAAGGGCGGCGGAGCCTATCAAAAAACCTAGTTGGGCTTTTTCTTGCCGTTTTGCAGGAAGTGGAAGCAAACGAGACGCACCTCGCATACGGAGTACGTTGGCGTTGCTGGCCGGAATGTGGAGTTGGCGAAGCGAGCGGAAAACCAAGGTCAGCAGCGGGCGTGCAGCAATGATGGTATCAAACATCCAATAAACTTAATCTGTTATTCGGCAAGTTCGGATGACGGCAAGGCCCCCTGGGTTGACCAGTCACGGTACCGTTGATTGTCGGTTTGAGAAAAGAGGGCGAGCAGCAAAGGGGTTTCCAGGGTGAGTGGATGAGGGAAAAGAAAAAAAAACTTGACTTGTCGGTGTGGTCCACCGTACCTTACTGCGGTTGGAGCGTCGGGGATGATCTTCCTCCCGTCAAACGTCGAGTGCCATGGAACCCATGAAGTTGCCAAGGAAGGAGTTAAGGAGTATCCGTACCTTCCTTACCTTACTGATAGTACAAGGCAATGGAAGGTGCGCAAAGGAACCAAGAAAGACACTAGGTACCTACCTTACTCCGTAGGTACACATTTACGGAATTGTGGGATTGAAAGGTGCGCCGTCTTCTTTCCACTGGTGCCTCCCCTCCTATTATCAAAACGGAGGCACGTACGTACCTGATCTTTACGTCTCGTTCCTGACACTTCCAATTGCAACTGGAAGGAAAGCATGGCGAGGTGAAAGGAGGGCACCTTCCACGCCCCAGCAGGAGTGCCAAGCGCCGTTTACACTCGGTACCTGCAGCGGCCCAAGACCCGTGGAGATCCCCGACTCCACTTGGGTCGCCAAAACAGGAAAGGTTGATTATCTCATCCCCTCTTACCACGTTTAAGGTTGTCCTTAGCATCCCGCCCGCCAGAAACCCGCCCCACCACCGCAGCCCTGGAAGAATTGCAAGGGGAAGGGGTGTCCCTTGTCAACGGTGCTGCTTCACCTCGACTTTCGAGTCTTTTCCCCCTCCCCCTTCTTCTCTCCCATGTCATTGTCCACCGAATCCTTGGATATCTGCCGCCCCCACCGTCAACGACGACACCAACCAACCTCTCACCCTCACCTGGCACCGAGTTCACCCCTTTCCCCCTTGCCCCCTCGTTCGTTGGACAACCGGCCAGTCCTGCATCAGCCATCCGAGCAAAAGGTTAATCTGATCTTCCTCATGGCCGACCCTAGCGCGCGAGATGCTTATCCATGAGATGATGGTTTCGATTTTCATCTCGTCTACTATTTTCTGCTGTCAACCCAAGTGCTCGAGTCGAGAACTTTCCTTTCTGGGCTGCCAATTGTCGGACATTTTGCAAACGACGCTGAGTTTAATGCTATTGATCGTCCACACCTAAAATTGCCCTACAACGTTTTGCTCACTGCACTGACAGATCCGCCATTGTCATCGTTGGAAACATATGCTCGGTCTTGATCCCGCCATTCAAACTTCTACTTTTACTTACGGATCCCACTGATACCACATTGTGTGGATGACTATGCCGATTCTTTTGATGGGTACGGCCTGTCTTCTCGCCGATTGATCCTCGAATACGGCACCCACGGCCCACGGCACCACATGACGATGCCTTCGTGCCCTCGCCTGCGTCTGGCAACGAACGGCACGGCTCTACGGCTTGATGCTTGAAGCTGCATCGCAAAAGATCACCTGGCGAAACCTCGAATTTCCACAGACGCACCCAAATGACCGGCACCACAGCCGACGCCTCCCCCATATTCGTCTCATCCCTTCCGAGATCCCGTAAACGAGCAGATTGTTTTCCCCCTGAGATGCCATCCGACTCCAACATCAATTAAAGGGCCTGTCATCAATCTTCCCTCATCTGGATCCGAGCCACCGGGGTTGCTTGCGGTGGACTCGTGGAGTGAGAGTGCTAGTGTGTAGTGTGTGCGGTGCCCCTGTCGCGAACCTCCACTTGCGCCAAGGAGGCGCACCATCCTGCGACACGAGGCTGAGTTTGAAGCCTGTGCCAAAAATCCAATGGTGAAACAGGTTCACCTCAACTTCCGTCCATTTGTCACTTGGGCCAACCGGCGCAACCTCGTCTTCACCTTCAACTCGCAGGCATCTTCCTCGGATCCGGCACGCAGACCTGCCTTCCATCCCAGCTCGGGAAGACGAGTTGAAACCCGTCGACTGTCACAGAGGCAAACGCCTTGTACTATCTATCGTCGCTCATTGCCTGCACCATGGTGGCCACGCTCGCCCACGGCCCAGTCACCCAGCTCGGTTGAACCGTCATCGCAAACTTGAGATGCAGAACCCGTGCCAATCCCGTTGCGTTCACTGCCATGCACACAGGATGCGCCAATCTCCTTGGATGTATTGCTCGTCCGGCTGCTCTCGGACCCCCCGGCAAGGGCTGTCATCGAACTTCACTTGTCAGACGTCACCTATCATCCCAATTGTTCTTCTTTGCCGTCACGGCTAGACCTCCAACCCGTTCTTAGTCTGATTCCAAATTCTCCACCACGAGAGGGAAATGTGTTCAAGTCACGCCACTTTCTTGTAGCCAGGCAATGTTTGCCGACTACGCCTCTGGGAAACAGCTCTTCCATGTGAATCAAACCTGGCTGCTTCAGCCGTTGCGGACGCCCTCTCTGCTGACGAAGGCCCGGCCAAGAATTTGTCGCGACCAGTGTGATCAACATTATTCCGAGTCTTCTACTCAAGGCAACTTGGCAAGTCTGTGAGCTGCCGCGTGGCAGCTGTCACGATCTTTAGCACTACTACGGCAGATGAGCCTAAGGTGAGCCTCGTTTCGTCATTGGACATGTCATTATACCAGCCCAGCATCCAGAAATGTTTACTACTAGGCTCTAGGTCACGAAATCAAATACACACAGAGGACCCCGGCAGAGCCAAGCTTTCACTGCATCAAAACACGTTTTGCTGTGTGATAAACGAGGGTCTTGTACAGAAAGTCGCGCGGAGCAAACAGCGCAACATGCTTGGCGTCTCATCTCATAATCTTACAAGTCTTCCATGACAGGTTCAACCGTCTTCGCCTGGTCTTGGTATGCTGCCGCGATGAGGTCCAGCCAAGCAGCCATTCTCACACCCGCGCGGGCGACCTGGAGCTCAATCACAGGTGCCGCCTTTTGGAAGTACTCGCCGCTAAGTTCTTGGCCGACAATAGCTCGCGGACCCTCTGGGAATACTAATGCAAGAGTCAGTTTTGACGTCGCCCTTCCGGGTTTTGGGGGGCGCCGATGACTCGGGAATCGACATACCGTGGGTGCACACGAAAGCGTTTCCCTCTCTCGCCCACTCCAGGCCGGTAGCGTTCACGTTGTTGAAATCCAGACTCTTGAGCCACTCTGCCTTGTGCGCAGCAAACTTTCCAGTCTTGACCTCATCAGCAAGCTCATCCGCCCATTTCTTCGCGTTGTCGTAGGGCCTCCGACGAGAACCTCCAATCAGCTTTTCGGCAATGGAGCTGTCCCAGACGTGGTGCAGGTTGTAATCGGAGCCCTGCCATTTGACGTGGATGCCGTTGCCTCCCCGAGCCACATCTTCGTTATGGAGAGGCTGATGCATGTCGCCGATGAAGTGCACGACGAATCTCGCCGCCTGGTTGCGTTCCCACCCGCTCAGCTTCGGATCGAGAGACCGAGCAGTGTAGTTTGCGAGTGCCGTCACGACGCAACCTTGATCTTTGCAGTCCCGCTCGAGGTCGACGCCGCAATAGTCGGGCGGACTATCTTTGGCGTCGATGAAGTGGAAGGGCCCGGTGAAGTGTCCCCAGCGCGTGTACCGGATTGTGTCGGCCCAGGTGGCGACGCCAGCAAGGTAGTGCTCGGAGTCATTACGCAGCAGGTCCTGGAAGAATACCTCGGTTGTGTTGGCGACAAAGTGGCTGGCTAGGTACGCAGTCGCAATGTGACCCAGACCTGGCAAGTCAAGTCGGTCAGCGAGGGAGCTCGAGGCACTTTGCAGCTCGAGGCCATTTTGAAGCTATCGTGGATATAGGGAATCGATGACATACTTCCCCACGCAGCAACCCCGTGCAGAGATGCACCGAGGAGTGCAACGGTGCCCGAAAGCCTCATGATGGCTTGCGATTTCTTACTGGTGAGTATGCACTGAGGTGCGATTAGGCTTCACTGTTTTGGGACTATATTTCGGGTCCGTCAAATTGACTGAATGACGACAAGCAAGACAGGGACAGGATGGACTCGAGATTATATGGGAGCTTGACGCGTGGTCGGGTCACCGGTCTTGGGGACGGGAGCTATGCACGCCAGCTCACGTTAACGTCAACACGGATGACTGGCGCTGTGCGGGCCGCTGGTGTAGGCCCCGCGGCAGAGGTGAGTTGGCCGAGGAACGCGGGGCCGGGGGGTGCTCTCGCCCGTGACCTTTCACACCCGCCTCAGCCACGGAGGGCGAATCATGGCGGTGCATGGAGGGGACCACGTGAAACACCACTTGGGAGGGGGAATGCTGACGATCGGCGGATGTCCGGTGACCGCTGGAATGCGGAATCTCAGCCTACCTGATCGTGCGGTGCGCCTCTGCTTCTGTGATTGGAGACAGATTTTTAGACTTTTGGCTGACGGCTTTCGCTGCATGCATTCGTACATGTTATCTGGACCATACGAGCGGTTCATCTCGAGATTGGTGCAGATGCAGATGCAAATGCGCAGAAGCATTTTGGAAGAATTACACAAGCCCAGGTTGTCAGAGACTCAGCTCCAGCCTCCAGCAGGTGAGATGACCAAATCAGGCCTCTCTATTGGCGCAAGTCTCTCAGCTCGACATTTTCTCCGTCATTGGGCCCCTCCGAAAATAGGACCTTTGCGGCGGTCAACCCACTCTGCCCGCCAAATTCTTTCCAAGTTTTCCTGGAGTGACCCTTGCTGAGTGCTCAACCTACCCCCACTAATTGCTCTCTTCGTCAACCAGCACTCCACGACGCCAAGGCCGTTCTTGGTCTTTTTGGTTATGTCATGCGGCGGCAGGGTTTCTTATCGGATGCGGTCTGCGATAAGAAATGCGATAACGGGAGAAAAGCAGAATGCTGCACTCGGATTGGACGAGACGTGAGCGCTATCAGTCCCCTCTACCCGTGCCGCACCAACAATGTCTTGTCTGCGTGACTCTCCATCGAGAAAACCATCCCACTTGACCCCATTCCAAAGCCCACCTGACCGAGGAACGGCACAAGAGAGAAGAGCTTCCCCCAAAACCTATCTGTCGCTGCGGCTCTTCTTACCCATTCTTTTCACCCTTCACGTTTGTTATTGTGAGCTTCACCAAAGTCGCATATCGAAAACACACACACAATGGCTTCTGTTGCGGTTACGGCCTTTGCCGCCTTATCGTCCACTCCAAAAGTCGAAGAGGCCCTGTCGGGAATCTTTGGCAGCATCAGCTTGACCGCGTGGATATGTCTCCTTGTACGTCCTTCTTTCTCTGTGCGAAGGTCACGCGACCTCGGATCACGACTTTTTTGCTCTGCATTTTCTGTCCAAGTAAACTGACCATTCTTATCTACGCACAATAGCTTCCTCAGCTCCTCACAAATTACAAGTCGCAAAGCGCTGATGGCTTGTCCATGGGCTTCTTGATCATCTGGTTGATTGGCGACGTGACGAATCTCATGGGTACGCAGAAAACCACCTCTCCAGCTCTTGCATTTTTTTCTCCTGGCGCTCTTGTCCAATGTTCCATGTCATCTGCGCCTTGCGAGTTTTCTCCTACACCGCTACCGTTCTCCAAGAAAAAAAATGCGCCTATTGTCATACCGAAAAATTTCTCCAACCACCAACACCAACACTACCAATGCCATGAAAAGAAAATTTAACCTTTTGACGCGTGCATGCTCCCGCTAACAAAACCACCTACAGGCGCTCTCTTCACCCACCTCGCTCCCACAGCCGTCGCCCTCGCAAGCTACTTCTGCTTCGCCGACCTCGTCCTAATCTCCCAATGCGTCTACTACAACACCAAGAACGCCCGCCACGCATCCTCCCGCCGCCGCTCCTCCGCGCCCGTGACCGCCACCGGCGCGAACCCGACCGAAGCACGCGAAGATGAACCCCTCCTCGCTCCCCGCCGTCGTAGCTCTTCTGCAGCCGCCGGCCTCCCCGGCTCGCAGCGCCGTCACGCTCACCACGAGGAGAGCTCGCTCGACCCCCTGCGCAAGATGGTCACCGGCGAGGACGACACGCCCGACAGCAACCCCTGGCTCCACAACACGCTGAGCATCCTCGCGGTATATCTCGTCGGCGCGGCGGGCTGGTTCCTCTCCTACAAGGCCGGCGCGTGGGACGCCCCCGACAGCGACACCGGTGCGGGTTCCGGCGCGGGCTCCCCCGCGGCGGCGGACGGCACCTGGGAGAAGATTGGTCTGGCGCTGGGCTACTTCAGCGCCGTGTGCTACCTCTGCGCGCGCATCCCGCAGATCATCAAGAATTACAGGGAAAAGTCGTGCGAGGGGCTCGCGCTGCTGTTTTTCCTGCTGTCGCTTACGGGGAACCTGACGTACGGCGCGAGTCTTGTTGCGTTTAAGCAGGACCGGGCGTATTTGCTCAACGCGCTGCCGTGGTTGCTTGGGTCGCTGGGCACGATGGTGGAGGATTTTGTGATTTTTGGGCAGTTTCACATGTATGCGACCAAGAGGGAGGGCAAGAGGGATGATGAGGCGTAGGTGAGTGGTTTGGGTTGCTTGGTGTGTTGACTGCATGATGACGGGGAGTGCTTTTCTCTCCGTTGTAGCGGGGATGCGCGTTGGGGATTTGCATGTTGACGGGTGTGGACTAGACGCATTTGAGAGATGAAGGTCTGGGGGTGACGCTGCATTGAGAGGAAGTGTGGACTGTATCATTACGGGTTTTCCGTTTTCCTTTTGGGGAGCATCTTGTGTTCGACATGGCGTTAACAGAGGTTTGCGGGTTACATTTCGGGATTTGCATGGTCACGGGGGTCTCTGTTTCCAACCCATTTGTTTACCCATCATGATGGCACATATAATGATAGCTTTTTGCCTTTTCTTTTACAACCAGTATTAAGTTCTACAACGTCTTGCGATAGCTTCTATGGTGAATCTGTGATTGCGAATGACGCCTAAGGAAAGGTTATCTAGATGGGGTTCTTCTGGGCCGATGATATCCGTACCCGATTCATCACGGGTCATTGGATTGAGGAAGATCCAAGTCACGCGTTAAGGGCATGACTCAAAATGCGATTGTGACTTACTTTCTAAACCAAGAATGATGATGTTCGTTGGTAAGATTTGAAGTGTGTTACGTAAGAATAAAAAAAAAGGGGGGGGGATGGGTTGGTTGATTGGTATAGATCGAGGCTCTGCTATCTCTGGACATTAGCGACGCGACGAGGTGAGCGGAAGAAAGGGAAGGCTTAGAGGTGGTAGGAGAGATGTCCTCTACGGCGGTCACCCTTGGAGGGGTCGGAGGGGGAGTGTTCGGAGTGTTCGGGACCACCGATATGGTGGGCAGTGCTCGGGACCGGAGGTTTTTACTCACACGACACGAGGCGAGGTCCGGGCCGGGAGGTTTGACTTGGGCTGGGACGGAGCCTGGATACGTTGACATGGCGTAATCGTGGACTTGAGGTTGGCTTGGTGCGTGATCGTGGTCAATGTAGTCTACTCTGAGTTTCTGATGTTGATAAAGGGCTCGAAAAATACTGCCGAGATAGCAGTAGGTGTTGATATGTTGTTGAGACCTTATGACATGACGGCCATCTCCATTGAAATTTTGTGGAGATGAAGCTCTGACGATGGATCTTCGACATTATATGGAAGTCCTTCGAGGGGTTGTTACCCCAATAGCTTCCGCGAGAAATGCACTTGAGTATGTAGGGAATTTGGGGCAGCGAAATCAAATACATTGTGAGCGTATCTACTACTAGCCAAACACCGGCCTTCGTCTCGCCCCGAAGGGCACTCTTCAGCCTCTTGGTCGATTCGCTTACTCGGTGCGCGATGCATTGGGTAAGTACACATTTAAAGGGCGGGCTCCGTTGTGTGAGATCGATCGCGGCAAATGTCTCGTCCGCCCACGCCAGGCGGTTGAACGGCTCGTACTGGTCGTTCCACTGCGAGGTGGTGCTTGAGCGAGTTTCTGGCGGCTGAGAATTGATCTGCCCGTACCGGGACGCCGGACACCGGATACCGGATCTCTCTTCCGATCACTGCCCGTACTCTGAGCATAAGCTCCGAATATACCTCCAGAGACGAAGGATTGTGAAGACCTTATTGGCTTGAAGACATCATGTCGGGGGGATGGGATCGTCTACGTTGGTTATAATAGGAGGCTCCCCTCAATTGACAACCTTGATGACGCTACTTCAGTGACCTTATCCTTGTAGATCAAGAACGCACGTGCTGGAACAGAAAGTTCTCTCATGACAGTTATCCTATTCATTTATACTCATATCTCATGCCGAAGCTGGCCCGGCAGGCTTCCTAGCGTAGATGGAATGGCTGCTGCCATTAGTCAAGGAACTCAAAGCACGAAGCGGGTTTGAAACTCACACCGGGAAGTACGCATGAATGCTCCGATCGCTGAACTCCTTGCGCACCTGCATCATGAGAACCAAGACCTCCTCTCTAGACCAATTCAAGGCCCTGGTAAACGGAGCCATGCAAAAGCCCTCCCAGCCAGCAACCAGATTCTCGTGGGTCCAGACCCCAAGCTCCCTATAAAGGGCATCTCTCGGCCAAGGATTCGTCGGCCACTTAAACCTCTGTACAGTCACATCCTCAAAGCCAACCTTTGTCAAAGTCTCTTGAAGTGCTTGTGCGGTGTGATAAGGGCGACCGAAGATGTTGGCAGCCTGTTCCAGCATGCGAACCGACTTGATGATTGCAGACGTCTCCTTGAGGGTGCCGTCATCGGAGAGAGGGCAGGGGTCGATTTCGTTTAGCTCGAGGTATCCCCCGGGGCTAAGGTTCCTGGATTTAGTTGTTTAGCTTCCACCCGCGACTGTAGATGAGCAGGGATGAAAAACTCACTCGAAGCACTTGCGAATGAAATCTTCCCAGCTCTTGACCGACGAGGTCATGACCCGACTGTGGATGTAGTCGAATGGCTGTGAGAATGTCCAAGTGTCCTCGACGTCGTCAATCTCGAAGCGGACATTGGGAGGGGTGCTATTGGCGATCAGCTGCTTCGCCTGCGAGAAGGAAGAGGTGGAAATCGCACTAGTTGGGCCATGTGGCAGATAGATCGACTCCGAGAACCTGAAATGGGAGTGAGTAAGACGTCAGACCATGAGATTCCCGGTGCAGTCAAACTTACTTCAGCCTCGGGATGCTCATCGCCAAAGTCAATCGCCCAAATGCCCGTGCCTGTGCCGATATCAAGGGCACGACGGACTCCAGAGCCAGCTGCATTCGGTGGAGCCGTTCCGAGTTTGTTGTCAAAAGTCATGAGAAAGAGGTTATGTGACAGGTCTACGGGGTTTCCTGGATTAGCCCCAGACGGTTATGGCTGAGTTGCGCTTACCAAGTCTATCGAGCTCCCGTTCGTCGTTGGGAAGTGCATATTCTACTTGCGTAAGCCGGAGATACAACCTCAAGTTTAATGCGATGCGGAACTCACTGCCGTCTTTGTACTTGTGATACGTGCGTCCGTTCTCTATGCGGTAATCGAGAATCGAACTGCTTACACTCGTGCTGGAAGACGCAATGCTCTGAGACACTTGTCATTAAGTTGCTCCTCACAATCAGTGGGTTTCTCAAGAAACTTACGGGTCCAATGGGTGAAGCGTCCTCATTGTGAATCTGAGTTCACGATTAGCAACAGCTCTCAGAAAAGATACACGGGCCTCAGAAAGACCTCATCTGGAATAATAGCGTCGATCGTATCATCGCCATAGTTTGGGGGCGAGTTAGGCGACGATTTCGGAGAGGATTTGGGCGGAGAAGGTGCCATCTTCGTCGCGATCTAGGCGGGCGAGTAATGTGGGGTGGAACGAAGATAATGCGTAAAGTTCTCTCTTTTCACTTCCTCATCGTATTTATATCTGCGAAACTTCTTCTATCACAAATTACCCCTCTCTTGGCGCGTGATGGTTATGCATGCCGTCGGCAAGCAAGTCCTGTTGGTACGATTCCTGCATGAGCATCTCCATATCCGGAAGGCCAACATGGAACAACCAACAAGTGTTGACAAGGTCAGCCGGCGCAGTCCGCGTCATTCCTTGTTACACTCTAAAAGAATCGACACAATGAATCAAAAAGGCGGAATAAAGTCACAGGGCTTGCGAGCGGGTTCGATCAGTTTGTCAACCCGATTGGTCGGACATAATCTGTCATGAGCGCTCGCTGTACTTCCTCAGTGGGCCTGCAAGGATATCCACTCGAGCAAATCATCTCAAGGGCAGATTCATCTATTTATGAAGATATCTTGATGGTATATTGCACGGCATAGAGGGGGTGGGAGTGGTATGTAGCTCTTAGAGACAACTAACCACGGCCCGTCCGGAAACTTCTCCTTTCTCGAGCTGGGCCATGATCTCGGGAACGTGTGAGAAGTTGAATAGATCAATGGCAGCCCGTATCGTACCCTTCTCAGCTGCTTGAAGCAGCTCCGTCATTTGCTCTTCCGTCCCGACCATGGCACCCTTGATTGTCAGAGCTAGTGCGAACGTGTCAGCCTTCGTCTTCACTCAGAGAGCCTGCGGTCCAGAGGTAGAGAACATACCTTTTAGGGCACACTGAGCAACTGAGATGGGTAACTCGAAATCGTTTCGAGGTAGCCCGACACAAACGATTGTCCCCATCGACCTCAAGAGCTTTGGCGCAATCCGATAGGCGTCCTCTGAACCGGGAACCACGATGACAGCATGGGCTCCCTCCCCGGTCAGACTAATGATCGACTTTTCCACATCGTCAGTTGTATAGTCAATGAATGCATCTGCTCTACTCTCCAGGTACTTCCGTTTCTCATCTCCCGTGTCTACCGCGATGACACGGAACCCCTTGAGCTTAGATGCGATTTGCACTCCAAGATGACCAAGCCCTCCTCCAGCGCCTTGGATCACGACCCAGTCGCCTTGAGACAAGTCATTGTCCAGCATCGAAAGCGCGCCCATCATCGTGAGGCCCGCACAAAGCAAAGGTCCCGCCTCCTCGTCGCTCATTCCCTCCGGTATCAGGGTCAAATATCTCGAGTCAGCGACGACGTATCGCTGTAGGGTTCCAGGACGGTGCTTGCCCGTATTCAACTGCTTGGAGCAGTTGTTGGGGAATCCGCGCGCGCATACGGAGCACTCTCCACAAGCGCTGTAAAGCCACTTGACTCCGACCTTCTTCTTCAAGAGTGACTCTGAGACGTTTTCTCCCAATTTCACGACTCTGCCGATACCTTCATGGCCTACGATGGGATCGTAAGCACCCCAACCACGGAGCGCTCGGACTTCTGACCCGCTAAGAAGATGGCCATGGAGTTAGAGAGTTGGTTTTGGTGAGAAAGGTGGCTGTCTTTCAACTTACCACAATCCAGTGAAGTCAAGTTGGACGAGAACTTCAAACGGCCCGGGGGTTCCGACGGGGACATTCTCGCGAACAACGACCTTTGCATCAGGGCCGGGGTTCTCAAAAAGAACTGCTCGTTGCAGTGTAGGAATATCGGAGCTCATCTTGCTTGAAAGGTGACGTCGCAATAAGATGTCTGGAAAGTGGCTCTTGAATGTGTCAAGTGAACGTTGGAGTGGTGTCTGGGGGGTCAGACGTCCAACGGAGTTTGTTACCTCGGGAATAGTGGGGTGTACCCCGCGCCGGGAACGCACACGGCAGTCAAGAAAACGGGAATAGTGGATCACATCACGGACCATAAGCGGCGCCGGTTAATCGGGAGATTGCTACGTCGAAACTCAATTAACTTCATACAGTTGATTTTTGATTATGGAAACTACCCAGTATGCGACCATTATCGCCTCACAACTCCTTTCTGTATCAAAGCAAAACCATCAGCCATACTCATTTCTACTTTCAATACATTGCCTACATACCCAGACGCGAGTAGATGTAAAAGCTTAGCAAGTCCAGACATAAGTGCACTTGGTGCCAGCAGGGACGCAGCCCGTCTTTCCTGCGTTGCCGTCACCAGAGAAGTGTCCGTTCTGGTTGCCGCAAACCAGCGTAGGGCTGGTGTACTGGTCGTCGATTTCGCACGTGAGGTCGTTGGAGCATGTGCCGGAAAGGTTCCAGGTCTCCGCGAGGGCCAAAGGCGCCAGGAGAGCGATGATGGCGAAGAACTGCATCTTGTATGTAGATGGAAAAGCAATGGGCTGGCACTTGTAGAGAAGTTGAAATGAGGGGCTGAGATTGAGAATGATGCTGTAAGTATTTGACAGTTTAAAGGCTTCTTGCAACTTATAAATCTCCTACTGTTCTCCTTTTTTCTTTCTTCCCGCATTTTACTCAACATGAATTTCAATTGCTAAGCGGCCTTCGAAACGGCGGTACGAAGCGAGCCATTGCTGGGAACATTAAAAGCCTGACTCGTCCAGGTAGATCATCATTTACGGTGTAAGCGAGGGGGTCTTAGAGGTGAGGGCCCTCAAGCGGGTTTACGTCTGGTCTGTTGAGTGCTGACTCGCTGATTCTTTGACGGACATCAGCCGCAGGGAGGTACGCGTACGGTGTGATCCACCTCGCCCTCAAGCATTTTACTTATGTATCACTATCGGTGCGAATGGGAACATGATCTCTCCACAATGATCAAAAATCAATTAATTTCTTTAAGGGGATTACTTTACGAGCCGAAGGAACAGCGGTTAACTGCGACGCAGTCGGAAGTTCTCAACGATTTCGGAGCATCGGCTAGGAGTTTGGCTAAGACCCACAAACTCTAACATTAAATAATCGCTGTTTTGGTATGACAATTGCTTGCTTAAATACCATCGTATTCAGTACGACAAATCCGCCTTTCAATCGGAATCAGGAATGCTTGTATAGCCTTGACTCGCTTCTGGCCCATCTTCCCGGTGGGAGTTCCAAGGTGGGAAACATCCCTTATTGCCGAATTCCCATATAAAAGACGAGGCGTGGGAAAAGAAAAACCCGTTCCTAGTCGCCAGCAATTGTCAATGATGTATTCAATGAGGCACTGGAAGTTTCCTCAATGGAAGGCACAGTGTATCACCTACCTGAGCTTTTCCTATCTCCCCGTGTCCAATCGAGGACTCTTACAATACGATAAATTGTCTATTTTTGTCCCGTGTGTACTACCTAAAGAGGCCCAAATGCAGCAATAATTACACAAGCAGACTTGTCACGGAATACCTGTGGCCTCTTTCCCATGAAGAACTCACAGACCCAAATTATCCTTACGGAGTCATGAATTAAGTTCTCGTTGTGGGTCAAGTTCGGAAACCCCCCACTTGCGGCACGCCGAGTTGCGGACGGCCGAAGTGGGAGAAAGCAAGCCGGTAATCTGAAAGCCATAGATGGTAGATTACGTTTACGAAGTTACACAGGGATTTAAAAAAAAAGAGTTCACCTCGGTAGGCTACATCTCTTGGTGCTCATGCTGGAAATCGAAGTCGAAGCCTGTCGTCGAGTAGGCTGTGGGCGTAATTGATTGTTGACCTTGAATCACTCCACCACCCAGTTATTTTGACCTGACCCGTCGACCCAGACGGGCGCCTACTGACTGGTGACAGGAATGGGATTGAGAGGGGGTATATAGGATTCTTGTATATTCAGGTGGAAGGTACGTCTAGATGTTTTCTATTAGGTCACAGAATATTCACCTGAGTATTCGGTAATAAAGCCTAGAGTATTCTGTTGATGGCGAGGCATCAACCTCTGAAGCTCTGAAGTAGGCACACAGTACATTCATAAATATGCCTACTAATAATGGGTGCTTCGCCCGATGGAATGATTCAACACCATATATTGCTTGAGAAAAATGATGAGCAGAAAATGGAGGCAACTGGCATCTCCATTGTCCATTCGCCCAAGAAACTACAGTCAGAATAAGTTGCGAAGCTTAGTCTAGCTATGTGGTTCAGCAACTCAAGAGGTTGTCGTATTGACTCTCGAATCTATGGCATAGCAACCGCCTGAATGGGGGTCTATGCTCGTGCCAGTTCACTGCCCTCTCACACTCGAGACCCAAAGGCATTAACAGTCATACCACCCATACTAATACACGCCCCTCTCTTCCACGAATTGTTTTCATTATCAGCATACCACGGACCACGGAGCTCCTGGCCCGCGATACACCCCTTGGTGGAATAAAAGTACGCTTTCTGGTTATAACCCCCATAGACCTCGACCCGGACGGACTTGGGGGCAAAATCGGTAGTAGCGCAGGTGTTATCGTAGACGTTGCGTCTCTGCGAGGCGCCTCCGCAGTTCTCGCCTTTATACAGGGTGAGGACATAGCCGGACGTAGTGGAGGCAAGTCCGAGGCCGAGGATGAGCATAGATGAGAGCTGCATTTTCATTGATATTATCGTTGTCGTTGTCGAGATGGCTATAGTCGGTCTAGAACAACAAAAAGAACAAATATTCAATGAACTGGGCTTATGTCGTATTCGATCGCTAACTTACTAACTTGATGCTCAAGAGAAGGCTTCCGTGAGAATATGAAAGAAGAGTTGTTTGATATTGTGATAAACCTCTCAAGCGGGATCATGACTCTCTCTTTATACTCAAGAACGTGAACTTACAATATGGTCCTGATAGGATCAACGTCAGCGGGATTTACGACTACATTAAATTAATTTCTAGTGTAGTAACTGCAATCGTACACGATTTCCAGATCTGCGACACCTTTTTGCCCGGGATGCGTGGGGCTTGACCTGTCACGAGATCTCCAAGCCTTCTGGATCGCCGAAGACTGTGTGTACTATGACCTTGGATTTCCGATTAGGGCTAATACGACTTGGCATCTGACATATGCTTACCTCAATGCTGTGTCTCCCTTCGTGATACTGACACCTGAGCATGCAGGATTATACTGATACTGAGACAAAGAGGAAAGTATGCACGTGCTCACCGGCCCAAAGAGAAAACTTGACAGCCTGCCGATCCAGGCATTTTCCATCTTACAGTATGTCCTGCTAGGGTATTTCCTTTGAGACCTTGGAAAAGATCAATTCGACAGAAATGGAACTACTCTGAACAACCTGGCAGAGATCAATTTAGAAGTATCATATTCATCTGTACTCTCAAGTGTGTACGGATGAAAAGTCTTTGCTGATACTCCTTAATACCAAGACTGTCTCAAAACCGTTGGTTGGAAGCGCAATTTGGTAGTAGATCAATGATGTCAATTCAGTACATGGAGTTGATCTTGTACCTCCATACGATATAGCACATGCAGATAAATCATCCTGCGCTGACCGCTCTCGTACCACTGCCACGCGTTGATCTTGACCCGTCTATTGAACAGCCTGCTCGATTTTCGATTGATTGCCTTTGAGATTAGAAATCAAGCAGCAGACATGTTACACCGATTTCTCTGCCGTACCCATTTGTCATCAACTGGCCATCGTTCTGGGAAGTCATCAAGATGGGCTGTCGCGTGATATGACCTAACGGCAGACATTCGCAAAGACAAGTGTAATTCAGGATTACTTAACAAAAGATAGCGGAGAAGTGGCTTGAAAGAGCCGTGAAGAGCCATTTGATCCGAAGGTCACTAACAAGAACAGCCTTGTAGTTCTACATTTGCGTGGAGAAGGGGTAGATGGGGATCCAGCTTTTGTGGTTAGATCGGTGAATTATATGCAACATGACTGATGATCTAGGCGCTATTACAGAGGCTATCTCTTGTTTTGGTATATTTCGATACTGGCTTCTTCTTCTTCTTCTTCTTCTTCTTCTTCTTTTTCTTTTATATGGTTGCCCTAGCCTCTAGTTCGTTTCTATTTTGACAGCACCTCACCCACAAAAATAGCCCAAATTGAGTGGCGGGTGATTCGCGAGTCAAGAAGTACTGAGTGGTCCTCACCGAGGGTGATCTACGAAAAATATCTCATCCATCTGTACATTGTACATATCACCAAAGCCAGTGAGTAATGCTGTTTTGCTATTAAATGCTGCAGATGCTTCTCTTCTTCTTGTCTTAATAAGAAACAAGATCTTGACAGAAAAAGATATTGCCAAGAAGCAGCGCGGCAAAAGGGCAGCAACCCATCTTGAGAATGAACAGACAATCGACAAAAAGCCCGCAAGGTATTACCGATGCCTTGAAAACAACAGATAGCATCTCAACTAATACCTCTCGGCTTTTAGTGAAGGCGTTTCCTCATCCGCCTTGTCAAAATTCTGCTGCCTCTACCGCAGAGTCGCCGAGACGCACTCTGAAAAAGGCCTCTCTCAGTAACTCAAGATGAACATAGACTTCTACAGCATCACAAGTAAATTCAACATAGAGTCTCAGGCAATTGGTTGTGACGCCTGATGAGTCACACAACAACCTCAAGAAGGATCATTCCAACTTCACACTTGAAAACATGCTACTACCACATGAAGAAGTGTAGAGGATATGTCCTGGTGCAACATAGACTTGATCACCTGTTTTACGGGGCGAAGGAGGAGATCTCAACGGCGACGTAGATTAGTGACTGCGTTGTCAAGGTGTGAGCGGATATAAGCCTGGTTAGGATATTGCGCCGTTAACTCGTTCCGAATAAAATGCCAAACTATGTGTTTATGATGGAACATGAAAGCTGGCTATCGAGAAAGACAAAGTATCTGTGTCGGATTGGAAGTCCAATTCGACCTCGAGGCAAGGGGCCCGCGCAGGGGCCACTTACGGGCTGTACTTACGATAATCGCGGCCTGCCCAACCTGCGGTTGGAACCTCCCTTTTCCACCTTACGCAGAAGTTATTACAGATCAATTGACCTCGTCAACCCACGGTTCGAACCAGAATCCCTGTGATAGGCATACCAACAACCTGCGTAGTTAAAGCATCAGTTCCACGTCTTGGGTCTGGCGTTCGTTCGCGATTGCAAGTGCTTGAGGAGGACATGGCCTTGCAGGACGTGCCTCATCACATTTCGCGAGGAGAGACTAGTGCAGCATGGAGCTGTCGTGGATATCGACGTCGTTGGTTTTACATCCTTTGGCGGCGAGTAGAAGAGTCTGAGCGTCTATCCTAAGATGAAGTTGGCCGAGTAGACGGCGTTACATCAACAGGCAAATTGTCGGTTCAGGTTCTATTAAAAAACGTCGATATGGAAACATCGCTACTGGCTGAGGAAATATCACCATTTACGAAGGGTACCGCAACATAGCCTGCTGTACTACGAAGTTGCGAACTTGTCTTGTGCTGCGATCTAGCGATGAGCATGGTACTTCAGGATCCTTACGTTAACATGCGCGAGTAGGACGCCTGTCTGTAAAAGCTTCCCTGATTCACAATGGTCATTTTGTTTAATGGAAACATCCAGGTGGAAGAGAGAAAGAGGGGAGGGCGAAGGAGAAAAGACATGATGGAGTGAAGAAGCCACAGCCCCCTGAATACTGCTTCGGAAGCTAATGGGGCATATCCTGTAAGCCGTGAGGTCTTACAGAGCCATGGCATAAATATCTCCACATTGGTGGCTTCGGCGCAGCAATTCTGTGGCAGGCTGATAAGTGGCAGCTGAACATTCCACAGCGAGAAGCTAACCAGATTGGTCCTCTTGCGAGACAACCTGGCTCCAGCCGTTGAGGTGAGCCGAGTGGCGCATTTGCAATTGATTGCGGTCACAACGGTGTTGGACGACAGGCCCTACCGGCACCATCTCTGAGAGATGCTTCAACCGACACTTTTCTCGCACTTCGACTTCCCGACCTTTCACTACAACGTCGCGGACAGACGGGTCGTCTTGCCAAACTCTATGCGTAGGGTTGAAGGAAATGGAGCCATAGAAGCTCTGAAACAGAACTGTGATTGCAAGACGGTTATCCTGCCCTAAGGCTGCTGCGGCTGAGAGCGGGAGAAACCAAATACCAATTCGAGGGATCCGAGAAGGCGAATTTGGTTACACCAATAGGACCCGAATCAGACTGGGGTGACAGCAAAAGGCTTGCGACGGGTTGCGCGCGGTGTGACAATATCACATTAAGGTTAAACAAAATATCTATGAGCCATGAGTGCAGGGATCTGGTTGTAGATCTTGGATAGACTTTGATGCCTACTTGAGTGAAGCATTTCAAAGGGGCCATGCTAGCAGTAGTGAAGACAGCGACAATCTAGCCAGGTGATAGCAGGCTGGCCTTACTCGTGCAACCAGCTGGGAAATTTTGCTCAACGATGGACATGAGCGACAGAACGGCGCGGAGTTACCGCAAAGAAGCCTGGAAAGTACATTAAGGTGCGGGAGGAGAGCGGATGAGGCTGTTGTAGTCTGCCTGGCGGTCTCACTAGATTTCAGCTAGCTGCAGGACGTGACCACAACCTCGAAGGATCTGGAAAAGCTATCCGCCAACTCGTTCGTATCTGGCAGTTCTGCCTCAGGGCTGAGAGCTAGTGCGAAGAAACTGACTGGGGCCGGGTGCCCGAGAATCCCAATTAAGCGTACAGTGCCAGATTCTGCCGTAGGGTCGGAACGGGTCCGCGCGAGTGAAAGAAGCATGATTTCGTGAAGATGGGGAAGCCGAAGGCCCGAACCCCCCCCCCTGGGTCGAGCGATGCCCGCTTTGGCTTCGCGGTGCCGAATCAATTTTGCGAGCCAGGCGAGCCATGCTTGGGGCTGGGAAAATCGGAATCTTTGGTTCTCCACTGCGGGTTCCGTTCCGAGGGAGATCTGCGCCCCTGCAGCTTCAATGATCAGGTTCTGGGTGCACTGAGACTGAGAGTCACGCGGTGGCACGGTGAAGGAAGGGCAGGACTATTGGAAATTCAATCAAAGTCGGCTGCCAAGACCTGTGTACGGCATCGTGGTAACAATAGCGTAGGCAGAGCCTGTGGCCTCGTCCGTTTTTCCCTCTGGGTTTTGAGCGTCATCGATTGGCTTACCGGCGGAAACCACCTACGCTAGCGAGAGACAGCGCGGTGGCTTGAGGGGCGGATGGAGGCTTGCCCGAGTCGCGACGGCAGGCTGGCTCCAAGTCCTTGTATCGACGTCGATCGCCTCATTCCTTTATTGCCTGGTTAAATCCCGACAGAGGCTGCAGCTCCGAAGAGTCAGGAGACGTGCCGCTGCAAGCCAACGGAGTCCGTTTGCTTCGATGCCACGACAGCCAAGACTGATGAATAGCAGCCGAGCATTGAATAGGGTTAATGTCAAAGACTATTGTGCATGTGCCAATGGCAGACTAGCGACTGGAAAAATCGGCCGAGACGGATAGCGGCGTGGCCGCATAGCTGCCATGGCCTTTGTGCAGTTTCGAGAAAAGAGATGCCAAGGGAACCTTTCGAGTCTACGAATACATAGATATTCGTCCGGATATGTTGGCGAGGGACTGCGGGGAGAGAGATGAGGTGACGGCGTGGACGGGCCCCTAGAGGGCCTGTGTACACTAAGGTACCTATCAAGAAAGAACCTTGGTGTTTGCCTGATGCGCGCGACAGCGACCATTCTTGGCTTTGGCCTTGGAATATCGTTGAAAGATGGTTTACTCAAGTTTCTGAATAAAGAGGGTCGAGGGCGATCGTTGGTAAAGAGAGGGTGTACGGATGTCGTCGTAATCCTCCCGCCACGACGTCCAGTCAGGAAGAGGCTGGGCGTGCTGATGGTGGACCAGCCACACGTGTCTCGAAGAGAGCACTGTAGTGGTGACAGCTGAGAGCAGCCAAACACCAATCGATGGTTCGCAAGAGGAACTCTTTGACGAGGGCCAGTATTGCTCTGACACGCTGAGAATGCCGGCGGCCCAGCCAGAGAGACAAGACAGCGACGGGAATGGGGCCAAGGTTTGTGCTGTGCATTGAATTTCAGTCATCCATCCACCGGGAGCTTCGATGTGGTCGTGCCGAAAGCCGGCGCCTTCCTGGAGGGGGCTGTGCACGGCCGTTGCTTCCGTTGCCACGTCTGGGCTGCTTGCTGGCGCCAATTTCTAGTGCGAGGTGGCGCCTGGATCCTTTGCTGGTGTCTTGCGGTAAGAATTAGGTATCTGTCATGGTCAATATTTGAGAGCAAGTGGTCGAGTAGGTCATACCTTAATTATGTGAGGTGCCGGTGCAGGTAGAATAGAGAGGACGAACCTGCCTCAATAGAGTGCACACAATGCTGGCGACATCCCGGTCGTCGGTCATTGCTTTCGCGGGGGATGATGCAGGCGCTGTCCGAAAAAGGCTGTCGCTTTCTTTTCTTCCCATTTCGTGGTCAACAGTTAATTGTTGCCAAACCCTTGGGATTTCCAATCCTGGGAAGGTGAGAAGGAGCGATATTCAGGGACTGGGCTTGCTGCTTCAACCCATCATCTGGAAGTTTAGGCCAATTGGAAATTGTATTGAAAGCAGGTCCCCGCAGTTCCTCAGGGACCAACGAATGAAATCTTCGTGTGGCTGGCAGTTGCCTGGTGTGTAAGCATGGCAATGCCTGTTGGCGGTCTCAGCAGAGTTCGGCTGAGCTCAGCCTCAAGAAAGCTCCTTCCCGCACCAATTTTGGACGGAGGTAAAGGTACTCTTTCGCGGGCCCCACCACCAAAAAGTACCTTACTTGGTCAGCAATGACGGCAATACGCCCACACAGTGCAGTGCAGTGCCACTCTCCCGCGCCTTCCTTGCCAAATTCAGTGAGGTCACCAACGCACCTGCAGTCACTACTGCCCCCCCGGTCGACTGCCTTCCAACTGTGCCTTCTTCCCTGGGGGGCGGTCTCTCGGTGATGCAGGCGCCTAGACAAACACAGCTCGCGTATCCATACTCCTCCACGCCTTTCTTGGCCTCTCCTTTCCCAATCCACGCTACGAGTCTGGGCAACCAATCTGCCAAGGCAGCACCCTCAGTCCTTAAAAGCATTGCCATCCCACTTCTTTTCTTTGGCCTCCCCCCAGTCGCCGTCGTCGTCTCCCCAGTCATCAGCATTTCGTGTTTTTGGCATCTCTATCGAATTCGGTTCTCGTGGCTTGGAATCCTGCCTTTGCGAATCTGCATCTACGAACTCTCGCCTGCATTTCTTACACAACGCTCACAACGTCATATCGCTAGACGTACACCACCCCAACGACATCGATCCGGAACCCCGAAAACCGAATAGGATCCGAATATCACAATGGTCGCTCGTAGCCTGCCTCTTGCCGCCCTCGCGGCAAGCGCATCCGCTCTATCGGCTCGTCGCGACGATACACAGTCTTCTGGTGGTGTCGGTGCCATTTCTCTGCCCGTCTACCAAGACGTCAGACTGCACCCTCTGGACAAGCTGCGCAGAAGACAGGTCTCTGATACAGACGCCCCAGTTCTCAACGTGACGACGACTACCTATTTGATTGAGCGTGGGTATTCTCCCAAGCGCTTGAAACCCAATCATATTTACTAATCATTGTTCTTAGTGAACATTGGTACACCCGGCCAAGACACAAAGGTTGCCATTGATACTGGTTCTTCCGAACTCTGGGTCAACCCCAACTGCGCCAACGCTGGTAGCACCGCACAGACACAATCCTGCAGAGCCAACGGCCAGTACGACCCTCAAGACTCTTCGACTTCGTCTGTTTATCGCCAGACGGGCCGCATTAAGTATGGAAAGGGAGAGGTTGTCCTGCAATATGTCAGCGATAACATCACGCTTCCCGGCAGCGGTATGTGCTGCCTCGCTCTGGCGCCTGACCAACCCCACTAATTGCAACTTACAGACATCGCACTGCGAGACACAATCTTTGGCTATGCCACTGACAGTGTCGACCTTAACAGAGGTATCCTCGGCCTGAGCTTCGGCGAGGCGACCAACAACACCGGGTACCCGACCGTACTTGACGAGATGAAGGCTCAGAACATCGTTGAGTCTCTCACTATTGGCATTGCGCTTGGAACCAAGGACGAGAAGACGGGCAGCGGTCTCATTTCCTTCGGCGGTGTCGATACCAAGAAGTTCAGTGGCACCCTGCACTCGGCGCCCATCCTTGGGCCCCAGAACAACGAGAACCTGTGGAGGTGAGTAATTTCTCTTCTGCTCTTTACGACAATGACTGATTAATTTTTTTTAGGTACTGGGTTCAGCTTGATTCCGTGGGCCTGAGCAAGTCAGGAAGCAGCTCGAAGACTTACGCCAACTCCCAATTCCCCGTCTTCTTCGACACTGGCGCGACCCTGAGCTATCTGCCCTCAGCTGTGGTAGACTCACTCGGATCTGATTTGGGAGGCCAGCTTGACTCATCTGTCAACATGTATGTGGTACCTTGCAGCACCACAGGCACCATCGACTTCAAGTTTGGCGACTACACCATGAAGGTGCCTATCCAAGAGTTCATCTGGAACGTTGGCAACAACCAGTGTGTCCTCGGAGCTGACAAGGCGACCGACGGCTCGTACCTGCTCGGTGACTCGTTCCTTCGTTCGACTTATGTCGTTTTCGACCAGGAGACACCCGCCCTCCACTTTGCCCCCTACAACAACTGCGGTTCGAACCTTCAGAAGATTCCCCTGGGCGCGAATGCGGCGGCGAAGTTCACTGGCGAGTGCTCTACCTCCACTGCCCCCAGTGGTAGCAACCCGACTGGCACCGGCAATGCTGCTGGCCGCTCAACATCTACCAACCTCTGGCTTGCAGCCGGTGCTTTGGTTGGCGTACAGACATTCATGTCCTTCCTTTAAATCCGCATACATAATTGAACGGCTGAATATCACTGCATGAATCGGGAGTTGGGGCAGGACCAAGACGGTCGCCACATTGGCGAATAGATGACGACGAATCGAGCCTTCTGTACATGGCGGATCGCTTTATACCCTCTTTCCCTGGCCATGGGACTACATAGTTTCTGTTATTGATTAATGAACAACTGAAACCCACAGAGGTTTCTAGATTATCTCACGACACTTGCGCTTGCAGCTGAATTGTGATGCGATTTGATGTATTTGATGCGACATAGTCTAAGCAGGAATTAACGGGTTGGACACATTGCTGAGTGAAAGGAGTGGATGAAAGCAGGTGATGGTGAAATCGGGGCAGAAACCCCTGTGCAATGCGATTTACAAAGCATTCGTTGCCAGTGGACTTCACAGAGAAAAGATACAACACTGCCCTTTGAGAACACAATTGAAGCAATTTGTTCCCATACAATGATATCCGAGATCGAGGTATCGACCAGGGTGCAGCCTCTGCTCCACAAGGGCGCGCACCTGCACAAACCCCAATATTGTCAGGAACATGAACGATCGCAGAGCTGCCGAGATCTGACAGAAATTGGAGAGTTTGAGAGAGGACAACTGCCCAGTGCCTTTTTGTAAGCTGCTGGTTCGTCCCGAGTTGTGAGGGAGGTGCGGGATGTCAAGGTTGAACCCTGCCTGCATCTCGTTCTTGCCCAATCTGGACATGCAACACATGGCAGGAAGCCTCCTTTCCAAACTGGTGGTGAATACCCTCACTTCCTGCCTTTCGAGAATCACCATTGATGAGAGTTCACTGCAGACCCGTGCGAATCTCTGGCTCACTCTTTTCCTCCAACCTTTATCTTCGCTGTTTGATCAAACCATTTTTTTCTGGCACCGCCCTTTGACACCTACTCACTCACGTTTCTACCCTCTTCCTATTCCTTTATCCTTGCGATAGTTTGTCGTAGCTACACCTTTTACCGCCTCAATACCTCACCTACGAGCAAGCACCAACAGATCAACCTTCAAGATGCGCTCCACCGCAGTCCTCGCCGCCTTCCTGGCCTCTGCCCCTGGCCTGGCCCTCGCATCCGGATACCTGGGCTTCGCTCTCGGTTCGAAGCAGCCGGACGGGCAGTGCAAGTATCAGGCAGACTACGAAGCGGACTTCAGGGCCATCCGAGATGCTTCGGGAAGCAGCATCGTCCGCATCTATGCTGCTGACCAGTGCAACACTACCCAGTATATTCTTCCTGCGGCCAAGCAGGAGGAATTCCAGGTGATTCTGGGCATTTGGTAGGCCAACCTTGTTCGGCGATATACTTCACCTTACCCCAAATCGAATGAAGCTTAATTGGGAAAGTGCTCCCGCTGACTCGGACAGGCCCGATACCGAAGAGTCGTACGCCGCCGACAAGGCCGCAATCCTGAAGCACACACCCGGCTACGAGGACCAAGTCTACGCCATCACTGTCGGATCAGAGTCCATGTACCGCGGCAACTTCACCGGCACCGAGCTGGCGGACAAGATCAAGGACATAAAGAAGGCGGCCCCGCTCTTCAAGATCGGCACCGCGGACAGCTGGAACAAGTATCAAGACGGCACGGCCGATGCCGTCATCAAGGAAGCCGACATTCTTCTTACCAACGCCTTTTCCTACTGGCAGGGTCAGACGCGCGACAACGCCACTGCCTGCTTCTTCGACTCCATCATGCAAGCGTTTGGACGCATCCAGAGCGTCAGCGGATCGCTCACCAAGCCTGAGCTGTGGGTTGGCGAGACGGGTAAGTCGGACTGCTTTACTCGTCACTCCGATCTTGGTGGTTGCCTTATTGGTGATCTTGATCATCTATGTCATACATCCTGAGCAATGATCGCCATACCGAATGATTGTACACGCGCATCGTGAACGTATTGCTGACAAGTTCGACTGAACTTAGGTTGGCCCAGTGAAGGTGCAAAGTATCAGCAGGCGATCCCGGGACAGGACAACGCTCAGGCTTTCTACGATTCTGGTGTCTGCGGTATGGTCAATTGGGGCTTCAACGTGTTCTTCTTCGAGGCCTTTGACGAGCCCTGGAAGCCACATGCCATTGGTGAAGATGGCAGCGAGGCACCCGAGACTCATTGGGGCGGAATGAAGGCCGACCGTGCCCCCAAGTACCCCCTCAGATGTTGAGCGATGGCGGCTACTGATTCACTTGATTACACACACCTTGGAGGAATGTTTAGTATCGGGCAGAGGAAGGCATTTCAGATGGCATGGGCGGCGTTTGTTTCGTTGACGAAAGATTGTCACAGAAAACCATGATACCCTAAGAAACGGAATTCAATATTTACACTTTGCTTCCTCATCTGGTAGTCGATGGAATGAATCCCAAAGAAGTCTGACAAGCGAATGAAAAACCTCGATCGGGAGGGCCTGTTTCTATTTTCTGCGCATCTGACGCGTGGGCAAAGTGGTCAGTGTGGGTGTCGAATACTCGAGTTGTCTCGGGACCGAGGGGGAGGGAAGAGCGCGAGGCCCAGGTATCCAGGTCAACGGCCAGGTACGCGCGCATGCAGAGCGTCGATACGTACTTACGTAGGCCAAGCTCTCGGTGAAAAAGGGCGAGTTAATGTACCTTATTCTCCGTGCCCGTCTGTGTGGGTGCTCGAGGGTACGATGTCATAGGTCATAGGTCCCACGGGTGCGTTGTTGAGTTTGGGGGATTTTGAGTTGCGACATTAAGGTTTTTGCGGCTCACGTATAGGGCATGGTGCCGTCCAGTGCCGCAATACCTTAAGAAGTAGGGTAAGGTATTTCGTGGGCTTTAAGGTGTGGAAGGTTACAACGGTTGCCGCTGGCAGGGTGGAGATTGGGGGCAAGAACATGGAAGAGACAAAGGAAGGGGGGGGGGGGGGGGAGTGACGGATTGGGGGATCTGGAACACGGCCAAGTCGGGACGAAACCGAGGCACGGGCGGGGGAATGGGGAATTGGTCTCGGGTTTTGCTGCATTTTGCAGTGGGCAAGCTGAGCGTCTGAAGTCTGAGGTGGTTTCGCGTATCAGGATTTGCGGCTTGGGGGAGTTTTAGCATTTCAGGCACGCGGAAGTCTAAAACATCTATGCCGTTGGAACCTGGCAGGGGTGGATGGACGACGTGCGTTTGTCGCGGTGAGAGGGGGGAAAGATGGTTGTAGCAGACGTTGCGCGAGGCGTTGCGCCACTTGGGTATGGTTGTTGGTGTTTGATGGGCGCCATGGCTTGTCTGGCGTGAGTATCATCCGCGTTCGCTTAGATTCATTGGTGGGGGTTGAGCTTTCGGTGAGTAACGGTTCCAGGCAGTTAGTCGCATCATCAACGAAGAGGGGAACGGGGGGTGATATCCAATATTTTTGAAATTCTTTTGTAAGATGAGAAAAGGGTGATCTAGTATATGGTAAAAAATTGGAGGGGAATAAGAAGAGAAATTTGGTGAAGAATATGCCAAGACCGCGCTGGTGATGTCGTGCTGCCGGCGCTCCCACCTCGCGGAGGTCCGTAGGGGAAGCTCAACGGAAAGACCAGCAAAAACAAGCAGACGCAACGTCTTGGATGCCAACATTAGTTTTGGGGGTGACCATAATCCTCCGCTGTAAGGTCCACTGACGACGTCCTCCTGTCTCTCTGCCACTCCATCTCTCACTCGCCCATGTCGTCAGTCATCGTCGTTTTGATGGAAAATGCCCAAATAGTATTCCGCCTGAAATAACAACCGCTGATGCTGATGGATGCTTTGTGAACCGGTCACATATGTAATAAGTCGTAAATGGTACAGACGACGAGCCCGATGGCGTCGTGGTCCTCTCCTTCGTAAAATTTGGCCGTAGAGAAAGGAGAGGCGAGGCCGGGAGTGAGGCGGTTCATCGGAATCGTCGGAGCAAAGGATGCTCACACATCCGCCCATATTGGCTTCAGCAGTGAGGCAACAAGTTGCGTGATGATTGGCTTGCTCCCGACGAGCTCCGGCCTGTCTCTTTCCCGCCGCTTCCTCTCATCGCTTATGATGATACGTTTGACGCTTTGCATAGTAAAGCCAGGCTCACGTTCTCAGAGGACTGGATTGTTATGTTAGTTGTGATCCTAATCAAGTCTAGTTGAGAATGAAGACTTACGCGCAACCTTGAGGCGTCACAACTCCAAAGAAGCAGTCGCCCGAGACCTTTTGTGCTGCGGGCACTACCTGATTTTGATGGACGGGAGTGATGACCACGCCAGCGGTGGCGAGTGACGCGCACAGCGTCGTCAGAATCGCGAGTGAGACCTTCATCTTGTCGTCGGTTGTTGGTGTTCGAGGAGAGGGCGTATTAAACAAAAAAGAAGGCTGCTCAAGATAGCTGCCTTTGCGTTCGCGCGAATCGGACCGGTTCGTTGACGGAGTTCCCAAGTTCCAGTCTCTTTCTGATATCCCGCTTTTTCGTGTTTTGTTTTTCCCTTTGATTTCCAGAATCCTCCTTCTCTCCGAATGATCGTGGAGTTGTTGTTGTTGCTGTTACGGACGTCGAGCTAGCGACGAGTCGTCTTGGTTGGTGAAAGAGTGGCGTTGAAGAAGTATGTACCGGCAGATCGGCAGAAAAATATGTATAGCGAAGGCAAGGTTTTTGGATCAGACCAGCTGGACTAGCAGACACGAGTGCGGGCGGGCGCTCGGTAGGTAAAAAGAGAGAGGCGAGGTGCAGCTTTTGCTGTCCGGGCTACGAGCAACACACGGTAGAGGTGTGATGTAGGTGATGGTGTGCGGAAAGGATTAGACTTTGGGGAGGAAGAATGTGTGGGATGTCGGTGTGTTAAGAGTGAAAGCCCGAAAAAGTGCGTGTGAGCGTGCAGATCTCTTGGCGTGCGTGTGTGGGTTCGTGCGTTGGGTGCGTCTTGCTAGAGGCCGTGTGTTCGTTGTATGGTACGGAGTATTGGTGGCTGTTTGGTGGTATAGGTATGGGAGGTGTACTTGGTTGGTGATCGTGAGACGAGGAGTTGAGATGGTGAGAGAAGACGAGGAAGAAAAAAGAGGGACACGGGTTTTGTGATATCGGACGATGATGAGCTGTGACGAAACTCGTCTCGACAGGGGTGGTGGCACCGGGTAGGCGCGAGTACCTCACTTTTCGACCTCGTACGCACCAAAGGCAGGGAGGGAGACTGGGACAGAGAGGGGCAAAATATGGTGTCGGAGACGAGGCCCAGCTACGTCTCTGGACCCGTACCCAAGCCTTCTTTGAGTGGGAACATCTTTTGACTATTGATGCTAAGCATTCGAGGGACAGGGCATGCTCGACCTCGAGAGCTTGAAGGCAGGGGGGGGATGGTGACCCCTTTGGGGATGGAGGACCGAGATGAGCGGGTGGAGTTTCAGGGTTGAAACCCATTGCGGCGGTGCGCGGTTGCGGTGAGAGTTGGCTTAATGAGTGTGGTCACTCTGGTGAGTCGGTTTTGATTTGCTTCATGGGATGGTGGTGTCGGTTCATTTCACGGGAGGTCTTGGAAGGTGGTCGAGATGGTTCGTGATGGTGTTGTTGAAGCTCGTGGTCGAACGTTGGTGAGTCGACATAGCTTACAGTGCTTCTTTCCCACGGTTACTGACTCTGTGCCGTGTGGCTGCGGACCAGCGCTCGGAGAATAATAACCTAATGCACAGCGCGGACTGCACAAACACAACCGCTGAAGCCGCCGCCAGCAGACCGAGACTAGGACAACCAGGCCACCGTCAGGACTCCAGGAGGGGAAGAGCGGATCGTCAGAGGCTGGATTGGCCTGAAAGGTCTCCAGAGTCCAGCCGCCAAAACCGAGCAGGGCCAAGGAATTAAGGTTGTGCGATTAAAGCAAGGGGCAAAAATCGATTCGATTGGATAGTTGAGGCGACGATATGTCGACAGCCCGAGATACGATGGACGTGGAAAAAAGCAGAGCCGTTGGCATTGGCAGTGTGGGCTCTAGACCTTCTGGAATGGCAGCGGGGATCGATTGGATGGGAGAAGGAACGGCAATTCGGTGCCTGAACCCCTGACTCTTTCCCTGCAGGTTATTGGGCGTGATTGGCTGGAGAGGATGGACTTGGAGGGGACATGCGACACGCCCGGATTCTGAGCCGCGCCACAGAAGGTGACCAGGGGCCACTCAGATGGGCGGGTTCGCCGTTCTGTGGTGGGGAAAGGCGCTGGGTGGGGCTACATGTCACGGACGGGACCGAGGGATGTAAGGGGGAAAGAGGGACGGGGTGATTGATTGGCCAGAGATGGGAGGAAGGGGGAAGGAGGGAGCTTAGCGAGCAGGTCACGTAATCAATCAGTCCTCGAGGAAGGAGGCACCATGATGAAGGCAAGCACGACGAAGAGGCTTGCGCCACAAGCAAGAGGTAATTGTTAGTGTGCCTGGCTGGCGGGTTCCTACTTGCTTACTTAAGGTAATGGAAGCAACCCTCCAACGACAACCCGAGACAGCAACGACAAGGTAAAACCTGGCTGTCGCAACTCTCACGCACATGGCGCACTTGACGGCGTGCCTGGCTGGACCAGGGGCTCCGCTGTCACTTTGGCGGTTTGGCTTTCCAGCTTGTCAGTCTTGATGGGAAAGCCACTGAAAACTTCCTTCCCCCTTGACATGGATTCCGGGATTTTGGTTTGGGAGATCCCATTTGCATTGACTCTCATCAGCCCCCCTCATGGTCATCATCAGTCCACAATCCCACCCCGTCGTGCCCGTCAGCGATTCATCGACGTGATCCCTGGTGGTGATCTGGCGACTCTTCCACGAAATCCTGCCTTGGAGGCCAGTGTCGTTCGCGGATCACTGGCCATCTCTGGGCGCGGCGCCAACTTCAGACCGTCCCTTACGGGATGCCCAGCCCAGCCAACTCGACTTTCCAGACTTGACGGGGGGCTCGGCGCTGGGGGCGGCCTCCCAGGGAAGCTGGACGCGTGGCGGACATGTCTGGACGAGGAGGATCTACCTGATCCAAGGGGGCTTGGGTGAATCGCAGTCGCGGTCATGGATACAGGCACAAGATACGTCGTACCGGCATTTGATGCATCGTGACGAACCCTCGAAACGTGGCTGATGGGCCTCTGATAAGTGGACTGAGTCTTAAACCACTAGCCCTCCTCTTAATTCTGTCAGGCAAGCCGCATTTGCTTCGCCAAAGATACCACGGTACCTGGCATGCAGTCCTGACTGCAGTGGCCCACGATAAACGCAGATAATGCAGCATCCCGCTGATGTAAGTCGCGCTCGTCCTCATCGGCCTCCAACAGGATCCAATTGCCGGGCAACATCTGCCGGGACATACCCTGTTTTCAAAGCACAGTGCTGAAGGGGGGGGAGAAACCCTCTCGTCGTCGTCGAGTTCAGCTGAAGCGGCATATGCAAGTCACAAACCGTCGTGCTTCCCCCTTCAACCGTGGCCCCTCACTATCTTTCCCCCTTCTTGCAGGACTTGCGCCCACGCACGAGCCAGACACTGGACGATTCTCTAGTCTCCCTGTCTGAATGGATGAGTGGATAGATGGCAATGCCTGGCTGACTCTCCCTTGCCCTCCGTCGCCCGTGTGTCTCCTGCGATGCGGCTCTGCCGCTCCGTTCCGTGGGTCCGCCTGTCCTACGCTGATCTTTTGATACGCGCCGGGAAGAAACTGATGTATCTTCCGCGAGGTTTTCTTCATGCCGCGTACAAACGTGTTCTAACCTGAGGGGGCCTGAATACCACCAGATCGTCCGTGAGCTCACGGAAACAGAACGACCTCCCTTCCGGACGTCTTCCGGATGAAGGGTTTTCATCAAGACGATACAGGCACACGTACACAGTCTAACACGTTGAATATCTGCCCAGTCGCCCATCTCTTTCGCTGACCTGTCGATTTCCGTGCCGTCTTGCCCGAGACCCCTCTGTCCTGGTGCGGTCGTGATGGAGAAGGGTCCCGACTCCTTGTTACACAATGTCTCGCTAGGGCGGGTTGGCGGCGGGTGGAACGATTGGATGGGTCTAACGGGTAAATTCTCATCACGCAGACACGGCAGGACCGTTGTCGATGATGTCTGGTGGCTTGTGTGAGGAATGTGATCGAGTCATTGGCCACGTAGGTACGCGCCTTGCGGCCGCGAGTATGAGAATTCGTCATACTTCATTCCTCGGCCGTGCTCTCTGTCGAGTTGAAGCGACGTCATCAGCCTTGGTCTGTGTTACTTCTGAAGACATATGGGTAAGTAAACTAATAATTTTTTACTACTTTGATTCAGGAGAATGGGCCGTGAGATATTTGGTATGGTAAGCGCTGCCCGCACCAAACGTATTGTTCTGAAGCCTCCATCCCATAGGGTGCCGAACACCACCGGCACACAGATACACGCATTCAATTAAGGTAGTAACGAGTAACACGTCGATCTTCTCTTATTCTCATTATATCTACATGTGGAACATATGTATCAAAGGCTGTCGAAAAGAAATTGAGGAAGATATTGACGCGACTCGTCACTCGATGAGATTAAGTCAGCTCTGATCCGTTTTGTGCCATAATTTTAGTATAGCCCAACATGCAGCTATACTACATTTCGGTCACCCAACCCTTAAAACGGTGTTAAAATTACGTTCCGATAGGCGTACTCATTACTGGTATCTCCTGCGGAGACTAACACTCGGGGGGACTTGGCGGGGCGCCTCCATCTTGTTTTTATTTCTTTTTTTTCTAAAAAAAATCCAGGCACCTGGTCAAGGTATTACGAGATAGATGTGGTGTTGTTCGCATTGACCGTCTTGTTTTTGGAACACAACTTCGGAATGCGAACTGTGAATTTATATTATCTGACAGCTGTCTGGGCGATAATTTGAGACAGGCTGGTCTTTTCGTACCTCTTTAGCAGAGGCAGAAGTTGGTAGTCCTAACTCCTAACTTGTCTTATAACAGTCACGTTGAATTTATGGTCATTTAGTCACGCACGGGTGTTCATTCTTCAGCCCCTTCGATAGCTAGACTCATGAAACCGCCTACTACTCAAGCAGCCTATTCCGAGCTTTCAAGACTTCCTGCTCATCCTTTCTTTCTTTGGTGGGTCCAACTTCTGGCTTTGATCCTCAACCTTTTTCTTTCATTCAACCGTTTGTGAATCCTGCGTATGTTTCGCGATACACTCCATGACTTCTGTGAAATTATGTGTAAGCGGATGGTCGGAGCCCATTTCATCGACGCTGCGCTGGTAACCGTTCTCTAGGATGTTCTTTGATTCTTCCCACTTGCCAAGTTTGTGCTTGATGAACCCCAGATGATACCTGCAGCTAAGTACAAGGTATCCAGTGTCGCCATGTATTACTTGAAACAACTGCAGCGCGTGAGCGATACTTTCTTCTGCGTCTTCGAACAACTCTAGTTCATGCTGTAGAATGGCCAAATTCCGAAGTGCGTTGGCTTCCTCGCTCGACCTGGGTTGAGATTCTCCGAATTTCTTGCACAGACGCACAACTTGGCGCTGAGTATTCATTGCTTCTAGACCGCGACCTTGTCGGTGCAAGATAAACGCCAGCATACTCAATGCATTGGCATGGATATTAGATGCCTCGGATCTATCCAACGTTTTGGATAGGAGCTGACGACATATTCTCTCTGCATCTTGCAAATTCCCTTCTGAGGCGAGCGTGGAAGCCACTAGGAAGACAGACCAAAAATTGGCAGCTTTACCGGATGCTAACGTCTCTTCCACTATGCTGAATACCTCTAAGTATGTTTCTTCCGCATTTTCTATGTCGCCCAGCTTGTGAAGTGCCATGCCTAAGTAAAGCATCAGGCATGCTTTTTGCCTGAGGGGCGGAGCATCGTCACTAATTAGTAAGTCTAGTGCTTCTCCGTAATCTCCTAACTTTAGAAACAACCTAACAAGGTTTTCTATCGTCAAAAGCTTGGTTTTACTATTCTGAGGTAGGATGGTATGTAGCTCTATGAGGATTTGCTTCGCTTCTTGGTTGCGGTTGAGACGTTGAAGAATCGTTGCCTTGAGCCGTCTTGCTTCAAAATAGGACTCTTTCTGCTGATTGTATTCTTTTGTTTCCAAGGCTGCTTCAACATAGTCGAGTGCGAGCCTATGCTGGTCAACAAAGCAGTAAAATATCGCCATGCTGTGCCTAATCCTGAAGATCGAAGCGTTGCCCACGAAGGTATTCTCTGCATTTGCCGCTAATAAAGCTTGATAATGAGGAATAGTCTTGTGAGAAAAAGGGAAAGCCCCTATTGAAGCTGAGAAGAATTCGGCCAGCGTTTCTAGCGCCCTTCCGAAGAACCGCCTGGCGGAGCCCTTCCGCTTGAGCCAATCTGCGGTTGCCAACTGAACGAGACGATGCATGCATAAGGTCCCGTCTTTGTTCTCCTTGATGAATGAGAAGGCCTTGAGAATACCTAGAGCTTGCTCGAGAAGAATCGAATAAGCCCCATCTCGCTCAAAATTTTCTAGACTTTGGTCTGGATCTCCGGAGTATTCACTGATGTGGTCCTCACTTGAGTTGCAAATTTCTTTCCTGGAGTCGTCCTCGAAGTCATTTGAGGTTTGTATTTCTGCGTCGAAATCGAGATACGCCTTGTAATGTCTGGCTTCGTCTTGTCCTGGTGACGATCCACTGTCGTCGCTTTCATTGTCGAATAGTTTCTTTTTGCGACGTACTTCCAAGTACATATAGATAGTTATGAACTGCCTTTGAATCGCTTGACGATCAAAGAAAGCCATCATCGACAAGATATCGGCCGCAAGTGGGTTCTTTTCCTTGATGTGCTCGAAAGACACCACCCACGTCGCCGTTACAGCGTGTGGAACGTCTGCGTCTCGACCAACGGCTTCGAAATTCCCACCCAGTAACTGAACTTCGACACTATTGCTCTTGTTCAGAATATCAAGATATTTATCTAGGCTCATGCAGTTTTCATGCATGAAAGCTGCAGCTTGGGCAATAGCGAGTGGCAGGTTTTCAAGGCGGTTTGAAAGGACGGTAAAGGCATCCATTGACAGCGACGAGTCTCCAGTTATCTCGCGAATCATTTGTACCGACTCTCCATCGCTCATGGGTCCAACTTCCAGCAATGGTTGGCCCGGGACAAGTCTCGATCCCGCTTCTTTGTTCCGTGTCATAACGAGGATCGAGCCATTGCCATATTTAGGAAGGAAGCGGGCCATATGTTAAGAGTCTAGCCCACGTAAGTCTACGTTAGGGGGATTTTAGTATATAGAATCTAAACTAAGGAGTAGAGGTTTTTAGAGCAGAGGTTCTATAGAGGTTCTATAAAGGAAAAGCGTTTAAATAAGACCTCTATAAAAGCGGCGCGGTAAGCCGTAATAATATTTAGGCTAAAGCTCGGATTTATTAATCGGGTTTAGCCTGTAATACGTACCCCCTTACTTCGCTTCTAAAGCGAATCCGCTACTAGTCCGTTTTTTAATTATAAATACCCTAGGTAGTTAATTACTTTATTTTAATTTACTAACTAGCTACCCGCGGTCCTTTTTATTAATTTCCATTAGGCCCCCCCCTTTTATAAAAAGCTTTTTCTTTTTAACCTTTACGTAACGATTTATAAATACTCTAATTTATTTATTTCCGCGCTTTTACTACTTAAATTTCGTTAATTTATTATAAAAATCTAATTTTTAATAAGCCCGCCGTCCCCGCTATTATTTTTTATATATATAATCTCTTTTTTACGCTCGCGCGCCCGCGCGCGTTTAAAAACCCTTTTTTAACCTAGGAAATAGTTAAATAAATATTTTATATACCGCTACTATTATATTTTTTATATATTATTGCTCCGCGGCCTTTTAGCTTTTTATTTATTATTAACGTTTTAATAATTCGTTCTCGTTAATTAGCCCGCCGCTATTACTATACTTACTAAGCCCGTTACTTTATTTAATAACGAGGGTAGTGCGGATAGTAAAGAGTTAGAGTTTAGCTTTAACTCCGAGCTATTATCCGTTTACCTCTTTAAGGACGAGTCGGACGTCTAGATAGTACGTTAAACCTATATAGCGTATCCGTTCTCTATTTATAAAGTCCGTTAACTTTATATTTAGTTAATGTTTAATAAAAAGGGTAAAAGAAAAAAGAAGGAAGAGGAGAAGAAGAAGGAGTATAAACTTAAAGAGGCTCTTATATTAGGTACCCTATACGAGGTCCCCTATTTCCTTTATATATAAGCGCTGGCTAAAGGTAGCGATGCCCTAGCTAGCGTTAGTTATTACGACTACTTTTATATACTAAGCTACCGTTATTTACCCGTTTATAAGTTATTAATTTATTATAAAGCTAAAGGTATTATTTGCTGCGCTATTTATATTAATAGTAAGGCTAATTATTATTACGACTCTATATATTTATTGCTATTGTTTTTTATTTATTTTATAATTATTAACTTATTATTTTTAGTTTAATGACGTTATTAAAGCTATTTAGGTAGAGTTTTCCTAGGTAGTCGAGGAGTATTACTAGCTATTAACCTCTATTATAAACGACCCTGCTTTTAAAGCCGTTATACGTCTACTTAATATCCGTTATTTATATATTGTTAACCGTTCTTTTTTCGTTATTAATATAAGGACTTTATAGGTACTTTTAGCCGTTTATATATTGTCGCTATTACTTAAACTAAGGCCGAGAATAAAGAGGCCCGCGCCCGCTATAATACTCGCGCTATAACTACTTCTTTTATTATTAAAATACTTACCCCCCGCGTAACCCCCGCTATTACCTTTACCGCTACCTTTATTATTAAAAGCGCGGCCTTTTTTATTATAGAGGAGGCCCGCGCTATTAACGAGTATTATTAAGCCCTCGTTTCTCTTTACGTTACTATAAGTACTTCTTTTATACTCTCTTTTTTTATAATTAATTTATTTTTAGGCCGCGGCTCGTTACTAGCCTCCCCTTGCCTAGGCCGGGAAAGGTAGCTAGCCCTCGGTCTTTAGACCTTGGGCGGCCCCTTTTTACGTTTATAGTATTACCGTTAGCTTTATATTATACTTTGCGGGGCTAAATAGTTTTCTAGCCTATGGGCCTTAACTTAGTTACTTTTTTATTTTCTATTTAATACCCGTTTTCTTTTTATTATTATGATTTATATAATTATTACGGGCTTTTAGCGCTTTTTAATTTTATTTTAGTAGCTCGGGTTACTATTAAACTTTTTAGCGGGCTTATAGCGTAGTTTAAACTCTTTTAGGGCGTCCGTTAAATAGAGTAAAAATAGGGGTTTTTATATTAGTTTTTAATAGCCCTCCTATTTAACGAGGACTTCCCTTTATTATCCGCGGCCTATATGCTTTTATTGCGCTATAAGTACTTTTTTAATTAATTAATAGTCCTCGTCGTTTTTTTTTAATTAGAAGGGGCCTTTTGTTTGTCCGCTATTAGTTTAGTAAAGGGTCGTTCGCTATATACTATAGTATATTAATGTAGAAATAGAAGTAAATATTATTAAGTACGTTAAGCTATATAACGGTAGGTTTTATAACCTCGACTATTTTATATTTATAGTATAGTTAGTCTAACTTTTTGCTAGGTCTAGAGGACTTATAATTGCCTATATATAGCTATACTTTATTACCGATTTCGAAGCGCTTTATTAGCGTTTTTTATCTATTAATTAAGCGCTCTATTCGTTTTTATAAAGCGGCTATAGTAGCCTAGGTAAACTTCGTTATTTTTATAAGTTTTTATATTATAAAATTAGCTTTTATTTCTTGCTCGTTCGCTACTTTTAGTATATTTTTTTAAATCTTTAAGGGCTCGACGTTATACTCGTACTTTATAAAGAAAGGTAAGAGCTCTATTATTAAAGCTATTCGGTTATTAAAGCTTAGTTAAGTAGTTAATAGCTAGTCTTTTTAGTTATTTTAAGTATATATAATTATACGTTATAAGATTGTTTTGATCTTCTAGTTAAATTATTTAGTTAACTTATCGGTCTATAGGTAAAAAGCGGTACTTAGGCGCTACTTTATCCTTACTTTTATATAGAATCGGTATTAGAATTTATTAATTTAATTACTATTATAATCGTTTATAATAGACCGAGGTATTCTATAGAATTAAAAGTAGTAGTTAATAAAGCGGTCTGCGTAGGCCTTTATTTTTATAAATATTATCGGTTTGAGAGTAACGGACTTTATGAAGCGGTTAATTATTATTTATAAAAACTGGGCGCCGCTCTTTAATAATAGGGGGAGGTCGGTAATAAAGTTTATTGCTAGGTCGCTTTTTATTTATTTTAGTATTATAAGAGGCTATAAGAGGCCGCGTTTAGCTTACTGTTATATAGTATTCCCTTTATAAATATTATAATTTTAAATAAACCTTTTTATTACGCTAGATTAGCTTAGTTAATAGAACTACCTAGATAGGATAGCCGCGGTAGTGTTTTTATTAGGGTAGTTCGTTATTAGAGATCTATAGTAGCGCTAAATTATTTTTATTTAGAGCGCGTTATCGTTATAGTCCGGGTCTTTATATTTAGAGACCTATAGTCTTTCTCGCTAAGTTAGTTTTAAAAGTGCGTTAATATTGTATTTTATGATTTATAGTTTAAGGCTTAATTTAGGGGGGAGCGCCCTAGCTCTACTTAATATTACTTTATATATTTTAAAGTATTGCTTATCTTTTGCTTTTATTTTGTTCTATTGTTATTAGAGCTCTATATCGTTTATAAAAATATTAGTCTCGGGTAGCTCGGGTATTTTTATAATTTTAGTTTAGCGGACTACGCTAGTTACTAGCTAAATAGAGTCGGGAATTATTTAAATAATCCTTCCCCTCTCTTTTTTATTATCCTAGCCGGTTAGGGCGTTTTATTTATGCTTAGAGAGCGCGTTTAGGGTGGTTAATAAACGGCCTAGGTAGTATTCGATTTTAAAATAATATTATAAAAGTTGTTCTATTTAACGGCTCTAGCGCTCGGTTAGCTTTTACTTTTATATAAAATACTTTAACCCTTTATAGTTTATAATAACTTTAAATCTATAAGAGCTCTATAGCTCTACGTCCTACGTACTTAAATAGGATATTATAGCGAGGAGCTCTTTATTATAAATTAAATAGTTATATTAAGTAGGCGTAAGCTTTTATAAATAAAAAGCGATTAGTTAGTATATACTTAACGGATTTTTTTATACGAGGGAGCTTTTAAATATAAATCTAGAGTAATCGGTTTTAATGACTATCGCTAAGTTAAGGTTAAAGCTTTAAAATAAAGGCGCGGATATAAAACGCTCTTTAAGCGTTTTAAAAGTAGTATTTTACTTAGCCGTTTATTTAAACGGCGCCCCTTTTTTAGTTAGGGCGTTAAGGGGTTTAATAATAGCGGAGTAGTTATATATAAATACGCGGTAGTAATTAGCGAAGCTAAAGAAGCTTTTAACCCCTTTTACTATTTTAGGTACGAGCTATTTATAAATAGTATATACTTTCTTTAGGTTGTACGCGATCTTTTATCCCGCTTTAAAGATAAATTTAATATATTTTATAGTTTAAATAGAGAACTCGTTTTTAGCTAGGTCGAGATTAAGGCCCGCCGCTACGAGGGCGCGTAATATTCGCTATACCTTTTTTTTATAGTCCGCTTTTAATTTATTTAAATATATTAATATATTATCTATATATATAGAGGCGAAGTTATTAAGGAATTCTTTTAGGGTCTAGTTTATATACCTTTAAAATATAGTAGGCGCCCCGGTTAGGCTAAATAAATAAACTATTTATTTAAAAAGGCCGTATTATATTTAAAAAGCGGTCTTTTTTTAATACCCTTTAACTACTCTAATTTTATAAAAGGCCGCTACGACGTTTAGTTTTATAAATTATTTTGCTAAACTAATTTTTTAAAGGGTTTTATTAATTAATAATAAGGGGTAGCGGTCCTTTTATGTAATTGCGTTTAACGTTTTATAGTCGTAATAAAAGTATAGGCCGCCCCCTAGTTTTTTAATAAAAAGAACGGGGGCTTTAATAGAAGAGCTGCTAGCTTAAATAAAGCCCTTATTAAATAGGTTTTTAAAAGTATTACGTAGTATTAGTAGCTCTTTGCGGGATATAGAATAAAGGGGGCCCTAGGGGAGGGGCGCTTTTTATTTATTAAATTACCGCTCGAAGTTAATTATAAAGTTAATTTTTAACTAAGCCGGTAAAAGGGGGTATACTTTAAATAGTTCGAAGAGGTTACTATATTCTTTTTTTTTATTATAGTAGCTAAGAGAAGTGGTCGGTCTTACTCTTTAGCTTTAGGGCTTTATTAATATCGACGAGGCTAATTATTTAGATCCCCGCGGTATATTTATTTAGCTAGCGCTTTTCTTTTATAATAACTTTACGATATAAAGTAATAAAAGAGGGGGCTCTTAGGCTTTATATTTTATAAATCTCTTATACTATAGCGCCTTTTTTTTATTTATTAAAGTACGCTTTTATTTTACCTTTTTTATATTAGATCTATTATTTAGTTATATTATATATAACGCGGTTCCGTTTTATTTAGGGTTTTTTAAGGAATACGTCTATATCTAGGCCTTTAATAATATATATATATACCTTTTCTATATAGTTATTAATCTCGAGGTTAAAAGTAATAACCTTTTTAGTTATAGTTTAGGCGGACTTATCTACGAATTTATAAAGTCTATACTTCGTTTTATTTATATATAGGAGGTAAAGACGGCGGGCTAGTTAAGAGTTTATTATAAAATATATATTATATCTATAGTTTATTAACGTTAGAGTTTTATATATTTTATTAATCTTTATGGTAAATAGCGCTAAAGGCCTGCTTATAGTCCGTTATTAGTTAAATAACTTTTATCTTATCCGTTTTTTATTTATAGGCTCCGGTACCCGATTTTATATTAGAGCTATTCTTTTTTTAAATAATATTCGTTATTATCCGAGTTTACTTTTTTTATACAGTGCTCTATAGGCGCTATTTAAGCTATGCGGGCTTCCCGCTTTTATTTATAGTTCTTTGTAATATATCCGACTTTATTATAATTAAAGTAGTACTAAGTCTTTAGCTTTATTAATAGCTTTGCTTTTTATTTAGGCTTTATAACTTTTACGGCTCTAGTTATAGTTATATCTCCGTCGCTATTAACGTATTCTTTTATTATATAATATTTTTTTATATCGGAATTTAGGGGTTACGCTAGTCGAAGTCGTAGCCCTTTATATTACTAGTTATTACCTAGACGCTATAAAGGAAGCCGGTATATAACGACTTATTTTAAAATATAGCGATTATATATTTTTTTAATTATAGAGCTAAAGCGCGGGTAAAGTATTAAATCGTAACGTTTATAGGCTACTTTTAGCCTCTAGCGTTAGTTAAGGTTTTTTTAAATCGGGGTAGGAATACTGCGAACTTCTTGCCCTTTTTTATAATTATTATTAATAGTTCGTTAAGGGCGTTCTTAGCTTAATAAGGGTCGTTATATACTTATAAAAGGTATACGAGGAGTTTATTAAACCCTCGTTTTTTATTTTTCTTTTTTTTATAATAGAATTAGTTTATTACTTTTTAAACCCGAGGGGCGAGGTACGAAAAAATAAAATATTTCCGTTCTTTATTAATATAGTAAAATAGCGTATCGATAACGAGTTTGTTACGTATCTAGGCTTTTTAAATACTATATTCGTTTTTATTATCTAAGAACTTTACTAGGTCCGGTAAGGGCTTTTTACGGGGGGCTCTATTATCGAAGGGCGCCTCTAGGCTAGCGGGGGTTTTATAGAGGTCGGGTTCTTTAATAAAAAGCGCGGGGGGTCCGTTTATTTATTAAAGCTACTTTTATAATAGCTATAAAATTTTATTAGACTTTTTATATTCGCGCTTCTACTCTACCGTATTTATTACTTTTTTTATTTTACTTTACCTCTAAGCTTCCGTTAGTTCTTATAAGCCCTAAATAATCTATTCCTAGGTCTACGTTATAGCTCTCGCTAACTAAGTACCTAGCGGTACATTAATAGTTATATTCGTTTTTATTATATAATATAATTAGTAATAAAGTAAATAAAAAAAGGAGCTTAAATATATTAAAAGTTTAGCCTATATAAGTCTACGTTAGGGGGATTTTAATATATAGAATCTAAATTAAGGAGTAGAGGTTTTTAGAGCGGAGGTTCTATAGAGGTTCTATAGAGGAAAAGCGCTTAAATAGGACCTCTATAGAAGCGGCGCGGTGAGCCGTGGTAGTATCCGGGCTGAGGCTCGGATCCACTAATCGGGTCTAGCCCGTAACACTATGTTGCCGTTACCGCCATTCAATTCGACGTTAGATGGACTGGTATTGCTGGGTTGAGTATGATTATTAAAGAACAGCTCAGTATTGTCGGCATTGTCGAGAACTAGAAACCAGGGGCCAGCCTTCTGTCGCTGAAACCAAGATTTTACGAGCGTTAGCACGTCGATGTTACGGTCACTACGCCCGGCAATGTTGTATTCTTCCGCAATATCAGAGTAGGCTTGACGAAACCGATCGGAATCACTGGCGTGCACCCAGAAAACCGATATTTCAGGATGGGTCTTGCGTAGCCAGTAGGTATACGCAATGGCGATTTGCGTCTTTCTACGCAGTTAGCGCATTGAACCTTTTGGGTGACTTCGAACGACGTACCCGATCCCTCCGAGGCCATAAAGACAGACTCGAGATCTAGCATCTTCAATGTCGTCCTCGGGACCATGGCAAAATTCACTCTTGAGATGTTCAAAGACATCGGGCCGTTCGACAAAACTATTGTTTTTCGCATATGGTACAAGAACTGTTCGCATTCATCAATTATGAACTCATCTTTGAATCACTTCTAGCTACGTACATTTGGATGCCGTCTTCTTTTGTGGAGTTGTGGACCTCTTCTCATTTTGGTCCTCAACTGCTGGAGGTGGCATGCTTTGACGTTGTGGTACAGAGACTTTTCGATCAAACCTCTTGATCCAAGTTCGAAGTTCATCGCATACATCGATAAATCCAGAATCCTCAAGACTACTGAACTTCACCATGGTATGATGCGTTCCATGTATTCCAATGGCATCTTTACCTGGGAAGATGGCTGAGTGTTGAGGAACGACCTGATATTGTTGACGCAGATTAGTCACTAGCATCCGTACAATTGGCCAGGTCAACTAACCAGCCCGATTCCAGGAAGAGGCAGCTCCTCGTAGAAGCACGTAATCTGAATAGTGCCGACACCCTCCTGTGTCTGGGATTGTGTCATGTTGTGAAAATTGTCCTGAATCTCGGCGAGAACCTCCGACTCAGGTCTGAGAACGCCGAGGATTTCGGTATTTGTCTGCTTTAGCACTCCGACGGATTTGCCAAGTCGTTCTGCCCACACAGCAAGAGCTGAGCCGTGGTGCGGTGTACCGAGGAAGAGTATGCCTCGGGTCGCTTCGAGAACTTCTTTAAGGTGTTCTCTTGTGTAGGCGCGGGCAAGAGCCTGTCGAAGGATGAGATTAACATGGCAGTACTATTTCTTGGTTTCCCCTCAACGTTCATGACGGTGAACACTTGGGTGACACGTACAGCTTGACAGACCAGTCCACCCAGGCTGTGACAGACAAATATGATGCGGACGCGCAGACTGAGAACGTTAAAAAAGCGCTTAGCAACGGCAAACAGAACGACCCACGCTGTCGGTTCGATCTCGAAAGTTCGTAAGTCTCTTCAAAAAAGTCGCCGCATGGTCTCGAATGCGACTGACTGAGACCATCTCGGTAGCCTTAGCCACATCTGCATCGTAGCCGTACGCCAGAATTCGAGCATTCGGTATTTCGGACGGGAGCAAAGCTTTGGGCCAAGGCTCAGATGCCTTGTCTGATGTCCAAGTCTTTTCGCGATGACCTTTCAAGCCATGGATGAAGACGATGCTATCGAGACGTCTATTAGCATACGCGATGGTTCATTCCACACCGGGAAATACTGACTCCACAGCAGCGTTTCCCTCGGAGGGATTGTGCAACACGCTCATGCCTATTGGACCAGACGAGCTTGTAGTCAATTCGTCTGCCCCACGTGAAGCCATGGTGTTCGACCCATGTAGGCTTATCGACGGGACCGGAGGAAATACATTGGTGGAAATATTGGGCACTTCCTCCTGCGCGTCATTCCTAGGTCGCTTGTCGGGTTTCTCGTGGTCCTTGCGCCAGTCTGTCTGAAAAAGACGCTTCATTGGTACGACGATAATGACTTGAGGTTCTAGTAGCCTGAAATCTCATGAAACCCGGATCACCTAGGATACAAGACGAGGTAAAAGTAGAAGAGAAAATAGGGGAAAGTAGGTGATGAGGTGTCTCAGCCGCATGAAAGGGGCATAGACTGACGAGGGCCCCTGTCGATTCATTGAGGCACAGCCTGATCACGCGTGACCAACATCTTTCGACCAATCAAAAAGGCACCTCGCTTTTGGCAGATTAAGTTGCAAAAGCAAAGAAAAATCACGTTCTGCAGCTTTCTATTTGAGAGAAACTCCTCATGCAGTCAAATATCCCGAAAGTAGGGGCTCATCATCATAGCACCTCGCTATTGGGACATCAGTCTTATAGTACAGAGCTCTATTCAACACCCGATTTCTCACGAAGACTAAGTACATACAGTAGCTACCTTTGAATAGACGCATTCTCTAGCTTGAGACTTGCCGGATCTTGCCCTTTTAAGGAAACTCTCATGGTGAATCAAACCTGTGGGTATTTGACGAGCTAGCATTCCTCTGTCCGCTTTTCAAGCATCTACTCTTAGAATACCAGGGATTGGGTGTTCATGTAGTACCCGCGAAGGAAACATCATGCCGGGTATTATCTGCTCATTAAGTTGGTATGTCTGTCGTTCTTGCCGTCACCGTGACTTGCGCGGAGTGGAGTGCCGTTGAGTGGGTCGTTGTACGTGGCGATTCATTTAGTTCCGGAGACTCCCCTTAGACCTGGCATAGTTGAAGAGAGGATGAATCCAAGTTTCGACAGCGGAGAGTTCGTAAATGTTCACTAACCTAAATTTAATTACCTCTTGGAAATGCGATTTTGCCGCGATTCGGAAAACATCTAGGTGCAGTTCCTAGATCAACGTAGATCCTAGGTCCCTTGGTTGAAGCGTTCATTCTCTACTCTTTCTGCACATAGTTGAAAAAACCTGTACGAAAGTAACGAATACTTGAAGGAATGGCTCAAACATTAGCCTCCTAAACTTTCAGCGCTGTCAGGCTGGAAGACGGGAATCATGGGAACGGCTGCATTGTGACTATCGACGAAGAGCCGCTCGGATCCGATGGGACAACACGCGGAGATTGATGCGGAGCCCCATCGCGGGCCGCATTTAGTCAAGAGATACCAGGAAAAGCTTGATTTAACAAGCTAACTCCTCGGTTGCTCCAATTAGTGGACCAAGACAACGGTAGAGGTCGGTATGCATACCGGAATTACAAGCTCGATTTGGCCAATGTGCTTTTCTCCATCATTGCACTTACCGAGGCCTTTCGTCTATAATGGGAAACAAAAGTTCCATCCACTTGGTCCGCAGCTCGGTCTTTCGTTATGTGGCGTGCAACGGAACGGAGCTTAGATTCTCTACGACCTGTAAAGAATTATCTCCTCCCAGGTATAGCAAATTCGAGAGGGCACTCGGTGATATCGGTCGGCATGTCCCCAACTGAGACGTCAGTCGACACTTGAGTCAGAGAGGCGAAAAGTTGACCAGATTAGGTCGGAAAATACAGGGAAAAGAGGAGAAACTGACAAGAAAGATCAGGGGGGGCTTTCCGTCTTGAAAACGATAGACTTCGAAATATAAATACTGGGATACTTTCTTTTAATTCTCTTTTTCATATCATCAGCTCTTCACCCTTTACTCGCATCATTTGTCTTACAGTAGTGGCAAAAATGTCCTCTTCCTTGAAGTTTCTGGTTTATGGCTGTGCAGCTGCCATGGCCGTGGCAAGCTCGCTGCCTTCGTCGAACTCGAGCGCCACCAGAGCAGCTGTGAAGAAATTTCCTGAGTGCACCTCGTTGCATCAGAGAAAGTCCTGGTATTTTGGATTAGGTTCGGGTTCCTCAAAATGCTTCTCTAACGAAATCCCAGGACTGCGATGACGACCACCGAGAAGAAGGCCTACATCGACGCCGAGCTCTGCTTGATGAACAAGGCCCCCAAGCTGGGCGTCGCCGGCTCGCAGAACCTTTGGGATGACATGATGTACGCCCACATCTACCAGGCCAATGTCATCCACAACGACGGTCCGTTCCTTCCCTGGCACAGACTGTACAGTAAGTCTCGTTTCGTCATCATAGTTGAGGACAAGCAATAAGGAAGCAACATCGCAGTGCGTGTCCATGAGGTCTATCTCCAGACCGAGTGCGGCTACGAAGGAGGTCAACCCTACTGGAATGAGCTGGAGGATGCCGAAGCCGGTTTCTTGAACCAATCTACCGTCTTCGACGCCGAGACCGGATTCGGAAGCTTCAAGAATGGCGACAATGGCTGCGTTGCCGATGGGCCGTTTGTGAACCTGACGATGCACTTGAACCAGACCAGCAGCGATGCGAACTTCTGCTTGACCCGCGATCTCGACCAAGACAGCTTCTACCAGGCCAACAGCACCTACGTCAGCGAATGCATGGCCATCGATACCTACGTCGACTCGTGGAACTGTTGGGGCACGGCACCCCATCTTGCCGGCCACATGGGCGTCGGCGGTACCGTGAGTCAAAATCTGATCTTCGAATACACTGAGATATCTTGACTGACTCTTGCCACAACTAGATGTTGGACGTCGTCTCGAGCCCTGGTGACCCTCTGTTCTTCCTTCACCACACCAACCTTGACCGATTGTGGTGGGAGTGGCAGTCCGCCAACCTCACCGCTCGCCTCAACGAGATTGGTGGACCCGTAGTGGCTTCAGACGCCTTCCTCACCATGTCCAACCTCGATTACCCCGGTGCTGATCTCCTGGACTACAACGGCGAGAACGGAGGCAACGTGACCACCATGGCCCACAACCTTTGGACTGCTGGACTGTTGCCCAACGCTACCATTGCGGATCTTATGGATATTCGCGGCCCCATCAGCTGTGCGACTTACGTTTGAGTCTACTGCAACATGTCTGTGAGGTTGGGCAGGTAGCACGGCTAAAGTTTCATGCGGTGGGATACCGGTAGATGATGTGGGGGCCGCACCACCTACCACCACCTACCACCACCTTACATGTAGCTTTGAGTCTGTTAATCTCTCTTAGTCCTCCTTAGCCCAGCCAACTAAAGTGCATGGCTATTCATGCGCTAGATAACCGAGGTACTTGCAATGCCTCGTAAGCTTTACTTTCTTCTGTAGATATTCAAGGTTGTACAACGGCAATAGACTGTACATACTCTCCAAATGACTATGTCTGCAATGCAGTTCTTTTTACACACCTCCGAGAGGAACTGTGAATCTGCTTTGATATTTGTATTTGACTTGTATTCAGCAAATGAAAAGAGACTGGCATGGCATAAACCGTGGCAAACAAATTACTGAACAAGGAACCGTCCGGTGGTATTTGTTATTTACAAAATTGCGAAAGGTCTCCATCCAACACGAGCCACCTTGGCCCCCATCAAAGCCACAAGAGAAAGGACATAGATGAGACCAGTGAATAAAATCAACCCCCAATATTCCCCGTTTTGCGCAGAAATGATCTCTCCAGCCACAGGCACGTCAAAAAGGCAGGCAAACGAAGCCGCCGTATAAGCCGTCGCATAATACCGCCCATAGCTCTCCGTCTTACAGAGTTTGCCTATACAAACCGGGCTGATGCTAATGTTGTTCCCGCTAGCGAAGCCGAATAGTACCACAAAGACGACGATGCCTGCCATAGAGGAGCCCGCCGGCAGCCACACGGCCAAGCAAGCGACGATGCTCAGCACGAGAGCCAAGGTATTGGAGTTGAAAGGTCCAGCAAAGTCACCGAACCACCCTGCCAAGATACGTCCGGCTACACTTCCAGCATTCAGAATCGTAGGGATCTGATACGCAAAGTCGATATCGAAGCCCTTATGAATGGCATAGCTCGATATGTACGTGAGAGGAATGAAGAGCGACCACTCAAGAAGGAAGATGCCGAGCGTAGTCAACGCAAATGCCGGATCACGAAGTATCCGGATGTTGGGATGAACCGAAGCGTTAGGTTTAGGCGGCAGCCGTCTGTCGATCAGGAGGGTCGCGGCCCCGCAGAAGACAAGGACAATAAACCCGACGGCCCGGATCGCCCACGCCCAGCCCGCTCGTTCGAAGAGGGCACGCAGCATCATGGGGTATACGATGCCTCCGAAACAACCTCCAGTGGAAGCAATGCCGGTAGCGAGTCCTCTACGATGGTAGAACCAGTGACCAACGGCTGCGAACGATGGTGTGAACAACAGGGAGGCACCCACGCCGTTGAGAACTCCGAAGACGAGCATGAAGTGCCAGAACTCTGATCAACGATTGCTGTCAGCTAAATGTATCACTTCATATTCCACAGAACAGTGTATATAATATACTCACGGGTAGATATGCTCAACAACATCTGAGCCGTCACAACACAGACTGTGCCGGACAAGATCAGCCATTTCGGGCCATACTTATCAAAGACGGGGCCAATGTAGATCCCACAAAAGAAGCAGAGGAACATGTACATGGAAAAGATCCAGCCGATGGTGCCTTCGCTGTAACCTTGCAGCTGGTGAGAGCTGATGTAGGCGTGGATGGTCGCAACACTGTTTGAGATGCCCAAGGCCGAGAAGGATGCGAACCAGGAGCCTAGCACGACGGACCAAGCGCGCAGTCCTCCTTCGGGGTATTCATCTTCTTCTGGATTCGGGTTGATCTCGTCGATACCTGGGTTGTACTGCGGTTCAGATTTCGAGTCTCGGTTTTCGGCCTGGTCGGTGTTGTGGTTCGGTGCCATGTCGTGGATTCCCTCCGGCGGGGCTTGGTTCTGCTCAGAGGATCTCAGTGGTTGAGCCATCTTAAACTCTGGAAATCGCGCGAGAAGACTGATAGCTTGAAGAAAATACAAGAGAGCATCTTGCAAAGTCCTTGGAGACTCCAGCGAAATAAATAAACTTTGCAGCAGAGTGATTAGTGACTCAAGCAATTATGGCAACAATCTTTTCCGCTCCCCTAAAGGTAAGTTAAATCGAGGCCTGAACCTCCAAAGACCAACGCAATGAATGTCGTTTAGACTCCATAGGAAAAACGCATGGGTCACCCTACATATTTTTACATATGCACTCCACGTAAAGCGCGCCCTGCAACTGACATTCTGGGAGGAAACGGGCTAGACCTCTAAAGGAAAGAGAAAATTTTGAAATTCCACAAACAGCGTCATTAACTCGGCCACTTTTTTGTTTCCTTGACAAAAGAATACGTGCACCAGCCAATGAGCTATTGTCTTTCTCTTCCTGGTTTCCTTAAAAAGGTAACTTACGCCTATGTTGGACCGGCGTTGGCATCGGCTCCGGCTCAACGACCGGTGCTCGCAATCGCGGGAAAACAGGGGACCCAATAAGTGGGGCGGCCCGAAAGGCAGTTTAAACGTCACATTTCCCACCTCCAAATGACTCCGAGACTCGGAACCAACGCTAGATCTTACCTTTACAAGACAAGCCGTCAACACACTCGAATCTTTCGCCAGGTTCATACCAGGGAAGGAAACTCGAGACGATGCTCCTCCAGATCCTGGGGTCTCTCCAACACCTCCGGGCCTCAACCATCGTCTACGCTCTCATCGCCCTCCTCCTCCCCGTCACCCTCACCGTAGCCTTCATCCTCCACAATGGCGACGCAGCATCCACGCGCAGGAAGCTCCGGAACCTGGAGTCCTTAGGTGTTCCGGCCAACAAAAGCCACATGGCAGATCAATTCGACTCCAAATATGCCCTCCCAGAAGACACACCATCGGGCAACCAGGGGCCGATCCGCATCAAGTCAATCTACATCCATCCGATCAAATCCTGTGGCTTCATCGAAGTAGACAGAGCCCTCCTCACAAAAACAGGATTCGCATACGACAGATGCTTCGCCCTCGCAGCCGAGACGCCCGACCCGGAAACGGGCGCCGTCTCCTGGAAACTCATTAGCCAGCGCACAAAGCCAAACATGTGCCACATCCACACAGAAATCTACCTCCCCAGGAAGAACAGCGATCAGCGAGACCCTCTAGTCCAAGCCGGCGGCTGCGTCCTCGTAACCTTCTCAGACCCAGACCCCCCAACCTGGACCCAACGCATCGAGACCCTCCTCTCAAACCCCTTCAACCCCTCCGCAACACCCCAAATCTCCTTCACCGTGCCCCTGAACCCTTCCTCAACCCTCGTAGACGAATTCAAAATCGGCCTCAAAACCTTTGGCATCCACGCCCGCGATGCCTCCGGCCTAGACATGTCCCGCATCCCCTCCGTCGCCACGACTCTCCTCCCAAAACTGAAGAAATTCCTCGCCATTCCGCGGAACCGCGGCCTGACGCTCACGCGCTGCACGCCCGAGACCTTGACGCGGACGACCCTCAACCTCGCGCCCGTGAGCTACATCGGGTCGCCCGCTGTCCACGGATACACGGACCAGCAGCCCGTCAACCTCAACAGCTTATCCTCCGTCCACGCCGTCTCCGCACTGCTGCCGCCGGAAAACAGACCGCTTGACGCCCTCCGCTTCCGCGCGAACTTATGGGTTACGGGAGCGCCGGCGTACGTGGAAGAGACGTGGAAACGATACCGCATTATTCCCAAAGGAAACCTCTCAAACAACAGCAGGCCGCGGGCGGAGGTCTCACCGAAGCTCTCCGTCGTCTGCAGAACATCCCGCTGTACGATGCCAAACGTCAATCTCGCTACAGCGACCTTTGACACGGAGAACCCGGCGTCAGCTGAAAAGAAGAAAGGAAAGCCGCAGCCTAGCTCGACGCTGATCGAGCACCGCATCCCTGAGACGGGGAACCCCAAGGCGCTGGGGTACCTCGGGATGCATTGCGTGCCGGAGGACGATGATCTGGATGAGGCTAGGAGGCAGGGGAAGGGGCTGTATGTCCATGTCGGCGATGAGGTCGAAGTTCTTGAGACGGGGGAGCATTTGTATGGGTCTACTGCGAATGATTATTGAGGCGGCTACTTCCCGGGAGGGTTTGAGCTAAGGAGACCGGAGTGACAATGAAAGCGGTGCCGCTTGAGACTTGCGTCGAAAGGTAATGAAGGCGATGTCTCTATCAGCTTATTGAGAAGGGGACGTGGAAGCTACCCGGTTCAAGCTGCTTAGGAGCCAGTGTGACGTTGAAGAGTTCATCCTTTGTGGTTAAGGGTCCCCGCTAGATGGAAGACCTGGATGGCTTTCCTAGCCACTTGGAAGTTGTTATAGAGAAATTACCCACGAACTCAAAACCTCTCTTGTTCGGCCTCATTCAATGGCAAGTCTGATACTTAGCATAGACAGTGGTGTAGTCAAAAGTTGATAGTGATGGCTTTGGGCCGGTATACGCCAACATGATGTCCCTCACAACCCAGCAAGAACCAAGATCTGCATAATGGGGTTGGCTTGAAAACGAGATGGATGGAAGATCTTGATGCAACGGAGCCTCTTATCGTCTATATGTTGCTGATGTTTCACGGCCTGCTCATGCTACGTCTATATCTATAACACTCCGTCTATACCACATAACTCCCATCACAACCCACAAATCCCATCGCTCATATCCCCAGCTCACCGAGAAACCTCAAGCTCTCTTCAAACCCCACGTCCCATGCGAATTGAAAACGCCTCACTTCCTGACTCCAACCTCCCCAAGCACTCTCCTCGCCCCCAACTCCCTCCACTTCCCCACCGTCTCCGGCCTCGAAGCCCACACAACACCAAGCATACCAACAGCATTCACATCCGCCCCGTCAACGCCCGCCTTCACCCTAGGCACCACAACGATCCACCGCCGCCCGAGGATGACATTATGCGGCACCGCCACAGCCCTCCCGTCCCCGTCCTCCTCGACAACCTTCTCCCTGCCGGGGATCAGCTCCGTCGCCTGGCGGAGCAATTCTCTGTACTTCGCCGTGAGGTCCTTCGTCGAGGGGGGTGACGTGCTAGTGAAGTGGTGGATGAAGTAACGGAACGGCGGCTCCTGCTTCCCATCGCCGGCCGCTTCCGTCCCTGTCCCAGACCCGGAGGTAACGAGGTCAGGCCACACGGGAATCGCCTCCGGCGCAGGGATAACCTGCATATGCTTATGCAGCCGACTACACCCGCCCTCCTTACCACAGTTGAAGATGACCAGATACTCCCGTCTCTTGTCCTCGCCAACAGCATCCGCATCACCACCCCACACCCCATTCAACCCCCCCAAAACCTCCACCGCAGCCCCTAAATCCCGCTCATCCAACCCCTCAAACTGCCTCCTCCTCCCATCTGCAGTCAAGAGGAGAAGATGCGGCCTGTACGCGCAGAACTTGTTGAAGGCAAGAACATGCGTAGCATCTTCAGCTCCGCCACCGCTGATGGTTGTGAGTTCGAACCCCGCGATGCTGATGTCGCCTCCGGGAAGGTTTCCTTCTTCATCGAGGGTGATTTCTTTGTTCGAGTGCTTGTCTTCGCCGTGGGTGCGAGCGTTGGCGTTTGAGGCTGCGCTTGCGGTTATCTGAGACGGCGGGGTCTTTTCACCATCTGCGTCGTCTAGCTCTGCGTTGTCTTCTACAGCGGCGGGTTTACTCTTCAACGCGGCCGTCAAGCGGAACTCAAACTAAGACAGGATTGTCAGTCTGTGTGATTCACTAATGATTCCCTTGGTTCTAAAGCCCTTCACTATTCCTCACTCTGCCCCTTATCACCACCTGTCTCATCATCTCGACCGAAGAGCAGGATGGGATTATCCAAAGGACGCCTGTTATTCATGCCACAACTACAAGGATGAAATCCAGAGAAGAAGAGAAAGACGAACGAACTTACCTTGAAACCTCCATCCTCATGATAAATCTTCTCCATATCCTCCGCGTACATAACAATCCCGTCTCGAACCTTTTCATCAAAGGCAGCGAGGACCGAGGCCTCGGTTATCGGAGAGGCCATTGCGCGTCTCTCTGCTCTGATGAGTTGTCACTTTTGGAAATGATGTAAAAAATCTACCAGTAGGAACGATATGCCAAACTGTGAGATTGGAGTAAAGTCATATCGGGGTATTCATGAAAGAGGTTGTAAGTGAGTCGAAGTATTGAACGTCAAGTCGCAGGAGTGTGCAGTCGGAATGAAAGCCGGTTATTGGTCGTTGCATATGACGACATCAGAAAGCACCCCCTTGCATCGATAGTTGCACAACGCGACAACGTTCAGTCTTAGTTTCTAACCCCCCAGAACAGGTTCTTGCATGGTATTTGCGAAAGTCATAGTTGAACTTGATGCTATTAAGATTTTAGAGTATCAACCGCGTGACGTTCCTCTCGCGCCCGCTTTTACGTTTTGTCTCCAAAAGAGGTATTATACTACAATTTTCCACCACGCTTGATCCCCCCCTGACGCCATCATCGACTCGTCAAAATGCTGCTGCTATCTAAACACTGCAGCCTCTATGCCTCGTCTCACGTCGGCAACGGCTTGCAATGCCAGATATACCCCAACCTCCACCACCTTCGACCCCCGTCATCGTCTCAGGTCGTTATATGGAGTATCTACGCAGGAGGAACGGGAGCAGCGGGACCGGTGCCAGTCGCGGCGCCTCGTTGGGCGGGAGGAGGAAGGAAGAGGGGCAGATAGCTGACGGCGAGAGCCATGACTGTTATATAATCGTCAGTGAACAAGCTTACGGAAATACGACCTGGGGCAGAGAGAAGTGACATACCTGACATGCCCACGGAGAAGTACCCCGGCGTCGCAGAGCTCTTCTTCGTCTCCTCGCTCTCTCCAAGCCAAGTCTGAATGCTGAAGACGACGGAAGCCCTGTTATCATTGTCACATCAGCAAGTCTGATCTCCAAGCTATGCCCATGTAGATCGGTGCTGTAGTTGCTTGGGGAAGACCCAGCAACGCTATCCATCTTGCTGAGGGTGAACAGAAAATGCGTCGTACCATCCGATAAACTTGTTGCGCGTAAGCATCGCAGCCATTGGCAGGGTAGAGGACAGCGTCGAGGAGAGCTCGGTGGAGTCGCCCTTGGCCTTGGGCTCCTGATAGGGGACGACTGCGCGGAAAGGCATAGAGGTTAGCAGACATTCGCGACAGGATAGGAGTGGTGCAAAACATACTCAGGTCCGGCCGACGCATATCCCGCTTGGACGCCATTGTGAGAGCTCTGGTTGAATTGAATATGCTGTGCAAAGGGATGTAGGGAGCTATGGCGGAGGGGCGTTCGATAGGTACCACGGTCCTGGATGCGCGAATGAAGCTCTCACCCGAAGAGACGGGCCGCAATTACAACACTCCAACAGAAGATCATGCCTAAGTTTTCAGGCAGAAACACACGCGACCCCCAAAGAGCTGGGGAAGGAAGGAAGGGAAAGGGAAAGGAAAGGAAAGGCCGGCCGGTTGCCCCGCCCCGATTGCACACACTCAGCCGACGACACGTTTTCTGCTATATCCACACCCTCCATTTCATCTCTTCCGAAAGGTGCCTGGGGGGTGTGTATCTTGTCCGCGCGAGCCGTCAAGCGGCCCCTCCGAACGCCGCCCCACGAACCGATCTGACAGTGGGAAGCCAGAGTTGTTGCTGAGATTCCGAGGGACGCGGATTCCGATAACGAACAGGCTCACACTTTACGCAGTACGTGCCCGGGATTTCCAGAAACCTGATACTAAAATGATGGGGATCGCCGTCTGCCCAGTGCGAAAGTGGGAGGACGCTCCCGCCGACGGGCTTAACCTTGCTATGGTGTTCGTTCCGTTGCCGAACTCGACTTCACGAGTACGCCCGGGAGTTGGAGAGTCAAGTTTACAAACTGCAACAGATAACCTCCGCTGGACATTGCCTTCGTGTGCCAACGCTCCGCAGGGGAGATGATTACAACAGGATCCCGAAATGTCTGACTTTGGGACGTGGACCACTGGACACCCTAGGGACCGAAGTTTGTGGGGCCTCGGAAGATGCGGCCTACGGAGGGTCCAAAAGAAAGGAGACGAGCAGAACAGCTGCATATTACTCCGGCGTCTTCTCCGTGGTCGTGGTAATCATTCGCAGCATGGAGCTTTGTCGGAGCATTTTGTTTTGCGCGCCTGCACGGCACCCTTACGAAATCCCCTCCTCCGTTATCTGGCGCGGAAAGTATCGCCTGTATGCGAGCCCCTCTGCAGCCAAAAAGGCACGAGATAACAGCTAGGCCGCGGCCATCTGCCCTTGCAGGCACAGCTATATTTCCCCACACGGGGCCTGCAGGAGAAGGAAAGGAGGGCCCTGGTGGCTCTTTTTGGAGTTCGCTTGGAACTTTCGAAAGAAGGTTTTCGACATCTTCTGGGGCCCTGGGCTGGGCATTGTCGGGGAACTGGCCTTGGAGTCTGGAGATGCGGTGTGCTAACACTGTTACTATGGAATATCGACCATCATGGCCTGTGCTTGTCCAACTAGCCCTCTTGATGCGGGCTTTGGTTGCAGCGACACGGAGCCTAACATTATAGATGTCGTTTGGCGAATAAGGGTCGGTCAACTCCAATCGGGCTCTGCGCAACGTGGATGCCGCTGGAGAAGAGTCTTGGATAGTGGAACGCAGAACAAAAGCCAACGAAAGGCCTCCAGCTGGCATAGTTGATGGGTCTGTTTGACACGCAAAAGTCCACACAGCACCAGTAGAGCCCGAACCAAGTCAGGCACGGAGACCCGACTATGATTGCACACGCCTCCTCAGAAGAAATGTTTCGAGTGTTGGTGACCGTGGTCACACGGGAGCAGGTCGTGTCAGCTGAAAGGGGATGGCCGATACCATCGTGTGTTTTCTTGTGTCTATGGCAGGTGTTGGGCGGCTTCTCAGTGGCTACCCCCGCCAGGTACCACCTGATTTGCAGCGGCGGATCGCATGCAGCATGATGGCAGATTGCGTGACACCTGGCGGCGATTCAGCCATCAAAGAAGACATGGACAGCGCGTGGGCGACGCAAACCAAGCAGCCGCGGTGCCACGGCGGCCCGATGCCTGGTCTGGTGTAGTAAGACCGGCGGGCGTGGTTTGGCACGTTTTGGTTCGCCGGCCGAAGACAAACTTTCCCAGGGCCTGGAGAAGGAGTCTACCCCAGTGCGCAAGGAGAGTTGGGACAGCCGACCGGGATGCTGTTCGATATAAGCCGAAGGGTACTATAGCCCCCCTCCTTCCGTCGTTGAGCCAGTGGTTGAAAGGGTCCCGGGGATATGAGGACCAGAGACAGGTGTCCCAGGAGACCGGAGAGTATGGACGAAACGCGGGAAGAGGTAGGGCCGGTTCTTTGTGTCAAACGGGGATGGTGGGTGCTGTAAATCTGGTGGTTGTTCTTTGCGGATAGCAGTGCCGCTCGCTCAGATCGTCTACCAATTCTTCACAGTTGGGCCTGTTCTTCTTGTCCCTCACCACCCGTTCGGGAGTCGGGAGAGCGGGCTGATGGGACGGTGGGGAGAGGGGCACAAGGGATGAGACAAAACACACGGGGTCGTAGACAAATCAGATGCAAGAGAGAGAAGGGCAAGACAGGCGCTGGTCGAAGCGAATGTGTCGATATGGGCGATGATGCGTCGTTCTGTCGATTTTGGGTTGGATGGTGGCGTTGGAGTAAAGCACCCGAAAGTGGCAGCTAAGATGCAAGTGGCAGCTAGTTACGGAGACGAATACCTACCTACCTGCCACTCTGCGAAAGGGACAACTGTCCGGGTGTATTCTATCGATACTAAGAGCCCATGGGAGGGACGTTTGGTGCGATTGGACGGGGTAAGAGAGCGGCAAAAGGCCAGGCCAGGCGATAGGAGCAGCTGCAGTTATATTGGGGTCTTGGACCGAGTGCGGCTAACAACATCTCAACAGCCCATTCCGGCTTCCTCTCTCCGCCCTTCCGTCTGGCGATGCGCGGTGGGCTCTTCCATTCCAGCGGTACGGAACCCCGAAGGAAGCAAGATTTAGACCTGGGCGAAGGGGACACCCGGGCGTTTGGGTTCCCTAGTCTGTCGGGGTTTCCAGTGTGCTGCCCACTCTAGGTCCAGGCATTAGATTGGGAGAGGAGGTGTATCCGGACTTTGTAGGAAGAGTCTAGGAGATGCAAGTGTCTTTACTAAGCGGTGGCCCGGTCCTTGTCAGCATCGACTGCGAACTGACACTTGTCTAATTTAGCATGCTTCGGGTTATTTTGATGACTTCCAAAGTTTATACGCGAGGATGCAAGTCTGATACGGAGTTTTGGAAAAGGCAAAAGGGGGCTTACGATGATGATGATATTGATAATGGCGATGAGTATCTGTAATCCATCATTGTCTTACATCTCAGCACTCCATAGAGTCTATACGGATACACTGACTGGGTACCTACGCCTTTTGGAACTGGACAAGCTAGAAAGGAAACAAGACCGGGGCGAAAGCAACTTGGAGGCGGGAGTTGGGCGAATCAGCTGTAAGACATTGGCTGAACAAACCAATGAGACGGACATAACCCCATGGCGGTGGACGGGGGTCGTCCTTGGACTGGCTGATTCTCGAGGTTCCATTGGCATCAGGGGACTGAGAGGAGAGAGGAAAAGAGACAGAAGAAGGGGGGGAGGTGTGTGTTCTTTTCCCCCAGCTGATCGGAAAATCGACCTAACCTATTCAGGCCAAAGCGCCAGCTTGGCCTGGTCGTCGTCGATAATTTGTTGACAGGAAGCTTCCGATTTCCATTCCTAGTTCATTACATCGCATCGTTACCAATTGTTCGTCGTACAGCCAGTCTCAGATTACGGTTCGCATGTAGGCAAATGATCAAAGTGACAATCTGCCTATTGCCTACTGTGTTGCTGTAGCAAATGAATCTTCCAGCCTCGTCTTTTACCGCCAATTTTTCTTCATTGCCGCCGCCGCCTCAAAGCCTGTCGCGTATCCGCCTACTTTATGCCGAAACATCAAAGTATTCTTTTTCCTTAGCCAAGAACGGGACGTTGCTGTTTGGCCCATGTCTGCATCGTGTGGTCTGAGAAGTGGGTGTAAACTCTGTCCTAGCCTCCTAGGTACAGATGTTCCCAGTTACTAATGCTTGGTGAACTCGGGTCGGCATCCGAGTTTGCAGAGTTGGAACTTGCACACCACATAGACATTGTTTTAACCACCCAGTACTGTTTGTAGTCTGCGTATCGACAAAGAAAGTGTGTGCAGAAAGATTAAACAGTCCCTGCGCTTATCGGGAGCTTCCCGCAACTCGGCGCAACTCATCAACCTGGTCATGTCCGTGAAACCGAACTCATCCATCTCGGAGAAAGTCCCAATTCAACAACTCTCACACACAACAAGCCGTATGAAATTGGAGTACTTACGGAACACAGCGTGGGAATGAGGCGCTTAATCCAACCAGCCCACTCACCCCAAATCGCCGTGCTAGTTCCAAGGCTCCAAGCAACAGACTGAGAGAAAAACTCCCGCTCCCTGAAACCGCAGATCCCATCGGCTCCCCGCCCCACGACTAAAAGCAATTTAGCTGCTGTTCCCTGGACGCCCACTCACTCTCATACACTGGAAATAGGTACACCTTCTTTTCACTCACTCCGCTGTCCCTCTCACTCTCACCACTCACTTTCACTCACTTACTCATTCAAACCCCCCTTCTCAGCTCACGCCCCCCCCCCCCTTCCCTTGCCATCTCATCCCGTATCACACGCCACACCCTCCGCTCTCCGTTCCGTCCACCAGTACCAGCACTTGCCAGGGTTTGTCAGGTTGCTGCTTGTGGTTGCCTTTCCCATTTTCAGTTACCATTCCCATTCCCCATTCCTAGCCTGAATTCGGTCGGATTGAATTCGTCGGGTCCTTACTGCGTGACTAGATACTCAGTCCTGGGCTGAGCTGAGCCAAGGCACACTATAACGCCGAGCCATATTTGCCGTCCCTCTAGTAGTCTCCTGCACCACCTAACAGGTACCTAAGGTACGCTGCGCTGCGTTCTGCCTGCATTGTCAACCCCAACCCACGGCAACTCTGTCTGTCACACTCAAACACCTTCTCAGGCGCCCTCTTTCTGTTTTCCTTTCCCTCTCTCTGCCTTTTTGAAGCTCTATCTCCCCAAATTGTTAACTCTTTTGGGAACAAGACTCTCTTATATACCTGGACTACGAGTTTCTCCGCTCCCCGCCTCCTGGCTTTGTTCACGTTTCCTGATCTTGACGTTTGCTCTCTGCAAGCCATCGGTCACCATACGACTTCTCCCCTTCGCCTTGACACTCATGGTCAACGGCTTCAACACAGTAACATAGGCTCTTTCAACCTCGACAGTGTCAGCAACCAACAGGATTTCCAGCGGGCCGTTGCGAGTCATCCGACATCAGCGAACCTGGCATACGCGGGAACCTTCGGAGATACTGCGCCCCCCGTCTATGTATCCGTGGTAGTAGCCAGCCGTACGAAAGATCCCACGCGCACTTTGCAAATCCGCCGCCGCTGGACCGTACGGCACCGCACCAGAGCCCTGCACACTCCACCGCTGCATGCACCCACCCTACCAGCGCCTGCTAATCCAGTCCTAATCCGCAAACTGCTCTTGCACCCCCCGACTGCTGCACAGATAGCGCGGCTGACGCCGTCAGATCCCCGACATCAATCCGTCGACCGATTATTCCTCCTCCCCCCTTCCATCCAACATCACCTCAGCATCGTCAACCCGTTGGCACTCGGCATCGCAGCCTCGGCGCTTCGACTTAATCGCCTCGTCAACTTAATCGCCTCGTCACTACATCCAACACACCCGATCATCTCTTGAGAAACCAGCAATGTCGCCTCGGAATTTCCGCCTGCGATGACCTCAAGGACCCCAATGGGCGTCCAGCCGCGACCGCCCCAGCAGCGAACACTGAGCAGTTCGGGCTTGTCGGTCCAACGGCCAACCCAACAGCGTTCCCTATCCGCCCAGTATTTGCCCCAGTCGCCCGTTCGAAAGGATAACCTCATCGACTTGACTGGCGATGCCAACGATGCCGCCGTCGCACAGAACAGATATGGCACGTTGCCGCGGAGGGGAGGCTCTCGCCTCAAGCTGGAGTTGTCCAACGAGGCCATGCTTGCCCAGCACGGCGTCAGCGAGTCCCCAAAGACTCTCACGCCTTCCCGCCTTATGCCCAAGAACGAAACCTCAAACCTTACCGATATGAGCTCGCCGGCCTCGGCCAAAGGCCAGCCCGTCGACGCAGATAACCCACCGATGCCCATGCCGAAACGTCGTCCGCGATTCGTCGTACCCGCCGCCGTCAAAGATGCGCCAGCCCCTGTCATTGCAGTTAAGAAGGATGGCCGACCGAAACCGTACCACATCGAGACCCCAAGCATCGCCCCCCGATATGCGCCTTTTAGCAAGCCGAGGCCCGACGCCGCAGCCAAACCAGGCTTTGGAGGTTCGAGCAGTGGCGCGCGAGATATCTCGGACATGGGTCACGCCGACTTCTTCCCGTGGACCGGAAACCACCCCGAAGACCAATATACCGAATCGATTATCAAGAATGGATACTACGATAAACAACCGCAGGCCTCGATCGAGACACAATCTGCCAAGGCTGCATTGTTTCCCGCCCTCAAGCATAAGAGCGGGCTGAACTTGCTGTCCAACATTTTTATCGGAGTGCTAAATCAGAGAAAGCTAAATGGCCAGATCTCGTCGCCGTCAACTTTCAAGCCGCCGCCGCGCGTTACCCTAACCGATACGAAGCGAGAAATGTGGCTGAGGGACTTGGCGAATCCATCGATATCGTTGCGCCGACTGAGCCGAACGATTCCCCACGGTATCAGAGGCAAAGTGCTACTGGACCACTGCCTCAATAAGAATGTGCCGACAGAAAGAGCAGTCTGGCTGGTAAAGTGCGTCGGCGCCAACGAGATCCGAGCCTTTAAGAGAAAGGGGAACGGTCCGGGACCCTTTGTGCTCGGTGGCGAAGCGAAGTGGCTCAGAGACTGGACGGTGTTCGTGGAGCAATTTGTGGAAGGAGTCTCGACGGCCTTTGGCGATAACGACTGGAAAGCCAAGGTCCAATATGCGTAAGTCTACATCATGCGATGCCCATATACGCAGGAGCTAACCTTTCTATAGCATCCGACTCGCGACGCACCTCTATGCCGAACAGCTACTCGACCGTGACCACTACATGGATTGGCTCGTCTCCGGATTGGAGAACTCGACACAGTCAAAGCTACCCATGTGGATTCTTACAACACAAATTTACTGGAAAGATTTGCTTCGTTTGAGAAGATATGGCCGACGATTAGTGAATGCGTTGCTCAGCCATCTCAACACGGTACGTCAGCTCAGACCCACAAGGAGTTCTCAACTAACTGTTCAGATTCATAACGATCCCGACCGCGATATCCTTACCCAACTATCGACGAGGTTAACATCTCTACTTACTCCCCTCTTGTCCGCCCACTCGGACAACTTCGTGTCTCCTGCGACTTGGTTCAAGTACAGAGACGCTCTGCTCGCATCTATTCCGATCGATAACGACTTTGCCCAAAACGCATACAAGTGGATCAATGTCAGAAACGAGCAGCTAGTTGCATCAGCCAGCAACTCCCAGCCGGCAAACCGACAGATACTGGTCAAGCATCTCGACACCTCATTCATGTCTTTGTACAGCCCCGACTTGGCTACGCAGTGTTGGGCTGTTAGTGAAGACAAGGGAATGATAGTTCGCACATTATTGGAGTGGTGCACCTCGCCTCACAGACCAGGCACCACAAAGGTGTATACCACTGCCAGCCTTCTTCGAGCTTGGGCGGCTACTGGAGTGGATGTGACGACAGCTATCCTCGAGTTTCTTAGTGCAAACCCACCAACCGAGACGAGATCGAAGAGGGTCTTCCACCAGCTGGTGTCAGAAATTGTACGATCAGGAGACTTCCAACTTCAGGGGTACATATTCTGGCTCATTGCCCGAGGCGGACTGAGAGAACCGGCCGATACTGAAGCAGAAGGATCTTGTGCTACTCGACTGCTTGTCGATCTCCCTCTCCATGCCCTTAACTCGTCTGCCCAAGCTACACGAGCAAGTCTCTTACGACGAGCATCCTACGACGTCAGCGACGAAGCCGAGGATATTAACACAGCACTCAAATGCATTCAGCATGTTATGGGACTTCCTCTTCCGCCAGGAGATCCGATGCTTCAGCGGAAGCCCGTACCAGTAGGAAAGCTTTGCAGGCTAATCTCCAACAGCAACCGTGCATTACAAACCGAGGTTGGAGCTAGGCTTCTGCAAATATTCACCAAGGAAATCATCATGACGAAGAACGGCCCCCAGGTCTCTCCGGCTATGTTCAACTTCGCTCGCGCTATTCTCGAGGCGGCCTCCGACTACTCAGTTCTCGTCGAGATTGTGAAGGTGGTGTCGAGAGCTTCGAGCCCCGAGATTCTGGCCTCCTGCGCCGATACTTTCAACGTTCACCTACCGATTTTTGCAGCACTTGGCGTGGCCAAGGAACTCTTCGACGCGCTGATGGAAAGGTTGAAAGTGGTTAGTGACGAGCAAGGACCTGCTGCGCGACCTCTTCTGGCATCCCTGGCAAATCTTTCGACTCTTATCCCCGGTTATACGAATACTGCTGTCTACTTGCGTCAGCAGCTCCACCAATGCGATCGTAACAACCCTATCGACGCATGCTCGCCCGTATCTGATAACATGACGGCGCAGCTACAGGATGCCGAGGGCGAACTACACGAAGAGATTGAGAAGCTTTTGACAAGCGGGACCAGCGTCGATCGGCCTACCATGGACCGCCTTTTCCAGACTGTAGTCGGACGGCTAGAATCTTTCTGGTTGAAGTCGGCGGACAGACAGCGTGCCTATAGCGCACTTCTCGGAAGGCTACGCATTTTCGACGCTCAGCACTTTGACGTGCGCATGACTGACTGGGTCCACCACATCAGCACGTTGAAGACTCGTCCTGCGCTCGAAAACATCTATCCCCTTCTCATCAGCATGGGCTGTCTGACCTTGCCCATTATTCTTACCACGACTTCCGTCGAGGCAGGGAGGATCGGGCTGAACCCGTCAATGCCCCCTAACAGCACTACGACTTACATGCAGGAAGTCCTCTCTCTGACGACGATGCCCCTTCCCGCCAAGACCGCATTAACACCCGAAGAGATCTACCGGTTCTATATCCAGCAACGAGTGGCACCACGTCAAAACCACAAGGATATGGTCTACCTTGTGAGGAATGCACTCGTCGAGTTCTCGAGGCTGCAGGGTGTCGTCGACTTTTCGACGCTGCCACTCGCGAACCCCGAAGTCAAGGACACCGCACTGCAATTGCTCAAGTTATTGGTTCTGCGAGATCCTCCTTCGGTGGTCCAAGCGCTGGGTATCAAGAACCCAGAGCCTGCGTTAACAGGACTGTTTGCACAGATTACAACCAAACTCCTACTACCAGATGCTGGGGACGATTCGCCGCTAACGTTCGAGACGGTTCTGGAATTGGCAAACGAGTTCACTCTTCCCTTCTGCCAGCTCAAGCTTTCGGTTGGCCTTGCGGCGGATAGCACGACGAGCCCGGGAGGAGGCGAACAGGCTCTCACTCAGTTCGACATGTTCTCGAGGGCGATGGATCGCGCTGTGTCAGCCAACAACGTCATGTGGACTAGCATGCTACCCTACCTGAGCGAGGACATCACGGAGCATCTTAAGAAGCAGGCCCATCTGCGTTTCCTAGGTCTCTTTCCGTCAAACAAGAACCCCCCTGCTGCGGATCCTCTTTCTCAAGAAAGCACTCAGCTCGCGGGAAGTCTACTTTCAGTCGTTGAGGCTATCTTGAGAGGTCGTCCGCCTGTCCGGACATCACAGCTTACTTCGGGCATGGTTGAGAAGCTTGCGGAGCTATGGGAAGTCCTAGCAACCGACGACATCAACAAGAGAGACCTACGCGCTTCAATTCTCCGGTACTGGCTCCCTGCCTTGTTGCGGTTCATCACCCTACATACGACTGCAAACGAATCTGCGCCAGTAGCAACCCAACCCCAGGCCGCCAACAACATGAAGCCACCCGCCAACACTGCTGTCTTTGAGATTCGGGCGAGAATCCTAATTGTTCTGTCTGGTCTTACACTTGAATTGGACAACCAAGCATTCCAGGACGCTCGGAGTGGCCGACCTCTCGGTCAACAGGTCTTCGATCTGGCTTTGCTGCTAGTCGATACTTTGCCGGACGACGTGCGCCTGCAGTGCGTGCGAGTCTTGCTTACAGGCGGCACCATGCAGAATCCAGCATCCTCAGATGCCCGTCTCCGATACCTATTCAGCCACATGCCCCCACCGACGGAGCAATTTGTGCTTGCTCATAGACAGCAATCTACTACACAAACAAACGGGCCGCAGAGAATCAAGATGCCAATCTCGATGCAAGGCACCGATAAATTAACGCCGTTCATCTACCGCAAATGGGAGATGCTCAGCGAGCCCACTCCCAATGTTGGAGAAAACGACACGGCTCTCAGTCTCACATTGTTTGAGGCCATTAAGATTCAGTAAACAGATTGGAGGAAGCGTCGGGGATACACACACATATACACACAACATTTCATTACTGTCATGCATACTTCGGAAGAAAGGCGGGGTGTTCATTTATAGATACCATTACTGGTCCAAATCGGGATTGTAGAATCAGGAAGGCGAGGGGGGAGCAACGAGAAAAGATCCTTTTTTGATACCAGGATGGAAAGTTAACAGTCGGTCGGCGTCGGCTGACTTGGAAAGATTGAAGGGGAGGGATGGAGGGGTCATCGACATGATTGTATTACTGAGGCGGGCATTAGGGTGGTTTTCCTTTTTCATCATCATGACAACAATATTATTATCCAAACGTGTTTATGACAACTTTACTCATCTTGAGTTGCGTGCGATTGTGGTTTCCTTGTGGCAGTGCAGTGCCTTGAAACTATGATGGTCTGGGTATCCAATATTCCTTGAGACATTCTTACTAGGCTTTTTGTATCGGCACCTCTATCCGTAGAATTCCTCTGTATAAAGGTACTGCTTTTGGCGGTTCAAATCAACCTTTTACCCCTCTTCAGGCTCTCCAGATATCAGCCGCATTTTGAGATCACTATCCGTTCCAGCCCAAACCGCCTTCTCTCAGGCCTTGCTCGATGTAGCGCCTGCCCCAGCATCTACCAGGTCCTCGTTCCCAAAACCGGAGTTCTCAGTGCGAGTAGTATCAGGTCCTGCAAGTCTAACCAGGGTATAATACTCAAGACACGTATTAGCTTTTCGCCTACCTTGATTTCAAAGGACTCAGCTAGATTCATGCAACCTATCTACAAAGCATACATAGCGATAACACCGAGATAAATGAACATGACGGTTCGAGCCCATAGTAGTGTAGGGCGTTTTTACCGGACCCGTATCCATGACCCTGGACGGTCATATGAATATGCAATCCATTTTTGGTGAAAGCTTCCAAAGTTCCATTCCTTTTGTCGATCTGATTGTTCCGTTCACCCAGATAGAACCCCGTATTGTTGGAAGGTGTTAACACGTGCCTGCCGCCACGGTTTTTGCACTTCTGATTGATGTCTATATATTCAAGCCGATCTTTGACATCCTTGAGTATTAAACGTGTGCTCCTATGTTGATGTGTGCTCTGAGAAAGTACTTCAGTGAGATGGGCCCCAAAAGTCTTTCAGCTGCGGTATCGCTGCCCTTGCTGGGTAACATCACCGGTAACACGGCGCCATCATGATTCGCTTTAAGAGAGAAATTCTGGACAAGGCGATTTATTGCTGAAAGCTTATCGTACGCACGTGGATTGAGGGCATCAAGTCAACGTTAATCATATGTCAAAGTTTTCACGTTCTCAAAAGATGCGTTGTGGCATCAGTCTCCCATGTGACGCTTGTTACGCTACGGTGATCGCAATGCATCTACACAGACACTTTGGCTGAATTCAGCTTGCGTGTGAATTGCATAGGGAGATGATGTGTTTCGGTTTCCTAAGCGTAGCATTATGAATTCTTTTCCATATATGAAGACGACAGGCTCTTTGGATTAGCACGAAAAATGTGCTGGAGACTAAACTGTTATCATATTTGTCGTCTGCGGCCTGCTAACCAACCTTTGTCGAATTCGAGGCCAGTCGCTTTAGTCCTTCTGCAACGCTCATCACCAAAGCAATTAAGTGATTTCACAGGGTATAAATAGGCTCGACTCCCTTGTAAGACAACAGAGAGACTTTAATGGGCGCTTGATTCCATCACAAGTGGTGTGAGTGGTTAACAGCTGACTTGGTTGAAAGGGGGACACTACAGACCCAATAACAATGAATCTAAGTAGCCAAGCATGGGTATGGCCAAAAAATGGTCAGGAAATACTCCCATATCAGAATAAAGAAACATTCGAGACGTGTGGAAGAGTTCTTTCTATTGGGCTGCATAGATTCAACCTATGCAATTCTTTTAAGTTTTACTCTGCCATCCATCTACTTTTTGCGGCGCTTCACCTACCTCCTTGCCTCCATCTCGGCAACAGCATCTTCGTTTAGACTCTTATAATCAGCACAAAAAGTCACAAGATGCCCTGCTTCTTCATTCTTTGGTACCCAACCAAGGTAAGGATCCTCATCACGCCGCAACTGCAATCTCTGCATGAATCTCTTGCGGACAAGTGTCCCGGCAATGACGCCTTCCGCTAGTAGTTTTCTTGTTTGTTGATGTTCTTTGTGTGTGTGTGTGTGTGTTTGTGTGTGTGTGTGTGTGGGAGATGAAGACTGAAATTGACAGGAAAGACGTCTAGCTCGCCCGTTTGAGTATCGAATACTTTTGCGTAGGGTCTACTTCAAGGGACTCTTGTTGAACTTGAGGCTCTTTGACATAACTTATCTCAAATGTTCGCTGCCCTTGCTCAGTTGTTCACTACACCTTTTCACACGCTACCTAGCTGCTATCTCGACAAGGAATCTGCGTATGTACAATGAAGTCGGACAAATACCCTTCTAATCTCGCTCCATTTGTTCATTCTGAGTGTATCACTGCTGATATGTATACTAATATAACCCTTGTCTGATAGTATGCCAGCATCCAGTTTTTAGCCAGAACAATCAGTCTGAGGTGATGCAAAGCTCCAAGGGACGTTCAAAGCGTAAAAGTTACTCAAAGACGAAAATAATTCACTCCAGTCTTTCAATAACTTCTTTCTTAGTTGCTGGGCAGAGAAGTAGTCTAAAAGCTTGAAACATGTAGTTCTCTTAGCATGCCTGGGTCCAGCAATAGTGGTATGCATATTTTACCTTAACGTACTTGGTCTACATAAACAAACATCCATCAGCAGGACACAGACCAAGCTTGCCACTTCCCAAGCTTAGAGCTTGATAATCTGCAACAGCGTCAGTCAACAACATGTAGCTCCAGTACAGAACAACTTACTGAACGCATCCATCCTGGACCTGATTGATACGCTGCCAGTTGGTAGGATTGCTGATGGACGCCACGCAGCCTGCAAGCCCGGGCCGTGTAAGCCTGTCGGTGAAAATATCAATCGTGCAGCCTCCAAAGACAATGTTGACGCTCTTTGCGTCATAGTTGGCAAAGCTCCTGTTGATGCTCGTCATGGTGAAGCACTGGGCGAGATGTTCGGTTCCCGTGTTGGAGCCACCACCGTAGTGGAATGTCGAACCGCCGGCGCATTGGTCGTGGTCGTGGAATGTTACTGACCAGGCTGAAACAGCGGTCACGGTGGAAAGAAGAAGAGCGAGCTTCATTTTGGAAGTGATTGAACGATAGTGAAATTGAGTGATAGTAATGATTAACAGAGAATGGAGGGTTGAGCGGTGACTGTGGCTTGGCATAGCTTGGTTTATGTAGTGTCGTTGGCAACGTGCGTGTACGAAAGACAACTAGGGCTTGAATTTTTCATGTTTGTAGATCAAGAACGCATCAAAACCACGCGTGTCGTTACAATCGTGAAAGTTTCATTGCCTACTTTCTAATAGATTACTACTTGCTCACACTCATCAAGTTGCGCGGATAATCGGCATGCTTTGAACATGGGCTGTGCGGGGCCATTGCGAGCTCTTATACTGAAAGTCAATATAGTACTTGTTAAGATTTACAAGAGCTACACATCTTTAGAGATTAGGTATCAAGTTTAGAGTTGCGGGATGACCGAAATTTGATGCGAGATGTGCGAGTAATTCGGCTTCGTCTATCTGTTCTAGGGAATTGGTTCCCGAAACCGAGAGGCGTAACGACTAACGGCCCTGTGCCTGACTCGCCCTCTTCCTTAATACTAGGACGATCAGAGTACTACTGGAGAGAAGACGGAGAATCCCGTTAATGAGAGTCCAAAAGACCACTATGTATAAGTGTCAACAGGCGGCCATTAGTACATTCTACCAGTTCGAATCGACTGGGTGTTTCCTTTTCCAAGTACAATCGATTTGTTCCTTCTGTCTTCATGATGCTTAGCAAATTCTTAACAAGTTTCATCTAGTGTCAAGATTTCGTGATAGGAGTTGGGAGTCATGAATTCTTTTGCCATCCGTAAAAATTCATTTTTTCCGCGTGAAGTCATTGACATGTTCCGAGTTCAAGCGTGTTTGAGGACGAGTTACACAGGCAAATTTCAAACGATGTAGAAGGAGCTGGAAGGCAGAGCCATGTTGAAGGACTTGGTGCAAATTGACACGACTTGATCATTGTATACACAGCCCTCTCTTATCAGAATGAAGAAGATACCCCTGTGGGTTCACCTAAACAAGCCTGAATTCTTCAATGTGGGCAGTTCCAGCAGACACATTCTCGGACATTTGTCCCTCCATGAGGCCACATACATATGTATCCCCAATAACTTGATAAGCGTCGCCCTGCTTTCGAAGAGCAAGAGGTACGGGACATCCTCCTATCAAGACGATGTGGTCTTCAACCTGCGCTCCTAATGGGGCCAGTCCCATGTGCCCATACTCAGTAAGAATGAAGGACATATCCCGTGTAATCCTGTCGACCTCGTTGGCAAGACTAAGTTTCAATCCTCCTAGCATACTTTCACCTATCATTTTATCGTTAGCTGGTAGCATTTTGACACTGTGCTGTTTTTCTTCGCCAAGATAGAGGTCGTTGAGCTGAGAGTCTTGATTCTTCTGAAGCCAGTATGATCGCTCTGCCTGGATGAAGGGGGTGGGGTGAACGGGTGGGTGATGACCAATTTCTGCCTGGGACTCTTTCCTCGAATAGAAACCAAAAACGGACTGCATCATCAGGATATATGCGTCCTTCACGCTGATGGAATGGATGAGGTCGAGGGGCATCCGCTCATTGACGAAATAAATCGCTCCGTTGTCATTCTTGAACAACAGCCGGATATCTATCATGCGGTCACGATCCATGAGAATCGTGCGGTAAAATGCCCGCCTCCAACTGATATACGTATGATCTGCGGTATTGGTTGCTGCGCAGCAATTCCACTTGACCATTCTCTCGCGGAAGGATGTTTCTGGGCTCAGAACAGAAGTAATTCTGCCCGCTTGTACACCACTCGCACGGTGAACCAGGGCGTCTTGTGCAAGATGCCATTTCAGTTCCTGAGGACAGAAAGTCCCAGCCTCAAATTTGATGTCTATATGCGCCGTCAAAATGCTGACGCCGGTACGGCTCTCAACGAAAGGCCCGCTATGATTGGGAACCCACGATGGCAGATGGTTGCAAGATCTGCGCCTCCTGGTGCAATTCTTGTGTCCAATCCCTGACCGCGCGATGAGTCTGGAATCCTCCTTCAAATTCAGGAGGGCGAGATCCAAAAAAACGGCAGTTGGGCTCTTGGTGTAATCTGGCTTGATCAAGTGAGCTAGGTCGGGAAACAGACCAAGGATGCCAAAGAGATGGTCCCGGGGATCTGTAGCCATAAATCGCGCGGCATCCATCATGGCTTCGTTTAACAGGGAAAGAGGATCTGATATCGTATGGCTCATGAGCTCACGAGGTCCTATGAAAGTATTGGCTAACATCCCGTAGCCATTGAAGTTGCGGAGGTCGTCGGCAGCTTGCAAAAACGACTTGATGCGAAGCCTCTTAGGTTTCAGATGGAGAGAGCGGTCTATTTGAACTAGGCCCTGATATAGATCATCGCTGCTGATCTCATTGATTCCGCACAGATAGAGGCGTTTCCTGGCTAGTACGTTTTCTTGGATCACCCATACTCTGTACCAGTACGGTCGGAGAAGTATGTCCCGAATCGCTTCTGATTGAGATGCGAAAGCTATTGGGATCTCGGGTCTAGGCAGGGGAAGTGCCATTCCGCAATTTATTTCTGCGCACTTTTGTATGAACGGGAAACCTGAATCGTCATTCGTAGATGGCCCGAGCCAGCACAGGACTTCCCGAGCCTCTGAGTAGAGGCGTGCCATGAGTGAAATCTGATGGCTCTTTTCGGAAGTGTCTCTCTGGTTCACGCATATTGCATCCACCCATAGAAAGGACTTATTCGGTTTCGATCGCAAGGCTTTCAGGGCAGCATGGAGATTATGGGTGACGCCGAAACGAAGACCATTGAGAAGGATGGGCGTGGTGCAGTTCTCATCGCCCCATACGTATGAGAGAGCTCTGAAACGAGGTGGTTTATCCAGGCTCTTGGTGTAGAGATTGACCGTTATGATGTCTTCGTTGTTCTTCGGTGATTCGATTCTAAGCAAACGGATTTGAGGGCAGTCTCCTCGACTTAATTCTCTTAAGGCATGTCAATATATGACTTTCATCTCAGATGCATTCTCTCCTCACTTGTAAGGGTTCCGGTGTTCCATGATGTTGGAATAAGTGCCATTCAGTTGATCTTGGCTTTAGAATCCCCGGAAACCACTTTCAATCTGAGCCTGATGGTCTCCAGCATGTCATATGTACTCAGGTAATGACTATGTCACCGTTGGGCATCCAGGCTGAGAGCCTAGCTGGTCTGCCCGACTCGCAGCGAGGCAACAGTCGTGTTAAACACCAGTGCCCCCGGTAAGCCAGCCGCTACCTCAACGGCCTCCGGATCGAGCTCCACGTGCGCGAGAGCCTCCCAAGGGCTGTGCGGACACTCCCGCCACATGGCGGTGTACTTCTCGTTCGTCTCCTCAGAGACGTTAAACTTGCCGCCGGCCATCTTCCTCTGCAAGGGCGGCAGCTTCTCGATCCCGCTCATCCTGGCCAGTTGCATGCAGCTGCCCAGCCACCGTTCCGTCACTCGAACTCTGCGCAGCCCATTCCCGTCGTCTTGAGGCCTGGAGGCGACGCGTCTGGTATCGTGTACGTGAAACTGCACCAGCGTCACGATCCGCACGAGCTTGGTATCGTATAGTCGCGCATTACCGTGAAGCCACCGGTAACTCGCAGCACTCCCTCCCTCAACCGACGACCACGCCGCCCAACTCCAGCTCGGAATCCTCAAGCCCGCGTCATCTCGACGTCGGACGGCGCCCGTGTGGCTCCACATGAGCGTCTGAGGGAGGTACGTGTCCGGTAGGCCGAAGGTCATCTTTGTGCGCATGGACTCGCCTACGGCGTTGCCGACGCCCGCGAAGGCGTTGAGGATGTCCGTCTCGCGGGAGAGCTGTCGCGATGTGTAGTCTTCAACCCATTGGCAGTAGTTTGCTAGGGATACTTGGCCTCGTAGCTTGACTGGTGCATCTTTGCTGTGGAGCGCTCGGCGGTAGAAGCCTGGGATGCTGGGTATGCGGTGTGTCTTCTGCTCGGTCGTCGGTTCGTTGATGTCTATTTGAGCCGTATGACGAGCCGTTGAATCGTATTCGTCGATAGAGTCTTCTGCTTGAGGTGGAAATGCTTCCTCTCTAGGCACGAGTGTAGGAACTTCATGTCGTGCTCGTCCCCAAGTAAGTTCCTCGGCGGCGTGACCACGACAGCATTGGAACAGGACCTGGTGCTCCGTGATAAAAATGCTGCGCCTGGAAAGTAGCCTCTCTTGGAATGTCCATCCTCTCCGGTTCCACAGGGATGCGTCGACTACTGTTTGCAGGCCGTTCGGGTCAATACCTTTCCCAACGTTTCGGTTCCGCGGAGGGCACCACAAAGAGGCGCGAGGTCTCCTCGGATTACCAGCATATCCAGGAAAACCATTACCCTGTCGATCATTCAGCGCGGCCAGGATTGAGAAAGACGCAGACTGGTAAATTCGGTCCATCCCGTCGATCTGGTCAGGCTTCGATCGCTCGTCGTCCTGAACAATACAAAGACGGTCTACCCAAAGGTAGCTCTCACCAAGGTCTCTGCAGAGAGATATCGCGTCCAGAATGATGCGTGGTAACTTGACAGACTCAAGGCTCCCCGCAGCTTCCAAGTCCTCTGCGTTTGTTTTCTCTAGTTGAGCATGTCCCGATGCCTCGGAGGCCTCCCACATGTAGCTGAGAGCAACGAAGCGGACCGGCCTTGACGGCTTGACAATTTTCATTCCATGGACATCGATGACCCTGAAGCCGATAGGAAGATGATCTGTTCCCCTGTCAGAGTTTATGCGCACAGAGTCGAGCTGCACATGGCCACTCACCAATCGACTTGTACTTGCTCACGCAGTGGTGGCCGTGAAGGATCTCGCAGCCATCGATCCAAACCTTCAATGTCTGAACGTCAAAGTATTCAGCCTCCCAACCTTCGATCGCCAGGAGTCTCTGAGGTTCATCTGTCGAGTATCTGAAGAGAAACTGCGGCGTGACCGCAAAGGGAGACGGCAACGAATTCAAAGCCCCCAGCTTCGACTTGTCTGGCACGGCACTCAGAGTCAACTCCAGAAACAACCTCACAGAAACTTCATCATCGGAAGAGACGAACAACCGATACTTCTGGTCTTCAGCTAACCCCGAGTCAAGGAAGAAAGGGCCCTGAAGCGTGACGAACAAGCACGCCTCGGAGCACTCACGTAACCACTCATCCTCCCGCCTTCGCGCCTCGACAGCCGCCGCGATCGCGTGGCAAGAGATACACTCTAATGATTGAAGTGAAATGTTCTCCAAAGAGACGTAGTGGTGTGCCTTGGATCCCAGACCGGCAGCAAAGTCGGGGACGTCCCAGTCTTGGCACCGCTCACATAGTCGTGGGCTGGGGTTGGTCTGTTTGCGCTTCTGTACGAGCTGCGCGACGCGCGGGAGGTTGGTGGCGGAGGCGAGGCCCCCGAATGAGACGGCTTCGGGTCTCTTGGTTCTCGGGAGCATTCAATGGGCTGGGGATCGAAGTCGATGATATTCGAATCATGCGAACGTTTGTGAACGGAGATGGTGCCGCAGCAAAGGCTTACGTTGGCATCTGTTGAATGGTGCCAAAGGTGCCACTTCAGAGTGTAAGCCAGGTGAAATGAAAAAAAACTCGGTTTTGTTGAAGTTGCGACGATTTTATAAGACAAAGGCTCAATGGTTATGAGGATGTTGGTGATGATGGAATCGTCATGTAGATCTGAGCGGAAAGGTGTGGGGTCTGCTGTTTCCTGAGCCACCGAACGGGATTTCGGTTTGCTGACCAACATGGCGGCGAATCCTGGCGCTACCGCCTTAGCTTGAGACTAGTTTTCAACACAGACGACGAGGACGACGTGGTGCTTGTCTCGCCCCAGCGAAGGCAAAGGGATCAATCTCATTTTACATGCGCGAATGCATACTGATTGGCGACGGTGGTTGATTTGGTCTGTCGGAGAATCGGCCGAGGAAATGTCAGGGCACCTTGCACGCAAGAGGAGAGCATCGGAAGGTGGAATCGAGACAAATAAATCATATACGATGAACAGCCAAGTCAAAGTCTCTAAGACAGCATGGCAAGCCCAAAGATAGACCTGTTACATTCCGTTGAACTCCCACCCTATGCCCCATGGCCAGCGACCTTCGTATTGTACATAATTCGACATCTGCACGCTCTGTTTCTTTTTTCGACTTTCCGCCGCAACCCATGAATTGCGTACTGAGTTTTCCAAGGAGAATCCCTTTCCCCTTTACCATTGATTTCGTATACATGGCCAGACAGTGTAAGAGACGGTCTGCTGCGTTTAGTCTTCCAGACACGAAGTCTTCACCCTGTATCAGGGTGATAGACCGGTTGGAAGACCACAAACGTGTGATTAATAATTTGTAGGTAACGAACGTGGAGTGTGCTGTAATGCTGCACATCACTGAAGGGTGATGAGACACGAGGGAAAACGTATTCTATACATGTAAGAGGGTTATAGGAAATGAACCGCGTAGTAGACATTGGCTTCGTTGATCATGCGTAGAAAGCCTCGAAGAAGTAGATGAATCCGAACACCAGAAAAGCGACAGCGCCACCAACCGTGACTATGATATGTTAGCTGGGAGCTTGTAACGTGGATGCCATGACAACTTACCAACTTTGAGACTGACACGGCCTGCGATGGCACGGCCGCCAATAACGGCAGCACCTGTGCAGATGCAGTGGCCAACCATGGCACCAAGAATAACCCACCAATAGTCCTGTCCTGCAGCCATAGCAATCGTTGCAATCTGACTGCGGTCGCCCCATTCGCCCAGGAAAGTCATGACGAACGTTTGAACCCAAGCAGGGCTGAGCAGAAGACCGAGGAGGTTGTTCAGACCGTTGAGAGAGCCTCTGATGCCACCGGAACCAGGAGATGGGCTGCGAGGCGGCGAAGAGGAAGGCGAGCGCGGAGGCGAGGGGAAACGGCTCTTAGACCTAGACTTCCTGCTGCCGTTAAGGCCCATTTCCAGCGCGTAAGGAGACACAGCAGAGCCCCGTCTCTTGCCCTCCTTTTCCTTCTCGGCCAGCTCGCGCTCGACCTCGTGTAGCTCGGCAGTCACACCCTCGTTAGGGTCCATGCCCAAACCTTCACGAAGGAGCTTGGCGCCAAAGACGAAGAACAGGCCAGCAGCGAGGAAGCTGGTGACACGCTTGGGGATCAAAGTCGGGACAGCGTGGCCGAGAACGGCCGACAGGACAGTCATGACCAAAAGAGCACCAAAGGCGGCGGAGAAAACGACCATCCGGTCATGCTTCATGGCCATGAGGGCAGCCACAAGAAACGTCTTGTCGCCAACTTCGGAGACGAGAATCATGGTGAGAGACAGGACGAAGGAGTGGAAGGGTTGGATGACACCCTCAGCTTCGTCGTCGAGGCTGGAAGAAGACTTGCCCTTGGACTTTGAAAGATCCAAGTGGTCCTTGTGCGCCGAGTTGGGAAGCGGGTTGGGCTTGTCGTCGAGCTTGTCAGGGAGACCGGCCGGTTTCTGTCGCATGTCAGCATTTCACGTTTCGACCAATGGGGTAGCAACCAGGGAACTCACCTCGAGCCCCGCAACCTCGTCGGCAGTGTGGTGATCATGATCGTGTTCTTTGCCAGTGGATGTGTCCTTTTCGCTCGAAAGCTTCTCCTGTTCACTGTGCGGCAGAGGGGGCTTCTCCTTAGGGGCCTCTGGCTTGTTGTCGGCCTTTTCGCCAGTCCGGCCCTCAGCTGCCTTGCGCGCCTTATCCTTTTCACTGACACCTCCTTCGGTGCCCGTGGTTCCCTCCTTTGGCTTCTGGCGTGTCTTGTCGTTCATGACACCGTCGTTGGTCTCGGGAATCTTCTTGCCATCGACAACAGTTGGGTCGGAGGGTCGTCCCTTCAAGGGAGGCAAGCCCTTCTTGCCATCTGTATCGGCAGTCTCTTTCTTGGTCTCTCGGGTCTGGTCAACGAAGGGACCCTCGTGAGGCATGCCGTCTTTGCCATCGACGGGCGCGTGGTCGGTGCCGTATCTGGTCTTGATACCAGAGGTGACGGTCGAGTCGGTGGCCTTTTCGGTGGAAGCTACGGCCTTGCCGCCATTCTTGTCCTTGGTTTCGACGGCGAGACCAGCGACGAGGGATGGGATGAGGAGGAGGAGCAAAGGAGAGGGTCGGGTGCGCAGCCTCATGATGACTCGTTCGGGCTGTCGAGCCTCACTGGTATCTGGACAATGGATGTGAAATGTAAAGGAGAGTTTGGAAGTAAGCTCGAGAAATGTTCTGCTCCTCTGCTAAGGGGGGAAAAGAAAAGGAAGGATGTTTTGGTGGTTTCTGATTGACTCTGGCAATGCGACTGCTCAGCCACGGGTTCTAAAATTGTTACGTATCTTTTGCTGCACGGCCACGGGGTAAGCAAGTACCTGAGGGTACCTGGGACGTGAGGTGGGAAGAGCTGGACGCGCCGCCGCCCGCCGTGGCCCCCCATGTTCCGAATCCCTTGAGGCGCCCCACAGGGGGCGACATTGGGGATCATGGAACCCCTAGAATGTTTCCGCCTGAGAGGCTCTGAGGGGGATATTTACATAGAGGACAGTTCAAATGTCGGATAATGGCTTAAAGCGTATAGGCGTATCAAGCAATTGAACTGCAGACAATCGACTGTTCATGCATGCGTAGGGTGTAAAACAAAGTTTTAATGCCGTCGTACATATGTATAACAGCTAAATTAATGAATAGGAACGTCCTCGCTGAACCCATCTCTACCATTTCGTGAACCGTTTGGTGTACCTGAAAACACACGAGAGTCAAAGGTGCGTTGCGCTGCGTTTAACGCGCATTTGACCAGGTTGCATACAGGCGACCCCAGATTTGTTGCTGACAGAATTCCAAGAAGTTGCTTGGCTTGACCAGAAAAAGGTACGTATCTGTAAAGTGCCCGAGGAGAGCTCCAACAGCTGGCGCCACTGACTTGCCGGAGCTTACAGCAGCTGTGCTATCTTATCTCCGCCGTTTGGTCCAGGACACCCCACCTCCCCGGGGACTGAATGAATGTCGTCACGAACGACCGCTTCTTCATGAAACATAATCTGAGCGTTGCCTCTTGTTGTCTTTCCTGTTCACTTCAATCGTCTTGTTCTCCTGCAAGTCAGCCTTAGAACGCATCACGTACATATAGCTCGGCATCTAGACGATTGCCACGGACATTCCTGCATAAGACCCTCCATCACACGTCGGCAGTCTCAAATCCGAGCTCCGTTGTATCACTAAGCATCAATCCGAACTTCCGTGTGAACCCAAAGCCAAAATGGACGACTCTGGAGACAGTATGCGATCGCCCTCAGCAAGCATGAATTTGATTGAAGAGGATGACGAGCCGGCCTGGACTTATACCTATGACCCGGAAGATGCCGAAGGAATGGACGACGACGATGAGTACGACCCTGACTTTCAAGATGAGCCAGAGGAAGAAGACGGGGACGACGATGATGAGTATCATGGTAGCAATCACTTCTCTTTCACGTCGAACCATGCAGAGACTTACCATGCGCAGATGCCGAGGAGGGCGAGGACAGCAACGTAGAAGTGGAAGTGTTCATGGGTGCTGGCGACGAGGATGATGATGATGATGCTGAGGAAGACGGCATGGCCGCTAATCCAATATCGAGACTCATGACTCTCATCAGTGAGTCAAACTAAGGTTCAAGTAAATCCTATGCCAACCTCGCTAATCTATGATACAGCTGGTGCTGCGGGCAACGGGACAGGGTTTCTTACACGAGCACAACTGCTAGGCCTGATTCAAAGTGGCGAAGTTACATTGCGCAGTACACTCGACGACGAAGACGACGACGAAGACATTGGCTGGGGAAGAAGACGCAGACGGCCTCGCGCACGGGAGCCGAATCGCTTCCCCAAAGTACCGAGCGAAGAGGGCACGAAGTTGATGCACTCTGGAGTTTTCGGCGCAAACGATTATCGAGTCACGAAGAAGAAGCAACTGGCACGCAGGATATTGGACCGCGAGCTCGGTCTGGGAGATAGGCGCGACCGGAAGCAGAATCAAGATCTCATGGCCCAAGGCATGATACCCTCGACGAATCCCGAAATGATTGTGCACTACGACGATCCCGTTTACTCCGGCCAATTCTCCGACGACGGTAATTTCTTTTACGCCTGCGGTCACGACTTCAAGGTCCGCATGTATGACACCTCGAATCCGTACAATTGGAAATATTACAAGACGGTCAATTACCCTTGGGGACAGTGGACACTGACCGACGCATCCCTGAGTCCTGATAATCGCTGGCTCGCTTACACGTCAATTCAAAGTAATGTTTGTCTGGCACCTACGGATCCCAACGACACGGGAGACCCATACACTTTGGATCTGGCAGAGAGAAGTGCGGGAACTCAACACGCAGGATGGCGATCGAGACATTCCTTTGGTATTTGGTCTGTAAGGTTTTCGGGAGATGGTCGTGAGCTCGTGGCCGGCACCAACATGCAGTCAATCGTCGTTTACGACATTGAGTCGCGCACTGTGTTACACAATGTTGTCGGCCACGAAGACGACGTGAACGCTGTGTGCTTCGCAGACAAGTCTTCTCCTCACATTCTCTACTCCGGATCAGACGATGCCACCATCAAAGTCTGGGATCGACGTAGCATGGGAGACGGCCGGCCAGCTGGTGCTTTTGTGGGCCACGTGGAAGGCCTCACGTACATTGACAGTAAAGGCGACGGTCGATACATTCTGAGTAACGGCAAAGACCAGACGATGAAGCTTTGGGATCTGAGAATGGTCATGTCCACGGCCAAGTACGACGAAGTCAACCCCACGAGGTTGACCAGCAACAGCGACTTCGACTACCGATGGGGAACATATAGGGACGAAGACTGGTTCCCACACCCCAACGACAACTCGCTGGTGACGTTCAGAGGTCATCGTGTAATGCGCACGTTGATTCGATGTCACTTTTCACCACCATCGAGTACAAATTCGCGTTACGTCTATTCTGGTAGTCAGGATGGCAAGGTTTACATTTGGAACATGGACGCCACGCTCGCTGGCACCATCGACGTGAGGAAGGCGACCAAGAACTCGAGGCCACTGGAGCGAAGATACCGTGTCTACCACGGTGACGACTTCCCCGGCTGGAATACGTGCGTGCGCGACGTGAGCTGGCATCCCAATGCGCCAGTTCTCGCTGGTAAGTCCTTCATATTCTGCAAGTTTCGGGCTATAGCTAATCTCTTCCAGCGTCTGCATGGAACGGATACAACATGGCTCATGGAACTTGCACGCTGCATTCGTATAACGAAGCCGAAGATGACGAGGCAGAGCCGCCAATGGGTCGGAATGTCGACGAGAAGCTCCGCCCAGTTGGCGAATCATTCCAAAGCTAGTTACTTCTCGTCAAGAACCATTTCACTTTTGGAAAAGCGCTGTGGGATGATTATTTTAATTATTTTGTACATCTTCCACACATGTCCAATCCCTCTTTTGGCAATGATACATGATCGATGAAGCCTCTTTGGTCTCGGGGTATCTCCCATCACTCCCGCATAGCACCTCTTTTAAGTGTTGCTGCGCCGCTTCTGCAATCTGCCCGTGCAATGCTTTTGAGACCCATCCCTACGTTTAAATCATGTTTGGTCGTCACGTGTTGACGTGAACGTGTTCGAGAAGCCGGCCCGACATGTCGGTGCTTCCATTGAAAGGTAGATACATGGCGTTTATGCGCCTCCGACAAGGATGTTGTTAAGGGGAATGTGAATCAGCTTGACGATGTAGCCGACAGCACCCATGATGAGGAAACCGACACCGACGGCCTGGCAAAGCTTCAAGAACTCGAGCTTGTCGGCTGAAGGACACGTTAGTATTCGAAAAGCTGACAGGAAATGCAACACGAGGGCGCAACGTACGCTTGGTGCACCTTCTCATGAATTGAACACCTTCCTGAGCGAACTCGGAGGGAACCTCGAGGATCTCCTTGACTTGGTCGGCCATTGTGGATAGAAGCGCGCGTGGGTTGCGGAGAAGAGAAAGGGGTGGGTAACTTGATGAAAGTCGCAAAGGAAATCCCAATGGGCCGCAGGGAACAAGAAACTGCAAAGTCGATGAAGGAAAGGCGCGACGACGTGTGTTTAAGGCGTTGCAGGTCGGAGAGGTGGAAGATTCGAGAGGTTCGAATGGATAGAAGGGAGATGTGTTAAATTGAAGCGCGCTGTCACCAACTAGTCCCCAAAATTTCGGGACAAGCTCCCGCTGTGGAAGGAAGAGCCAGATTGCCATTAAGGAGGCATGGAGGAATTATGCGCCGGCCGCCGAGGCGCACGCCACTGGACAGATTGCTTATCTAAGGTTGGGATGATAGGAAGGTCCCCTTGGTGTTCCCCTTCAGACCTCAGTGGAGGAGGACCCCCTGGATTCCCCCGCTAGTGGGCAGAGAGGGTCTGGTCTGGGCCATTTTGACCAGCCACAGCTCAGCGCATTCAAGCACATGACAGGGAGATGAGGTAAGGTACGTACCGGCTCAGCGGGCAGTCGCGAGCCCCATACGGGCATCCACTGGTGTAGTCTGTGCCTGCCGCAGCCTGGCGGCCCTTGTCCAGTCCCGCCTGGCTCAAGATGCGACCTCAGCTCCTGAGAGAGCTCCCCCCAGTTTTCTTTCCCTTCCCAAACGTTCCTCCACTCACCTTCGTCGACCGCATCTCTTTCTTCGCGTCAACATCAAACCGAGACGTCCATACCTGAGCTGCACGACAACATCACAGCTCCACCCAAGCTAGCCTACGCGTCGATTTTTCAGCCATCGCGATAAACGTCAGATAATCAGCGAAGCGACGCGCAGCTGCTGCTTACTCGCGAACCCGCCGGAAACCTTCATTGGGCTTCCTTGATCACTAACTCATCACGGCTAACAGCATCACCCACATAGTGAGCGGGCAGGAACACGGTTGGAGCGTCGGCCAAAGGCGGTGGCAGAACGAGCAAACAGTCTCTGGAATCTCGGGATCCTGTTTCCATTCTCCCTCGTCCCAACTACATCATCTTGTTCCCTGTACCTAAGGCTTCTGGGCCGAACAAGGAAAGAACTACGGTCACGTCGCCATTGGGGAAGACCGAAGCACAGAGCTTCGTCTTCAATTTTTATTTGGCTAAAGGAGAGGATTATATTGGCTTGGCAATTTCCATCCAACCTCTTCCATTCTGTCTGCGGAACGAGGAGTGTACGTATCAGATGTTCTCTGTTTTCTATCCTATGTTCGAATTCGCTTTTTGGCTCCAGACTTTGGCAATGACCCTGTATTGGCAGCGGCTGATGATCATGTTCAAGACTGCAGACATATCCTGTATCTCGCAGACTAATAACAACCTTTTTTCAACTACAACCAAGCTCACTGCCCCAACTCACGGCTACCAGATAAGAACGTCGCCATGGCTGAGGAGGAATTCGAGATCGATATCTACGGCGATGCGCCCCAGGATCACCAAGACGGAAACGCCGAGAACTACGATGGAGCCAACGGTCATGCGGACAACCACCAGGAACAACATGATCAGCAGGAGCACCACGACGATCAGCAGAAGCACGACCAGCAGGAGGAATATCACGACCAGCAAGAGGCGCCTGCTCCTCAACAGGGTGTCAAGAGAAAGGGCGACGACCGGCCGATCGATCCTGGCGCAACCACAGCTCTGATGGTCTCGGATCTTAACTGGTGGAACACGGACGACGACATCAGGGGATACGCCAGAGCAGGCCATTGCGAGGACGAACTCAAGGATATCACGTTCAGTGAACACAAGGTGAACGGAAAGAGCAAGGGGTACGATTCATGGTGTGAGGTTGCCTTGCATGCAGAGATGCTAACGCCACCCACAGACAAGCCTACATTGAGTTCACATCGCAGCAAGCTGCCACGGCCGCCAAGCACGCTTTCGAGTCGACAGACAGCGCTCAAGGCGTACCGAAGAAATACCAGGTTACTTACTCGAACCCCCACGTCAACCCGTTCCGCACGCTGCCTAAGGATGCACCGAACCGCGCAGGTAAAGACCAGGGCAGCCGACCGAACAGCAACTACAACAACCAGGGTTCCTCGATGGGCGGCAGCGACTTCCGTGGAAACGGCTACCGCGGTCGTGGAGGCTTCAACGGTCCCCGTGGCGGCATGAACCAGGGCGGCTTCAACCGCAACTTCTCGGGCGGCATGGGAGGTGGCTTTAACAATAACAACATGGGAGGCGGCGGCTTCAACAACGGCATGGGCGGCGGCAATTTCGGCGGCGGCGGTTTCCAGCGGGGCGGTGGCTTCGGTGGTGGTATGCGCGGTGGCCCCGGCATGCGTGGTGGCCGAGGCGGCATGCACAACCCGATGGGTGGTATGAACATGGGCCCGATGGGAGGCATGCCCAACATGGGTATGCCTAACATGGGCATGATGGGTGGTGGAATGCCTGGTACGACTCCCTTTGTTTTTGACTTTTCTCAGCGAAATCACACTCCCCCAATATCTCGACTTGCCTCTGGTTCAACCCAGAAGCGGAAGCCCTCTGGTCGGCGAAAAGGCAAAGCTGCCAACACCGGCCGAAACGAGACCCCCTTGAGCACCAAACGGCTGAAGGTGCAGCCAAAGCATGTATCTGAACAACCAAAACCTGTAATTGCACCAGAGGTCGGCCGATGAATAAAGGAGAGCGGTTTGGGGTTTACCATGGTTGCCCCTCCGCTCCCTGCAGCTACTCGGTTCAGCTCGAGGATGCCGCCTCACTGCTCGGCTCCTCACTGAATGTTCTTGACTGATTTCCCTGCTGTTTGCGTTCTCATTTGTTATTTGTCAAAGAACACTTAAGCTGACTCTTTTCCAGGATTCCAAGGCATGCCTCAACAGTTCAATCCTGCATTCTTTGGCGGTAACCAGGGTGGTGGAAACGACTGGGGCAACCCTCACGGTGCTAAGCGACCTCGACCCGAGTAGGACTACCGGCCAAGGCAGTTTGCGCGATCCTGAGGTAATAGCCGAATCGACTTGTCGCGGCGCGATCCAGTTGTCATCGCGTCGTAGAGCTTTCGGTCACAACCTCCTCACCGCATCACATTTAGGATTCATTCCTTCGACTAGGGCTATTTCATCGACGGGATCTCTTTGCGTTTGTCAGAGAAACTTAGTTGATCAAGGCCTCTAAGCTTCAGATGAGTGGCGGGTATATTGGCTGCGACGTCACGAAGCTCATTGTTGCTACGGATGGATGATAGCAACCACCAAAATGCAAGATGTTTGCTTTGAGTTATTGTATGTGTACTATTAGAATATGGCTGCATGGGAACAGCCCCTAGCACCTCGGTTACGGCGTTACAGTTCAGACCTCAAAAGCACAATCTACGACTGCGTTTCGTCGTTTCACGCCTCGCTGCTCTTTGCTTTGCAGGAACCGGTAGATTATTGTGTATCGGAAGCCTTCAACTTGTCTATCGTGCCGCGTACTAGCAGCTGTATCTGCTTCCAGCGAGCCACAACCATATCACGCTGAAACTGCTCACCTTCGTCCAGGCCGCGCACTGTCTTCATCTTGGACTCAATCTCCTCATCATACGCCGACAACATCTCGCACAGCAACGCATCGACCTCGGGCTGCTCGGCCTCTCCGTCCGCAAACCCGTCCACGAATTGCGCCCACTGCCTCGCCGGCAACACGAGCGTCCGCAGCGCCACCTGCGTACGGTAGCACACCGTCTCCGCGTCAATGACATAATTCCCGAGAAAACCCCTCTCCTCCAACCGTCGCCTGTGCGCGGTGCCCAGGCGAGGCAGCAGCACGTCGTCGATGCAGATCTCGTCCCACTCGTTTTCGCCCTGGGCCATGACGAAGCCGTACTCGACGAGAAGGAAATCGTTGCTGTGGCGGCCGTAGCAGATGTGGATCTCCTCGCCGGGAGCGTAGGCGCGATCGGCTTTGATGGTGAAGGAGTGCTTGTCAAAGGCGACGGAGCAGCCGCGGGAGGCGTGGTTGAGGAGGTCGGCGACGGGTTGGAGGATCATGTGGTCGTCGCGGTGGCGTTTTGCGGTTTTGGGTGTGACGTGGTAGAATGTGCGCGAGTTTACGAGGAGCCAGGCGTGGAGGTAGGATTCGTACGTGAGTTTGCCGTCGCTGCCTTCTGGGTGCTGGTACTGGTGCTCGTCATCCTGGGGTAGGTCTGGGAGAGGGGTGGAGGAGACGAGGGACCAGTGGGATTCGAATTTCTCGCGCTGGGCTTTGAGGAGGGTGAGGGCTTGGGAGGGAAGGAGGGAGGCGAGGGTTGGCGAGGAGGAGGACCAGGTTAGTGGGCAGGAGGAGAGGTCTTTGGGCGTTGGGAAGACGGCGGACCAGATTTTGAAGGAGGGGGATACATCGAGGGCGATGTCTAGGGCCAGGAGGGCGTGGACGTGTGTTTCTTTTGGGAAGGGGCGGGTTAGGGGTTTTGGGATTGTTGCGATTGTTTTTAGGCAGGGGATTGGGACGTCTAGGATTGTGTCGTCTTTCTGGGGTGGTGGTCGTGGTGTTAGTGAGATGAAGGTTGTGAGAAGTGTGAGAGGCATGGCTTACTTTGAGAGGTGATGTTACGACGATTCCTATGCCTCTTCCTGGAAGAGTACGGGGGCCGACGTTTGATACTGTTATTCCTTGGGTCTGAGCCCAGGATAAGAGGTTCTCGATTGCGTCCATTTGGTATGTTGTTTAGAACCAAAGAATGGATTGGATGGTGGTGAATTTAATAGACTGAGGTTGAGGTGAAGGCAGTTTGGAAAAGTGATGAAAGCTCATGCAGGTATGAGTCGGTATCTTGATAACTTTGTAGTCAAATGCAGTCTCTGTGAGAGAAAGTTGTTATGGGAGTAGTTGCCTTATGAGATGTAACCCTCTAGTCTTACACCGGGACGGTGAGTGGTTCTCTCATTCGTGGAACGTCGACAAGGTTGTATGAGACTGAGATGCGCAAGTCCTGAAGGCCTGGATGTCGAGTATCTCTGCTTCTTTGAGAATTTGGAGTTGCGCTCAAACCTAATGAACCCAAGAATAAGATTTGGTTGGCAGCAGAGTCTTGTTGTTGTGAAAGCTTCAAGTTTGACAAGACGGAGGGAGTTGAGATGAATTTCACCTTCCAGGTGAAGTGACGAATCAAATGCGCCAGGGCGCAATTCCAACGATCTGGAACGGCAGGCCCTGTCCCACCACCAAAGTGCTCACCTAAACCACCGCCGAAGAAATGTACAACAGCGGACAGCGTGCCAATCGTAAAGGTCGGCGCTAGTATCCACCGACTCTCCGATCCGACCTACGGGACCCTAGCTGTCCAAATTCTCGGGGGACCGTCGCCGAGGTGAGGTAATGGAGCTGCCCCGAGCTTCCAAAAAGTGTTCCGGTCATCGAACCACTTTCAACTCTGAAGTGAGCAGATAGCCCTTGACAGCTCTCAACAGCTCCCTCGCCCAAAATCTTCAACCTGCCGACGACTTCAAACGGCATGCCACGAACTCAAAGGTCATAGACGAAACAAATCAACAAAATGAAAGCCCTCACAACCCTCCCCGCGGCCCAAACCCGCCGCGCCCTCCCCGCCATCTGCGCCGCCTGCACATCAACGACGCCCTCCTCCTCTTCCACCCCCTCGCGCCGCCCCTTCTCCGTCCTAAACCGCCCACCGCCAAACTACCCAGGCCACGTCCCCCTCACCAAAATCGAGCGCGCCGCCCTCGGCCTCGGCGCAGGCATCTGGTCCCTGCTAAGCCCCTACCGAGCCGACCTCATCGCCGCCGTAGGCGAGACCACCGCGACCCCCTACTTCATCTACCGCCTCCGTGACGCCATGCTCGCCGACCCGACCGGCCGCCGCATCCTGCGCGACCGGCCGCGCATCACATCCACCTCGCTCAACCTCGCCCGCCTGCGCACCATGCCGGACAACAGCGTCGGGCGCGCTTACGTCGCCTGGCTGGATGCCGAAGGCGTAAGCCCGGATACGAGGCCCGCGGTGCGGTACATCGACGACCCGGAGTGCGCGTACGTGATGCAGCGGTACCGCGAGTGTCACGATTTCTTCCACGCGCTGACGGGCCTGCCGATTGTGAGGGAGGGCGAGGTGGCGCTCAAGGCGTTTGAGTTTGCGAATACGTTGATCCCGATGACGGGGTTCGCGGTGCTGAGTTACGCGACGATGAAGGCTGGGGAGAGGAAGCGGTTTAGGGAGATTTATGGGCCGTGGGCGGTGAAGAATGGGATGAAGGCCAAGGAGGTGATTAATGTCTACTGGGAGGAGCAGCTGGAGAGGGACGTGGATGAGTTGAGGGCCGAGTTGGGGATCGAGAGGCCGCCTAATATGAGGGAGATTCGGAAACGGGAGAGGGAGGAGAGGAGGAGGGCGCAGGAGGCTCTGAAGGGGGTTTGAGACTGCGGTGTTTGTGGGTATTGTGTATAGACGCGAGGTTTGTACAGATATTGTATGTTTGATGTAGTTTTTGTTTGATTTTAGAGTCCTGGTGGAAATCCCACTCGGACAGAAGCCAATCTGCTACGTTTTGCAGTCATGCTTTATAAACGCCCTCCAACGCCGGCATGTTGTCCCTTCCAGCAGATGTAGGTTCGCAGTCTCCGCCAGGCGACTCGAAATCGACGAGGTAAACATCATCGAAAGAGACCCCTACACACTGCGGACAGAACACACATGCTTGAAATGAACCACCCTTTACCCTGATGACTCTGCAGACTGCAACTACAAATCCAACAAATCATCATCGTCATCATCCCACCCCTTACGTCTGCTCACCACAATCTTCTCCTCCTCCTTCGTCCCCGCCACGGCCTCGAGCAACTCCTTGAGCTGCGTCTCGGTGACTTTGCTGCGCAGCTGCCCGCTCTGCGCGAGCATGATGAGCCTGTTCTCCACGTCCTGCGCGCGCTGCTCCTTGACGAGGCGGATGCGGCCCAGGCGGTCCGCCGCTTCCGGGTGGAGGATCTGGTTGAGGATCTGCTGGCGGGCTTCTTGTTCTTGTTGTCTGCGGTGGACGCTGGGTTAGCTGACGTCTTGTGTTCTTTTTTCGTCGTGGACGGAGATGAAAGAGGGGAGAGAGGTCGGGATGTCATGGGAGTCGGTCGCGTTTGAGGAAATCTTGGTGCTCTCTCGATGAAGGTTAGGAACGAAAGACGACGTACTGGCGCTGTTCTTGTTGCTGCTGCTTGTTCGAGCCGCCGCCGCCGCCGGAGCTACCTCCCGCGCCGCCTTGCGCCTTGAGCTGCTCGAGGCGGGCCTTGCGGATCTGTAGTCGCTTGCGTCAGTCCCATGTTACAAGCGCTCCCGTCGCGCAGAAGAGTCCTGGTGGTACGCACTTGTTCGAGTTCGGAGTCGTCCATGTTTGCGAGTATCTGGTTGCGTTTGTTTGCGCGGAGTGGTTTGGTGGAGGTTTGGGTTGTTTGGGTCAGAGAAACGCGGGGCTCTTTCTGGTCTGCCTGACGTCCAAGTTTTTGGCGGGGTTTGGAGCTTGGGGTCTTTTTTTGGCGCCTTACAAATTTCATGACGACGTGCGGTACCAAATATTAACAACGTAGACTATCTACCTTGAACACAAGAGACCGAATTATTTTTCAACATATTACATGGTAATGACAATCTTCAAAATATGTGATGAAATATCTAAAATGTCTAGATTCTGTGCTTGAATGTAGTCATACAATGCTAAACCGCCCATCAAGTAAAATACATACAGACGTCCAGTTGTACAGCCGTCGACCGCATCATTCACCTCCTCGAGGTCAGCTCTAATGGCATGTACGACCGGTTCTTCTCCACTTGCGCCTTATGCTTTGCCTTCACCATGCCCACAACCATCTCGTTCGCCGGCAGTTTCACGCCCAGCCTACGACCCCTCTCGATGAAGAAGCCGTTCAAATAGTCAATATCCGTCAGCATGCCCCGTTGGATCTGCAACGCCATCTTACTCGGCGCGGACCCCTTCCCTCTAAGCTTCCCCATAATCTCCTTGCGCATGCCTTCACCACGCAGGACGCTCTGCAGCTCGGGCGAGTTCTTGACCTCGGGCATGCGCGCGACCACGTCGGCGATCTCGTTCAAGAGCTGGTTGATGAGCTTGTTGGCCGTCGGGTTGTAGATGAGCTCATTGTAGCGGTAATCCAGCATGACGCAAATAGGGTCGCAGACGGCCGAGAACATGAGCGACGGGATCTTGACCTTCATCCAGCTGTCGAGGGCCAGACCTTTTGCCTTGAGGAGGTCCGACGACGCAAACTGCTTCATCATCCCTTGCGTCCGCAGCCAGCTATCTGTCGAGAGGTGCTTGGATTTTTTGGGGCCGTAGTAGGGCCGCACGCCAGCGAGCGCCGTCTCGTATTTCGGCGTCATCACCTTGACCGACTTTGCCTTTCGGTCAAACGCCAGAGAATGTGTCATGTGTCCGAGCATAATCGACGGGCGCTTATCTTTCTCCGGGAAGACTCGGTTGGTAGCTGCCTCCGCGACGCCGAGTCCGTCTTGGACGTAGCAGACGGCCGTCCTGTCGTCGATCCGGTGCTTGACCTTTTCGAGCAGCTTGATGCTCTCGCTCGGTCTCCCGGCCACCACAAGGTTGCTGATATGTGTATCGTCCTTCTCAACTTCCGGCGACGTCTCTAATGCAGCATTCGGTTCGATCCAGCCTTTTGGATTCTTCCTGGAGCCTAGGTTCCCGGCAATGCCCCGATATGGTGTGTTGGCGGGTATGTCTAGCGTCTTGACCGAGTCGTAGATGCCGTGCAGAGCGTGTGACAGGAATAGCGATCGCTCGTCGTTTCCGAGAACGTGAACCGTACGCGACGAAGGTGGCGGCGTCGAGTTGTGTCCCATCATGACGGCCGGCACATAGAATCGTGATGTTGAATCCGCCCTGAAGATGGCGTATAGCTCTTTTTCATTTTGCTCGGGCTGTAGACCCAGTACTTTGTTGAATTTTTGCTTCGTCTGGCCCGGTACACCCAGTGTTGTGCCTCCAGGAACCGTAGCTGCCATCTCTTTGGGTGCCACCCTTCCAGGGGCGATGCCCTGCGGCGGCGCTGCTCCCGTCCCGAGACCGAGTCTATTATCGATCGATACACATCTGATGGCTCCCCGGCCCATAGAGGCGTTACCGGTCCTCCATATCGTATGTGTTTTGGGTATCCGCGCGGAGAGCCGCGGTCTCGGGAGGCTTGCCAGAGTGCCTGCCACGATGAAGGCTTCGAGGGTTCGGCGCAAATCACTGCGCAATGCTCATTAAGGGGAGGATTGAGGCGCGATCTTGGGCGATTATAGCTGTAACAACTCGATAATAGTATACGTGGTCGTCGAAAGTGTGGAAAACGGTGTTCGGATATAATGGGCGTTCTTTTTCGTGGTTAATGAGCGTGTGGTCTTGTCTTTGTCGCAAGAAGGAGGCGTTGAGATGGGTGTGGATGACGGGGACACTCGTTAGGTTCTCTCTCAAAATTTGGCGCGTGGTAGGTGGTAGGTGGTAGCCGTAGAATCCCGGCCGGCAGGAACCCGACCCACCGAGCGTGCGGCGATCCCTGCGCCTCGTTAGATGCATGCAAATCCTTCAACGCCCGGATTTCTGAATTTTCAACGTCCGTCTCATCGATGAGAAGGAGCTAGTAACGGGCACTCACTTACATCCATCGCATCCATTTCATTGTTGCTTTTGACCAAGGGATTACATCCATTTTCCAGGTCGGATTCATCGATTTTTATTTTTCCGCGGCTACATCAACAACAACCATCATGGCGCTCAAGGACATGACCCCCGACCTGAAGAAGCTCGATTCTCACATCGACTCTCTTGAGGATGCACTCAAGCCCCTGATTGACAACCTTCCCGAGATGGCCAACGAGCTCCCCCTGCTCGACAAGGCCAAGATGTACGCTCTTACTGCCTACGCCATCGAGACTCTTCTCTTCTGTGAGTGCCTTTATGCAGCAAACATATATCGTCGTCGTCCCCCTGACTAACCCCAATGACAGCATCACTCCGTCTCCAAGGCGTCGACGCCAAGGATCACCAGGTTATGACAGAACTGAAGCGCGTGCAACAGTACTTTGGCAAGATCAAGGGTGCAGAGGAGACACCCGCGCAGCGCACAACGACAGTCAACACGGAGGCCGCAACCCGCATTCTGAAAGCGGACCTTGTAAGTCGCATTTGCAGGGGGAAAAGATATCTGGACCTGAGCAAGCGAAATTGACCAACCGCCGCAGGGAAGCAACGACCAAACGCTGAAGAAGAGGCTGGAGGAGAAACTTGCCGAGGAGCGCGCCAAGGCACTGCTCAACTCGATGCAGAAGACCAAGAGGCCGGCTCCCGAGTCGCCGTCCGCCAGCTCCTCTGGCCCGGAGAAGAAGCAGAGGAACTCGAGAAGGAAGAGCTCCAACAAGAACAAGTCTTGAGAGCGGACTTCCGTGAAGACCTTGATGAATGTCCACGATGCCGCTTACAAGAAAAAGATTTTCGTTTGGCTGTCACAGGAAATGGAGGAAGAATCGCCAAAACAGTTGGACGCCTCTGAGCCACGAGAGATACTGCAGATTTGAGGTGCACATGGCTGTCTAATGCCATGTTAGGCGAATTGAAGATCACAGCCGACCTTACTGCGTCCTGAAGCGGAAGTAGGTCAACATTGGCTGAAGATTACCCTCATGGACTGGAGTGGCAATGTTATTTTGCGCACTGGGAAAAAGGATACCCCCGAGATAGAGATGGATACCAAATAATGAACAAAATTCCTCAATGCGCGGTCATTGTCTAGACACCCTCATTTCATGTTCAGAAGTATGCCACAGCGTTGCCACTCAAACTGCCATATTCGCCCCCTTTACTACATATACCTTATCCACCACTACCCAGGCAAGATATTCATTTAACCAGGAAAGGACCCTTCCCCAATTCCTGACCACGACCAAATTCGCCCTCCGCTGATTGGCCACACCACGCCACCCACCCCCGGCCCGCCGAGCTTTGCAACTCACGCCGAAAGGCACCTCTCCAACTTTTGTCACCTTAACCCCGGGGCGCATAACTTCTGCCGACTTCCCTACCCATCCACCCGTCATTTCTGCTCTCTTCAAAACACCACCCGCTCCCTCACTTCACGAAGTCACGATCAACACTACCAACTACACCATCTCATCTCACTCGAGTCCTCTACACACACAAATCCTCCAAGATGCCTCGCCAACGCTCCGCCGGCCGCCCCAGCGCCCCCTCGCGCCCTACCGTCTCGGCCGCGAAGCCCGCTCCCACCCAGACTCGCCCGGCAACGACCATGGCCGCTCCCCCCCAACAGCACGCCGCTCCCCCGGCCGCGGCACCCGCTGCTCCCGCCGCCGCTGCGCCCTCCCAAGGCCCCGGCCTCTTTGGCCAGATGGCTAGCACCGCTGCGTACGTTCCCCATCCTACAAAAGACACCTACACCCGCAGAAGGAGATATCTAGGCCTCCCCTAGCTTAAGAACCTCTCCTCCTTCCTCGACAATCACTCCCTCAAAAAGAACTCTCAAGAAAGGACCAGAAGCTAACTTAATTGTTCCCTCAACAGCGGTGTCGCAATCGGCTCCTCCATCGGCCACGCCATCGGCGGCATGTTCGGCGGCGGCTCCTCCGCGCCCGCCGAGGCCGCGCCCCAGAACAACTCCCCCGTCGCCTCGGGCGAGTCCTCGACCACCCAGCAATGGGGCAACAACTGTGCCGGCGCCACCCAGCAGTTCACAAAGTGCATGGACGAGCACGGCGGCAACATGCAGATCTGCAATTGGTACCTCGAGCAGCTCAAGGCCTGCCAGGCTGCTGCTAGCCAGTACTAGACACCCAGCAACTCTACTTGTGTGAGAGGAACGGGCTTATAGCTACTGCACGTGTTTGAAATATTCAACTTCTTCGGCTGAAAAATAGTCGGGGCGGTGATATGTGTACCTTAATAGTCAAAAACGGGAATGGGAGGGAAAGCAAAACAAAGGAGAAAAAACTGGGCCTTGGAGCTTTCACGGAATTCATACAGCATTTTTTGCATTGGCGGAAGCATTGAAAGATGGGCCATTGAGGAAGAACTACATCTCCCGACGGTGTACAATACATGACATTCCCCCTCGTTAAATTACCTTTGCGCTTCATCTCATACGGTGTGATGTTGAACATGGTTGCAATACAGCCCGGCCCCCTTACTCGTCCTTCTTCTCATCCGGCCGCGGTTCAAAGTTGAGCTATGATTAAGTCAGCAATCATGATTCAACATTATCTTCACCTCTGTCCTTGGGTTCAAGCGGACAGGAAAACTTACAGAGTTGCCATTGTACAGCTGATGATCACCCCTCCGATCATCAGGATTCGCAAACTGCGAAAACTTACCCTTTCTCTGCTCCCTCACCGTAACTGGCTCCGCGCCCTCCTCCTCCTCAGCCGCCGCCCGCCTCGCACCCAGCCCAGAAAACACACCAGAGATCAGCCCCCAAAGCCACTGCAGCAAGCTCAACGGCAACAAAAGAAACGTCACAGCCATCTCCCCAAACGACGACCCTCCCGCGTACGCACCAACGTGCGCGCCAATAGGCGCCAGCACGAGCGTCGAGGATGGCGACAGCCCCAGCTCCGCCAGACTCTTGCCCTCCTCCGTGTCGTCAATCAACCTGCTCGGCCGCGGCGCAAGCACAACCTTGAACCGGAACGGCTCCCCACCACTTCCGCTGCCTGAAAGCTCGCTCTCAACCCACTTGCGCACCTCCCCGCCAAGCGTCTTCGCGCTAGGAAACCGCGACCGGATCGTCGACCCATCCAAAAGCCGAACCTGCAGCGCCGTCATCCCGCTCGCAGCAGAGCTCGACGGCGCAAGCGAACTCGACTCGGACCTCGTCAGCGCGGCCGCGACCTCCCCCAGCTTAGGCGACGCAGCCTGGGTCCTAAGCGCAGCACGCTCCGCGGCCTTCGCTCTCCTCTCGGCGCGGTCGTCCTCGATCTTCCTCAGGATGCGAGCCTTCTCGTCGGCCGCCTCCTGGCGCGCTTTCTTCAGGGCTTCCTTGTGGTTGCGCGTCTGCTCCGCCTGCTTGGAGTTGTCGGTCTCGGCCTTCTCCGCCGCGGCTGCGCGAGCTGCTTTTGCCTTCCTTTCGGACTCGAGGCGCTGGGCTTCCAGGCGCGCGCCGCGCTCTGCGAGGACGGCGCGGAGGGTGGCGGCGTTGTCTTCTTCTTGGGTTGGGGTGGCCGGGCCGCGCGGGCTGGAGGAGGTTGTGCCGGGCCGCGCGGGTTGCTGGTCCGTCGTGACAGGGGCGGCTGCAGCGCGAGGAGGGTTGTACGGGGTCTCATCGTAGAGGTCGTCGGTGGGTTGGGCGGCCGGCGCGGGAGCTGGGACTGGTGCTGAACTGGCTGCCGCGGGTTGAGCTACTGCTGCGGCTGCTGGCTGGCCCTGAGCGCCACGGAATGCGGCTGTGATGCGCCTGACAAACTCATCCTTGCTGGTGCCGGCAACGATGTACTCCTTGAGGTCGCCATTCTTGATCACGACGACGGTGGGAGTGTTGGGCAGGGGGAAAATGGCGGCCAGGTAGCCCGCCTCTTCCGATCCCTTCTTCAGGCGCAGTGCGACGGCCTCATCTTGAAGTAAAGTCGCAATCTGGTCCAGTCGTTAGTCCCTAAGCCGAGATATCTTTGTCATGGGAAGCTCAAGTACGTACCGAGCTCTCTGTCAGGTACTCAGTCTCCCAAGTCTGGCTCTCAGCTTCCTCATCTACGTCTTATCAGTGGAAAGGTCATATAGGTATGAGCTGTGAGATGTAAGCTTACCCGTGACAAAGCAAAAGACACATTTGCTCTGCTGCAGTGCAGTGGCAATGCCCTCTTGCAGACCTCCTGTGAAGAACATAATGATGGTGGCGAGAATATATGTAGGTCTCTAGTAATTCCTCTCTGGGTTGAGTCTAGGAAGTTTGTAAGTTTACGGTTGAGTGTTGCTCTGAGGAGAAGAGGGATACGGACGCTGTGGAGCTCAATCTTGGACGATGCTGAACCTAGATCTGAAATAAACCCACCAAAGCTTTCAAGGTGTCAATCACAGCTTGCTCCTAGATTCTTCACAGCAGCACTTTGTTTGGGTACAGAGCAATATCGCCTTGTCGTCTGATGAATATCCAACAGCTCAAAGATGACGAAGGAACAAGTGTCGTTGGTGTAGCTGCGAACGGCACCAGGGGACCTTGCCTTAGTCCAATGTATCCCTCTCTTCCGGGGGCGGATAGCGAGCCACCCTATTGGCGTCGCCCCACCTTTTCAACGCCACTCCACACTGAGGTACGTCCCATTGCTTCTGCAGCTTTGGGAGCTCGCTCCCAGCTCATCCGTTTTGCATTTCCCGCTGCTCAGGTACCCTAGAACGGGCCGGCCGGACCCCAAAAAACCGAAATATCCTGACCTCATCATCCGTGCCGGCAAGCTCTCACTTGTGAAAGTCCTCCCACCCGCATCACCACCGGGGGAACCACCGATTCACCAGCCCCAAACCTCACAATGCCGCCTCCTTTACCACGAGCGCTCTTCCGGGCACCGGGCCCCGCGGCGCAAACCTGCCTACGCTCAATTGCCCGTCCAAGGACATTCCCTTCAGCTCAATCATCACCATCATCACCACGCGCACCAACAACCCGCAAATTCCACACCACCCCCCGCGCCCGCGCCTCCGAACCAGCCCCCGACTTCCACTCCATAGTCGACAACCCCCCGGAACTCGTCCGCGCAGGAAACCGCCATGGGCCCGGCCTCATCATCCTCGCCCTGATCCCCATCACAGCCTTCGCCCTCGGCACATGGCAAGTCCAGCGCCTCGACTGGAAGACGGACCTCATCGCCAAGTTCGAAGACCGCCTCGTCCGCGACCCCCTCCCGCTCCCGCCCAAGATCGATCCGGACGCCGTGGCCGATTTCGACTACCGCCGCGTCTACGCCACGGGCCACTTCCGCCACGACAAGGAGATGCTCATCGGCCCGCGCATGTGGGAGGGCGAGCAGGGATACATGGTCGTGACGCCGCTCGAGAGGGAGGGGGAGGGCACGACGGTGCTGGTGAATCGCGGGTGGATCAGCAAGGAGATGGCGGATCAGCGACGGAGGCCTGGTGCGCTGCCGAGGGGGGAGGTCACGGTTGAGGGGCTGCTGAGGGAGCCATGGAAGAAGAACATGTTCACGCCCGAGAATAGACCTGATCGCTGGGAGTTTTTCTTCCCTGATGTGCACCAGATGGCGCAGCTGACGGGCAGTCAGCCTGTTTGGATTGAGGCTACTATAGGTATGTTGTGGCCTGTTTCCTTGTTTCCCTGGAATCTGAGCTGCCTTCCTGGGGGCTTCCTCTACAAGATACAAAGCTCATACTGACTTTCCTCGCAGAGCACGAGTTCTTCCGCATCGTGGACCTCAAATCCAAGGGTATCCCTATTGGCAGAGCCGCAGAGGTGAACCTGCGGAATAACCATGCCCAGTATATCTTCACATGGTCAGTCCAACCAGCCCCTGATTCCTTCATCATTCATTCCTCCTCCACGCGCCGTCTACCACGATCGAAACTGACATCCGGCAGGTACGGTCTCGCATTCGCTACCTCAATCATGTTGTGGATGGTCGTCAAGAAGCCCCCAACCGACACCGCGCGGAAGGTGCGCATGAATAAGCATTGGTAAGGGTTTGCTCGGTTTTCCCCTCATTGGAGGGACCAACATCGCAGTCATAGTGGGAGCAAGTCGGACTCCTCAAGTCACTTCCTCCTGTCCGCCGTCGGTCAAACGACGGCGCTTCTTCCTCGGCTCTGCCGGTGGCAGCGGCTTGGGCATCCTCAACTCCTGCAACAGCTCTCGGGGCAGGTGTTTGTGTGCCAATGAAAAGGGGGTCGTCGTCGAACTGGTCTGGCGTTGTCTGTAAGGATATTAGACATCATTGTATTTGTACCAAAAGAACAAAAGGCTTGTGGATATAAAAAGGGAAACCCCCTTCCTCTCAAAAGACTGTCGATACCCCTGAATTGGAGCACGCAAAGTTCGAATAGGGAAAGGCTCATAAAAAAGAAGACATACCTTCGCATGAGAGTGAGCATATCACTCTCATCAATAGTCTTGCGCTTGGCATGCTTCGCATACGCAGACAAATCGTCGCCCAATTGCTCAAAAAACCAGTCTGACGCCCTCTGGATCTCAACCAGCGTGTCCGGGCTAATCTTGGTCTTGCTGATGCCGCTCGACTTGGCAAACGTGTTGGCCAGCCGCTTCACCACCGCGGGCGGCAGCGACGGATACTCCACGTTGTACTTTGACAGCTTCACGCCGCGCTTCGTCTTGCGCGGCCTCTGTCCTTGCTCCTGCTCCAGCTGCGCAGCGCTCACCTCTATCCGACCGTCCAAATCTCCTTGCGTCGCTTCGGTGGGCTCGATGGGCGTCGAGCTGCGCATGTCGTAGTACGAGTTTCCGAAACCCAGGTCCTCGTCCAGCGGGGCCGCTGGCTCGTCGTCTACCGGCGCAATGTTGAGCGACGGCTGTTCGTCTGTGATCTCGGGCAGCGGTCGTGCCGGTGAGCTCTGCCCGTCCACCGCCATCATGAACGTCGTCTGGTTATCCGCGTCAACGGGCACCTCGAACCCGAAATCGCTATCCCGCGCCGAAGCCAAAGTCTGCCGCCTCAAGTCTTCCTCCTCGACCCTGTTGTTCCCAACCCCGTCAGTAACGAAGCCCTCGCTATCGCTCAGGAGACGTTGTAGCTGCAAAACTCACCTGTCCAAAGTATCCTCCGGCTCCCTCCCCTCCTCATCTAACGCCCCAACCTCAAACGCAGGAAAGAACCCTTCCCCGCGATTATCATCGTCGTCGTCGAGATCCCCGTAGTTCCTAAATTCGCTCAACCTTGCGCTTCCCATCGACATGCGCGACGGCTGATCCACATACGCCCGCCGCGGGAACTCAATCGTCGCATTCTCATCAATCTGCGACAACTCAGGCGCAACAAGCTCGTCCTCGTCGTCGTCCTCAACATCGAGCGGTAACGACAACCGCGGCCTATCGATCGGAAGCTCGTCATCGTCGTCGTCGTCATCGTACACCGTGCCCCTCCGATTCACCGTCCGTATTGGCAGACTCGCGCTCGGCCCTGCTGCTCTCGATCCGATGTCGCTGGGTGACGAGGACGACGAGATGGGCTGCGTGGTGTGCTTCACCACGCGGCTCAACCCGCGCAGGACATCGTGCAGCGACTCCCTCCGCGGCCGGAAGCTCTCGCGGCGTTTGTTCCCGCCGGGTGTCAGCGCGGCGGCGCGGCGCTGGTCGATTGTGCGGTAGGCTGCGCGGGCGTGGGGCGTCGCGGCGAGGGAGCGGCGGCCCGAGGCGGAGAGGCCGCGATAGCCGCCGGCTGAGCTGCGTAGGGAGGAGCGCAGCGGGTTGCTGTTGTTGGAGGGCGTGCGTGGGAGGAGGGAGGCGCGGCTGGAAGGGGGGTCAAGGCTGAGGGCGCGGCGGTTGGGCGTTACGGTGTCGAGGGCGGAGGAAAAGAGGGGGTCGTCGTCTTCTGCGCCGGCGGCTGCTGCGAGGCGCGGGTTGAGGGGGGTTGTGAATGTTGGTGAGGAGGACATCGTGTGATTTTGGTTTGCGACGGGGTCGCTGTGCGCCGGCGTGGTTGTGGTGTTGGTGCTCAAAGAGAGCGCAAAGTGTTTGTGTAAACCAGTGTCGGGATGACTTGGTGATGTATGGGACGCGGTCGTCCTGTCGCAAGACAATTGGGTCGCTGGAAGGGCTTGCAGTATGCCGGCGTTGATCTTTCGCAAAGGCGATCGGGAGTGACAACGGGTGGTGTGGAGTTTGTCGACGGTAGTATGTGGTGGGCGCGGCGTCAAGGTGCCCCCCGCTGTCTCGGAGCTTTACCTTGGGAGGACGCGACTCTCGACGCGCCTGCTGAGGTGCGGTGGATGTCATCAAAAAGGCAGATTGGCGCACAGACCATCTTTAGATGTCCGGTATATCGGCCCCACTTCGCCGGTTCTTCAACGGGACGCCGGGGGTCTACAGCTGCACTGCTCACAGGAAAGACGGCCAAATATCAACCTAATCGACGAGTCCTGCCACTTGAGAATTACAAAACGATCATTGATTTCTCGCAGGCCATGTCTACACAGGTGTTGGGTCTTGGCCTCTATGTAAGGCAATTCCATCCCCAAGAACCCATGATCTCCACGGCACCTAAACCCGCGGTGTGTGCTATCAGCCATCTAGCAACGACACCGAACAGTAGCTCTCGCTTCTCGTGTCTTCTCGTACAATATAGATACACGGACGCCTGGTCCCTGGACAGAGCTCGCACTCAACTATCTTACCTCAGTCAATAGTCATCTCCTCTCGGCTTCTGTAACACCTGTAACTTGCTCGATGAATAATCCCAGAATGACTCTTACTGATGAGTAACACATACCCTCTACTGAAGCAGTGCTCAAGGTACCTTTGCTTTTTAAAAAGAGGTAGACTCGATTTTTACTACTTGGTGTAGCTTAAGATGGCTATTCAACCGATAAATGCAGCAACGCATCTTGACCTCCAGACGGTTATTGTAAAAGGAAAAGAAGAACAATACACTTGAACATGAGACTTATTTATATACCTTACTAATTCAAGATGCTTGTGTGAAGGGAAAATGCTAACACTATAAGTAGGCAGGAGATTTGACGTAGAATACACCCAAGCCAGGACAATCGAGTCGGTAGGAGGAAGTGAGCCCTTGAAATACAGTCACGAGTAGTATCCATGTGGCAGATATAACGGAGAGTAACTTCTCAGTTAAAATAAGACAATACACTCCCTCATCTCAGGCTCTTCTCACACCCCAATCTAGCACGTTCTCTAGTAACTATTATCTCCAAGCCGTATATTCACTCGAGAATGAGACCAAGGAGACATGCACCCCGGACAAACGTACAAAACATCACCCTAACTTGCTCGTCTTTATGGGCTTGTTCACACACAGTAGAGCCTTGGACTGAGGCTCGGCCAGGCTAGAGGGTATGACCTTTCGCCTCCAGACGCATGCCCATCGCATCAAAGCGGTTAGCGGTTGTCACAGCTTCAGCAGCCCACGAGTGCTAAAGGTCTTTTTATTCCGGGTACAGAAGCATTGACGGGCGTCTTTGCGCTCGCCATCTGTACTTGATTGTTAGAATACATCTACTCTCGACGACCTCTTTGGATATATACTGGGGGAAGGGCGCAGGGCCTGTATTACATTTTCCATCTAAAACAGTGTTCATAAACTAGTGCAGACCTCTGAGCTTCTAGTATTTATCAAAGCCCAAGTCTGAGATTGATGATCGTCCCTCGGTAGTCCAGGGTCTGATTAGACTGGCCATACAAAAGGCGACGGGCTTCTGGATAATGCTCAGCCGTCCGTATCGCGGAACTTCCGACCTTGCATTCAACCTGTCTACCAGGGTGGAGAACATCTATAGATTATGTAGATTGCGGGGTGCCACATCTCCAAGCATCGCGAGATAAGAGAGATATAAGATATGAGTGAATCCTTCGCCGAGGACAATGAAGGCAGCCTGCGATGAACTATATCGCCAACCAGAATTTACCTCACAATCACCTCACATCACAGCGCCCGACAACCAAACGCGCACCATGACGGACGACCTCATCCTTTTAAGCGGCGCAACAGGCTTCGTAGGCTACAAGACCCTCATCACAGCCCTCGAAGCAGGCTTCCGCGTCCGCTGCGCCGTACGATCAAAAGCCGGCATCGACAAGATCCTCGCGGCGCCGAGCATCAAAAACATCAACCCAACAAAAGACCAGCTCTCCTGGGTCATCGTACCCGACATCACCCACCCAGGCGCATACGACGAGGGCGTCCAGGGCGTGACGTACATCGTCCACTGCGCGTCCCCCGTGCCCACTTTCGGTAAAGACGAGCGCGTCGGGACGGAAGAGGAGGTATACGTCAAACCAGCCGTCGCCGGCGTCCTCGGTCTCCTCGAGAGCGCGAAACGGCACGCGGCAGATACCCTCAGACGCGTAGTCGTCACGAGCTCGATCGTGGCCGTCGTCCCGATGGAGTGCTTCATGGGCCAGGGCCTAGACCGGCCGGCCATCGATGGAAAATCCCGGGTGGCGACACCGGCTGCTCCGTACGGGTCCGGATTCGGGGCCTACCGCGCGAGCAAGATCGCCGCCCTGCGTGCCTCGGAGGCGTGGATGAAGGAGCACGGCACCAGTACCAACTTCGATCTCGTCTCCATCATCCCGGCGTGGATCTGGGGCCGTGACGAGCTTTCGACGACGGCCGAGTCGCTCCTGTCGGGGTCAAATAGCGTGCTACTCGAGTATTTACGAGGCAGGAAGAGCGACACGCCCATCCTCTCGAGCTTCGTCTCCGTCGACGATGTTGCTGCGTCACATGTGCGCGCGTTGTCCCCATCGGTATCTGGCAAGCAGAGTTTCCTCTTGGGCAGGTATGTAGCCATGGAGGAAGCCAGGGTCATCGCGATGGAGAACTATCCCCAGGCGTTTGCGGATGGCGTCTATAGCGCGGACGGCAGTCAACCCACTGTCAGCATACCGACGGATGCTTCCGAGGGCGAAAGACTGCTTGGCCGTAAGTTTGTAAGCGGGGGAGACATGGTGAGGGATGTAGCTGGCCAGTTTTTGCAGCTTGATGCGAACTAGTCCGTAATCTTTTGGTAGACTAGCATGCGCAGCGGTCCATGGTTGTCTTTCCTGGGTGTTAACCACGTATCAAACGAGACATGGCCATGTTCCCTCTCGAGAAGGAAAAGGTCGTGCTGCATTCCAAGTCTCAAACCGGATCCAAGGAACAGATACAGTCGACGAGCATCATGAAGCTCACAGCCTCACCTGCGACTGGGCGAGGTGAAGATGGACCCAGCTTGCCCTTGCCGGCGATCCCGTGCGTCAAGCTATCTGACAAGGTGATGTGATGGCGTCTGTGGGCAAGAGTGCGTAATCGGGCACGATGGGGAAACGAGTACGGTTACATGTGAAGAAGCGATCTGTGCGACGTGCGGTGAATTGGACCGGGTTTGTGACGGGAAGCAAGCGACACTTGCCGAGCGTTTCGAAGAATGTTCTTCTAGAGCCAGTGACTTGAATCCCCTCCCGGGTGGAAGGTCCGGAGGGTCTCTTCCTCAGCATATTGAATATGGCCGCAACGCAAGAGTTGATGGATTGGAAGTACTCGTCGCCAAGGAAGTCGAGGATCTGACCCGTGTTTCCTTGACTTGACAGGACGTGTAAGACGTGTTTGACAGGGAAGAGATAGGATGGGTGAGTGTGACAGAGATCAGAAAATCTCAGTCAGTAAAGAACATATGGAGAGCTCTGGTCTAATGGTCTTGTAAGGCCTATGCCAATGGGTCTATTAGGACGTCGAACAGCGAGTCATTAGAGGCGAGTAGACATTTCCTAAATGTAAAAGCCGTCGAGGGTGGTACATGAAGACGGTTCAATATCTGTGTCCTTTGACATCAAGGCGAGGGTAGATGAGGTGAACTGATAGGTCGCCGAATTCAATGCCAGCGCTAGGCCGTTCAATCTCGGCGAATCAGATCAGGCGTCTTTTCGCCTCGAACTCGTCAATCTCAATATTGCGGAGCAGTAATAAGGATCCTCTGAAGCCTATAGCGTGTGACATGATAATATGGATTCGAAGATGTGGATGTAAGTGAGAATGCGCATGGCCAGTAAAGATGGATCAGCGCCAGAGCCGGGTACTCCTTGAAAGAGTTCGAGTCGGCAAGGTCGGGTGGACAGGTTGGAAGGCGAAAAGAAGGAGCTTCAAAACGTTCCTCCAAGTGTTCCATCAAAGGCGGAAGTTTGTTACAAGACGTGCGTCAAGTGGCGCCTGAACTCTCATTCTGGGGCGAGCGAGCGGGCGGGCGGGCGGCGAAGGGGACGGACGTTTCTCTTGCATGTGTGTGAGTGTGTGAGTTGAGTGTGTGTGGATTGTGGAATACCTTAGCCACAACGCGGCAGAAAGACGAGACGAGACTGGTGATGGAGACGGTTAGATGGAGACTGACAGGAAACAAAGGAGATGTGACCCGACTCATCGTCACAAAGGAAACGGAAACAACGCCTACGGAGGTACCTCAGGTCACGTCTTGGGAGCGATCTACTTCCGTGGTTCAGTATCCGTAGTCTGTAGCAAAGACCTTTGGTGGTGGTGGGGGGCAGGAGAGTTGGCTCCAGGTTGGCAGTGGCTAACTGGATTCCTAGAGGCTGCCGCGATTGACAGATATCGTGGCCCGGCCCCTGGCAACCTGAGTTTCGCAAAGCCTCCCAGTTCGATGGACGGGCCGGGGCTAAACCATTTCTAGCGAACTACCCACTTTTACTTCTGAAGACCCTTCCACCCCTTGACTGTGTCTCCTTCCCTTTCAGTTTTCTATTGCCTGTTCAGTGAGGTGACGTTGAGATGAGAGAGAGCCTTCCGTTTCTTCAGGAAAGCACGGGTCAGGAAAGTCACAGGAGAACGGCGAGAAGTTGCTCTTGAGGGAAGGAAAGGGGGTCCGCTGTATCCGTATTCGTACGAGGTAATAGGCCGGACTGAGCTGATTTTCTGATGATTTACTCCTGGACAGTCCCAAGGAGGGAAAGATGGCCGATGCGATGATCCAAATTGCAAAGTGAGAAAATGGACGGTAGGCCGGTGCGATTATTGAATATTGGACATTGACGGGGCCCTCAGGGATTAACCAAGGCTCCCCTGGGATGCCGCGAGAGCTCCCTGTGCGCGCTACTTTTTAGCTCTGGCTCATCACGAACGAACCGTCAGTGGTGACATTCGAGGTACCTACCTACCTTGATTTCCCTTCCGTGCTTACCTCACTGTTCAAGGCATGAATGAGATGGATGGAGCTTTTGGCAAAGCGAGCCGATATCAGAGTTGACGACTGTCTTCCGCATTGCCCCGTTGTGACCGTGATATGGAATGGCGGCTAGAACTCCTGGTCAACATCGTGAATTTGACCAGTAGAGTTCTCCTCTACATCAGATCGGTGCATATGCGTCTCCATGTTGGAGATATCGTCATCGTCATACTTTCATGACTGATCAGATGAGAGGAGTCGTGTCGAGTCGATAGGATACTGAGCAGGTCCCAGCGGCACCCAATCTCTTCGAGCAGCACGATGCGCCATGGAGTTGACGATTGTTTAGCGCTTGACACATTTGCGCTCTTGTTTAGGCATCGCCATTCGTCTGGGTTGGTGTCTTTGGATAGCATCCCTGGTCAAGGTCGTCGCGTTTCCAGAGTGTAGTTCTGGTTCCGAAGTAGCGGCGCCATCGCTTAGCTAGGTGTCTGTCAAGGTTGAACAGCTTTCTTGTTTCCCTATCAACGTCTCATTCCCGTGGCGATCCCAGACAAGAGTCCAGGTCGAGTTCGGTTCATTCCTCGAGGTACGACATTGGCATCGTCATGAGCCGCTCTTAGTGGTTGGTGTAGGTTTGTTGCACGTACCTCCGAGTACCTCATCTGCCAGTGGCCCATCAAGAAAACCCGCCGACAGCAAAGCGCCAATCGCAGCACCAACCACCGACGACGGAGGTGGGAGGTCAACACGGACCACCCACACCGCCGCCAACCACAAGTATCCGAAGGTATTGGATCCCAGACAGATCCAGATCCAGACCCAGTCCGGGACCCAACACCAGCCTCTCTTTCCTTGAGAGCCTTGAGAGTAGAACTTGCTCTTGCCTCCCGCTTCCTTAGTTCGCTTTAGGGGAGGAAGCAAGCGTGGGAAGGCACCTCCTGTACCATCGCCGGCCATCTAGTGCCTCATGGCAGACAAATTTTGTTACTACCTACGAAGACAAGATGCTCCCGCCTCGTTTCCATCTTCATCTACATCCTCGGACGGGACCCAACCAATATTGACCATCCAAAATTCAGAATCCACATCTCACCTACCGTCCACCGTCCACCGTCCACCCCCGAAGAATATCGCCGCTGACTGGCCTGCGCCGTGCCCGCCTGCCGGATCTTGACCACCCAATCCAGCCTGTCCTCCTCCCCAAGTCCCTCAACCATCCCGCGCCTTCAAACGCAGTGCACCGTCCACTGGTACCTTGTGCGGTGCCTTACCTAAGGTACTCCGTGCAAGCCTCAACTCTCCAGTTTCCTCCCTTGGGCCTGTGAACCGCCAGTGACCTCCCACACGCGCCCGGCTGGTCTAATCCTTCTCGCCTCACCTTGCACACCATCAGATCCATTCAGTCAATCAAATCAATCATTCTGCCATACCAACCTTACCTTGGTCTACTACCGCCCAGTAGCCAGTCCGTCAGTCTTCGTCTGGTCGCGACGCATTGCTTCCATTCTCCATTGGCAACTCTCCCTAGGACCCTCAACTCAGAAACTGTGAGCCTGTGACTCTTTGCCCTCTTTGCCGCCGCTTTCCCATTGGATTGGGGTCACTGGTCAGTAGGTCGTTACAAGGTAGAGCACGTTGACGCCGAAACTGTTGCAGCCAGGAGCTCCTTGCTGCCCGCGATGCACTGCACTGCAGCGCATCGCATCGCATCGCATCGCAGACCGCACACCGGTACGTGCCACCCATATCCCCCCTCTCCTTCCCCTCCTCCCCAAACCCGCGCCTGGTTATCTGTGTAGGTACCACTCTACCGCTTTCTACCTATGTTAGAGAGCGAGGTACCTTACCTCACATTACCTAACCAAAGATACCTTGGTCTTCAGTGCGGCTTGCCTCATCCTCACCTCAACTCACCTCGCACCTCGCCAAACCTTTGCCTTCCGTTGCCTTGATTTCTGTTGCTTGTTCGTCACTTTGTGCCTGTACCTTAGCCGTTGTGTGCTTTCTCTCTACCTATCCATCATCCATCATTGGCAATACCCGCCATCTTCTCCCAATCCATCATAACCAATCTCTTGAAATCTCCAGGCAGTCGTCTTTTGCCTCGATTTCGCTCGCTGCCACGGCCGGCTGCTTCCACTGCCACCGCCCCCTTGGCTTCTTTGTTGCCCAAACTGAACTCACGCAACGTGACAACCTAAGATCCCATCTCGTCTTCAGGTTCTCTTCAACACCTTTACTAGCTTGCTGCGGCCGGGGCACACTCCCACCTCTGACAGCAAAGTAAGGTAGCCGCCAACCTCGAAACACTGGATAGTACCTATCTCATCAGCAGTGACTTCCATGCTGCTCTAATCTGGATCCGTCCGGTATTGAAACTGCGTACAGCACACTGCCCTGGTGGCTGTCTATTACATTTTACCTTACCTTATCCTGGGGAGTGTGTTGTCCTGCTGGTCTGGGCTGTTCTCGGGCTCGTTCCTATTCTCTCTTCATCCTTCTCCTCCTCCTCCTCCTCTCAGCATCCTCTCCCGTTGTCTGACGCTTTCCCTTTCCCACCACCTTCAACACACCCCCGTCGGCGTTTCCCCCCCTTGCCCTGCCCCAAGACCAGAGAGACCCCGTACCAAAAGGTACCTATCTACCTACCTACCTAAGGACCAAGGTACTAAGGTAAGGTAGCCATTCCGATTCCAGTACTGCTCTCGGCTCTCCTCACCTTACCTTGCCTTACCTCACCACCTCACCTCATACCTCGCCTTCCATTCCCTGGACCTTACGACGACCCTACCGCACTGCGACTCTAAACCGCCTGCCCAGTGCCAGTGTGCCCAGTGCCCACCCCGACCCCCTCCACTTCCCTTCCCTCAGGTTTCCCAATTGCCCCCATCCCCACTTTCTTTGCCTGAGAAGAAGGTTAGATATACAGGGTACCGTTATCACCCTTCCAGCTTCACCTCCTGCGGCACTAATCCCTTCCGCTGTGTCAAAACATTTCTGACCTCGACTTTTTATGCAGCCATCGGAACCCACCAGAGCTCAGACTCCCCATCTCTAGTCATCTCCAGTCGTCTTTTGCTGCTGCCGCGCAGTGTGCCTGCTTCGTTTTCTTCTGCCACCTTACGCCCACTCTGCTCACTTCCATCTGTACGGATACCCAAGTCCCAAACCCTCACCTCACACTCTCGTACCTACCCTTTGACTCTCTCTCGCCTCTACCTTGCCTCGCTCTGTATCCGACCCTAACCTTGCCGTCAAACAGAGACTCGTCGTCTAGACCCTCCCACTCTCGCCTCGTTCCTTCCGCTCCTGCTCCCTGGAACCTGAATCTCCTCTGCCGCTTTGTCTGTTCGACACGACGCGACACGACACGACGCTTGTCGCCAGCCCAGGCCGCCCACATCGTACCATACTATACCAAAGCTCTCTATACCACACCCATAATTGCGATTCCTCAGGACCAAACACACATCCGAGCGACCACCGCCTAATCCAAACGCTCGCCAATTCTCCTTGTCCCTCCAACCTGGTGTCACACTTGACTTTGCAGAATCCCATTTCGGATCGATTTCCAATTCGACGCCGCCTCTCCTAACCTAACCTGCGAACTCTATTCGCATCAACGACTATCGTGGAATCCAACTACACATCGTCCAGAATATCACAGAAATGGCTCAGCCAGGAGTCCAGTCGTTGAAGGTGCGTCGCGCTTGGCGACAATCATCATCCTGATATCAGTCATGGGAAGGAACGAATGAATGGCTAATAGTGTTATGATCTGGCAGTGCGTGGTGACAGGTGACGGTGCTGTCGGAAAGGTAAGCTGCTCTCATCATCATGACCCTCTGTATCTCGCGACTAATTCATCTTGTAGACATGCCTGCTTATTTCCTACACAACGAACGCCTTCCCCGGCGAATACATCCCCACCGTGTAAGCACTCTACATGGCGATTGACGATGGAATCCCGATCTGACCTCGAGCTTCTAGCTTCGACAACTACTCGGCGAGTGTGATGGTTGATGGAAAGCCAATCAGCCTGGGTCTTTGGGATACTGCTGGTCAGGAAGATTACGATAGACTGCGGCCGCTTTCATACCCCCAGACCGACGTCTTCCTCATTTGCTTCTCCATTGTCAGCCCGCCGTCATTTGACAACGTCAAGGCCAAGGTACGGCATCCTGCACCACTCCCCCCACCACATGGAGATCAGCACTAATTCGATGCAGTGGTACCCCGAGATCGACCACCATGCGCCAAACATTCCCATCATCCTCGTCGGCACCAAGTTGGACTTGAGAGAGGACCCCAACACCCTCGAGTCCCTCCGCCAAAAGCGCATGGAGCCTGTTTCCTACGATCAGGCATTGGTCTGCGCTAAGGAGATCAAGGCGCACAAGTATCTGGAGTGCTCTGCCCTGACACAGAGAAACCTGAAGAGCGTTTTCGATGAGGCTATTCGGTGAGGATTCATCAGTGCCAATGTGCTGGAAGGAAATGGCTAACCTGGAATTAGTGCCGTCCTGAACCCTCGCCCAGTCGCCACGCAGAAGAAGAAGTCCAAGTGCACAATTTTGTAAACGCCTTTACTTGACCTCAAGCGTTGCGGGTTAACATTTGGATTGGCGTTCGGTAGTGTGTAACACGCCTAGTTCTACGCTGCCTTTTCGTCAGGGCTCAACCATGTTGCACAACCCGGTGCCTCACGCTGATTAACGAGAAGAGATCACCCTCAGAGGCACAACCCCAATTCAGAGCCCCCAGCCGAGCACGGCCTGCGAAGATCGCAACAACCCCCAAATATCAGATTTTGCCCACCTACCACGCCCGATTTGTGAATGGCACTGCGGTGTCTCAGGAACCGGTCATGGCAGTTAAGCAGAAGCAGTGCTTTCGTTATTGCTCTTTTGTCTCTTTTCCCGGAGCAAAAGGCAAAGAAGAGAATGACAGACACAAGGGGGCATCGTTGGTAGCAGGCATGCTTTGCAACACAATCACACAAGGATATCCCACGTTTTCTGTAGATAGCACTCACTCTCACAAAGACACTACTTTTTTCATGGAGGAATTTAGACACTGGGTCAGGAAGGGATGAGCTTCGTCTTGAGAATTGACTGCCATTGCAAATGCACTTGGGTATTGGATGCGTGAGAATCTTGATGTTGTAATACTCTGATGGCTCTATCGACCCTTTTGTCTATACCACAACTCCTGGTTCTCCAAGACCAGTCTGTGATCCTGAGGTGTATTTATCCAGATCCAGATTTTTGTCCAATAGTCGAACACGACCAAATTACACCTTCCAACCCCCAATACACACATCGTCCATCTACTGATACATCATGGCCAAGCGACTCGGGTGGATGCTATCCTGCTGGCTGTTGGCCCCGCCCTGCTTGGCCCTCTCTTTCTTGTACTCCTCCTCCTTTTGCATACGCCTGTGGCGGTTCTCGTCGAGCTGGACGTTGCGCTCCTTGATCTTGTCCTTGCGGAACTTGCTCTTGCCTCCGCCGCCGGCGCTGTTGTTTGTTAGTTGGTGTTTGTATTAGGTATCAGGGTTCTAGGGTGGTTCAGGGGAGGATAGGACGAGGCTTAGGTTGAAGGTATGGTGGTGAGGGTTATGGTGAGTGTAGAGGTAAGGAGTAGGGTGAAAGGGGACGGGGACAGTGACGGGAGGCAACGTACGAAAGCTCGAGGTTGATCTGGCGCGCGGGCGAGAGGCCGTCGTCGAACGAGGTGTGGTGCATCTTGTCGAGGCAGGTGCGCATGTTGGAGCCGTTGGAGAACTCGAGGAAGGCGATGCCGCGGCAGACGTTGGGGTTGCCGTCCTTGTGGAGGCAGCGGATGGCTGAGGGCTTGTAGGCTGCGAAGTGGGCGTTGATGGAGTCCTTGTTTGCGGTGTAGGGGAGGTTTCCTGGGGGGAGTGGTTAGCTACCATTGGTCTCTTTACTCTGAGGCGCTGGGGTTGAGGGGGTATGGATGGTGATGATGGAGGGATGTAGGCTGAACTCACCGACAAAGACAATGTACTTTTCCCTCTTTCCCCCCTCGGCAGGCGTCTCTTCTTCTTGGGCTGCTGGCTCAGTCGCTTTTTCGACGGGCGCCGCCGCAGCCTCGTCCTTTGCCTTCTTCGCCTTCTTTGACTTTTTCTCCTTCTTGTCCGTCTTCTCCTCGGCAGCAGTCTCTACGCCATTGGCCTCGGTCTCGGTCTCTGCAGCAGCCTCCTTCTTCTTCTTATCCTTCTTCTCCTTTTTTTCCTTCTTATCCTTCTTGTCCTTCTTCTCCGTCTTGACATCCAGATCCTCCTTCTTGCTCTTCTTGACCTTCTTCTCTTGCGCGGGCGGGTCAACATCCATTGCGTCGGCGTCTGCTGGTGCGGCGTCCTCTACGGCTGCGGCCTCGGCTGCTTTACGCGCTTCCTTTTCCTTGCGCTTGCGTTCCTTCTTTTCGGCCTTTGATTCCTCGAGGGCGATGAATTCTCCGCCTTCGGGTGCGGATTCGGCGGCGGCGGCGGCGGCCTTCTTTTCCTTCTTTTCCTTCTTCTCCTTCTTTTCGGATTTGGACTTCTTCGTCGAGGACTCGTCTGCGACGACGGCGGCGTCGGCCGTGGGCTCGGCGCGCTTGCGCTTCTTGGAGAGTTCTGCGGAGGCCATTGTTCCTGCTGTGTGTTCTTGGACTCGAGGAAGATTCAAGGGTTCGAGGTTGTAAGGTGTGAAGTGTCGAATTGAGCAAGAACAACAAGGCTTTGAGATTACAATTCGAAGGGTCTCGTAGCGGTCACCGGACTGTGGAGTAACAAAAAGACGCGGTCAAGAAGGGGGGGACTTGGTCAAAATATTTCCCCTTTGAAAATTGTTGCCCAGAGACTACCTACGAACTTTGGGGGACCAAAAAAAGTTTCGGTGTGGGGGCACGCGCGAGCGATAAGGAGCGGCGGGCAGCGATTAGGAAAATTTTATGGGTCTGACTGACCGTGCTTGGCAAGCCTGGCGCCAGACAACACGCTCACTCGCACGCATACCGCATACCGGCATAGATGCGGCCGGCCTGTGGGGTACGATTCTATCGGAGGCGGGATCTTGGAGAGGAAGGGGGGGGGGGTACGGGACGCAGGTTTAGATTTCGGCGAGGAGGGTTTCCTGTTATCTGCTGGCTCCGTTTGTGTCATTCCTGCGCTACTGAAATTTGGCTAGACTTGGAAAGCTAAATATCTCGTCTCTTGGAGGTAGGCTGTTGGCTTCGTGATGTTCCATGTAAGCCACAGAGGCTATGTGAAGCGTCTTTTCAGGATGCTCTTGTTTTTGAGGGCATTAGGATGACTCGGCTTTTCCCAATGAGAGCTATTTTTTAAGAAGATACGTCTTCCATTATCTGACAGATGGTCAAGGATAGCAGGTTTCTGTATGCAAAACCTCCACTGTTATAAATGGTACAGTCCTCATCATGTCCCTTTCTTCCTTTGCGACTGAATGGAGTGTGTTGACCAGTGGTCTTTGGGTACTACTTGGCTCCCAGCAAAACGATCACAGTCTGAGTACAAGTTTCTCGGCAGTATGGTACTCTCATCTATTAGGGGTTCCAAGAAAAGCCACGAATGAGTTGCCCAACTTACCAAGTGACGATTCCAGATTATGAGTTGCTATCCTCTCTTCTAGGGTACCTGGCGAAGGTCAATGGAGAGGCAACAGCTGCGGAACCACAAAGGCCCCCTTCCTGCGACCACTCGGCCGCTATTGCCCAGTCTCCTAGCAAAATGGACAGACAAAGTGATATGAATTACCTCTTCGCCTTGGCAAGCTTATTTTACGCACATTAGGTACTTAATATACTCTCAGGCAAGGCAATGATTTTTTTTCTCCTTTTCTTGATGTCTGTCACTCAGTCAGTCTGCCGGCAACTGCCCGTCTTTAGGTGCGCTCCAGCGGACGAAAGCATGCGCACTGTGAGTGCATGAGTGCGGGCCCAAGCACCTAACAGATCTCCCCCTAGGTGCTAGCCAAGGGACCTACCTCTAGTACGTACAGTGCGAGATTGAAATTTTCGTTCTCAACATCGAAATTTTTCGTACGCAGCCAAGTTCTCATATCAACTACACCAAATCCTCACCGAAAACTTGTGAACCACCAAAAAGTCTTCACCTGAAAAGACGCCCACCTCACCGGAACTCACTCTATATAAAACCCGATAGTCCATTCAAAGCTTCACAGACTACTCACCCACACACAAACAACAACAATGTCCAACACGAAAAAGAGAGCGGCACCCAGCCAAGACGGCGGCGAGGGCCAAAAGGCGAAGAAGCAGAAGAAGAAGTCGGCCTACCAGGTCGACGAGACGCTCCTCAACGCCGAGCTGGGCATCAACGAGTCCTTTGCCGTCATGGACAACCAGCTCCTCGCAGACTACACGGCGCAAAAGATTTCCCGCTTCGGTACGGATTTAAGTCCGGTTGAGCTTTCGGATCTGTCCATCTCTGGTGAGTTTCAGCACCTCCTCGTCTTCTCGTATACATCATGCCTTTTTTTTTTCTTTCTCGAAAGAGCAGCGAGAATCATGAAGAAACGAAGAATGAAAAGTGAAGGGCGTATTGACACAAAACAGCAAACGCCATCAAGGATACCACATCCTGGACACAACCCCGCGCCCTGGACAACCTCCCCGCCTTCCTCGAGAACTTTGCAGAGAGGCCCGACAGGCTCTTCACGGCGCCCAAGGTCAAGGGCGCGCCGCACACCATCATCGTCGCTGCTGCGGGCTTGAGGGCGGCGGACGTCGTGAGGGCCGTGAGGAAGTTCCAGGGGAAGGAGAGTACCGTTTCCAAGCTGGTGAGTTTTTTGCTTATCTCTCTCCTTCTCTCCCTCATATTCCACGGTCCCAATTCCTCTTTGCCTGAAATGAAATTCACTCCCTCTTTTGGGGTTTGAGGATTGATGGAGGATGAGAGGGCCCTTGGTTCATACTGGGATTCAGCTCGAGAGGCAAAGATGGAAGCAAGGCTAACATGAGTATAATCATAGTTTGCAAAGCACATGAAGGTAGACGAGCAAGTCCAGTTCCTACAAAAGACACGAACGGGCATCGCGGTCGGAACGCCCGCCAGACTCATGGAGCTGGTAGACAACGGTGAGTACCGTAGACTGATTCTTTCTCTCTCACACGCACATGACTGCGGTCTTGGTCCCAAATAGCCACAGCATGAGAAACGGAGCAAGACATAGACAACTAACCATACGAACATAGGAGCCCTAAAACTAGACAAGCTCCAGCGCCTCGTGGTCGACGCCTCGCACATTGACCAGAAGAAGCGCGGCATCATGGACATGAAGGACACGATGCTGCCGCTCGCGCGGTGGTTGTCGAGGAAGGAGTTCAAGGAGCGGTACGGGGATGAGCAGAAGCCTTTGGATTTGATTTTTTACTAGTTTGGGGATGAAGAGGGTGTGATGCTGGCTGCGGCATTGGCGGCCATGCGTCGATGGGAGCCGGATTACGTTCTGAGGTAAAAGCATGGCGAGGTATCAGGGGAGAGGTGTGAGTTCCTTCTTGAGAGGAGAGACGCACAGAGACGATTGTGATGGGTGCCGTCTCGGTACAGTTACCAATGGAGTCACTTTGGCGGAAGAGGAGCGTCTGATGAATGGCATAGAGAGGGCATGCTAGGAGCTTGCTAGACCCATATCATAGAACAGGCGTGTTAAGACGCAGGTCAAAAAGACAAATCGGAATCTACGGCGACAGCCGGTACTTGTTCAGATGCCATACCTCGTATCCTCTGTCCAGTTTCACATGTCTTGGGACGATTTTGAAGGGGATGAGGGAAGCGATTGTTCGCCAGCCTTATCTGGGACTGGATATACCGGCACACGACCGTAGTCTCTAGCCAAGAGGAAGGTATCCTCGAGGGCATATCAAACTGAGAAACTCGCATCCGGCACTCAACACTTAAAGCCGGGTCTGCCCCGAGTCCGGCACGTCCGGCATGGCGCCTGTTGATAAGACTACTATGGCGGCAGAGAGCTTGAAACGCTGACGTCTGTCATGCCAGTTCCGACACGTACAGCGGACCAACACAAGGTCCTTGAACGATCGTGTGCGGATGGCGGCATTGATGGGAGTTCTATTCGTTCGATAGTCAACTTGCCTTATGAAGGGTAGAGTGGTCGACGACTCTCCTCCCCCACTTCATCTTATGGAAGTCTGCGGGATATAGCTCATGCATCATGGGACGTCCCTTATGCAGTTGCTGACACTGGATTAGTGACTGAAGGTGATGGTGGCGATATATCACATCCTGATATCACCAAAATCAACGAAGCTTGGCGGTCTGAAGTCAGTCAGATGTTCCCCGCCAAAGTCTAGAAGGTAGGGATCGCCTGTGTAGAGTTCAAGTCGGCTCGGCAAGCGTTTGAGGCAACAATTCGAGCCCACACCTCCGGTACTAGGGGCGTTTTGTGTTTTCGATCCGTCACTTTAAATATAAGCCTAGACTAGACGAACGCAGCCGCGGGGCATGGATCGAAATAGGCGAGCGACGCCGACGGTCGAGGCGACTGTTGCAATGGAAGGGGAGAACGGCTAAGCAAAATCCAACTAGGGGTTTGGGATGAATGGGGGTTGAAGAGGATGTCCAGAATTGGGCGGGTTTGAAGATCTTTTGTCGCAGTTGTCGGACTCGGGATGCCAAGTCGAATCCGTGCTGTGGTGTCTGGGACAGGGGGCGAAAGGCGTGATACACTTTGTACGAGATCGACGTCGAGGGGACGGTTTTGGGATGACAAGAGGATGGGGCCAGGTCGACACTTGAGATGTCCAAGGGGTGGATTGTCAAGTATTGCCAAATGTCTAGCCGGTAGACCTGATGCGATCGTGCAAAAGGCAGCATGTGTGAGTGCGAATACTGTAGGAAGCTGTGTTGTTGCTTGAGTTGCACGTATTGAAGCCTCTTTGAATTGTAAATGGAATCAGTATCGATGCCTCGACAATTGAAGAAATTGGGAACTCGAAACATTACATTATCGAATGTTAGAGGAATCAAACCCTTGGCTAGCTCGAAAGCTTCAGTACGACTATTCAACATACTTTCCTGCAACTGTCGTTGGTAATAGTGATGGTCGAGCTAGAAGTGACCAGATGAAGATACGAGCACCACGAAACAGGGCATGGCCTGGATCGGCGGGCCACTTGAGGTATCTCCAGGGCTCGACGTATCCGTACAAAGACTGATAGTGTATTCATTTCGTATTCGAGTTGAATTAAACCTGCGCGATGGCTACTTTGCACCCTTTAGCGATGTGTCACTGGGCTGATGTTGCGTTCCATGGGTCTAAAATGATCTGCTGGTATGGTGCTTCAGGTTGCCGTGAACTGCTACCTCGTGCCTCGATAGCAGAACAAATCGAAAGACATGCCGGGTTGGATAGTAGCCTTCGTCATTCTTCAACGCCGAGCACAGGTGGGTAGGCACGGCAGGGCAGTGCTCAGCTCTCAACTGAGGGAAGCTAAGCTCGAAAGAGACTACGTGCCCGTTTTGTCGATTGGGGCGGCGGTGGCGGGTGGTGCGAGGTCTGTGTGATTTGCGAATGGAGTTGAAGAGGGGTGGGAGGCTGGGGGCTCCAGTTTATTCGTTTTAGCCCCGATAGTGGAGAGAGGGACGCCTCAGCAAAAGAGTCCATTCGATGGTACTGGAGGGGAGGAGATTAAGGTAGTCGGCTGTCACTGGGGTCTCGATCTGATTGCGCTACAGTCAGTGTCGCTATTCATAGCATCCAACTGAATCGTCCTCAAGATATTCGTAGATTGTAGAGGAACTCACTCACTGTCCGCAGTCAAGAGTTCAGGTGCGGTCGTCCATCACGTACTGACTTACGTCCATCTCTGGGGCGCATAGCAGTGGCACTCGTCATGTAGATGGTCTTGTGCCTCTGAATCGCAAAGTATCGCAAACACTGCCGGCGCCGAGGATCAATTGTTTTGGTCTCGTGCTCTGTTTGCATCTTTCATGCCGGGTATCAAAACGAGTACATAAACGCAGGTTGTGACAATAAGGTAAGATTCAAACGAAGAATGTAAACGAAAAGCAAGACCGTGCGACGGGGGCGTTTCTTCCAGCTGTCGCTTGCCGATTTCAGACATTTCTCTGCCTCTCTCGCTCTTTCTCTCCCATCGCTTTTCTCCACTGCGCAGCTTCCTCCCGCCGCGACCCAAGGACCCCGTGTGCTCATCACCTCAGGTTCCTTCCTTACTTCAGTTCTGCACCTGCGGCCCGGCTTCCATGCCTGATGTACATGCCTAAGGTACGCTAAGACCACGGCACTGTACCTTCGTAGTCTCGTCCCAAAAAACTCGAGAGTTAAAGAAAAAAAATAGCCCGAGACATCCATTCCATTGTCGGTTCCAGCAATATTCCAGATCAAAGTCTCTTCAAGTTCCAATTCCACGCGTCAACGCCGTTAAACGTCCACTATCCTACCTTCAGCCACCTACCTTACCAAAGGTAGATAGGTCCCTGACGTACCACTTTCGCCCGTCTTCGTCGATTTGCTCCAGGTCGTGGTCCCTCACTCGTCCCACGTTAATCCGTTCTCTGTGTGCTCCCTGGTCCATCAGCAGCTGCCCAGGTACCCACGCACAAGCGACGCCCATCTTCCATTGTGCAGCACCACACCACCACAACCACCACCACAACCACCACAACCACTATCGTCCCGCGCTCATCCGTGTATCCAAGGCCACATTTCATCCGCACGATACCCATCACTTCCCCGTCCGACCGGTCACATTGGACGACCCATCCTCCCACGAACCCATCATCGAGCCTCTCGCATGAATTACCTCCGTTTCACCCCCTGCCTCTCCACCTAAACACATCCCCCAACTCTCCTCGCTCACGGTCACTACCATCGTCGCACCGGGAATCTACCTTACCTCTCACCACGGCAAAGCCGCAAAGCCGCAAAGCTCGCGCCCTCACTCACCTCACTCCTCCACGCCTCGAAACCACGCCTATCCTGGCTTCTTCCTGGTCTCGTCCCGTCTTCCCAAGCAGCCTGCCGCCACCTGAGCCCGAGCCTCCATCTCGTATTACCTGACTAGACTTGCGCCGCAGTGCTCAACTCCCCCCCGACCTCTCAAAATGGCCGACCTCCGCTCCCCATCCGACGACAACCTACCCTCCCACAACGAACAGCGCGACAGAGCAAGCAGCATGTCGCTAGGAAACACAGAAACCGTAGCTCCCTCACAGAATGGGGGTGCCGCAACGGCAAACGGCGGCGCTCCCGCCGGTACCGAAACGGGCTCAGCGCCTACTTCTGAGGTCTCGCGTCAGGTCCAAGAAGTGCTATCATCAGACGTAAGGAGGCAGTCTGCTCTCTCTCCGGACCACCCGAATACTGACAATGGCCCAGATTGGTGTCGCAACCATGCTGAACCAGCTCAAGGCGAGTATCGCTTCTGCAAAGGTGAGACCAAAACCCGACCCCGATTCCCGACGAGGATGACAGCTGCTGACGGAGACTCTAGGAATTCGCACTCTTCCTCAAGAAGCGATCGCACATCGAAGAAAGCCACGCCTCCTCACTCAAGAAGTTGTCCCGTATAAGCCAGGAAACAATGCACCAGCCCGATCACAGGCAAGGCTCTTTTGCGCAGGCCTACAGCGAGATGATGTACATCCACGAGCGCATGGCCGAAAACGGAACACAATTCGCCCTCTCACTGCAACAGATGCACGACGACTTGCTCGAGCTGGCCGCCGTAGCGGAGCGCAGCAGAAAGGGATGGAAGGCCAACGGCTTGGCGGCAGAACACAGGGTGGCAGAATTGGAGGCTGCGATGCGCAAGTCCAAGGCCAAATACGACAGTCTGGCTGAGGAGTACGACCGCGCGCGCACTGGCGACACCAGCAGGAACAGCGGCAAGATGTTCAGCTTGAAGTCCAAGTCCGGGCCCCAGCACGAGGAGGATCTTCTGCGCAAAGCCCAAGGCGCCGATCAGGATTATCAGGCCAAGGTACAGACGCTGCAGAGTGAGAAGGCCGAATTGATTGCGAGGACGAGACCGGAGGCCATCTCCGCTCTTCAGGACTTGGTCAAGGAGACCGACTCTGGTCTGGCGCTGCAAATGCAGAAGTTTGGTAGGTCACACTTCGCTTCTGAAGAAGCCTGAGCTAACGCAGTCACAGCTTCTTTCAACGAGAAGCTGCTCTTGAGCAACGGCCTTAGTATCAGCCCTATCAAAGGTCAAGGTTCTAGCGGAGGACCGCGCAGTCTTCGCGAGGCTGTTCTGGCTATCAACAACGAAAAGGACCTCCACGATTATCTGACATCCCACCACTCAAAGGTGGCCAACAACAACGGCGAGGTCAAATACGAGAAGAACCCAATCTTGGCAACTGCCCGCCAACAAGCAATGGGTCACCAGCCTAATGCTTCGGTATCAAACGTACCCCAGGCGGCGCCATCAGGATCATTCTCTGGACCACCAGGAGGACCAAATCAGCAACAGCAACGAGATATGCCACCTCCTGCTAGACCCGGCAATTTCCAGCCGCCATCCGACTCTCCCCAAAGCTTTGCACCGCCTAACATGCCGGCCGCGCAACAGCCGAGACCATCATCTCAGCAGCAGCATCCTCCTCCTCAAGCGCAGCAGCACGGCCGTAGCTTCAGTACAAACAACATGCTGAACCAGCCCAGCCAACAGCAACAGTTCCAGTCGAACCGCAACTCTGGTGTTGTAGCGCCAACATACAACAACGGCGGCATGTCCTCTCAAGGGCCGCCACAGCTGGGAGCATTGCCGTTCCAGACATCTCAGTCGCCTCCGCCGCCGCAGCAGGAGCCCCAGCAAAGAGCGCCGCCGCCACAAAGCCAGTACCAGCCTCCACAGCAGCACCAGGCTCCGCCGGCACAACAGTATCCTCAAGGACCACCACCAGGTGCCGGAGGATACCCGCAACAGAACAGACAGTCTCCTCCTCTTGGCGGCCCTTCCGGACCGTCGCCCAATGCCGCGAGGCCCACATTCGGGCTAAGCCTGCCTCGCTTGTATGAGCGAGACGGCTTGCCTGTGCCCATGGTCGTCTATCAGTGTATCCAGGCAGTGGACCTCTACGGACTTGGCGTCGAGGGTATTTACCGACAGTCCGGCTCGTTGACGCACATCAACAAGCTCAAGACCATGTTCGATACCGACTCGAGCAACCCAGCGTTGGATTTTAGAAATCCCGAGAACTTTTACCATGACGTCAATAGTGTTACTGGTCTGTTGAAGCAGTTCTTGCGTGATCTCCCCAACCCTTTGCTCACTACAGAGCATCACAGCGAGTTGATCGAGGCAGCCAGTAAGTTTTCCTTTGTTGATTGCTTCTGAGTATCACTAACCCTTCCTAGAACAAGAAGATGACATTGTTCGCCGAGACTCCCTCCACGCCATCATCAACAGCCTTCCTGATCCCAACTACGCCACTCTGCGCTCGCTGACCCTCCATCTCCACCGCGTCATGGAGAACTCCCATGTCAACCGGATGAACTCCCACAACCTCTCCGTCATCTTTGGCCCCACGGTCATGGGCACCGATCCGGCAACTAGCATCGCCGACGCCGGATGGCAGATCAAGGTTGTTGATACAATTCTGCAAAACACCTACGAGATCTTTGACGACGAATGATTGCGGCATGGCTTGCACTTATTTTAGCGTCCCTGTTTCAAGTCTTCAAAAATTCGCAGGTCTCCTTTCTGATCCAGGTCAGATTGGGCCGAAACGTACATACAATCGCCCATGTATTCAATCCAGGAATTGTCTGCCAACGACACGTCTTTCAAGATTGGTTGCAAGGCAGGGATATTCAAAAATGGTCTGGATTCAACGGCTTTCGGCAAAGCGTAAGGGTGGCGTTTGGGGGTTCAGAACTCTATCCTTTTTCTTTTCAAATATCAGGGATACCAGGGTTCTGTAGCACATCACAGCACAGCGTCGCGTTCAGCGTCCTCTTTTGATTTCTCTTCTTCTCTTTGCAGCTCTCTCCTTCCTTTCTCATGTGGTCCTTTTGTCGGATGACTGCCGGGTTGGCCTGGGAAGCATCGAATGAAAGGGCGCCGTAGGATTATGTAGCAACCTGGATGAAGGGGATGGGCGGGAAATATGAGCAATCAATTCGTTCATGTGATGTTTTGCTTTGTGCCTTTGCGTGAATGTTGGTGTACATATTTTGGAAAGGCCATGATGTGGCGTACATATGTCTATCATTGTGATTGTAAATACAAAGCCGCCTCGTTCTTGCTCACGACTTGAGGGCACGGCTGACTTGTGTCACATTGGTGGGCTGAGGTATGAATGCTCGAGAAGGCCGCGGAAGGTGTTTCTGGTAATTAGAAGGCAGATCCGTTCAGTTACTATGACTCAGGGACTCATCTCTCAATAATAACGCGCCCGTTCTATATCGTCGTGTATCACTCTCGTATTCGTCCCCTTTAGAATACAGGATAATGACCCCTGGAACGTAAGGCTGTCTTATAGATCTTGTGGCCTGTACTCTGCTAAGGTGGTGCGTTTATAGCAAGTACTAGATGTTGCGGACCTCAGAGAGAGCCCGCTCTCTTCTTGACTTCAGGGGAGCGATCTCCTTGGAGCATAAGCCCCAAACACAAAAGGCATTGCGTATTAGAGAGGCAATGGTTGTGGGCGACGGTTCTAGCATCCATTTCATCAACGAGGCAAACTTGGTCTCGGACTTGGAGCGAACAAAGCACGCTTTATCATTCTCATGCTCCTGTATCGGTGCTTTGTTCTAAAGTATACAAGGAGGTCGCGTTCTAATAGACGTCAGAGGTCATCACAAATCACATCGAAGAAGTGATGACAGTGGAAGCTAGTCGAGCTGTGAATGGTCGAGGGAGACGAGCTGCCTTTGACATTCTTGGAGTCGATGCGATAGGACTAAGCGACAGAGTAAAGTAGACATTTACAAAGACCACGGTTGTTTATCCTCGTTTATCGTCCCGCCGTTCGGAGTGACGAATACGTTAGGGAAGCGGGCTCTAGAAAAGAGAAAGTGGCTGTATTAGGCTTTACGTCTTTTTATTAATGAGAGAATAAAGGGATAGCTAAGAGGGTCAGGGTGTGTGTGTGTGAGAGAGAGAGAGAGAGAGAGAGAGAGAGAGAGAGAGAGAGAGAGAGAGAGAGAGACGAACAAGAAAGGAACTTAGAGTCTTTAAACCTTTCTCTCTATTATCATGGCGGACAAATACAATGACTTAGTTTGTTCTAGGCTTGCTATTATGTGTCTTGTGTGGATCTATGCGATTAGTCTATATAGGCTCGTGAGTAAGCTCGTTTCTTCTCTGTTTACTCCGATATGAAATACCGTAGACACCACTGAGAATGTCTTCCTATCCATACGAGGCAGAAAGTATTGGAAGGAATATGATTCAGTGACAAGGCTCTTACAAGGAGAAAGATCTTATGTGACATTTCACTCGTTTGGGGTCATATTCTACTCCAACTAGACAGCACCGCGGGCTCAGAGCGTACTTTGCCCTCCAGGCCGGTACCCTGAGCTTCGGGCATAGATTGGATGGAGGAGCTGACGTCTCCCATTCGGACCTGATGGGACCACTCGCACATTGGAATCTCATTCGGTATCCCATGTCTCTACCCTCATGGCGAACTCCGTGCTACATAATATGCCAAAGTAACGGAATGATGTCTACTGTTTAGGTAATATATGAAGCTGGAGCCGGGTTGGAGACCCCCTTTGGTTCTCAATGTTTTGCCTGATCTCTTGAAGTGCCGGCCCTTCATCAAGTCCTCCTTTAACTTGATGAAGACACCATGACGCCTTAGCCATTCTGCTCTTTTCCCAAAATAAGCCCCGTCCCTGACTTCCGTCTCTGAGGGTCTGGTCCCGTTGGCACGAGGCAAACTATGGCTGAAGACAGAGCTCACGCAGTGCTTTGCGGACCATGAGGCACTCATCTGGCTGGTCCAGCTAGGAACCCACGTTTGGCCTCGCATCTTACCAATCAGTGAAGGCGTGCAAGAAGACGTCAGGAATGCGAGCAAGACAAAGTGATGGGTTTATTGTCGTTACTTACTTTCTTCCGAACGTGCCGTACGGTCGATGTAAAGACAAGTGATCTGGGTGGTACCAAGATGCGTACTGTCAGCCCAGGCGCCCACGATTTCGCAGGTCCGTAAACATTGTCACGAACCTGAATGGCAACTGGACTGTCTTTATGCAAAAATCTCCTTGTGACTTCATGGCCCTTTGGGGATTTCCCGTCCAAGACTACGTGCCTGAGAGCAGGGAACAGTTACATAGACTGGCAACTTCCCTTCATTGTTGTTCATTGTGGGAAAGCTCGAGGGTAGATTTATGTGATACCGGTAGGGCCAAGACGTTGCTAGGAGAGAGACTCCATGTCCGTTTAGCAGTGTACACCTTCTACAATGATCAATTGCCCGAGAGAACATACTGCGGGCACAAAAGTCATTTCACTGCTTACTCAAGAGGGAAGAGAGGCATATTCAGTCCGAACGTAACTGCTTCATCGATCCTTCCGAGGCATTCAGTATCTATGGTTTCCACAGGGTCCTTTGGGCTGGATGGCGTGGTCAAGGCCAGGGGCTTACTGCCAATCTGTTACGCAGTCTCACTCCTCTTCGGCCACGGGATGGACCACCAGATACGTGGATGCCGACACTCCAGGTAAGACATAATGCACGCCATCAAGGAGTCAGGTTGAACACGTCCTGAAGAGACTTCGAGCTCTTTGATGGATCACCTAATACTGCTGCCTCACACTTTTGTTCGATGGAATTCGTCCGCAAGGTCAGTGATGTATGATTCGATCCTAAGGGCCAGAGAAGACAGTCATAATGCAGTCACGACATCCTACAAAATCAATTGGCGCGTCTGGAAATCACTGGCGCGACGTGCGACAAACCATCTCTTTCTAATCAAGAGATGTTGAGTGGCGTCTCGGTGTTCAAAACCGATGACTAAGCATCTAAACTCAGAATCATGGTACCAAAACACCAAAAGCATCACTCAGGTACTTAAAAACACGACCAAAAACTCGATACAAAAGGCAAAAGAGTTCACCCCCCCGGTGCCGATTTGGGGGCTACATCTCTTGGTGCTCATGCTAGGACTCGAACTCGATCGCTAAGCCTGTCGTCGAGTAGGCTGGTTGGCGTGAATAATTGTTGACCATTAACCATTCCACCACCCACGCCACAGTTTGACCTGACCCTCGACCTAGAGGGCGCCTGCTGTGCTGGTGACAGGAACAGAGTTGGAGGTGCCTATATGGGGTGGCAGCCTTCTCACCTGGCCATCAAGGTGCTTTTTTGCTGGCCTGAGCTGGAGAGGCTGCACATCTTCTTCATACCATCGCACGCAGCGGATGGACACAATGAAAATGTGAGGGTGTGAAAATCAAAAATTGCCACAGCGATGGCCCCGAAGGACAATCGAGAGAGGTCTACTCCGCGATGTGCAATGCAGGCATCCCTCTCTGCGATCCGGATTTCTTGATCCCCAGACCGCCCATGAAGGTAAGTATGAAGAAGAGAAAAAAAGAAATCAAGCAAAGGGTGGGAGGAGGTCAGGTTTATATAGGTGTTCCCATGGGGTGTGGGTGGGACTGAGGCTACCATTTCCCGCCAGGTGCGTATACAAGGGTGAAGCTTTGGGAACAGACCAATGAAAGAGCGCAGACGGAGGAGCTGCCTGCCGTAGCGGAGATGAGTCCGGATCAATCTCGGAGCTTCCAGCAACTACGGAAATCGCCAATTTCCAGTAACCTTGGTGCCTGTGGAACATGAGGTGCTGTCTTGAGCTGCTGATCGCATTTCTCATTATCGCTACATGAATGAGAAGACGGGAGATATAGGCTGCTTTTCCAGGATCTGATCCAACTATTTGCCCGGAAAAGACAAATCATTTTCGATCCTCCGGATGGTCGGCGATGCATGAGATGGGACGTGATGAAGGTGCTTCATCCTTCGCATTCCCTTTGACCGCAATTGTCAACTTCACAGATACACGAATTGATCAATGCTATCCCTGCACATGGGCCTTCCATCGCCGTCTCAAGACGCATGGCCAGATATCGGAAGCCTCTCATTCAGCCTTTCAGAACCCGGGGTGTCAGATAGACATCCAGGCCGCCCTTCTCCCATAGAATGTAGACCTTTGTCTCAGCGTACCAGTTCGCTGTCTCCGCAGCTGGGTGGATATCAAAGTTCCAGATCAGCCTGGCCAGAATCAACCTCATCTCGGCATAGGCAAGACTAGATAATCATCTGTCAGCGGGGATCTCCAACGGTATCGACTCCATCGCGTGCGCCATGAAGCACGTCTTGAGGGCTACTTACTTCTTCCCAATGCAGTTGCGAGGACCGATAGAAAACGGTTGCAGAGCCTGTTTCGCATCATTCGCGAACCGGGGGTCGCCCAAGAATCGCTCTGGCATAAATTCCTCCGGCATTGTAAAGTAATCGGGGTTATGGTAGACTGACCAATGCCAGGTGTCCACCACCGTCTAGAACACAAGATTCTCAATGTCAGCGCACACACAACCTCCCATGACACCACGAATAAGATATCGCCGGAAGGAACCTACATCTTGCGGAATAAACTCGCCCAGAATCGTATCGCCCCCTTCGCCAATGGCCCGCGGGCTTGGGCCAGGCACCGGCGGGAAGATTCGCAAGCTCTCGTCCAAGACGGCCAAGAGGTACGGCAGGTTTTGCACGCTGAGCATATCGATCTCATCCTCCGTCGTGAATGCCGATCGGACCTCGTCGTTTAGCTTGGCTAACACGTGCGGGTTGGTGGCGAGAAAGTACGTTGCCGCAGTCAGCAGCGTGGCTGTCGTTTCCGAGCCGGCGATGATGAGGACCATGGCGTTGGAGGTCATCTCTTCGAACGACATGGCCTGTATCTCTATGTTAGTAACCAGCTTACAGCATCTGGCAGACTATCGCCTCTTCGAGATATTCTGACTGAACGGGCGGTACTCACATGACCTGCTGATTCTGACTTCCTGATCATTGCATCCACGAAATCAGGCCGGCTCTTCCCAAGCTCCAACCTCTTCCGCAACTTCTCTCTCGACAGCTCCCGATTCTGAGCATACTTACCCATCAGCTCTCTGGGAAGCGTCAACATGAGAATCGGCTTCAGCCACGGCAGACGCCGGAAACTCGTCAACATGGCCATGTTCTTAATACTCTTAAAGATGAGGTCGACCCAAGGGTGATACGTGCTATCCTCAAGACACCCAAAAGGCTCCCCAAATGCCAAATCACCAATAACGTCGAACGTGGTAAAGTTGAACCACTTTTCCACATCCACCGTCTCCTCGCCACCCCGCGATGCCTCCCGCAGCTTCTCAAAGAGGGTATCGACGTACCCCTTGATAATAGGCTGCTGCGCCAGCATAGACTGCGCCGAGAATCCGTGCGCCAGCGCCCTGCGGAAGCGGCTGTGGTCCCCGCGATCGGAGCCGATGATGTTGTCGCGGTTCGGCAGCGCGTTGACGGGGTCTTTGCCGTTCTCGCCGGTGAAGCTCTTGCGGTGGCCTCGGAGCTCTGCCATGCCGTCCGGGTGGTTAATGGAGAGGTGGTTGGGGCCTACCCGCACGATGGGGCCGTACTTTTGGTGGAGTTGGAGGATCGTGAGGTGACAAGTGCCGGCGATGAATTCGCGGACGTAGGGTACGGAGGAGATTGACCATAGTTTTGGGCCTGGGAATTTGCGCAGGGGGTTGAGGTAGAGCTGGTAGATGGCGTATCCTATGAAGTATGCGAGGAGCTGGGAGAGGGGTGAGTTCGGGTCCGTCTAAATGTGCTCATGGGATTTTGTAACAGGATAAAAAGGTCTGACCTACAGAATAGAACGCCGCGACTGGCAAAACCAGCATCAAAGACCACCGGGCCTCGTCGAGGCTGAAGGATTGCAACATGTCGTTTCCTTGATCTGAAGAGGGGTTTGGGTGCGAGTAGTTGAGGTCCAGCAGTGTCCCGAGATCGACGAAGCAGCCTCTTTATGAAAAAGAAACCTTTACTCTATTGTGCTTCCATTCAGATGTGATATCACTACACACACCCTTTCCACGTCTCCTCGAAGCCGTTTCATCGGCTTTCACTCGCCCGCACCCCCGATTCCGTCCCAATTACCAAGCGAACCCCTCTTATTCGTCACAGAACACACAAGGTCCTTAGCTCATGTAACCGTAAACCCGTTGCCCTGATTCGAGATCTCTCAAATTTCAAATTCGATCACGTTGATCGCCTGGCCGTGGTTCTCCTCCCCCAGACTTTGACCGAAATTGCGGTGCCCGAACTCCGCCAGCTTCATGCAGGAGCGGACTACTCCGTTACGGGACGTGCTTTCGGGCGGCCGTTCTACGAGCTCCGGGGCCGAGACGTTGGCCCGGTCTCTTATTGACAACGTTCGTCTCTTCTTCTTCAACTCCATTCATAACTGAAAACTACACGAGTGGTAACTTATGATTGGGTTGGTCTCCGAAAGAAGCCTCGAATTCAGTCGTCTTGCGTCTTCCGTATCCCGGTAAACCTTGAAGACACTTTCGAGTCACTAGGGCGTAGAATGACACATCGTTGAATTAACTCAGCATCACTCCAAGCTTTTTACTCGGGATTGAATGATTTGAGTCCCTATTCCGATATCGTCTCATGCCTATTGCGAGGGTGAATGGGGTTTCCGCCATGGCTCAGCATCCCGGGCTCATATGTAGGCGTCATGAACATAAGTCGGACCGAGTTGCAGGCTGTAGATGATGTTCTGGTATGATGCATGTGTGCACAAGGCATAACTCGCTGCGAAAAGACATGGAAGCCGTTTTGCGAATGGCAAAGGTTTTGGTTGACTACTAACTGGAAAGCTTATACCAACGCAAGTGTGGCTGCGTGTGTGCTGGTGATGCTTGCTAGACCAGAATTGGGATGGATTGGCTTTTGCTGGTTTGTGCTCGACGAAATCTGGAAACAACACCCTCCGACTTGAATTTCTGGCTTGCTGAGTGTAACTCCTGCGCATGCCCAAGACAAAAAGGAATTGCACGTGATTTTGGCAAAAGGACAGGACCGACCGCGGTTCGAACGCGGGGCCTAGAGATAACTGCGTGGAACTGCAATCTCTCGCTCTACCACTGAGCTATCGATCCTACTCAGTTGATGACAAATTACGGGCCCTCGCGTAGCTAAGAAGGCAGCGGTCTTCGCCGCTCCAACATGTGGTCCGGCGCCTCCGTTCCAGTCGTAGTTGTCTTTTTGGCAGATTCTTAGTTTGATCAGGCTGTGGGTGAAGCCTAACCCGAACCTTTTCTGTAAGTGAACACCATCTCTTATCCCTTCGATGTTTCAGCGCCCACTTTTGACTTGCAACTTGAGCTTGAGCACGGTCAAAGAGATGATAATAGTTCACTATTTACACCATCTCAACTTCGTTCCATCCATGTTACCGAGTGACCTTGAGTACCGTCTTGGCAGACACAACAGTGATAATGGGTAATCTGAGTGGCCGGTGCATGTATATGTGTTTGTCTGTATGCAAGAGCTCAGCACTGGTGACGGCAGTAGTGAGAGCTGGTGTATTGCGACAAGCTATTGGTGACTTCGTAGCATTCACTTGAGTAGTGAGGTTGAATCAACTCAGCTTTGCATTTCCGTCGGCATACGTATAAGGCCTTGGGGCTGGGAGAGTGTATCAGTGAGTCAACAGGCTAGCATTGTGGAGATTCCCCTGTCATTGGAGAGAGCCAGAGTGATGGAAATGAAGCCGGCGAAGCACGCTATCAATCTCATAGTCTCTCGTCCAGAATCCATGCTCCGTGATACTCGGAATCCAACTATTAGGTAAACCACAACCGCAAGAGTCATAAACACGAACAGCGAGGTACGAATACACCCCCAAAGCGGGTCAAAGCAGTTGCGTTTCCCCAATCGCTCCCAGTGAACCCTGAACATCTACAACTGAGCCAGCCGGGTAGCGGCGGCCTCCGGTAGATGTTAGCGTTGCAGCGCACCCCTGGCACTGGTGCATTCCGCCTGCGACAGGTGCATCTCTCCCCCGAATCTGGACCACCCGACCACACGGGGCCCTGCACCTTAGACTCCTCAGTTGGGGAAAAGTGGATCCCACGAGCTCCATGGGGCGGTGGAATTCAACATCACTTCGTTATTCACCACGGAGACTCTGACTGCATTCCTTCTTGCCACCTTTCTCTACCTTTCTCAGTACTGCTCCATTCTTCTTCCTTATACACAACCTTTAAGGCTTCAATTTTTCACTGGGAATCTCGTAATCTCATAGATTTGATACTAGACTGGAAGATAGTGACACGAATTGGGTACCCCTCCAAGAGCAGTTACCCCTCCTCGCCCCGCCATCTTCAACCTCACTCTCACTCAACCTTGGCCTCGAATCCGAAGGTAGCCACCATGACGACAAGATACAGAGTAGAGTGTAAGCAAAACATACCGTCATCTGTTCATTGAGAGGACCTTGGCAACTAACGCTCGTACAGATGCTCTCAAGACCCACAGGCGAGACCAGTTCATAGGTACGGCAGCATCCACTAAGCTCGTCAAGTCTCATGACAAGTGTCCAGAGACTCACATTGCAGCTTCGCAACAACAGATCTCTTAGTCAAGGGAAACTTGGAGCAGTAACGATGATCAAGAATCCGGGCGGCAACAAAGTCGCTGTCCAGATGTTTCCCCAACTTACCATCGTCGGCCACCTCAAAATCAGCCCCCTTTCCGATATCCAAAGCCGATCAAGCTCTTCCTTCATCGGCAACTAGCTAACCCTCAACTCCAGAATGGATCAAAGGTCTCCTGGCAGTCCCCTTTGTACTCTACTCTCAGCCCACCGGCGTCTTCGACACGAGAGCGACGAGCATAGCCCGCATGGCAGAGGAATCTCACCGCCGCTACGCTGAAATCTTTCGCGACGTCGAGCACATGATTGACGACCACAGTAAGCTTCCTCCAGTCTCATCTCATCCAATCCACTTCATATATCCCTCTCCCTTGTGAACCAAATTGTCAAACTGACACAACCGCAGTAACCCGTCAAGACGAAGACCTCCCCTCGAAACTAAAAATGCTCGTCCCCTCAGCAGGGCCCTTCTTCACCCGCCTCCCCCTCGAAGCAGCCTTCACCCTCATGGACGCAAAACGCCTCATCTCCTCCCGCCGCTACGTCTCCCCCTCCTTCAACGACGTCCGCCTCATCCTCAACGCTGCTCAAATCCTCGCCGTCACCAGCCCCAGTCCCAGCCCCGGCCCAAACCCATCCACCAGCACCTCCCTCCAACTCGCAACCTTTGACGGAGACGTAACCCTCTACGACGACGGCGAATCCCTCCTCCCCACTTCCCCCCTAATCCCCCGCCTCCTCTCCCTCCTCCGCCGCGACATCAAAATCGGCATCGTCACAGCAGCAGGCTACACGACAGCAGACCGCTACTACGACCGCCTCCACGGCCTCCTCGACGCCATCGCCGCCGCACCGGACCTGACCCCTACCCAAAAGGCCTCCATCGTCATCATGGGCGGCGAAGCAAACTACCTCTTCGAATACGACCCGTCCTCCCCGCACCTGCTGGCCCCCGTCCCGCAGGAGCAGTGGCTCACACCCGAAATGGCATCCTGGTCCGACGCCGACATTTCCGCGCTCCTCGACGTCGCCGAGGGCGCCCTGCTCGAGTGCATCCGCACGCTCAACCTCCCCGCCACCCTCCTCCGCAAAGACCGCGCCGTCGGCATCGTGGCAACCGACCCGGCCGTCCGCATCCCGCGCGAGTCCCTCGAGGAAACCGTCCTCGTCGTCCAGAAAATCCTCGAGCTCTCCGCGCTAGGGTCCCCCGCCCAAGCAGCCGGCCACAGCACAGTCGCGCCCTCTACTTCTGCCTCTTCCGCCGAATTAGCTACAGCAGTCCGCCGCCGCGTCCCCTTCTGCGCCTTCAACGGCGGCCGCGACGTCTTCGTCGACATCGGCGACAAGTCGTGGGGCGTGACCGTCTGCCAGCGCTGGTTCGCCGCCAAGGCGGGACACCCAGAGACCCCCATCGCCGGCGAGAAGACGCTGCACATTGGCGACCAGTTCCTCAGCGCGGGCAGCAACGACTTCAAGGCCCGGAGCGTGGGTACAACGGCGTGGATCGCGAGTCCCGGCGAGACGGGGGAGCTCTTGGATGATTTGATTGCGAGGATTTGAAGGGAAACAAAAGGAAGCAAAAAAAAAAAAAAAAAGAAAAGAAAAAAAAAGGTAAAGAGAGAGAGAGAGAGAGAGAGAGAGAGAGAGAGAGGGAAATCGAGTGAATCATGGTGATGATTTACCTTGGACAAAGGTCTCCGCCCTCCTCTGGCTGCGTGATATCAGCCCACCAACGACCCGATTCCCCACAAAACCTTGAGGTTATGCAAATAATGTTAAAAATAGTTTTGTCAAACTCGAGCAGTATTCGTCACGAATAGAGAAAGGGTTAGAAGGGACTGGGAGGGGGGGGGGAGGACACTGGGCTGTCGATGCAGAAGACCACCAGACGAGGTTCAGTAGCGGGTTCATCAACAACGCTTGTCTCCGGAAGGGGGTTGCGGACCTGCCGCCTACTTCTCAAGCAGCAATATAGGGAGCGGGGAAAGGGGAGAGGGAAGAGAAGGGAATACGCATAGCACGAGCTAAATCAATACCATTATTCTTTACACTCAAGATTGAACCAGTTGACTTGTAACACATGACCTCACTCTTTGTAGGAATCTAATCACACCAGCTTGCAATCCAGGCATGAGAATGGGAACAATGTATGCGTTGACAAATAACGGTCAATGACCGTGATAGCAATGTTTATTCTTGTTCGGCTATGCCTATACATCGCTTCCAGCAAACAACCTCCAGAGGCCACGCACCGACCGTCTTCCAGTTGTTCCATTGTCAATCTGTTGATGGATCGGCCTAGGAATAAAGTCCCAAGTGCCTCCCCTATCCATAACGTCTCTTGCGTCGATTTGTCCCTGCTACCACTTCCACCCATACCTCTGCGTCTGCGCCTCCATCGACACCGTATCCATTGAAAAATAAAAAAACCAAGCCAATTCGTGAGAAGGAATTCCAATCCTCCGGGGGTATTGTGCATTTTTGTGTAAACACCGTGGAAATCCGTTCCATGAGAAAAATCGAGTGATGCTGCTCCGTGGAGCACTGAGGGAACCCTTCCAGTCATCCTGTCTATCGCCGGGGAATTGAAAAGCAAGCCGCCCACCGTACGGGAATATACATAGGAAATGAGCTGAAGGCGGCTGGTCTATTGTGAAAAGCCAAAGCCAAGTGAGTGTAGAAAGTCCACAACTTTGTACAGAGAGGCGGATCGTATGTGCAGAATGGGATCAGAAATTATGAAAAGTCTATGCGCGGGTTTCGGCTGTAGTGATGAGGAGAACTGGCTCCTGCGAAAAAGAGTAGTCGCGAGTTGGTTCTGCGACGTTTAGAACATGGCGCCCAACGGAGCTCCAAAGTTGGTGCTCTGCTTGAGCTTGAGGGGAATGTCGATTTCCTCGAGCTTGCTCTGCGACTCGGAGACGTCGTCTCTATCAGAGGAAGAAGCTCTGTCACTGGTTGAACCCTTGTCGCTGGCGGCATCCGCATCCGCCTTCGCTACGAAGAGGTTCTCTTTCGCCTCCAAAGGCTCTTCGACGAGTTCAGGAGTTGGCGCCTTCATACAAGTGGGAACGGCATCGGCGCCGCTGCTCACGCCTTCGAGCTTCTCGGACAAACGCTTGAAGAAGATTTCGTCATGAGCAGGGATGTTGCGAACCATCAAGGGGCCCTTCAGGGCAACGTCGTCTGCCGCCTCCAACGTGGGGAGGGGCTCTTCGGTACCGCCGTAAGCGTCATCCTGAAGATCGGATGAGTCTGCTCTGGCCCTGACATCATACAGCGTTGCCGGGTTCGAGCTCATGTCTGTCGGTGCCAAAGTCGGTGTAGAGCCTCCGCTACCGTCAGCGACTGTCGCAACTTCTGTGCCAGGAGCTGTGCCGAGAACGGAAAGGGAATGACTGGGCGTGTGGCCGGCGTGCATGACGAGTCTGGCAGGCTCGGGAGCGGCCAGCACCTCGAGGGTGTGTTCTTGAGTAGGGCTTCGCCTGGACTTGCCAGACTCTCCAGGCGGGGAAACGGCTCTGGAAGAGGTCTTTGAGTTTTCCGGAGGGGTCATGCCAGAGTCAATGAATGTGCTCTTTTGAATGGCAGGTGCCTTGAGGGGGACGCCCTCGAGTTGGGGGTTGATGATTTGAATGTCGACAATGGGGACGGGCTCCTCGTCTTTGGGAGAGCCGAGAAAGTCGACGGGATCTGCGGTAGTGGGTTGCATTTTGGGGTTGAGTGGGATGAATGGCGAAGACTCTGGTTGCCTGGAGGGAGAAATCCGGGAACTACCAGGACTAATGAAGTGAGATCGGATCTGGGCTGGCGAGACGGAGGCTGAGGAAGAGCCATTAGTCGGCCTCCGCTGTGCAGTGCCGTTCGAGAGGCCGAACCGCGCGTCATTGGGTTGCGAGGAGAATCCTGGGAAAGAAAGTTCAGTGGAGCCGTCGGCCCCACCTCGCGTTCCTGTTCCTGGAATTGCAACAGTGACGCCGGCGACTTTGCCCGCCTTCTCTAGCTCGGCTCTTTGCAGCGCACCTTGCAGCCGAATCTTGTCATTGTCGATCGCTGCAACTTGCTCTTTGAGGCGGCGGATCTGCTCCGTCAGGTCGTTCTTTTCGGCTTCCCATGCAAGACGTTCGTCTTCCATAATTATCCGCTCCTCCTTGTATACTTCCTCGACACGTTCGCGGTTGGCTTCCATGTACTTGCGCTCGGCTTCCCAGGCTTCCCGAATCCGCGCATTCTGCTGAGCGAGGCGTCTAATAATCTGTGCAGACGCGGGAGCCGAGGCTGCATCGGCAGATACTGATCGTGGGTGAGGCATTCCGTTCGGAGAGACTCTGGCCGTCGACGCAAACGCGGAGGGGTTGTGGCCTTCGAATTGTTCGAAATGAGTCGGCGAGACGACTCTTGGTACTTGGTCGTTCGAAACCGTCTCTCTATAGCCGTTTGTGCCGTTGACGCCGTTGGGGTGTAAATGGGGTGAAAGAAGGCTTTGCGTTTGCGGCGGATAGCGCACAGCGCCGGATGATCGTGGAGAGTAAATAGAGTTGCCCGTGGCACTCGTCGTCGCCGCCGATCTATTGTCGAAGTAACAGGAGCTCGCCATTCGATTGAGTGACAACGGAGAGATGACGGCAGAGGGCGGCATATTGGGATCGTGGTCGGTAAAGGCCGATGGCAGGAAAGAGTCGGAGGCGAACATGATTAAGACTCTTGAGAAAGAAGGAGGCAGCTGGGGGTTGAGACCCAGGTCAGGAGCATCGACACCGGTGGTGGGATGGATGTCTTGGGGGGGCTTGCCGACAGGGAGTGAGCGATGCGCAGTTGCAGCGTGCGTGCAGGAGGGATGACGCAAAAGCTGTTGGATGGCTTATTAGCGCAATTGCTCTCTCAGGGCGAGCGCCTCTTTGTGCCTTGGTCTTGGGGATACCTCGGCCGTGGGAAATTCTTGGGGTATGTTGAATTCCACAGCGAGGTATGCCAAAGAGCGAAGCCGAATTGGAATTCACCTAGCAATCGATTCGTCGGAAATCCGCTCTGGGGAGAATGTCGAGATGTAAAGATTCGCGCAATGGTTGTTGTCTGGTAATTTGGTTTGGTGGCGTAGAGTCGTCCGTTCCTTGGGTGAATCAGGAACAAGTGCTCCACTGGTGCGGGTGTTGTATTCGTAGATGAGTGTGTAGTTGTGTATGTGTGTTTACTTGTACGGTTCGGATGCAAGGTACCGGTTCAATAGCGTCCAGCTCTGTGTCGAGGGAGAGACGAGAGTTGATGGTGAGTCGAAATCGCGATCCAGATCACGGCATGACCAGCCCGACGCATGAAAGATGTTTCCTTGTTGGGAGCTTTTTGAGTCGCGAGGGAGAGGATAGAAGACGGAGAACGAGAGAAAGGGCGGCGGCGATGGGGTGGTTATTGTAAAATGGGATGAGTCGTCTCCTATGGATGTGTGTACTTCGTACCTCAGGTGCACCGCTGCGGAGAGGCAGACCTAACGGAGACGCAGTGAGGACGGGGAGCAAGAGGTGACCAGGGCGACGAAAAAGGGAACCTTGGGGCAAGCGCTACAAGGTTGAGGTACTTGATGGTCAGCCGGACAGAAGTGAATTTCGGAGGTAGTCAGTCTAGTAGCGGGTGGGCAAGGTATCCGTACCAACCAGTGACCGATTTCAGAGCGGGCTTTTGGGTGGATGTGCTGGTGAGTTGAGAGTAATCGGTACCTTACCGCACCGTATTGCGGGTACAAATACTGAGGTGCGGTCTGTGACTCTGTTGTACCTAATTATTACGGTGAGGTGTTCGTAGGGAACCTAAGGTGCCTTTGGTGCAGAGGTTGGGCTGGACTGCCTGCCTTGGGTACTACCGAGTACGTATTCGTAGGTGAGAGGTGCACAAGTGTGGAACTGTGGATTTTGGCGACTGGGGGCAGCAGGGTAATAATGGGGAAATTCAGCAATTCAATTGCTTCGGTAGGGCGGCGCCAGCGGTAACTCCCATGCTCGATCCGCCTCTTATTCTCTCCGTCTCCAATGTCTGTCGCTCTCGTGACACGCGATCAGCCGGGGGAGAAGGGGTTGTCGTGTGTCTGTGTGCGTGTGTGTGGGTATTCGCACGAAGACGCGTGAAAGCATAGGCGGGCAGCAGGCAGATCAAGGGCCCGGGTTGGATCGGGGGCGGAAGAAGAGGAGAAAGCAGATGGAGCTGGACGAGTTCGGACTGCGTCTGCCGTTCCCTCGAGCCTTTGAATGCTTGTTCTTGAGTGGCTGTCCGTCCTTGAGCTTGAAGAATACCAATAAGAGATCTCCCTTAGTGTGAGAGTCGTGAGGGAGGCGGGATGTGCAGCCGTCGCCAAACGGAAGTGATTGCCTCGAAGCCGAATGCCCCTGTTTCTGCCCCCGGCGCCTGTTCCTTTTCAGCTGGACCCTGAAGCCTCAAGAGACCCGATGCGGGATAGAGAGAGAAAGCTGTGGTGCTGAATTTGTCCGTCGGCACAGCAGGCGAGATTTGACAGCTCAGAGTGCAGGAGGACGAATGACCATCTGACAGGGGGGCGGGGCAGCAAAGGGACGGGACGCAGGCAAAGTTGGGGGAAAGCGCGCCAACGCGGAGGAAAGCGTCGTGGTTAATTGGTGGCAATATCCCCCTTGGTCTTCTTGGTCTCCCAAGGTATCCGTAGACCGTAGGACTTTGGCGGTAGGGGAAGAGATGGACTTGGACCAAGAAATGTTCTAGACAAGCTCTAGACGAGAAGAAGGAAGGTGAAGACACAATTTCGGGCTGTCGGTTCGGTAAAGCGGGAATTGGAGAGTTGAGGGGAAAATGGAGTAACCGGGGAAGGTTGGTGTAAGCATCCGTCGTGAAGCACGCGGGAAAAGAAGGCGGGAAGAGAAGCATAAGGCAACAAAGAGAATGGTCCAGAACAAGAGAGGGAATCACATGGCCGTCAAAGGGAAAGAAACAATGCAAGATTCAGAACTCTAGACTCTACCTTCCTGACTCTGGAGGTGCTATCCTAGATTCAAAGTTCAGGCCGACGCTTGGAAGGAAAGGGCAGAAGGGGATCAGGCTAAATGGAACAACCCGAGCAATAGCACTTTGGTATTCCAAGTACGGATATTCGCAATGGAACCTCATTTGATCCCTTGGAGGCTCGGACGTGTTAGCCTTTTTCTTTCCCTTACATGAGCTCCGACGGGGATTGCGGCATTGCACACTCCTTCCTGATGGCCATGTTCCTTACCTTTACACGTGTACCGAGTCGGGTAGCACCTTGCCCATCTCAGGGTCCTCCACACCCATTTCCCAACCAGCCCCTTCCCCTGCACCTTCCAAGACGTCCAAGGGCAGCCCGTACCTGCCTTACTTTCCCATTGCAACTCGGAAAGTATCTTCTAAGCTCTCGACTAAGACCGGCCTGTGGAAGGGACGGGAGATGAGGAAAGACGACAGAAGTGTGTGCCTCAGGATTGGTGAACACGCAAGGTGCCGCCTGCCTGCCTGCCTGCCTGCCTACCAAACATCTCAAGCTCGTTTCATCTTTTGAATCGCAGTCGCTCAAACGGTACGGAGTACAAGTCACTCCCATGAGTAGGGCTGTCCACATGTATCCGTTTTCACTAATTTTGCCAACATTTGTCTAAAGTGCTGTCTGAAATTCTCGGTCGAATACCACATACTCAACCAAAGATAACGACTCTTGGATCACATGGTCTTGAGCTCCATGTCTCCGAACCGCATCATCTACAATCAATAGCTACCATATCGTGGCGCGCTGAGCACAAGACGGTCGTCGAGGGCACCGCTCAGGTACCAATATCCCGGGACACCTCACCACATCATACCATTCACCCAAGTACACGTTGCTGGTGCTGTCGTCCCAAACCCAGCTCAGCACAGGATGCAGGGGGAGCTTTCTCAGGGAGCAGCATTGGATCGAGCTGTTGTTTGGGTTCCAATCGGAGAGGGACGGCTTCGGGCCGCGAGGTTTGACTGATGATTCGACTGACTCCTAGTCTCTTCTTTGCCCTCCTTTCAACGTCCCAGACCATGTCCACGTTGCGCCGGAGCCATGCTTCAGATTGAGGTACGGAATACAAAGAACCAAAAAGCCAAAAGAATGATTGGAAACGGGCGCATCAACGCTGTCCCTGCTCTCTCTGTCTCTCTCTCTCACCCCTCTCTTCTTGTCTCCCCCTTTTTTGACACGTGAAAGGGGACCGGCGAGCGTTTGTCTGCTTTGTGTCTTTCCCTTGATACCCGTGCCACTCAATGCACCGTCAACTAGGTACCTACTCGCAGTACGTATCTTTTGGCCTTCCATTGGTGACTGACATTGTTAGCTCGAAACGTCTGAACGGGAGCTGCCCTGATCTGCGTCTACCTGAACGGTTTGGCAGCAAGTGGTCGCAGTCCGGTTCAGCTCGGACGTTTGTACCTGCTTCATTGTCCGGCAGCAGCTCAACACCCATCGAGACGACAAAGATACATACGGCGAGGCCAGAGTGAGGTAGGAGGTACGTATACAGAGGTCATGACCTATGAGATGTCTGCCCTGCCTAACGGACCATTGTGCCAGGGACGCGGAACCGTTCCTGACGCTCCTACCGTCGCTCTCGACCCTCAAGTGCTGGATGATTGAGGTACGTATCATCCGTACCTGGCTGTTCCATCGAGACGTCCGCCCGGGGCGATAAGATGCCGACCCGTCTTTCTGGTTTGCAATTATTGGATCGCTTCCTATTGGATCGGCCTTATTCGACTCGCCCGCTGAGGGGGTGAGGGGCGGAGGGTCGTGCCTGTCCATCATTGAAAGTGGTGTATGCACTACGCAGTACCTAATGTTCCAAGTTCCAAGAGTAAACAGAAAGAGTGACAGATTCTGAGAGCACCGTCTGACTGTTATCTTCACGAGTGAACTCTCTCTCTTTACCGGGAAACAACTTGGCCATTCCTCGTCATCGTATTCTGGCCAAGGACTGCCAGGACGCGTATCTCTCCATCACCTCTGCCGTCAAACACAAGCACCTTGCAGAGAGAATCTTGGCCACAAGCACTGCCCGCCTACAACCTCTTTGAGGACAAACATTGACCCTCTCGCCCTGTGCTGACTCCAGCTCCCCAGCTCCTTCAGGGCTAATCCCAACGTGGCCCTGGCTAGACAATTCTTAGGGATCCAGAAACTCACTATTACCATGCCGACACTATGAGCCATCTTCTCCGTCTACCTGGCCTTGACTGGCCGTGACAAAGGGAACGGGAGCCACGCACGCAGCACCGGGCGACACCCTCAGTTTCACTCAAAGGCCTGGGGTCAAGGCTCGTCAAAAATCGCTCGCCCAAGGTCAAGATGGCAAAGTCCGTACCCAGGCAATGCTCTTTTCCTTTCTCCTATACTGGAGATGAGAGAAAGCAACGGACGGACCAGTCCCTGATAACGGCGGCCGAGACGAGAAACTGCAGCTCCTGGCACAGAAGCCTGTGATTGCTGAGTTGGCAATGCAGTTGCGACTTGCGAGAGCTACACATTAACAACGTTGCGGAGACTGATAGCAACCACGGTGACACGCAGTCGATGCAAGCAGCAAGGGGAAACCCGAAGGCTTATTCTGCTTGCGGTCTCTACTCCTCAGCTTCCGTACTTTGACTCACAAACGCCAGCAAATGACCTCCCACAGATTGCAAATACACTAAGATTTCGCGGTCTTAACGTTGTGTTGTACTTGAAGCCGGATCGCTTGCTCGAGACTTGCGACGAAACAGACGGCAGCGGGAACGGGAACGGGAGCGGGAACGGCAACTCTGCCGTCCAATACACGCCCTACATCGATCTCTACCGTGTGTGATGGTCCGTCAACGGATCTTCCCAACAGTAACAGGCCTGCGGATACCACCTTGCGTCTCGTTCCAGAAAACCCGAAAGAATCCTACATCCCACACACTGCGGCGGACCGCAGACGATGACTGCAGGTCCCAATATCGGTGACACCCAACTGCCACGTTGGCCAACCTTCACTCTTGTGCCTGAATTATCAGCCCTCCCATCGCCCGTCAACGCCGCCGGATCTGGATTGGATTGCAGAAACCACATGGTTTGCTGGCGCTGTCAGCTGTCACCCGCGCCTCTTGGCCAGTTGGGCTTGACTACTGAGGCTCTGAGACGATTGGGGGTGGTGTAAGCCCTTTGACGGGCGAGAGCTTATTCTCGGTCAGGTTCCAGTCCAGGACCACACTGCTGACGGGCCAATCGATGCGTCTCTCGGAACATTTTCCCTCGCTCAATCGATCGGGCCTTTTCCGAACTAATCGGTCCACCGCCTTCATGCCTACCTCGACTACGGATACAGCAGGCAGCGAACCAGCCACGCCAGCTTAACAATTTTCCGTTGTAGAGGCTCTAGTCCAGTTGTTCTGCGGTGTACCCGTCCCTGTTGAAGAAAAGAGTAGAAGCCTCCGGTTTCAAGCATCAATCTAATTCTAGCGCGGTCTCCCGGCTGCGAGACGCCGCAATCGTTCCACGCCCTTTCACCACGTTGCTATTTTTTACCTTGAGGCTGAGTTTTCATGATCACGGCCCTTTGCTTGATCAAAATCCGTTACTGGTCACTGGCCGACTGGCTGACTAACATCGAGTGGACATGGTCCAACCTGCCAACCTTTGGAGCCTTTCTTTGGTGACTTGGCCCCAATCACCAGCCACGCCTGGGGCGGATGATTCAAGAACAAGTGGCGCGGGGGCAACAGAAATAATTCTCGCCAGAAAAGAATTCTCATCCGCGGACCACCGCAAGAGAGTGATCAGAGCTGTGGGCCAGCATGTCATCACAGTTGCCTCACTGGCGGCATTCCTGACTCGTTAAGTCTGATAACATCCGCTCTTCATCACGGGACGCTTCCGGGCTTTCGACCCCGAATTCTGGGCCCGAACCGTCGCCGGCTCTTATCTCTCTGTCTCTGCTCCGGAACGCAGGCGGTAGGACGCCTCGGCAACCACGGCAGTCTGTCGGCCCTATTTTCCTCAATCCGGTGGCATTTCGGGTCCCACAATCGCCTTGTCAGAGACTGATCTGATGGGAGAGGATCTGCGAGATGTGGTCCCCTTCTAGAGCCCACCTAGAACATTTTCTGCGGCGCCGTCTTGCTCTGGCGTGTCTGGCTCTGAGGAGTCGTGGGAGTCCAGGCAACTGCTGTCGAACCCACTCCGTGTACTGCTCGCGTCATGCTCGATGAATCTCCTTTAGACAGAAACTTTTTGACTACAGACGCGTCTCAACCCTGGCTTATCAAGCCCTGCTCGTCCCGTTTGAGGAGCCTCCTCCATGTATTCGCTCGGCGGAAATGTCATTCGCCAGCCGAGCCACAAGTGTGGTGCTGGTATCGCTTTTTTTTTCAGAATACCGCCGTTAACTGCCCGGTTGACGTCAACAATGCCTGCCGAGAGGGAGAGAATACCGCGAGCGATATTCCTTTCTGTCCGTAGATATCTGGTTTGATGACTATTCTCCCACCCCCGAACGCTACTTTGCCATTCTAACCTCGACCGTTTTTGGGTGGGATTCTCAGAGACGCCCGTCGGATGTCGTGACCCATGGCATTGCATATCATACGGCACTAACGCAGGGCCAAACGACTGGCCGGACAACTTCGCCTATGCACAGATTTCTGGCGCTGGTGCCCAATCGCAACGGCCTTCATTGACCAAAAAAAAAGTGAATGTAGTGGGGTAGAACGGGCGCGTGAGGGGAGAAAAGTCGACTGACCGATAGGTTCTCTGCTTCACCGACTCATCTCAAAATCCTAGCCCCTCCAACCTCCTCTAAGACTCTGCATCCGGGCCTGCAATTCCAGACCTGCATCGTGAAAAAGCCCCGCTTTGCGCCAACTCAGCTGTTTGACCGTGTTGTCGACCAGCTCTTCCCATGCCGTAGAGGTTCTAGCTCGTGAGCCTGACTTGACAGGCTTTCTTGTGACCCTTTGGCGTTTTAGGTAGGCGAGGATTGCGTTCGGGCAGCAATGTTGGCTTGACGATGGGAGAGTTTGGAGGCCTTGGTGATGACCCCTTTTTAGGGAAGGCGGTGAGTCGTTACGTGCATGATGAGAAAGGATGAGTTGCGTCGGTGAGGGTGTGTTTACTTTGCGCCCCCCCCCCCCTTCGTGGGATTGCCGCTGGCCGCTTGGGATATCGACGTTCTCGTGGGCTCTTGTGGGAGGTGTGATGCTTGTGGTATGTTGATAGGGAGTTGCTCATGGTATGCTGATGTGAGTTTTGGGATATACGTATATCTGGAGCTGCGTGGTATTGTTTGAGCTTGCATTATGGGTTTTCAATGACCCCCTTTCCGCGTCGGAGATGGGAGAGCAGATGCTCTTCTAGCGAATTTGTTTACGCGTTGTGTTGTTGCTTGACGATTTATGTATATATAGATACATACTTTGTGAATATCAACACGTACTCCCGTTCAGTCTTCTAGTCTTATGTGATCGTTTCTATGATGTTGATGCGATCACGTAAGGATGGAATTTGCAACTAGCTGGAAGTGAGATAAGCTGCAGGTTAATGAGTTGAGGCTGATGATTTTTGTGGTGATGCCCTTTTGGCCTGGGTTGATTAGGTTGTAAGTCATTACATGTAGTCTGACATCGAGGCGGGCTCTGTGTGGTCATGTCGTCTCAAGGATATTATCGTCGTCCAAGAGATGAGATGCTGCGGAAGGATGACAGAGATATTCAAGCACTAGATTTATGATGGCGTGACGAAAGAGGGATCACATCGTCGAAAGACTTGCACTCTTCTCGCTGATCTGTCTTGCCGCGCGGCAGCTCCAACGGAACAGACTTTTGATGGTATGTACTCGATGGGGTTTTTTCTGGACTTATTCCTCGCAACTATTTCCAGGCTGTCAATTCTGAGCATGAACGCGACGGTTGATGAGCATCCAGTCTTTCGGGGACGAGGCTAAGCCAGAGAGAATATAAATCTTGGTATAGGAGATCAGTGCGGATCTTGGGGTTTGAAGAGAGTAGGTACTGGCTCGTCGGAGACAATTGACTCCTAACTCAGCGGTCCCTTAAATGGTATGGAGAGGATCTCGGATACATGTTTTGAGAATCGCTTCATTGGCTTAGCCCCTTGATGGGCCTCTTTAACGGGAATCTTGGCCAGACCTATCTTCACTCCCGACAGGGAAGACAATATGAGGGTTTGATGCTTTCTTTGTACGTTGTCTATACCGAGACCGCTTCTTTGATAGGGCTGGTTTTCGAATCCTTTCGTGTGCCCCTGATGATTGAGGTTTCCAACGTGTGAACTGTGGCTATTCCGAGATTGCTTCTTAACATATGTCAATCTGGGACAAGCTTAACTTGCTAGAAGTATTCTGATCTGTTCCCCGCAGACGATTCAAACTGAGATAGACATACAAGATTCAACGGAGGCGGAGTGGCCACCATACAACCACGTCAGTGTTCCCGATGAAAGCATGGGTATGAATAGCCCTCACTTGTGCAAGGAAAAGCCCCTTCCATCCTTGACGAAGCAGTGCTATGTATTAGCTAGGAGCCAGATGGGTCATATACTGCCGAGTCCGCGAGCAGAGATGTGGAAGCGGAAAGCATAGTCAATCGAATATGGGCACCGTTGACTTGAGGCAGAGCATTACGGTCTCAGACTCAGGATGTCAAACTCACTGCGTGATGTGATTTGCCCCGTAGTCTCTCTGATATTGTCAGACAGGGCGCTCAGAGGAGTCGCTTATCATTGGCCGAGTCCTAAGTCTTGTAACCTCTCGGCTTCATTCAGATCACGAAGAGCCTCATGACGACGGCTTGGTTCTGGATTACCCCCGCCCCATAACGGGAAGGAGCTAGCTATGTACCTTCCTTCGTCTGCGGCACTTGATCGTCCATTGCTAATGTACCCCTATTTAAGGCACCCGAATTGATCAATTAACTTGGCGCAAGGCCCATCGTGAGTCCAGAAGCTACACTACCTGAGAGAATATTCTGGCTTCCCTAACCTCTCGGTTGTAGGTCAAGTGGTCATTTACACATCTCAGAATTACGGCGGGCGTTCTATGGTTAACCTCATATCCCCAGTGGTCTCCCCCTCGCCTGGAGTATTCGGGTCGGTACTTGTATAGTACGGGGAACGATAGCTATTGGCAGGCGGTGATAAAAACGAGTTATGTGAACTGACCTGGCTTACGAGGCATAATCAGAAGAGTCGACTTCATCACTTCACGGTCCACTATACCAAACAATTGATGAAGGAGCTCATCAATGAGCGAACCGCTCGGCTCGTGGAGAACCCTACCGCAAAGGCAGACAACTTGACAAACTACCTTAGCCAGCGACCCCAGCACCTAGACGTTTGAATACCCACTTACCAGCCGGTTCCTGAACTTCCTAGCAGCGACTTCGATGTTCCTGCGTGTATCCCGAGCGCCGTGCCTGCTACCTCCTCTGGGCCCTTGTAGCCTCTCACTTGCTCGGATGGTACCATCTCACTTCGTCGTCGTTACAAAGAAACGAGCCGTTGGAAAAGTCCTGGTCGAAGCCGAGATCGCGGCCTGCTCAAGGCCCTTCAAGTACTCTACACCAACTTTATTATGTGTACAATTGTCGTTAGGTTCCTCGGTATGTTCGGCAGAGCGCTCCTGTTTCACCACGGCAGCTCAATGAACCTTGTCGTTCCTAGCTTCGAGCTTTCTTATAGGTGACAGTGAACCACGGCAAGTTATCATCAAAACACCAATCGAGGCCATATCGAGGGCTTTGTCCGTCTCTGGTTCGTCCGCCGCTGGTATTATCGTTAGACCGATCACCTCCGACAGAGTCGATTCGTATTTATCCTGAATGGGAGATAGGCCATTGAACATAAGAGCCAGAACCACGGATCGAGTTCTTTGGTCTTTATGGGCAATGTTCTCCCATGCGATAAGTTTTCCTGAGCTGAGCTCTCTGCCTTCACGAATATTCTGATCAAACTGTCCACCCGAAATTCATCTTCAGCCATGCGTCCTAAGTTCAATTTAAATCTCGACGCTGTTTTGATCCAATCCTTATTACTAAGTGAGTATTCGTCATGTATTAAACACTGAAGATAAGGGGTCTTGAGCCATTTTACTATTATAAATCTGCCCCTGAACCAGGACCCTAGCCATGAATACCCTCCATCCTCTCCATCTTGGCGGCCCAGCAAGTTACCGTTGCAAGTATGCTCCTGGACCAGGGTTCTGGCCATGAAGACTTCCATCCTCAGCACTGGCCTGTTAACAAGCGCATCAGTAACCACTTTGATTTTATACTCAATCACGCCGAATGAAAACTTGAAGAGAATGCCGCTTCTCGACCAGAACCAGCCTACACACATGGCTACGGTGGATCAACTTTTCGAAGCGAACTCGAATACCCCCAGCGAGCTGTCGGGAAACCCTCTTCGATGGGATGGGAGGTGGCGCCCCCGGGTTAGTACCTGGTGATGACGAGATGGCTTGTTGGCAGCCTGTTCGGACACTGCATTGAGGACATCAAGTCTCGGCCAGTGGCAGCTTGAGAAGTACCAAGGTATACATAGCCTCTGATCGTTGCTTGATTGAAACCCAGGACGACTGGGTTGTAGGAATCACCTACTCACCATGCTGAAGCCGGCCGCGGCGTAGAAGTCAAGTGCGTTCTTTCCAGACACTTGTACCTCACGTCGATACTGGTCGACTATCAAAGGTATGCCTTTGGGAATGCCAGTAGTGATTATATGAGAACATTGAAATATCAAAACGTGGGCTCTTGGACTCGGCAAATGAACTTCATTGACAAGACTCGAAAATCTTCGACATCAGCTAGAGTGAGATTCACTTTGATTTATCCTGAGATGTGCTGGATGTTGAGAGAGAAAACCGACTCTGCCAGGGATCTCACCGTCTCTTCCCGGCAATCCCAAGTAAGTCTCCAGAGTCTATCTATTTGGAGTCGTCCATTTACATGGTAGACGCATGGCATCCTGTCTGCCTCCCCTCTGACGGAAGGTGTAGTCTTTTATTTCTTGCCCGCTGTCTATAGAAGAAGCACGATGTACCCATTGGAATTAAGCTATAGGGAAGTATATTGTGTATCTGGAGGCTTCTCATTTTTGAGAGAGTAAAAGAGGTCATGGTTGAGCTGAATTGACGATCGCACCCTGTATGAGAAAGTCGATATGCAACTGGAGGGTTGTAATTATTCGGTCAATTGAGAAGTATGCGTAAGAGAAGTCTTTCGAATGAGAGCTGGTACCATGGTCCCAGATTTCACTCAAAGTGTCGGGAATGAGACAAAAATTCTCTACTGGGGGCCCAAGATAGAACCAGTGTTCTGTTTCTATGTCTTCTGAGGCTTGACTGGCATGTTCGAAGTATACGAGATGCGGATGTGACCTTTCTCAGTCAATTACGCCACCTGGATGAGTCGTTACTCGAATGGAAAGAGAACATTACACATGTACAACGAGACTGGCTCATGACTTCGAGCGTATTGACTCGTTATCTATAAGTCTGTAAGTTGAATCAAGTGAGAAGTGTGTTATGGTTTTTCTTGGAAAACGTGAGCTCGCTTTGATGGCATAAGTTACTGACTATGCAATGACATAGCTCTTACATCCCCACTGTATGTTTTGCGCTTATCTAGCACTTCAACTTAAGATATCTCACTTCTTGTCAGGAACGACTTCTTGTCAGGGATGTTCATTCCAGGGTGGTGAACACTTGCAAAAAATCTACAGAGATGATGAATTGTAGGAATCCTCAGTAATCATGAAAAGCAAACCGAAGAGCAGGAAATGCCCAGAACAGTGGAGCGCTCCCACTTGGTCTTCATTCTAAGGCGGACTGTACCAAGAAACCCATCAACATATCCGTTTTAGAGGCAAGCCCAATGACTGGCCGAGACGCCTACAGGCAGTGCTATGCCGTCAGTCATCATGTAACAAGAAAATCATCTCATGGATCTATAGGTGCATTGAGGCGAAATAATGGTACACATGTCACGATACTCGTGTTCTTGTAAAAGTTCAGTAGGTATCGCTTAAATGCAAAGACACAAGCAAATGACATTGGGAACTGCTTGATACAATTTCTAGGCTTATCTCATAAGCTTCTGATAAATTGAATCTCCTTAGTCCGTGATAAACCATTCGCTTTCACTCCTCTGCAGACCTGAACCAGTTCTGGGCCCTGAATTGTCAGCAGGTGACTGTCACGAGGAAAGCGTAAGCCGGCTCTCCATCGAAAAGTCCAAGATCTTCTTTGCAGTTGGAAAAACCGCTCTTGCCCGATTAGTTGTCTTACCGCTTCAACTGATGGGAAAGAACACGCAGCTAGGTACCTGCCATGATTCCAGTGATGTTCTCAGGAGGCGGGAGGGAGAGACATTCTCTTGACTTGCTAGTTTGAACTTGATTTCCCCTTGCGTCACTGACGATTTGCTCATCACACATTGTTCACAATTTCAGGGCTCACCGGGCTATCGATGGTACTTACTTCCACCTGGTATTCTGACATATCCAAAGTGCCTTCCCAACAACAGGGCATCAGTCATGGGCTATCGGCTTCTACATGCCGAGCAGCAATCCTTTGATCCTGAGGTTCGTCACTAGGCAATGAACGGTGTAGATCAAGTAGCATTGGGCAAGCAAGAAAACCAACGACTTACACAAGTCAATGGTTGAGTCGGATGTAGTTCCTCCCGGAGCACGGCATATGTGGCAGCAGCAACAGAGGAGAGCACGCATCCAACATGGCATCCGCAACCCCTGCCCAGCAAGATTCAACCATGGGTACCGACATGCGGCATCGCAGCCATCACGGAACACAACGTCTGGCACTTGCGGGGAAAGAACACCGGTCAAGCTCCGTCAAAGGACGGCGCGGGTGCGCCGTTGATCTGTGGGTAGCCGGATGCCCCTTCCCAGCTCACCGTCTGCCTTATTTGACGGCACGACTTGCCCTTCCGGATACCGAAGCCACGGCCAGGACGGCAGGCAGGGTGCAGATTGCTCCTCCTACGGCGAATGTCCTGCCTCATGTATGGTCCACAGAGTGCCAGCTCCTGCAAATCCGTTGTATTCCCATCAAATCCCCCACCCCATCGGCTGCCCTACCATATGTCGTCTTCATCACACAACATCCCAACAGCATAAGGTAGCCTGCGTCCAGCTTGTCCCACGCACCAAGTCAAGGTATGTTACTTCAGCCATGCAAGAAACCCCCATTCAGAAAGCCAAAGTACCTGATACACTTAGCAACCGCTCTCACAAATGCTTTATCTTTTCTCCTTCTCCCGCCCACTCTCTTCTGCGATTCGTCCATGCCACGCGTCCCTTGGATCCCACTAACAAGACCAAAGTTACCAAACCAACCGCCGCCATCACGCGCGCCAGATTAGAGAAGAGCTAATGCCGAGCGAGACTTAAGCACCGCCCATCAGGTCCAGCTGGGTCGCATCTTATACAACCCCCCACCCCAAAAAGCGAGCGCGAGAAAAAGACAACGCATTGTCTGACCCAACCAGCAAGAAACGACGGCGCATCTCGAGTATCCCAGCGCGAAGGAGGAACCCGCATGACAGGCCTCCCTCCTGCTGCCTGCTGCCGACCTACCCGCTTCCACCGCCGTCTTGGCAAATGCTTGACTCAATGTCGGGTTCTTGTCCTGGGACCGCCCAAGGCCTCCATCCAGGTCTTCCAGCTCGTCTTTTCCTCCGGCTCATCGGACCCGATTAAGGATGCCCGTTTTCGGACCGACAGAGAGACGGTGTGAAATGCTGTAGCCACCTGCCAGGCGGCCAACTCTCCAAAAGGTGGGCTCCGATTCCAGCCACCGTCACCATCCTCAAACCGGATTCTCAGATGGGGGTCAAACCCCGGTATATCCGTGTTTGCCGTCAGAAGGAAGAAGATGAGGAGAGGGGGGCGCCAGCAGGCTCAGCAAGCCCCGAGGCATAACGAGGCCGACTTGGCGCGGCTCACGCTCGCCACAAGAACACCGGAGGAATGACGTCTCCGCGCCGTCGCGGGCATGGTCCTGCACCTGGAAAGCAGCACACAAGTACGCGGAAATGATCCACACACCGCCGCCGCCCGCGCAAAGTCCCGGCCATGATGGGCAAGGGGAAATACCCGTTGCCAAGACTGTCATCAGTCTTCGGTCCCGCGTCTCTCGATCTCGCAGTGTGTGACGGTCATGGACTAAGATGGACGTCCTGGGGTAGTTGGCATTTCTAGTCACCCACAACACTACAGCACATGCATTCTTGATTCCCTCTCTTATGCGGCGCTATAATAACCTGACCGCTGAAGTGGAATGAAGAAGGAGGATGACGGGGTCACTCGGTGCAGCAACTAAGAAGCGCCGCTTCATCTCTCGCTGTTCCATCGCCCAACTCACGCGCAACACTCGGGAAGGGGCGGCCATCGATCGTTGCTGAATTCTATATTTCCCGCATCAGACCGACCCCTTGAAGCGCATGCATAATCGCGCATGGCCTCTCTTTGCCAGTCGGTTGCGGTCGCGGCCGTCCCAGCGTGGTATTGACGAAAGCCATCAGCACCACATGCTGCTACTGCTGCTACAATATCAACAGTGAAATAAACTAACTATCCAAGACTAGGAATCCGAGGAGGGGCACCGGGAGAAAGGGAAGGGAGGGGGCGTGTACCCACACTAACTACAGACAAACCAGACACACGGAAAACCCTCCACCCAACGAGAGAATGCCGCGGAAAGAGACGCCGTCGAATCACTCTTGCTAGCTGTGAGACTGAAAACCTGAGACGTGGGATGCACACAGGGCTGGGCTGACGGGCTTTGTCGGCCATCGGCTGGTCGTAACGTAGCTCTACTTCAGTCCTCAGCCAGTCGCCCATTTCCATTTCCCTAGCAGCCCGCAGGTTAGCAGCAATCACTTGCCGAGGGGTCGGGTCGTCGTCGCCCGTCCCAGGATTCCCAAACAGGCTTTCCGCGGCGACCTAGGCCAGGAGATGACGGTACGGTACCTCCAGCCATCCGGGCAGGCCATCATACCTAACCTCGAAAAGGGACGAGGATATCGAGAAAAAGGCGGGGAAAATCAAGATTCATTGGATCCGCCAGCCGGCTGATTGGGTCGCATACACGTTCGCATACAACATGTTTTCCCAGCCCGGCTGATTCCAGCAGCTTGGCGACGGATCGGTGACGGAGGTGACGGTCGTTGCAAGAGAAGGAAATGTTGTGCTTGGATTTTTGCGTTTCCTTGCGCTGGGTACCGTTTCATTCACCCCTCCCCGCCTCTTCCTCAGCTGAGCCCGCTGCTGCTGCTGACCTTTCTCCCTTGCCCAGCCTGGTTTCCGAGTGTACTTCCCCCACGACATTGGCTGCGGCTGTTGGTTGTCTGTGCCGCCGGGGATGAAGGGGGAGGATGAGATCAAGTACGTCAGGAAGAAGTATGATGATTATGCTTCGAGGTACTCCGTATTTCTAGAGACATTGCGCATCTGCGGGGGGAGGAATGAGAAGTTCGCCTGAGTTTGGTCCCATCCTGTCCCCCCTCCTCCGCGTCGTATCGAGACAACACTTGGCGAATCCTTCGATGAAAGTCAGAGAGTCTTGGTCTTGGTCTTGGTCTCATGGACAGGAGAGGTATACACGGCCAAAATCATCTTCCTTCGATTTCACACGTAAGGGTAGGTAAACCACACACACACACATTCAAGTTAACTTTTGTTTGAATTGTTAAACTGCAAGGAGCTTCTTTCTAGGAGTGCTTTTGATCTATCCCGTGACTGACTGTCAAAGAAAGTATCCCCCCATCTCTCTTATCCGTTGTGCTTCCCCCTTGGGACATTGTCCCTCAATCCCTTGTAGTTCCATTCCATGCACTACGCGGGCGCACATCAACATTGAACTTCGCTTGTCTCTGGCGCGCGCATAGTATCAAAGAAGGTAATTTGATTATGTACGGCGATGCACCACCCCTGGGCCTCTTCTAGAGCCAGAGATGGACGTTCTTGTTTCTGCGTGTGTGCGTGCATACACACAAAAATCTTCTTTGTAAACTCGCAACACGGCATATCGTAACCGGTGTTGCTTTCCCCAGGTAATTATGGGTTGTATTCAAACACAGATCAAGGCCAATTCCTTTCCACTCCTTGTTGGGCCCTTTTCCTGGAGCCTTTGTGAACGCCAATAGTAAAAGTAAAAAAGTAAGTCTTTCTGCATGCTCATAAGCTGGAACCGATTCCAAAGGATAGAACCGCAGCTATGCAGAAGAACAAACACGTAATGAGTCGTACAGTCGTGTCCGGGTGCAGTCAATAACCCGACTGGCCCGGCATCTTTCCAAGTGAGTGGCCGTGGCTCTCCAATGGCAGATGGCTATGGCAGAACACCCTCTTGGTGTTAAGCTGTGCACTGCCCTTCTTAGTAGCGTCGATGAGAAGAGCTGGGTCGTCGTAGTTCTCGAGCTGGCAGCACTCGATATTCTTGACCCAGCGATGGTTGGCGATTTCCGAGATGGTCGCACGCTTGGCGGGGTTGGGGTTGAGCATTGAGAGGAGTACACGTCGGAGTGCTGGCGGAGAGACGAATCCATCAAACGCATTGAAGAATGGGTAGTCCGACTCGGTAATGCGCGATCCAGGCTCAGGGTGCTTTGCTTCCCACTTCTGCCATCCCTTGAGCAGCTCAGCATACTGAGGGTTTCCCTTGACCTCAGCCTTACTCCAAATGTTTCCTCCGAAAGTCACGTAAATCATGACAATCGCCGCGCTCCACACATCAAGACCTCGCGGGTCATACTCAGTCTCCTTCAGTAGCACCTCGGGTGCCGTGTACGGCTCGCTGCCACACATGCCAGGCTTGCACAGGCGGATTTCGGCGCACATGCCCTTGCCACACTGGCCGCCAGCTTCTCTGAATCCGGGGTGGTGGCCAGTGAAGACTTCTGAGACACCAAAGTCGGTGATCTTGAGCTTGCTGTCTTTGGTGATAAGAAGGTTCTCGAGCTTGATATCGCGGTGAGCAATACCGTTGCTGTGCAGATAGTTGATTCCCTGGACAAGTTGCTTGAACAGGCAGAGGCGATCAGGAAGTCTCGCCGGATCTTGGAGGTACTTCTTTGCGATCAATCCAAAAAGGTCACCCTCCGAGCAATACTCCATAATGTGGTTCCAACGACCGTGGTCGGTGCATAGCCGGATCGTCTCGACAACGTTGGGATGGTGCAAGCTCTTGGCGATGCTGTACTCAGACTTGATCTTCTTCTCGTACTCTTCCTGCGTCTCCTGCTTTCGCTTGGCTCTGAACTCCTTGACTGCATAGAGCTCGTTGGGGCACCCCTTTCGGCTCATCATAGTGACCTTGGAAGTGGCACCCTTTCCGAGATGTTTGCCATGGCGGCCAAACTTGGATAGGTATTCAAATTCCGCAAGGAGGTCAGCGACATCGACTTGGAAGTCGTCCGGGAGACTCAAGCTCATGCGTCGAGCCTTGACACCGACACCAGCGTCAGGCATCTGAGCCCATGGAGACGATCCCTCCAAGGGAAGAACAGGGTTGTCGGAATGAGGATTGGGTGCAGACGCGAGATGACGGCTCTTCACGCGGCCCTCGAAGCTGCTGGCTCGTCTTCTGCCCAAGACAGGCTTGACCTTCTCGGCGTGCTTTTCCCGTCCGGAGACATTGGCGCCGACGAAGTTGACAGCGCGTCCTCGTAGGTTGAGGCCGGTAGAAGCCCTGTTCTTCTTCTTGAAGTCATCTTGAGTAGGCATGTGCGAAGCCTGCTTGTAGGAAGAAATGGTGTCGACAGGAGAACCTGGTGACGGAGGTGAGTTAGACCTCGTGGTGGTGTGTGACTTGTTCATTGAGAATCGTCTACGATTTGAGGGTGCCGTATCAATCAATGCACTCTCGGAAGAGATGTCGTTGGACTGGTCCAGGGTAAATCCGAGATCTGGTCTGTTTTGGGACGAGTTGGATCGTCGGAAGATGCTGGACATTGTACGCTTAAAGCTTGATGTAGAGCCGCGAGTGGGCCGTCTTGACAAGGGAGTAGGTGGCGGTTCTTGGTCAGCAGCTGATTCGGCTGCAGTTGAAGGGTTAGTAGCAGTGGTAGCTTTCGGTGTGAGGTCTGACTTTGCAGGCGAAACCGAAGGGGTGGGTGCGGTGTCGACCAGGAGAGGCTTTGGAGTGGTCTGCACTTGATGGGTAGCGGTGAGATTGATGTCGTGATGGTCCTGACTAGGGCGGGTGGTAAACTCTTGGGATTGTCTCCCACTGCTAATGGGGGTCACGGGTTCATTCGGAGACTCGCTTTCGGACTCATCGGCTTCTTCGAGGATGGGAGAAGTAAGATCAGTGGGAAATTGACGGGGAGACGAGGACAGGCTACTCGGGTTTTGTTGCTCGGCGGAATGTTGCTTGTCTAGAATCGCAAGCGTTTATTAGCGACGGACGCCTTCAAGGGTGCTGCGGACGGAAACAGGGCGGGTTGGGAACAGCTGCTGAATGACGGAGGTGCAGCCAGGGTGCAATGACCATCAGACGTGTGTGTGAACGTACCTTGGGGGATGGAAGCGGGCTGGGGCACCGCCATGCTGGTGAGGACGGTCGCCATCGCTGTTCGGAGTGTGGCCGGCGGGCACAAGGACGACAGCGGAGGAGGGTGCTCTGATCAAGTATGGGCCAATACGTAATTGGGCCACACACCACCAAGAGAGAACGCTTGGTGCTGGTGCTGGTATTGGTACCAGCTGGTTTTTGGGAGGGCCAAGTCGGTAGGTAGTGTAGTCCGCGGCGTTTCCGAGGGGTCTCCAATTCTTTGGCCTGGGCCTTGACGAACGGAGGGGGGATTTGGTTGGGCGACGCGCGAGTAGTGTGTCCCCCAATTATCGGTCCTGAAGCACCAACGTGAAAGTCGACCTAAGCGATAAGTCGAGTCCAAAGCTGGCGAGGTGGGTTTATTGTAGGAGAAATCGGTAGTCTTGGAGGCCAAAATCCGAAGACGCAAAGGAAAAGGGAAAATAAGAGAGATGGGTTTCCTTGGTCTTTATCCCATTGCTTGAGGCTGCATGCGTTTATTCTGCGTCGGGATGTTGTCCGGCGTTGGTGGATTTCCGTGTCGAATCAGAACCACGACGAGGCTTTTTCTGAATACGGGGGCGACTGCAAAATCAGAATAGGTAGGCTGGCTCTGTTATGCGTGTATACGTCCTTGTTGAGCGGAAGCTGTACGTGTCTGCGCACGCGAGCGTATGCGATTCTTGGTGTAAGGTGTCGGGAGAAGCAAGCAAGCCGAATGTCGGGTCCGGGTCCTTGTCGAAGGAATTCGTCTTGGTATCCGGGTGACTTGCGTAGGGTTTGTGGAAGACTGCAGGTACTAGAAGAGGTATATGTAGAAAAGCAAAGTGAATTGCTGATCAATGTCTTTTTCCTTGGTGAATGTTGTCTTGGTATTGACCAAGGTAGACGTCTGTGATGAGGTAAAAGTTTGAGGTGTTTGAGATGGATATTAGTCGAGTATTAGGTCAGAGGAAGGGTAGAAAGAGAGGAGAAGAGGGCATGAAAATGATTCAGGCGTCCATCGTTCGTCCGTCCTGGTCTTGGGAGGTGGGAAGGCTGCGAGTTTTGAATCGTCTCGCAGGGGAAGATAACTCGCGGGAGTAGGGGGAGGGAACGGGTTCTCGATTTGGATGAAGACAAGCTCGAAGGACCCCGCCGCTGCGCTTAGAGGGGCGTGGGAGTTGGAAAGAGAGAAAAAAAGACGCTCAAGAGAGAGAGCTATTTTCCGCTTCGGCCGGGTGTGGGAGTGGAAGAGAGTACTGTATGAAAGTGGGTGGGCAAAAAGTTGGGTGCACCAAGTGGGAGGACTGGGGACTGTGGACCGGGGTGGGAGAAAGTGAGAGTGGAGGGTCTGCAGTTACAGTTGCAGGTGTACAGGTGCAGACAGGTCAAGGTCTGTCAGGTACGGGGTACGAGAGCGCGGGTGGAAGAAACGCCATGTATCTTTTACTTTTATTGTTTTCTGGCACTCGCTCACCACTCTGCGGCCAGCCCCGGTTGGGAACCTCGAAGAGACAATGTACGGATAATCACAATAGACGGTACTTGGTCCTTTGGTGGTGAGACTGAGAAGGGATACTCCGATACAGTCACAGCAATTGGAAAATGCCATCCAATGGGACGGAGGGGTTCTGGTGGCGGCATGCTTTCTTTCCTGCTGAGGCCTTCTGAGAAAACAGAAACAAAAACGGCAAGTGCACGCAGGCAGAAGGAAGGCAGGCAAGAACAACCCAACGGTTGGCACTTGCCTTCTACATAGTACCAAGTACATGAAAGATGGAAGCCAAGGCAATTTGTCTTGGAAGGCAGGAAGATGCAAGATAGGTAAGGCAGGTAAGTACGGACACCTTCACCTCACGTTTACACTGCTTTCGCTGGGATACATACTCCGTACACACATGGCACTGCGTTAATCTCATCGACGGCATTCTGGGCGATGCAGCAAAATGAAGAGCAACGCTTGGCATCCTCCATCCTCTCGACAAGCGTCAACGGAAGCAACAATAATACAACCTACGCAGCAGTACTCCGTCCACCAACTCTAGCCAAGCCCAAACCACGCCAGCGTCCAATATCCCACGTCCATTCAGCAAGCCGTATTCGCGAGGGTTGCGGCCAAGACGGTGCGCAGCCAAGAAGCGACCATGGACACAGAAGAGCACGATGAGTTACCAGCAAGTTGTCACTCAGTACGCAGTAATCTCTACCTTACCTTACTTTTGCCTACAGATACTCTGTACGCAGTACATACTCCGTACACAACATGGATGATGGGATGGGACCGGAGAGCGCCCTTGAGTGGGGACCGTTTCTCTGGGGGGGCACTTGGGGCTTCCATGCACCTATCTGGGGGACCCACCCGACTGACAAGACACCCTCATCTCACAGATTCTCACCCACCTCGCTCACTCTCATCACTCTCTCACTCTTACTCTCACTCTCACTACAAGGTACTCATTCCCGGTTCAGTTCACCTCATCAGTCTCTCCCACGCTTCTCAAACTTACAGCTACAGGTTACGGTCCCTCATCGGCCCTTGTCACCCAAGGGCCAACACCGACGAGCCCTGCCCTACCCTGCCATCCGGATCCTGTCCACCCCTCCATTCTTGGTCTGGTGCTCTGTGCGTCTAGCTTGCACTGCACCTCAACCCGCGCACCAAAGCACATCAGACGGGACGGCATTCTGTGCCTATCATCGGCTGCTGCACAAGACTGGAGCATCACTCTGCGACTTCGCACCATGCTCCCTCCTCTGCCAGTCGCCCAAGGCCAAGGCTTCACCACCTCGTGGTCCGTACCTGGCCAAGGAGACAAGTGATTGAATTCAGAAACCGCGGATCCTGCCAGGAACACAACCATGAGGTGACCACCAGGGCGAACAAGAATCGCCCGAAGCCGCGGGTCGTGGAACCCGGAAAGAAGCCACAATGGAACATGAAGAAATGTCCAACTACGTGGTTTTTTCTGCTCGACAAGCCGACGGTGTCAAATTGCCAACCATGACAAGCAACGATCAACATGAGCGGGTACGGAGACCGTACGGAAACCAAAGAAACACTAACGCCTCCCAGAAGACTTCCTAGGAGACATCGTCTTAGCCAATCTAGTACGTACACATTGGACATGTATCTGTAACAGCAACTATTTTGACAAACAAGCGTCGGTGTTGGCATTAGCATTCACGGAGTGCCTTGTGTGTATTATTGGCACTGGCGGCGTGGCGCTCGTCACTGACTGACAAGCATTGGCAGGCAACACAAGCAGGCTGGCAGCTTCATTCTCGGCCATCCATGTCTTATTCCACAGTAATTACCATATTGCTAGCGTACGGTTACCAATTCAGAGTATTATCCTCTTATACGTCGCCTACGGCCTGTGGGCCTGAAGTGCCCTGAACTGCTGGGCTTGCTGCGGGTACGGAGTACGGACACTTGAGGAGGGGCGTATTCGTGGGCGCGCCGCCGGCCTCAGCATGCGTCGTGACCACAGTCAATGATCAATCCCAATTGATACAGCACAGCACAGCACAACGCCAGCACCACCACGGGGTTGACAGGCGAGACAAGATCAGAGGACATGAACGGGGGGGCCTTGGAACAGGAGCATGGGGGTTCCAACTCCGACTCGTTCCTTCACAGACGGACGAATGAGACACCGCTGGAGGTTGTGTGGGGTGAATGATGCGATATTTGCTTGGCTGCAAACCGCTGCTCTGCTTCTGTGCGGGAGAACCACCTTTCCACTCAACAGGACTGGTCCAAGTGGTTCCCTTCCTCGTCCCTGCTTTTCTCTGGAACCGCCTATGGCTTGGTCTCTGGAGAAAAGGAAATACAGAATGGGGAAGTTTGCCCTCGCGTATCTGCGTAGCGCCGCAGGAGCCCATCTGGGCCTTCTGTCTTGCTGGTTTTCTCTCCGTGTTTTTCTCTTGTCGTGTGCCTCACTAACCTCCGCCGCCGGTCCCCTCACATCTTGCCCAGCCAACGACGGTGCGGCAATTCATCAGTTATCTGGGAGTTGAGGGCTGAGGCGAATCCAGCGCGAAAGCATTGGCCGCATCCGCTCCAGGTACTTGAATCCACAGCACACGCTACACATAACGGCATCCGCATATGCAATCCACTCTGCACATCCATGCCGAACCCGATAATGACGATGGCACGGATGGGTTCTTTGCTTCCTTTGGGTCGTGGACTCCTGGGGGAAGGGGGGAGGAGCCCATATCGTGACCCTGACCCGCACAATATCCGTATTCCCGTGTTTCTATCCGTGTACGGATATCTATCCACTAAATGGATTATGGGGACTAGAACCAATGAATGGATCAACAGAATGACATTACAATATGACCTAGTCCTGCCGAGGCATCTGGGAGGACGGTCTCCGTTTTCATTTGGATCTTCTTACCTCAGTGGCCTTACCTGAATCTACACTGCAAGACTAATGATGTGGTCATTTGTTGTCCTTGGCTTTCCCTTGGCTGTGACTGACCATTACCATTGACGCCTTCCACCGCCTTGAAGACTCATTGTCATCTACCAACCCAATGTTTCGTCTTACTCATTTCAGGATCAGTGAGACAACTGGAGCACATGCGGAGGTGGAGGAGCGGAATCCGTCAACCTGGCAATGTCTTGTCTTGGCTGACCCTGGTTGACATTGCCATTGCCCCCCCCCCTTTGGGTCGCACCGCAGTCAGAGGCTGTGGACAAATGCGATTGCGGCTGCGGCTGCGGTTTCCACATGGATTTGGATCTCGAAAAATGCCCTGCCTGTGAATTTATGTCTCAAAGGCGCATTTCGCAAGCCTCCAGCTGACGAAGATGAGTGCGAAAGCAGGCGGACACTTTGATTATGGAGTAGCAGCGAGATACACTCAAACACCCAAGTACCGTCTTGCTACTGGTCGAATGCGTTACAAAACAACGTGTCAGAGGCTGCCCGTGAGTCGTGAGCATCGACAAAAGATTCAGCTAGATTTACTCGACCAACTTTACACAGGGCACAGTGGCACGGCGATACAATGGAAGTTCAGTACCTGGGTACCTTAGGGAGTACATGCCCCAGACACGGTACGTAAACGGCAGCGGTACGGCGGTTCGTGCGCTACGAGATGACAGCTGAGCCTGCTGTGGTAAGGAAAGGTTGGCTTCCTTCTTTCTCTCCACTGTTGCGTGAGACTTGAGAGCAGGAAAGAGGAGGCAAGGAATGGAAATATCTCGGCTTGCGTATCGCACACTAACGAGTACTTGCTATCGCGAAAGCAGGAAACAACGAGAAACAAGAATCAGACGGCAGGCGAAGGGTCCACATTCCCCTCCACCCCTTCTGTCATACAGTCATGGGAAGATCCCAGAACGTTTGGAGACCAAAGGCCCTCTTCTTCTACCATGCTCCATTGTTCCAAGCTCTCCATTCGATGGGCTCCTCCAGTTCTGCCCTCCCTCTTCCTCCTAGGCTCCTCCACCTCCACCACTCCGAATCCGCGATTCCGCCCATTGTCGCTGTCACCCACACGCAACCCTTCAATCCAAGAGAAACCCCATCCGTCCAACCAGCCGCAATCCTCCAGGTGGCCCGGTGGGCCTGTCAGGGCTCTTCCTCGGAGCGCTGTTCAGACCGGAGGGGCAGCCACACCGTCACTGGGCACTCGAGACCCAGCAGACAGCAGATCGAATACGGTGAGCGATCCCCTAGGCCCGCTGTGGTGTCGGGACCTCGATGGTCAGTGGTCGAAGCGACGGAGTCTCTCCGATAATAACAGCGCCCCAAAGGGCCGACAGGGCCGACTGGCATCCTGCTCGTCGGCTGCTACGGCGCGAAAACAGAAGGGCCTCTTCCGATCACTCAGCACACCAAACGCTCGGCAGACCCGGCACAACTTGACGCCCTCGCCCTGAGGATACCTACTTGTGTGGTTGTTTATCAGGCACCTTGGTTCGCGTGGTGCCTGACCAAGTACGGATATAGGTACACGAAGCAAGATGAAGCGAAGTCATTGGTCAGATAGTTTCCGAGGAGCGATTGTGTCGCGTCAATCTGTCAGATGCCATGATTTCACTGGAAAGCAGAGGAAATATCGGTGAAGTACCGGTTTTCACCACAGCGGCATTTGCGTCAAAAGCATCACCTTGAAACCCTCTCAGGTTCGCGTACCTATAGCAATACAGGCGACGACAGTCCAGACACTCGAGCGTCCACTAAGGACGCCTTGCATCGTCCATCATCTTGTCACCGCCAGGAACAGTCTAGCACCCGGACGCCACATCCTTGTCAGTGGTTGTTTGGCTGAAGATTCTCGACTACAGACTAGACTTTTCGTTGTCGCTCTCGCTTGTACTGGCACAAGTGACAAGAGCCACCCCGAATCCCGATAGACTTTACCAACCCCCAGATCTGGACGAGCCTTGTTGAAGGGCCGGAAAGTCAATGGAACTCGAAGGGTGCTTCCTGGAATCTCAATCGGTCTCTGTTCGCGTCAAGCTCCTACCGCTCTGCACTTCATCATCATCATCATCATCATCCACTACTTGTCGTCATCTCGGCCTTGGCTTGCTGTCTGGTGTCATGATTCTGCGTCTCGGAAACGACTGCGTTGGGAGGAGGATTCGGACTGCTCTTGAGTCTTGGGTGACCGATCGGCCTTTCTCTCAGGTTACTGCTCTCTCGTAGTCAAGACCGCGTCGAGGGCTACAGGTCCCCAATTGTTTATGGATCTCTATTCGATAAACGCTATCGCGACTTGCTAGGGGTTCCTGGTTTGAAAATAAACGGCCCTAATTTGAACCCTGCGCAAAGCCCCAGCATCTCCGTACACTGTTTGCCTCGAGCCCTCAGGGAGTACAGAGTACGGAGTACTCTAGATACGTACCTTCCCCAGTCCGTCCTCGGAACTCATCTCTCACATCACTCCAAGCATTGCGTCGAATGGCATTCTTCTTGATGTGCTACAGGTGACGGTCACCTGTTGTTATCGGCCGCAAAACAATGCGTCTCGGCTGCGTGATCAGCTCCGAACCGCCACGTGCGATATTGACTGAAGTTGAAGAAGAGGAAACTCGAAAGAAGCCTTGATACCACAAGCGCGTAAAGCGCCATTCTACCAAAAATGGATACCAGCTAGGATCGCTCAACGACTTGCCGACTCTCCGATACTCCAGCCGCCTCCCTAGGACATGGAATATAGACGACAGGGGTATGTATGCTCACGATGCAAGTGCGTCATGCTCCCCAGACCATGGTGGATATCTTCAAGTCGGTCGCACCAATGCCGAGCATTGGAAGCGTCGCCTTGGACGACACATGATATCCAGTACCATCTTCATCTGCTTACCGCCTCGCCTCACCTTTCTCCGAAACGCGATAATCATCCGCTGGCGCTGTTGGCAGGTGCATCATGGCCATTACTCCGGGATAGACACAGTCATGGAGATTTTCACATGATCATGAGGAGACTTTGAACGGGTGTTGAGTTGTCTTACCCAAACAGACGGCAAATTCCTTGGCCTCACCGTTGTTGAGATGACAAGACAGATTGGAGCGGGCTATGCCACCGTCTGATGTTCTACCTCTCGCTCATCACTAGCACGGGCACTGCGCAGCCGCTCTTGGCGGTGCTTCACCACCAATGTGTTTGCTACCACAAAATTACTTCGGAATGGGACCAGACGTTCCAGGAGGTTGTACTCGCCAAAAATCCTCATGTCTTGAGCGCGCTTCGTCACAGCGCCTTGAGCAAATTATACCGAGCGGCGCAACTGCTACTGGTACTGACCTGTAGGAGACTTTGACGCGACAAAAGCTTCTACCCCCGGGATATTGTCAACACGTAAGCTCGCTTGCTCAATAAGCCGAAATAAGGCTGTAAAGATCGTCAGAATTCCCTTGGCAATTGCGAGCAAAGCGTGCGTCGAGCAACTCAATTTCAGCACTGGCGCAGAGCGTAAGCAGTAAACGCTGTATCCAAGCGTAAGGAGTATCGACTCTTGCTTTCTAAGTTTAAGTTGCTCTCTCAATATTTGAGAATGATGCTTTGCAGCATCACGAGCGGATAGCCAGCATGCGGCAACGTCCCTAGAGGCCTTCAAACGCGAGGTATCGTCATGAGTCGAATTGGCTCAAGACCAATATCCGAACGGATACATGCAGACGCTGGTGCGTTGTCTGTGCCCTTTGGCGGCGGCGTGCTCCCGGGATTCTTCAACGGCACCGGGATAAGCATACCCAGATATTGGAACGTATCTAGCTCCAAGCACTGTCTCATTAACTTGGGCTAGCCACTTGTTCAGGATAGTGTTGTTGTTTCACTGGTGGCTGTCATGTATGCATTTGGCGATCGCCATGAACGAGGTTCCGGCCCATGCCGTTGAGTTTTGACAGCATATCAAGCGGGCCACTCTAGCAGCTGATACGCAGCAACATGGCTCAGCCGTACCCTGTGCCTTACATGGAATGGACTCGAGAAGCAACACGGCTCTGGGCACCGCAGGCTCGGCGCGCCTAGTCTAGTGGTCGAGCGGTAGGCATGTTGCGTATGCCAAGCTGCTTGTCGCCCTGCAAACTCATATCCTGTCGGCCGAACTCTGTTTTCGTTGACGGCTCGGTCCCTGGACTAAACTTGACCTACCTTCACAGAATCACAAAAATCGCCTACGGATACTGCGAAGTCAACCACATTGGGAGAGGAACCAAAGATCATCGCCAATGTGGCAGGTTGCCCCCCTCGTCCTGAGGTTGTGTTCCAGGCTTCAAATGGGCTTGCCAACAGCGGCACAAGTACTCAAATCGACCGACTGCCACCCCTTCTGTGTCAATGCAGACTTCGTAGTCACCCGCGTCGTACCCAGCCATCAGTAATGTTCGCTTGGATCGGGATCAAGCAAAGCCGCATCTCATGGGAGGTGAGGGTGTGCTCCAGAGGTTTGATGGCAGTCCTGTTAGCCACGACCTGTTTCAGCAGACATTCAAGACTGGTGTTGTTCCCCCACGCTTGTGGTGACTACTGCACCCCTCAACGAGAGACGGTGAGTGGCTCGCTTGTTACACTACTGCAGGTGGCCCGAAAGAGATGTTCAACACATAGCGAAGTGAGCCAGGCCTTGGCGCTGGTGCTGTTACGCCGTGCGGAGGAGAGGAGTGGATTGTGGGAAAGGGGGAGGACGGACGGATCATGGATCCTGTCAGTTGACCGTACCAACCCGAGAGAGCTCACGTTCTGATCCTCGCGGACGACTTGGCGACCGAGATGCTCCGAAATGAGACCCGGATTCTTGTGTCAGTGGCCGACAGTCCGAGCTGATATGCGCTTCTTAGCCGGCGATGCTTGAGCCGCCAGTGGGCACACGTCTCAAAGAGGCAAAACCGGGCGACTTGAAAGTTGAGAGACGGTTGACGGCCAGAGCGGAACCGGGAGGAACGGACCTCGCAATATTGGAGGGCTGTCTTCCGTCTATTCTTTCATCGAGTAGGTACGTCTTCGTCGGTGTGGTATTTGGACGGATATCAAGACGACGGTGCCTTGCTCGAGCCTCGATGTTTCTAGTGGCTTGTTTGACCCTGCTACACATCGTTGGCTTGGCTGAACTACAAGTCTCTCGCAACTGCCGCTTTTAACCCCCAACTTGCCCCCATCCCTGGGGATGGGAAGTTGTTGGGATGGCGTCGCTGAAACTCAAAAAATGATATTCCTCAGGAGCTCCCAGCGGATTGGACACGGATCTACATACATACGAGGCGGTTGTCGCGTTGAAATACCACCTGGAACAGTGAGCAGCAGGTCTAGACTTGGCCAATGGAAGAGAAGACGCGTCTTGTTCGTGGCTTATTCCATGTCTCGCGCTGGCTCAGGGCGCATCTTACAGTTCTTCTACGGATTACCTAGCACTGCACCTGATACCAGGGGAGTGTATCGACGAAGTTTGGCATGTCAAAATCAGCAAAAGATGTTCACGCCTCGTCTCGAAATGGACAGCCAAGGAGATCTGCCGGGTTATTAATGGGATTATCGATTCCCGACTCCCAACGATTAGTGGTTCTGAATGAAGGGCTGTGCCTTTCAAATTTAGCCCTATCCGACTGCTCTTTGTACAGATACCAATCCATTACCCAAAATATGGGGGTGGGGTCTCCTCATCTTGAGATCTGCCGTATTATCACAGTCTGGTAGTTGAGGCGGAGAAGCTGTGTCGATGCTGGGCTGGAATGGGTTGAGTACCCTATGGGATTTCTGACAGCTGGGGACGTCGCTGGCTTACTAGCCAAGCCACGCCATGGGATCCGTTTCGGACGGGATTCACCGTACGGGAAAGCATGTCAAAACGGGCTTATTCCTCCAATCGAAGCTCCTCCTTTGGCAATCCACTACCGCCAACATCGTCACCAGCCTCTCAAGTCTCCGTCTCTGAGTCTCTCGCCCGAACTTGGTCCCGTTGCCCTTCCGCCCGCTCGAGCCCTCGACGACGGGCTCCCGCCAAGCCAAGTGGCGGTGAGCTAAAGGCCCCCGAGAGCCCTGGAGCTCATCCGCCGCCCTTCCCTTCGCTTCACTCTAATCCCCGTCTACAGCAGCCCCTCACTGAGTGCATTCACATCTCGGGTCTTTTGCGGCATGCTCGACAGGGCTAGCTAGGCGCTGCGGTGCGCCGGTGCCAGCAAATGCAGTATGCGTCGACAGCTGGTGCTGCCGCTGCTGCTGGTAAAAGGGGCTGGAAATCTCGCTTGAATGCTTGCTGCATCCTCAAGCTGGAGATGCAAACGACCTATTGGAGCTCCCCCCAGCTTGATCCCGGGGAAGCTCATGCGACAGCCTTCTGTTTCTGAACCTGAAGTAGCAATTCGATTCACCGCAGCTTTCCGAGCTGCAGACCGTCAAACGCGTCTGTAAGCATGTCCTGACCAGCGCCCTCGTTCCACGGCAGACGGGCAGCCGCGTTGTGCAGGCGTCTACTTCTCCGAAGACAACTTGGGTTAACGAGATGCTCCGACATGGGCGAGAGGATATTAATCTGGGGTTCGCGGGGTACAAGTGGCTTACGGTCACGATACATCGATACGATACTCCTTTGTCCCGGAGGCAATCACACCCCCAGGAACTCTATCCCGGATGGGTGGGAGGGAACAGGCCATTCTCACGCTCTCCGTACATGCGGCATCTCGAAAAATCCCTCATGGCTGGTATGCACCATTATGAAGGATGGTGAAGATGACGGTCTTGTTTATGTACGAACACTCGCGGCTTGCCAATTATCCTTGCAGTCACGCCCTTTGCTGTATTCGTACCAGATACTTTGGCACTGATGGTCAGTTGAGTCTCTATTACATCCTGTACACCATCCGGCCGTCGCAAAGCTCTGCGGCTCAATACTCGGTCAATGGGCTTCGGACACACGGACACGGACGTGGCATATATTGAACTTTTGCGTCTATGGCCGGCCAACACCTAGCCATTTGATGATTTCGTTATCGTCAGAATTTTCCATCTGCATGGAGGTTGCCATCGCCAGGTGGGGAATTGGTCTGCAGCTTCCGACATGATCAGACCTTTTTTTTTTTTTTGGCCATGCCGAACGAGAGAGAGAGCGAGAGCTTATCTCTCCTCTCATGTGGCGAAGAGGGTGATCGCCGTGGGCCCAGATCTTCTAGAAGGGTTCTCCAAACCCCAAGCCCGAGTCGGCGACGTCTGCATCCCTAGTGGGCAGTCTGGCCCCCTCCGTACGATGATCGAATGCCCAGAGAGAAGGAAGCAGCTCAGTCCTTGATGGGCGACGCTTGGCGTTCTGCCCAGAAATGCCACCATTGACCATTCATGGTTCGTCCAGCTTGTCCCTGGCGTGCCCAGCTGAGGGGAATGCCCGACTGGGAGACGGACTTTTGCTGATATATGCCTGCAATTGGGCACTCCATCATTTTTTTGGGGTTTGGCTTGGCTCGTTCGGCGATTCCCATTGCTTGACAGGATGATTCTTCGTGGTGGTGGTAAGTGTGCCAAGCCAAACGTATTTTAAAGTTTTCGTTTGCTTTCCCTAGGGATACTCAATTGCGTGTCCGTTTCTGTTGTGATCTACGTGTAGCCTTTGGTAGATTCAAAGTCATGGCAACCGAAAAGTTATTTACTGCGATGGGTTAAAGTAGCTGCTGGCACGTTTTGGCATGTTGGTTGAGTGAGGTAGCACGGCAAGTCCGACATCGAATCGAGGAGATCAGCAATCCCATACCTTGTCCGAACATGGGCTACCTACTCTGCTGAATCTACATGGACGTCCCTTGGAACAGATCTCCCCCCTTCCGTGTCCCCCGTAGTTCGGACGGAGGTCCAAGGTGGTCAGTCATCGGAGGAATCGAAAGCGAAAAGCGGCGCTCAACATGCACGAGCGGGCTGATTGCGGACTGTGCGTGTTGGGAGGTGGGAGGACGTGCAGACCGGGGTACTTTACTCCGGTTGCCGGAGCTTCTTTTTGCTGTGGTTGTTTGTTGAGGACGGGAGATGGACGGATACGTATGTTCCACCATCCGAGTATGGCTTCCGGTTGTACATGTCCTCGCGCCTTTTTATTCTTTCTCTGCTCCCGAGAAATTTAGGTGGGTGTCTGTCTCGCACGGTGATCTCGGGGTGGAAGGAGGAAAATTGAGCATGGGCTTTGTTTGGAAGGAGTAGCTTTAGAGTGAGCTGTAGCTGTAGCTTGAGGTTCTGGTGTCGGGTGTATCTGTGGCTGCAACTTATAGCTGCAAATGGCAATTCTGATATGCTCGTAGTCGGACGTATACACCCGTATCTTGCGCAGTACTTTCCCCGGTGGTAGCTATTCACATGAATGCCAGCTTCCCAGGCGACAAGGTCATCGCGAGAGTTTTCAGTCGGGACCGCCGCGGGTTTCTCTCCGGCGACGTGGAGTTGAGAGTTGGATGTGGCGTTCTGCGGGCGACCAACTTTGCGGTTCAGGGTTTTTCTGTTGAATGTGCGATTGGGGTGAAAGTTTGGTACTGGACAGCGTAAGAGACGATCGATGATCGCTGGGGCATCTGAGGCTTCCCTGATGAGCATGATTGTCGCGCCTTCTTTCTCTACGGTCTCGTGAGGGAGATATTCGGGGGCCTGGGTGAAGGAGAAGTGGGCACGGGACCAGGCTCTGGTGGGAGTGAGGTCTGGGGTCGGTGATGGATGTGTTCTGTGTTTGGTTTAGTATTTCGCAGAAGGTAGATTGCTTGCGTTGTGAGAGATGATGTGATGAGGGACCTTGTGTAGTCTGGGAGAGGAGATGGGCTTGTTAGACTGATAAGGGGTGTCTCGTTCCTGTTTGCATTGCTATGGGAAGATTCAGTTTAATACTTCATGAGTTGGTATGGAGTGGATGGATGTTGCGTCGTCACTCTCTGCGATCTTTTACTCCAAGGGGAGATACGAGTAGTGAGGCTTAGAGTTTGGGACTCTTGTCTGACGGACATACGTGTCAGGGAACTTACTCCCATGAGCATGTGTGCGCGTCGCTACTGTATGGCTTGAATATGATGTGGGTGTTGACGCCTACGTTGACTGGGTTCTAGGATAGCATTTTATGGGAACATGGTGGCCGTCACAAGAGTTCGTGAGGATGTGGAGGAATACAATGGCGTGAATGGTGTCATGGGTGTAGGGCTCAAGGGCACTGAGATGTTAGTGAAGGTAAGCTTTCACGTGGATTATATCCCCTACGAAGAGCTTCTTGGCCCGTGAGTGAGGTTGAAGGTGTTGATATGTACTCTGTTCCACGTGTCTGTGTACTCCGTTGTCAGAGCATCGCACTTTTGTTATATGGAGCCTTGATACATGAGATAGGCATAAGTCGCCATGAACTTTTGGGTGAATAGTCTACGAGGCAGAGGAGATTTGGATGCGGGCAGCTGGAAGATATCATGAAATGATTCCACGTTCAGCCTCTTCTCTCTCTATTTCTCTTTGCTTCATCCAAGTTCGATATGCTGATATCATCCGAGTTGTGATCGATCTTCAGTCATATTGAAACCAACCCTCGACCTTGTAGTCATTCAACAGCCCCGACTAAACTTCTGCGTTTGAAGCTCACTTGGCTCCTGTTGGTACTGTTGTATTTCCTTTCCCAAGGGTTCCAGGTAACTTACGATATCAAGTAGATGTTTGTTTCGGGGGGGGGGGCGAATGATAGATTATATTCGAGTTGAGCTCTCAGAGTCGTACACTTTGGCTTTAAACCATTGTCGCCCTACAGTCTCAACCTCAAGATCGCTCAGTTTATGCCTGGGCAGCGAATTCTGGGGCAGGTAAGACCGGGCAGTCTTTGGGGAGTCTATCAGTTACGTGTGATGGATGATCCTCGCAGATAGAAGAGTCGCGACCGCTTGTTAGGATCTTCCTCACGACATGACATGGTACTTGACTGGCTCTATCCTCACATTTGACAGTCAACTGTGGTTAAAGAGAATGGGAGGAAGGCTACTTCTGAGTTAACTCCAAACCCCGGCGCGTAAATTCTTCTTTCGTGGTCTCCTGTATAGAAGTAAAGACCAGATTAGCCACATCTCTCCTTCCAGATGTTTAACTGATACCTATGGAATATACTCCAGGTAGTGACTACAAGAGCTGGACAGTATGGCAAGGAGCCTTCTTTAACAATTCTTACCTTCTAAGCAAATAGTGGTTATAGAGAAACGAGACAGGCTCCGAAATACCCTTTTCGCTGCGACATGGAGTTCCTCTAAGGCGCAGGAGAAGTTCACACTTTTGACGAAATTATGATTAGAAAATCTATATTCTTTTTGTAAATGCTTGGGGAGTTTCTAAATCTTACCTCGGGATAGAAACGGAATATTCTTTAATAAGCTTTAGCTATCACTATTTAATCATCTCAGTTATCTCGTTAAACGCCTGCTTGGCAATCGAATGAAGATTGACTAGAAGCGCGCTATTAAAAGCACTCTGTTGCTGTTTTTGAGCATCCTCCTTTGTCTACTTCCCCGCCGAGCTTAGATTAGCAAGATCAGAACCCCAAGCGGCTATTCTGCTCCTCCCCGCCGTTTAGTACCCATCGAATATACTCCAGGCAGTGACGCTTAAAGCCGGATAGAGCAGAGAGCCTCGACGCTTAACTACTGGCATGAGGAAGCAAAAGTATTAATGAAGGACGACTCACGCCCAATGCCATTGCCGCGGGCTGCATCAATACAGATACTTCCCGCGGATGCCCCCGAGTCCATCGTGAGAACCGATCCACGCTGTTGTAGTCTAGAGGTTGACTGGGGAGAGCTGTATTTACACCACCTTTCGTCTTCGTGGGCTGAGGTCCGGGGGATGTGGCCCTAAAGCCCGAGAACGAGTACTGCAAAGGGAGATATTGCAAAGGAATGCGCTTCAAATGCATAGGAAATCTTAACCTTTCAAAAACCCCTGATGCGCCTCTCTCTCGTGATGGAAGAGTACTTCATGTAGGTCCTCTGTTCCAAGTGATTAAGCCAGTTCAAGATGTGGCAACCCGGAAAAGAGAGACTGGAGGCCTTTAGGCATATGGGTCTGATCACTTTACTTCGACGAGTACATCTCAAAGAATGCATTTCGTCACAAGCTTGGGGTTTGAGCCTCCCGTGTGTAGTAACTTCTTCCATTTTTGCATTACTTGATGTTCAGTTCTCTGGCCGTCAGCCACCTCAAGTACTACCACGCCGGTGCCATGGCAAAAACTTCGACAATAGCTCAGCCTCACGGACAGACGAAGCTCGGCAGCGTAGAACAGAACGCGAGAGGTGCCGCGAGGTTACGTTGTAGGAGTATGCAGTTGTAGGTAGATTTCACACCCGTAGAAGGAGGCACCCCGATTCCCCGAGACAACTTCAAATTTCCCCTTTCGCGTCTAAGATAGGTAGAAGATCAATCTGGCGAGAATAATGGGGATATCTTGTTGATGTTAAGCATCCTCCTCTCCCTCCTCAAGCCAATTCCTTCACAAGTGAGCTCTACCCGAGCCTAAACTTCAACCAGATCTCACGTCGTTTGACACAAGCAGTACAGTCTCCATCGCATCTCCAGCAGCCAAGGGGTCTATTCCAAAGATGCGAGGCGCTTATCACTCCATCAAGGCTTAGAACTCACGTCAGGTAAGTACCATCCTATCTATACAGGAATACCAAAATCATATCGTTTCCTCAACGAAGCACCGGCCTAGTTTCCAACATGAATTTTACCTGCTGCGCAACAGGGTAAACGATAGAGATGTCGGTCGAAAGAACGCCCGTCACGCTTCTCATCACACATCCCGTCATGATTCTCATACATCCAAAAAGTAGGTCTCATGAGTGGTATACACACTCCCTGACTTGGATAGAGATAATGCGGATTTTATACCGTCTCGACTTTGTAGTCTACTGAATTCTCGTAAGTCGCCGTTTGTCAAAGTTCCATAATCTAAGTCCCCGTAATCCAATGACATAGGAAAGAAGCCCATCGTCGCCCACCGTTGCCCAAAGACATTCCCATAAGAAAGAGGAAAAGCAAAACTGAGAGAGGAGCAGATGAAAGATCCGCCCGACTATACTCCCATTGTGAAATCGTGCTCGATACCGGGGGTGACGCTGGCCATGAACTACAATAGGTTAGCATCATCATCATCCTTGCAAACTTCTCACAAATGGGGAAACGTACCTTCAAGAAAACAACCAGATACTGATCCACCCGGATCGCAACCTCCTGGTCGTCAACCTCGCTCTGCTCAACTTCTTCCCACTCGCCGTCCTTATCGGCAGCGGCCTGAGCATCCTTGACATCCAGCTTCCCCAGCTCGTCAACGAGCCCCTCCATGCCCTGGTCCCCGCCGACGGCCTTGCCGGCGCGCAGCTTCTCGCGCCGGATGCGCAGCGCCCCGTCGGCGCGGTCGAGCATCGTCTTCATCACGGACGCGTGCTTGCACGGGTGCACGCTCGCCATCTTGATGTTGTTGGCGAAGAAGGGGAAGTCCTCAAGCGTCACTGTCTTGTCCTTGTAGTCGCCCACAATGTCGTCCATCATGGCGTGCGGCGGCAGCGGCTGGCCGTTGGGCGAGTAGCCCGAGAGGTAGAGACGGGGTGTGCGGTAGTACGTTGAGTACATGATGTAGAGGGTGTATGTCCGCCGACCGCTATGAAGCGCGACAGGTTAGCAGACGTCTTCTCAAAATCAAAAACTCCACGTGATACCTACCTGCTCTTTCCGTTGTCTCCCGCATCGCGGATGATGGCCTCGTCGTCATCTTCATCCTCCATATCCGGAATCTCATCGTCATCCTCCACAACCTCGCGGTCTCCCACATTTCCCGAGTCGTCCACCGTCCGCACCTCCTTCACCTTGAGCGGCTGCGAGCTCGCCAGCCCGCCCGTGCGAAGCCAGCCATCTTCATCATCGTCGCCGGCTCCGGAGCTCTTGCCGCCCTCCACAACGGCCTCCTCGTGGCCCGCATCGCCGGCGAAGTCGTCGTCGAGTCGGCGGTTACAGGGGACGTTGCGCGTGACGAGAAACTGCTTCCCGGGGGGCAGGTAGCTGACGCGGCGGCTGTCGGCGTCGGCGTCGCCCCAGGACCAGGTCGGGAACTTGTAGACAAGGTAGTCGCCCGCGGCGATGAACTCTTCGGGGGTGATTTGGCCCGTTTGGCGGAAAGTGGACTTGTGCGATACCGGCGTATACCGGTCGCGGAGTGTGTTGACTGTCGAGTAGAGAAGATTCATCGTTGACGTCGGTCTGTGCTGTACAGGAAAGCTTCGGTATCTCGAGTCGGTGACGCCGTGCGTTCAAAGGTATCGATGGTCTCTAAGTGTATAGTTGCTTTGTGGTGATGCGGTCGTCTGCGAAGGCGTCTACCCTGCTGACGAGAAGGATGTTGTTGGTAAGGGTAAGAAAGACAGCCTAGTCCTCCGCCGACTCTGGGAATGATGTAGTTTGTCGTAGTTCCGCCTGATGTCGATGACTGGGAGTCAAGCTCGTGGCAGCTGTTCAGGGCGATCACATGGATGGCGGGGTTGTCTCACGATTGGACAGGGAAGATGGTGGCGGGGTTGCCGCCTGCCTGCACTGGTGCCGGGAGATCTGCTTATCTTATCGGCCGTTGGAAGCTAAGGTGCTGTACTAATCCCCTACGGCAGACAACAGCTTCCTCAACACAGTTGCGCCATTGAAACCGCTGGAAGGGCACGGATCGCGCTGATCGGAGCTGTTTTGCTGCAGCATAGGCTGACTCTGATGTAGCCTGAAACTCACGCCTGGGTGGTGTTGCCCTTTGACTACATTGGATTTGTGTTCCTCAGCTTTTGATCGCGAAACTAGCTAGACAAAGCTGTCGGAAGCCGGGGAACAAGGAAACATCGAATATGCTGCTGGCCGTACTCATCTTGAGAGCGGCCATCACCATGTTGATTGTTGGACCAGAATCAGTTTCATGAAAGTTTTCCTTGGACAATATGCCCCGAGACGAATGCTATTCAGCCGCGACAGGGCTGTGGTATCTTTGAATGCTAGCATCCTATTCCTCCTCCTCACTACTGACTTCCTCCCCCGCCTCTATGGCCTCCTGTCTCCTCTTTGCCGCGCGCTCTCTCTTCCGATCCAGCAACTTCTTCAACCTCGACGCTCCATTGAAGACGCCATTCGTCCCTGACCCGCACGCGGCGCACGTGGGGTCCTTCCTATACCTCTTCAACGCGCAGGGCTCGCAAAAGTAGTGACCACACCTCGTGATGATCGGCGCCTTGTAAGGCTCCCTACATATGATACAGGCGAACGGAATATTCTCCAACATGGCCTCCTCGTCGTCATCATCGTCGTCGGCCTTGGTGCGGTCCGCGCTGGCAACGACGGTTCCCGCAATGTTCTTCTTCCCCTTCGTGACGTTCTCCCACTCCTTGTCGAGCTGCCATCCTTGCTTGTAGTCTTCTCTGGCGTGGAGATACTTGCAGTTATCGCCGAAGCCGCAGAAACCGGTTTGTTTGTACTAATGATTGTTAGTATCTATAATATTTGAGGAGGTAACTTGCTGATTAACTTACGTCTTTGCAAACGTCTGGTGCGAAATCGGTGACTGTGATGGTCCTGATGTTGGTGGGCGCCTTGATGGGGCCAACCGTCTTATTTGGCGCGTCTGGGTTCTTCGTGATGAACGAAGTCTGGTTCGCCAGTCCCTTGTATGTTCCGTCGGGGGCTTGTGACGTCTTTGCGACAGCTCGCGAGCTGCCTAGTAGGTTCTTTGATGAAAGAGCGTCCTTGCCGTCCTCGTCGTACCAGTTGCTTTGTTTCGTGGCATCGTTGGAGTCTGATATAGGCACGCTGCGATCGGCGGTAAAGACTGTGGCGGAAAGGTCTTGTTTCGACTTGGCGATGTCCTTGGATGAGGCCGTAATGGCGCCTGCCTTTGTCTTCCGCCTCTTGACCCGCTGGCCTGCTTCGTCTTCGGAGGATGAGTAGTCGGAGTCAGAGTCGCTATTTGCGGGCGGCGGTGTTGCGGGTCTCTTGCGGATGTTGGCTTTGCCCTTTGCGCCGCGCCGCTTGAAGATGGCGACTGGCGCATCTGTTGCTGGGGCGCTGTCGGCCATGCTTGATGGATCCGGGTCTCGATGGCGGGTGTACGTACGTCTGCGTTTGACGATGGATGACAGATTCTGATTTCGTTGGTACAGATTTCCCAGCAAGTCTTTGATGATCCGCAGCTAAGGCTAGGCAATGTCGGTAATTGAGAGAGAAGTTTGGGGTTACCCTTGGTCAACTTTAGCTTTGATAGCGATCATCAACACTCGGGTTCAATAATACCTTCTAGAATGATCAGGTCAAGCCACAGGGCTGACAAATTTCGTGGCTTGCGCGAAAGACCTATACTGCGTATAGAGGGGCAAAACCAATCAGGTGCCTGGACTGATACGGCTTAGCGTTCTGGGGCGGCGCCGAGTTTAGCTGCCAGTCAGGAAAATGGGGAGGCTGGAAGACCAGGGAACGATTGGTCAGAAACAGGAGGGACTAGCACGCAGAAGGTTGCAGGGATGAGCTTCCCAGCTGGGTTAGAGCTGGCTCACGGTGGATGCGAGCTAAGATTGGCCAAAGTTATGCGACCAAAACGAGTTTACCCCAAGGAAACATCTGGGCGCGTCTTCACGGGCATTGTTTTGGAGCGATGCGATATGGCGGTATGGATTGGCGGGGAAGAGACCATAGATGGGCGACGATGGACGGCCGGTGCCTTGCCGATGTCATGCCATGCCATGCCCTGCGATATGACATGACTGATTGCTTGCATGAGCACATGTAACCGTACCAGCTGGGGAGCGGTGTTCTTTGGTGGGGTCGGGATGGATGCTGCTGTTCTTGAGAACTCTCTCACGGTCTCACCCACTGTACTGTCTGCCGTGCGCGTGAGAGAATGCTGCCGTGTTGTTGGAATGGACCGTCTGGATTGGCTACGGATGCGGCTGTAGCAGCGGCAGCCACACAGAGGGTCTCTGTCTGCGAGAGGCAACGACATTGGACGATCGAATGGAGACGCCTCCTAGGTGGTGCATGAAGCCATGGTAAAACAACAAAACAATTTCATGTTGAAGCCACAAGTTGTTTTTGGACTGCAAAGCTGACCTTCTACATGCAGTAGGTAGCTGCCTATCCCAGGTAGCTGACTGAATAAACTCACCTCCTGCATTTGTTTCCGAGGTAGAATGGCAGAGCTCCCATGCTGTGCATTGCCCGCAATCTTGCGCTGATGTCCCCATTTTATCCTCCCTGCAAATGCCGCCCCGGTGGCTTTGCTACGTCTTGATGAAGGGACCCCGGTGGTCTTCGCTAAGGCATGTTGAGATTGAAGGCTTTCAGATGAGTACCTAGAGCTGAGCTGGACAACGATGACGATGATGATGGACAGATGACCAGCCGTCTGCCTGGGTACCTAGGTAGTTGACCCTGCCAAAGGTGGATTTACATAGGACGGGTAGATAGTAGTACGGCAGATCAGTAGTATGGATAGCGCATATACAATGTGAAAGTAAGGTGCGGCTTAAGTCATTGCTAGTGTGATGATGTGTTGTTGAGCTGCTATCAGTTGATGGCTGGCTTGCACGCCACGGCCAGGGTTGAGAGCACATTATCGATAAGCACCCGTTATTCGTAAGGTCCAACAACAAGACCATTATCCACCCAGTCCGCGAACGGATGCAAATGGCACGAATGGAGCAGTCGCAAGGCAAACTGTCAGGTACCCGAAGTTGTGCAGTTGCACAGTCATAGGTGCAGGCATTCTGCAGCTCCACGGTGGAACCCAAAGGACAGCGAGACCTGGCAAGCACCCTGCGTTCTGGACAGGCATGAGGGGTGGAATTGACAGGCACAGGCACAGGCGCAGGAATAGGAATAAAATGGATAGTTGTTGAGATGGGTCTCGTGTGTTGCTATTCCCAGTCAGGAGACGGGGGGAACACAACTCTCGTCTAAACCACACTCCATCTGGGTCCTGGACTCCTGGCCACCTGGTCCAAAATCACTTGTATCCATATATCCGTACACAGTAGTTGTGCACGCATGCCGTAACGCGTGACGGGGGAGAAGCGCATAGCTAGTGGTGAATAACAATGCCCTTGTTGCGCCTACCTTAATCTCATGCTCTACGCAGTACTGTGTACTGTATTGTGGAAGTGTGGATAGTGTAATGAAGGTATGAAGGAACATTTTGAGGATACCTTACCTTACTTCCATGAAGGTGAAAGAGGATCCCCTCGTGCCTTCCTCTTTCCACTTTCCTCCTCCTCTCTTTCGCGACTTTGCCCTTTCCCAAATTAATTACTAACCCCTTCCACGTTCTCTCCCTCCATCCCTCCTCCTCCCTCCCTTTCCCCTCCTCGTCGTCCGTCGTGTGTCTGTCTCTTTCCCTTTGCCGACGCCGACACCCGCCGACCGTCACCTCCGTCCCTCCTTCTTGTGCTTCCATCCGGTCGCGTCACTCTACTCAGACGGGCATCGACCTCGTTGTTCCTTCGCGACCTCGAGTCTCCCATTCAGTTTGGAGCATCGCGCCAGGAGAAAAAGACACAAGACCAGCAACAAATAGCGTCACAGGAAAGAAGAACCTTGTTGCCGAATAAAGACGAGGACGTGATTGTCTATCGCCTTCGTCATCGCGACTTGGACCTCTCTCTTTCTCCTGCTTTCCGTGCTGGTTCGGGGGCATCCCATCCTTCTTTTCACCTTTTTTTTTCGTTCTAATTTACACTGCCTTTTTCTCTATTCAAGCTTTTGTCACTAGTTACTCCCACCTTCCCTACAATCGCCCTAAAAACCGAACAGGTATCTTACCTGCAGCTACCCGACCTTATTCCCTCACTATCTTTCCACTGGGCCAATACCCGTTTCGTTCTTTCTTACCTAGTTTTTGGTCCTTCTCTTCGAGCCTCCCTCCGTCTGCCGCCGCCGCCGCCACCTCCGGGCTCCGCTATACGCCAATCTTCCCGACCGATCGGTTTACGACTTTGCTTCAGCCAATACCAACCGGTGCTACTTTACCTTACCTTACCGTGGGTAGATCTAGCTACCTAAAGAGAGTCAGAGGGGCACCCCCAACGGTCCCATCCCGTCACCTCACTGTTCACCGCCGCGCGTGGTCGCCTCGTATTACCGGCCCGTAATCATCTGCAGAATATCCTCAACTGAGACCTCAGCACTCTTCGAACACGCCAGCTCATTTGCTTTTTCTCCCCTGGCATCCTTCGCCTCTATCCGCCGACACTCACGGGAAACGGCAGACCTTCCCCTAATAATCCCATTGTCTTGTTCTTTGCCGCCGTTTTTTGTTTCTCACTGTCCCTTTCCCCGGACATAGGCCGCTCTTGCACAGCACACAGTCGCACAACACACACCAACAAACCCCGGTCGTTCGTTCCCGTCTCCAAAGCACCAACCGCTTTTAGGTTCTTAAACCTTTTCGCCGTCTGGTTCTTTCTTCTGCCCATCGGATCCTGCGGCTTTCTAAAAAGGTACGTAAAAGTGTCTGTGTGTCGAGAGGGGGATGGGAACAAAAAAAGGGACGAAAAAGAAGAGCGAAAAAATAGGGCCCAAAAAATACAATGCCGACCTGAAGTTCTGGCGCAAGAAAACAAGAGCAACCATAAGGATAGGAAAAGGTGCGGGCGCGCCTAGCTCATCCCACCACCCCGTCCCATCCTCTTAGCTGCATCCCCCGTGCAGATACTCAAAACCAAACAACAAAGCAGACAGGCACTGCCTTGCTTCTACTGGTCGCGTAGCGCATTTTTTCTGCAGGACCTGACCATCGCTCCATAGGACCGTCACACACAACCCGCCAGCGCCTGCGCCTGCGTAAGGAACCTGGGGACCGCATTCCAGTCAACAACACAACAATCCATCGCACCGCAATCGCTGTCCTCTGTCCTTCCCAGGTCAGCTGTGGGAGGGGGAACACAAACAACAAAGCCCCCAGTCAACGTCAACAAAAAACATCACGCACCCCAGTAAACACCACTCTCTTCCACCTACTTCCCTTTGCGACCAGCCCCGACTTGCGCCTTCAATTCCTCGGCTTCCAACTCTTTTTCACCTTCCCTCGTTTATTCCTCTCTTCCTCTTGGGTTTTCTCTCCCACGTCGGTGACGACATCTTCCCCTTCTGCACACGGCAGCCGGCTCTGCACGCCCCGCGCTTGCGTTGCAGCTCATTACCTCAGGTCGCCCTATCCCCCGTTCGGTAGCGGCTATTTCCCTAAGCTTGCTTGACTCGGCCGATAATTGCGACAACACAACTGTCTGTCTACAACCGCACCACCAGCAATCAAGGCCGACAAGACGACAACAACATCGCTGCTCCGCGGATACGTGCACTGGATGTCGCCACAACGCACCTGACGGCGGCATCCCCCATTGTTCCCACCCAACATGGCTACCTCACTCGCCGCCGATAAACCCCATCTGCCGCCCGTTGAAGCGGATATGAACGACCCTTTCGTATCCCCGCCTGGCCCAGCCCACAATCGCTACTCTACCTACGATAGTCAATCCTTCAGCTCATCGCCAGGCCAGGCGAAGCGCGCATTACAAGCACATATTGCAGATACCGAACGACGCCTTGACGAAGCCGGAAAGCTAGGAACCGCACTGGTCCACCAGCGCAAGGAACTTGCAGAACGACTGAAGGAAGTGGAAGAGCAGGAGACAGAAGGCGAACTCGCTCCCGAGTTACGCGCCAAGCTTGCCGATATCGAGAAGGAGTACAACGATGTTGCGCGAGAGACTGCCAGGGCTTTCTTGCCCAAGCAGAGAGTCCCCAGCAATGAAGCCGCTGGAGGTTCACCCTACGTCCCTGACGGAAGAATAGGAAGAGTAAGTCTGAATACAAGTGGCGCATGTCTGTTCCGGCTAACCATGCAACAGCGTTCCGTCAGTCCATCCAAATTTGAGAAGCTCGAGATTCAGGCCACCGGATCGCCTAGTAAGCTCAGTGTCCCGAACCGCAAAGTTAGAAACCAGCCCGCCAATCGCATCCACGATATCGAGTTTGCCGCCGAAATCAGCACATCCTTGATTGCCCAGGTTCGCAACCTCCAATCACTCCTGTCCGAAAAGGATGAGGAGCTTCGCGACATCAAGGTCGACAAGTCCAAACTTGAGATCGAGAACGAGAACTTTCAACAACGTGTTAAGACTCTGGACGAAAGCGAGAATCGATACAAGGACGAGAACTGGAACCTCGAGACTCAGATCCATGACTTGATCGCTTCGCAAAAGGACGCCGCGGATCGGGAGAAGAAGCTCACGCAAAGTCTCAATGTCCTCCAGGCCGAGAAGAACTCGGCGCAGAAGGAGCTTGATGATGCTAAGGTCTCACTTGCCAAGCTCGCCGAGGAGCATGAGCGAGCTGTGAAGCACCTGGACCTCGACTTGACCACCGCAAAGCGAAATGCGGCCACGGCGGAAACCGAGAGAAATGCCTTGCGAAGAAAGGTTGATGACTTGATGAGCCAGAACACGGAGCTCGCCAAGGCCATTTCAGTCCAGCGCGGCCGCATGTCTGATCGCGACTTTGTTCGTGGCGTTAGCGACGAGGACTTTGAGACTGCGACGGACGGATTTACCCCCGAGCACTCACCGCCGCCCTCGCCCATCAAGGGTACTCCTCGCCACGCTATGCTCGAGTCCGAGACTCTCAAGAGCTCTCTGTTGCACGCCCAGCGAACTATTCAGAGCCAAAAGACTGTCATTCACCGTGAGAAGACCGAGAAGCTCGAGCTTAAGCGACTCCTCCAGGACACGCGCGATGAGTTGGAGAAGCTTCGTACTGACGCCGCCCCCGCCCCTGCTCGTCGCACCCGCAAGGTTGAGTCGCGAGAGTTCAAGAAGCCGTCCCGCGGCTTGCTCGGCGGTCACCGTAGCAGCAGGAACGAGGTCTACCAGGACGACAACGAATGGGAAGAGGCCACCGAAATTGGTAGCCCGAGAACTTCACCCACCATTCGCTCCAACTCCACCGTCCGCAGACCCGGCAGCCGACCCGGCAGCAGCTACAGACCCCAATTCACCGACGTCAGTGACGCTTTCGAGACTGCCAACGAGACTAGCGACGCTGCCTTTGAGACTGCCAATGAGCGTGGCACGGAGACGGAGGACTTCCAGACCGGCGTGGAGGACTTCTCTGGAGGCGACGACACCGAGACTGAGACAGAAAGCCCGTCTAAGGGTCGTGAGCTGCGTCCCCAGACTCTTGTAATGGGAGGAGGGCGGAACTCGTACGATAGCACTGCGTCAACCTCAGCCGATGAGGATGAAGAGTACATCGAGTACAGGACGCCAACGTCGCAGTACAACAACCAGCGCATGCGTGTCAGACTTGGACGAGGATTGATGAATCGCCGTTCTAGGCAGGTCAGCGAGGAGCCAAACTTCCAGAGTAGCCCTGCCAGTGCTGCTACAGGCAGCGCTACCGGAACACCACAGCCTACGGAGGGCCAAAGCTTGTTCGCAGAGCTCGGCGAGCTTGAGAACAGTGATGCTGAGAGCATTGAAGAGACACCAAGCCGTGCTAGATCCGCCACCGCCGATTCGACATCCACCCCGGCAGTTCCCACTCTGTCTCACGACTCGGTCAACACCGGCAGCATGACGGACCCTATTAAGAGAGCGGCCGCAGCTTCAAGGCCCTTGATGGTCGACTCTGGTATGATGACAGAGCCCATGATTGAGTCGCCTCCGTTGTCCCCTGTCAGTGTTGTTCACGATGAGAAGGCCGAGTCCTTGGGATCTATGATGGCCGCTGGCCAGGTCGCCCGTCACTTATCCCAAGACGATGCCACAGACGGAGTGCGCTCCAGACCGTTGTCTACGCTGTCGTACAGTGACTCTGGTGCTCAGTACGATCGGGATATGGAGGCTAAGCTGGCACAATTCCCAATGCCGCCATCTAGCCCGCAGCACTTTGTTCTGCCGCCGCCTCCTGAGCTCAGTCTGTCATTCATCGACGCTCAGGATATCGAGCCAATTGTTGAGCCCGTGACGCCACCTCCTGCTCCAGCTCCTTTAACCATGACATCTCTCGTGTCAGAAATCGTTGAGCCCGTTGCAGAGCCTGAGGTTCCGGCTCCTGTTCTGGCATTCACTCCGCTTGTCTCGGAGATCGTCGAGCCGAAGGCTGAACTCCCGATCTTGCCTCCGACCCTGAGTATCTCGACATATCTCTCAGAGGCGGTTGAGCCAGTGGCCGAACCTGAGGTGCCGCCTCCGGCCCTGAGTCTGTCGGCTCTTCATGCCCACAACCTTGAGCCCGTGGCCGAGCCCGAGATTCCCCCACCGACGCTCTCATTATCAGCCCTGCATGCTCATAACCTTGAGCCTGTTGCAGAGCCTGAGACACCACTTCCTGCTCTTAGCCTGTCGGCGCTGCACGCCCACAACTTGGAGCCGGTTGCCGAGCCCGAGGTTCCTCCCCCAGCTCTCAGCCTTTCTGCTTTGCACGCACACAACCTCGAACCCGTTGCGGAGCCCGAGGTCGTGATCCCGGTGCCAGACCTTACCTTGTCGGCCCTCTTGTCCGAGCACATTGAGCCCAAGGAGGAGCCTGAGACGTCCAGATCTCTCGCGGCGATCCCTGCTCCCATCCCCGTGCCAATCTCAGCACCAGCGCCAACCCTCACTCTCTCATCAATTGCGTCCGAGAACGTGGAGCCGCGAGAAGAGCCCGAAGTCCCTGTCGTTGTGCCCACGCTCAGTCTTTCAGCAATCGCCACTGAGCATGTCGAGCCCAAGGCAGAGCCTGAAGTTGTCCCACTGGCGCCAACACTCAGCCTCTCAGCGCTGTACTCTCACAACCTGGAACCTCGAGCAGAGCCCGAGGCGTTGCCTCCTGCTCTCAGCCTGTCGTCCATCGTGGCCGAGGATGTAGAACCCAAGGCCGAGCCCGAGATCATACCGGAGGTACCGGCGCTCTCGTTCTCGTCTATTGCAGCTGAGAACATTGAGCCAAAGGCAGAGCCTGAGGTGGTTGTGCCGGCCCCAGTACTCGGCCTCACTTCGATTTCTTCCGAGAACATCGAGCCCAAGGCCGAGCCTGCGCCAGCTCTTACCATGTCTTCGATCTCATTCGCAAACATTGAGCCTATCGCAGAGCCGGCGGTGTTGCCACCATTGCCCCCAGCCCTCACACTCTCTTCCATCTCATCGGAGAACATTGAGCCCAAGGCAGAGCCTGAGATTCCAGCTCCTCCGCCCGCACTCCTCGCGTACTCGACCATCTCATCTGAGCACGTCGAGCCTCGTGCTGCTCCTCAGCCTGTTCTGGACTTCTCATCGGTGTTATCTCAGCACGTAGAGCCCGCCATGGCGCCAGAAACCGTGGCGCCCAAGCCCAATTTCGGTTTCTCCACGATCGAGTCAATTGAGACGCAGCCCATCTCGCCCAGAAGCCCGAAGCGGGATGCTTTTATTCTTCCCCGCGACATGGATTCGCCATTCGATGAGAAGGATGCGCCAAGGACGCCGTCCAAGAATGCTCTAATGAGCTCCGTCTTTGGTCGGGGAAAGAACAAGGCCTCCGACAGCCTTATTATTGCGGAGGACGACACTCGGCAATCGCCTACCGACGAACGTCTGTCCGAGACTCCCGAGTCTCAGCGGCCGTTCAAGGAGATTTCAACTAACGCCACCGGCCGCCCTGCACCCAAAGTCATCGTTCCCATGTCGGATTCGGGCGCTCAGACTTCCCTGACCGCTGATGCAATCGATGAGATGCTCCTCGCAAAGACCAAGGCCACGTCCGACAAGTCATTGTCGAGCTTCGGCACCCCGAGCACTCCCGGCACCGTTCGCATTCGCCGTCCTTCCCACGACAGCCTCAGCAGTTTCTCCACCGAGAATAAGATGGATACAGCATTCAGAAGGCCAGGAAGTGCCAACAGCAACCTCGCGCCTACTCAACCGCTACCTCCGCTCCCGCCCAATCACAAGGAAGCCATTGAGGCTGCGAGAACTGGATCATCCCATAGTGCGGTTATGGGCCCTCCCTTGTGGCCTGCCTCTGCCATGAGAAACCAGCGACCACAGACTCCCAACGGCGCCGCCAGACCGCAATCCCCGCTGTCGATCTCGACATCAATGAAGGCAACGCCTGTTGCTCGCGGCACGCGCGCTGGTTCAGCGTACGGCACCGCTGAGGTTCACTCGCCGACTAAGTTGTCTACTATGAGCAGACACTCTTCGGTGTCGTCGTTTGTCTCTGAGATTGACCACCGTTTCAACCCTCAGGCTGAGCTGGCTGCCGCAACAGGCTTCGGTCCTAACACCGATCCCCGTATGATCCAGGCCATCACGCAAACCATGATTGGCGAGTACTTATGGAAGTACACCCGCAAGGCCGGCAGGGGAGAAATGTCCGACAACAGACACAGACGCTACTTCTGGGTTCACCCATATACTCGCACTCTGTACTGGAGTGACCGAGACCCGGCCACTGCCGGTCGTTCTGAGCTTCGCGGCAAGAGTGTGCCCATCGAGGCTGTTCGCGTGGTCACTGACGATAACCCAATGCCGCCCGGCCTGCACCGCAAGAGTTTGATCGTCATCTCTCCCGGCAGAACTATCAAGTTTACCTGCACGACTGGCCAGCGCCACGAGACGTGGTTCAACGCTCTGTCGTATCTCCTGCTTCGCACAACCGACGAGGGTCAGTCCGATGTCGAGGAGATGGCCGGTGCCATCACTCAAGCCGATGTAGACGAGTTCAACCCGCAATTTGGCCGTCGCACCAACTCCACGGCTCGTCCCAGGCCGCCTCCGTCTCTGTCATCATACAACTCACGGACAACTCGTAATCAGTCTCCGGCAGTCGACATGTCAATGAACGTGCCTACGCTTACCCCGAACAAGCACTCGATTGCTCAAGCTCAGAGACCCACCATGGCTGGTAGGATTAGTGGCTACTTTGGCACCTTCTCGAGTCTGAGGAGCCGCTCCGCTGCGGCCCCGACCCCAAGTATCTACGAGGCCAGCGAGGTGCACGACAGCGCCGAAGACCTCCGAGAGATTATTGAGAGACAGGATCGGGACGCCGACCGGCTCGAGAACGTGCGCGCCTGCTGCGATGGTGAGTTGTCCTTGAATGTTTGTTGAAACGAATTTACGTTGCTAACCATGACCAGGCAAGCACGATGTTGGTACTCTTCACCACCACCCTAAGAGGGGTCGACCTTCCGGCGCCCATTCTCACTCTCACTCTCACTCCCAATCTGGACCATCAACATCTGCCACACCCATGAGCACCGTAAGGGCGCGATCATAATGTGGCTGCCAACGTTGCCCATGAACATCTGTCTACATGCTGTTGAGCAGTCTATCGTAATATAAACCAATGAAGCATCCTTCAGATCCACTCGCTACGCCAAGAAACTGGCCCGCCTCGTGGGAACACCCTCCCCACTCATGATCAATTCGCTCCCACGCAACGGATCACGACGTCTATGACAACCATCTCCTTGTCGTCTTTGCCTAGGATGCCCTGCCGTCTCGCAAGAGCCCAGGCCCCATTCTCCTTCCGGTTTCGATCTAATCTAGCTTACGACTGCATCCAGGACCCTGGCGTCCTACGACCAAATTTCATTAAACGCGTCCTGCCTCACATGGCCTGTCTCAATTATCAAAACACCATTGCTCGACTACTGCCAGCCAAAATCCGAATACCCCGGATAATTGCTATTTATGCGTTGTCCTGTCCGACTCTGCTTTTCCGCTGTTTTTCTGCCGGGAGCGACCTTGTCATGGTTTTAATTGTTTCATGGCACCGGCGAATTTGGGAAGGAAATTAAAGAATGGGGCCCCCCTCTTCCCTTAAGGGAAGAGAGAACAGAAGCATTGGCGTAGTGTACTACCAGCTGTAATGGAGTCCAGTCTTGCTTCGTCTCCCCTTGTCTCTCTTGTTGGATTGGCCACGGCAGGCAAACAAACATCACCCGAAATGGGAAACCACACACAAAAAAACAGCCCAACTTTTTCTATGTACACCCTTTTCTTCCGGCTTGAGTTTTCTTTGGGAACGTCAAAGTCTCTTTTTTAAATGTTCAGTAGCTCATTTCAGGGGTCAGCCAGGCAAAATGCCTAGCCCGGGGATGGCCCTTTTTGAAGGGTAACCCGGGAGGAGTTTTTGGGGACTATTGTAGATGTAGTTACTTGAATTGCCCTCTTCTTGCCCTGACTTGAGATTGTTCGTTGCCTTGACTTGATGTTGCTCGTTTCCACCCGCCTTGATAGTGACTGTGTGAGGATTGATGTGCGGCCATGTTGCGGGGTAGACGAGACTTTGACGGGGCTGTCTGAGTCCGTTTGACGCGTTCACGGTCAGTGTTGCCCAGCGTCAACGGCGAGGGAGGGAATACGTTTGAATACTCGTACTTTGCGAGGGTCGGTCGTTTGTACGGAAAACCGTCAATTTCCGTCCTGCCTTCCGCTACGACTAATTAAATGTGATGCACACGGGTTAATCGGACTATAATGTGTTGGTCCGTGTCCAGGTGTAACGGGGATCACCCCGTTTTGCACAGATGATTAATCCGGGCGAGGGCGCTTCAATAACCTCCACCACCACCACCACCACCACGAGGGATTATGCCCGAAGTGAGAAAAGCATTGTATTGCATCACCACCAAAACACTGAGATGGAGTGGACATATGGGTATGTGTGTGTGTATGTATGTATGTACGCAATGTATACGGATCAGAGTCTGGTATCCTACACTCTTAGGAAGAAGAAATGTTTCAAACTCCATGATCCGCTTAACCCGGTTCCCTAAACCCCCATTCCATCCCATAATCAATGCCATATGCCCACGCCTAATGTCGTGTTTGCCCAACTCCAGCAAAAATATCCGAAACAAACGCAGATAGACACTCCGCCAAGAATCATTACTTCACCTCGACGCTCGGCCTCCCGTCTACACCGACGACACCCTCATCCTGCTCATCCATCCACGCGGCATAATCGTCGTCGTCCTCGTCGACACCAGAGACATTCACCGACTTAGCCACAATAGAATCGTCAAGCTTTGTCTCCCGACGCTGAGGTAACGGCGGTGGCGTCCTGCTCTTGCTCTCCTCTTCCTCCTCTTCGTTTCCGTGTCCCTTCTTCTCGTCGACAACAACACGATCTCGACCCCTCGTTCTCTCAACCCCAGTGCCCGTATCCCCTTCGCCGTCAGAGACATCCTCGGCCCAGGGCTGAACGTACGCCGGCGGAGGCATGCTCTCCTCCATGGGCGTCGAGGGCTCCGAGTCGAGCGGTGCTTCCACAACCAACAAACTCTCGCCACCGCCGTCCGTGTTCTTGCTCGTGTCCAGATGACGACGCGAAGGCAGGGGCGGAGGCGGCACGGGTCTACGTTCCGACTTCGCCTCCGACGTCGCTGCCGAGTGAGGCCGTTCAGGAAGATTTGGCGGCGCAATGGGCTTGCGCTTCGGCACAGGGATCGTCGTCACCTTGGAGCCTCTCACGGGCGGAGGCAACGGCGTACCCGGTGGAGGCAGAGGCTGACCCCTACCCATCGGCTGGTTGAGGTCGAGCGGGGGATTCTGCTCCGTCGAGGCGCCGTTCTTGGCGTCCTTGTGCTTCTGTATCGCGTTCCAACCCCACTGTCTCGCCGTGACCGCAGCGTTGGCGACGGCAGCAAGCGTCGTGCGCTTTCCCTCGCCGTTTGTTGATGCAGTCGAGTTCGTACTGCCCGTGTTTTCTCTCCGGAAAAGGCCCTTGGATATGGAGCCCGTAGCGCTTCTGACAGAGGCTCTTGAAGACGTGGTGGGTGAGTTCGGGTCAGTCGATTCGTTGTTGCGCATCGACTCCGAAGACGAAGCTGTGCCACGGCGTTCCTTGGCCATTGGCGTACGATCCGTCTCGTTCTCGTTATCTGTGGCTTCGCGCGAGGATGCGGAGGACTGGCTCGGCGCCTTTGCGACGGGTGGTGGTCTGGCGGGTGTCTCGGAGGGCGTCGTGACCGGCGTTGACCTTGCAGACAGCGCTGCCATCATGCTGGATGCATGGTCTGGTGGTGACGAAGAAGGCTTGAACACGTCTGCGTGCGCAGCGTCGGTGCCGACCACGGGGTTTGCTGGACTAGATATCGATGGCGACCTGAACGGCTTAGGTATCGGCGTCGCGGTAGTAGGTGAGCCTATGGCATCAACACTAGTAGAGGAGCTATTCAAAGGACTGTTTGGCCCCTTGTTCTGTATCTTCCTGCCGAACAGGCCCGTCGGCGGTGTGTTCTCGACGATCGGCATACTGTGGCTCTTTTCGATCGGTCTCATATCGCTTTGCACATCGCCCGTCTCTTCGAGGTGATCGACCCCCTCCACATCGCCCTCTCCAGCCACGTTGGTCTCCGCGCTAAGTGAGCTGACAACCGCATCGTCGTCGTCCCAGATTCCGCCCCGCCATTTCTTGTGCTCCGTGTTGAAGAAGGGCATATCATCCCAGAAGGGTTGTACCAGAGTCTCGGCGATAACCTCCTTGATCCGGTTCTCGATCTGTCGTAAAATAATGGTGTATGTAATCTGTCTCGCGCTCACAATCGGCTCGATTGTCATTTCAATCTTTGGCATGCTGTGGAATGACAACCATATTCTGTTACTCGGCGGGGGCTTGATCTTGAATAGCATGTGGCCCTCGAGCTTCTTGATGACCACTGCGAGAACGAGATCGACCTCGCGGACTTTGAAGCGTGCGCCCAAGTCGATGCGGGCTGTAGCGGCAACCTCCATACGGAAATTGCCCGTATACCGCACATCGGCCTCCATTACGCATTCTCCCTCAACATTTAGATCTTTGTGACGCGGGTTTGTGATTATAGGTGCAGACTCGCCGGTGTCGATGCGGCGAATGGCAATGTTGGTGAGAAACGAAGGCCGCTTGACACGGGCAATCTTTTTGGTGAGCTTCTCACGGATGAAGTGCTCGAGGTCCGTCGTCCTGTAAATGCCCAGAAACACACGACCGATCATGGCATTCAACCACCTCGTGGATAGGTGCTCCTCGGATGAGTGCAGCTTCTGGACCAGCGCAATAATGTTCTTGACCTCGAACTGCTTGGGCCTGGGCGCCTTCCTCTCAGCGCCAAAGTTTTGCTCCTGATTACGGAGCATGGCGAAGTAGAAGTCCTCCTTGGCGGAACAATTCTCCGAGAAGAGGTAAAAGGGTTTGGACAGCTGGCTATCCGGTCCGACCTCGGGACCATCTGACCTCCTCGACAAACACAGCGCATTCCTCTTGATGTAAAGCTCGCCTTCTGGTGTGACGTCTCCTCCCGAGTATATGCTAATGTCGTGGTGCAACAGGGAAACCACGTGCCGGACCTCGAGTTGTTCGTCGTCGTCAAAAAGCATCAGGTGCCCATGTCTGTGGCAGGTTAGTCTCCGGAGTGGACGAGCGGTTGCGGACGGAACGCAAGGGAGGTCGCAAACCTCAGTACGACATAGAACACGTTACCAGCGTTCTTGGGGCGCTGGCTCAGCCCGTTCCTGTTATCCAGGGGTCCCGGCGTCGGTTTCCGCTCGAATATGCTCTTGTACATGGTCTGATAAACGCTCTGGCTCGGCGCGGCGACGGTGGTCGAGCCGGTCGGGGTGGACCTCTCGATGGGTTTCGCGTTGATGCCCATGGGAGTGTACTCTCTGCACACGGCAAAGTACCCCGCGGCGACGTCGTTATCCTGCGCCGAGCGCTTCGTGGCCGCCGCTGTAGCATCGTCCTTTGCCGCGGCCTTCACGGCCTCGAGAGCGGTGAGGTCGTCGCCGGGCTGGACGATGGAGCCCGGACCGCCGGCAGCGGTAGCGGCGTCGACAACTGGATCACGACTCGTGTCGGCATCCTGCCGGTAGGGGAGGGTAAAGTAGGCGTGAGCGAAGACGGTGAGGATCACCAAGGGCAGGAAGGTCAGGCCTCCTAGGAGGTAAGTGATGAGGAAGCCGGTCCAGCCCCCCATCGCGCGATTCCCGGAGCTTTTGCCGGTTTGTTTCCCTCTCGCACTTTGTCTGAACTCCTTACTCTTCGCGCGGCACTTGTAGCAGTGCTGCTAACGGAAGGACAGCAGAGGGAGAGAGATAGGCGGGACCATCGGCGCTTAGGTCGTTTACGAGACGAAGAGTGTTCGGGCGGGGGAGGGTCGTATTGGATCGGGAGCTTGTGGCGGCGGCTGGTGTTGGTGTTTGTGGAGAGAGGGAAGCTCTTTGTTTCAGGATGGGCAAGTACACAGTTAATTGAATTTTGGTGTGCTGTTTGGAGGCTCAACTTTTCGGTAACTTTTTTTTTTTGGTGTGTGGTGGACAATAGAAAGTGGACAAGACAGCTCTCGTGGATCTGGGTCTTGGCCACAGGGCGTTTCTGGATCGAGAAAATGGATCAGGTAAGACAATGGAGAGAGATGCAGGTCACTGGGAACCTGTGGGATGGACGTCCAATAAGCCGCTCTGACGCCGTCATGTGATGGTAATGGTAGCTTTGCGGCGTCCCTTGTGAAAGCTGGCAGCAACAGGCGAATGGATGGGACGGAGGGAGAGAGGGTTGCAGCACTACTCAGCAGACCAAATGCTTATGGAAGACAGGAGATGGTTCAGGGCGGATCGAGAGCCAAGGCGACCTAGAAGCTGTTGAAGAGAAAGTATGAAGTGGCCTTACGGTGTGCCTTCGCTTTCCAGATTGCCCGAATGTGGAGAGTGGAAGGTGGAAAGTGAAGCGGTAACCACTAAGCTGAGGGTTCCGAGTGACCCGCAGACCGCTGTTCCCTACCCTCTCCGGGCAAGACTCCAAGACTCCAACTCCCCTGTGGGCTGCTTGTGGCTCTGGCCCCAATCTAAGGTACGGTCGAGCCGGTAATGAGCATCCCTGCACCTCATCTTTCCTAGGTAGCTAACCTTTTACCCCGCGAGAAACAAGGAGAGGGGACCCCTGGCGAACAGTGAGGTCACTAAGCAGCAGTAGCTCATACGAAGTAGCACTGAAAGAGCTCGGCTCTTGGATCGCTTTTCCCCATTTCCTCACCATGTCATCAGTCAGTCAATAAACCGCCATCTCTACCTTTAGTGTATGCGTCCGATAAGTGTGTGCTTGTCTGTCGCTTCTACCGATACTCCATTCTATGTACACCGAATCGGACGGAGCCGTGTCCGTCCAATCCCATCCACCCACCTTACTCAAAACAGTGGCCTGCCCTTGCCGTGACATCATAACCTCCTTATCAATCATTTTTATCTGCGAGAGGGCCGTAGCGCTATACCCGCCCCATCATCTTTAGACCGATCACCGACACCGTCCTTACAGTGTAAGATATCCAGCCTCCATGGTATTATCCAGCCAAACACCCAAAATGACAATGACCAACCCCCCGTGATAAAAGCAGTATATCCGCTCACACTTGTATAAAATCACCACTCCAACGCGGCTCTTCCAGCCTTCGCAACCAACTCCCGAATGACAGGCTCCAGCGCGCTCTTCTCCGTCTTCAGTCGCGCGCTCTGCTTGACCCGCGAGTAAAACACGGGACAGTCCTTGCTGTCGCACGGCACCTCGTCCGCCGCCGGTAGCGCCGAGCAGCTCTGACAAATCCTCACCACGTCCATGTACTTTCTCTCCTCGTCCTTAAGTCGCGTCTGTAGGTTGAATAGCGAACTCGGGGCGTCCTGCTGGCACTTCCCGCACAGCACGCCCTCCACCTGCATCTTGATATTACATGAGATGCACGACGCTGACTTGAGGTACGACTCTAGCGTCTTCTTGCTGCCGAGCCCCCCAGCCGCTCCAAGTGTCTGGTCTACCCGCCGGATTCGCTGCACTTTGGGCATCTCGTCGTACCACTGCCGGACATTGGCGCCAACCAGGTTGAAGATCCTCTCCAGCGGTGGGATTAGATTCTTGGAAATGTAGTACTCCGCGTCCAGCTGCGAGTGCGAGTCGTTGAGCAGGTCTTCGGGCGCTACGCACCGGTCGATCAGACGCGCCCCGGGAGCACCTGTGATAACGACGTACGGCACCCGTTCTCCGTACTGCGGCTCGGCGCGCGCGTCTTCGAGCATCTTCTTGGTGCTGATGAGCGCACCCGGTGGCGGCGGGCCCTTGTCGCTGTATGTGCCGAGCTTCACCTCCCTCGCGTAGCAAAAGTCTTGTACCGAGACGGACCCGCGCATGATCTTTTCGCACTGCTTCTGGAAGTAGGCCTTGACCTCGCTGAGGTTCGCCGTCTCGAAGAGGAGCTTGAGGGCTTTCTCTTCAATCTTTTGCTCCGCCGGCGTCCCGTCACGTCTCACCGTCTCGATGCCTTTGGCGTCGAACTCAGGCGTGACCTGATCCTTGCTCTCGTACTTGTAACCCACGTAGCGCTTCTTCGCCAGGAGAACACACGGGTGATAGACCTTTTCAAACTTGAGCTTGACCGGTCTGGGGTTCATATCGGTGATGGCTTGGGCAATTTCGTTGCCAATGTCGAACGCCTGATCTTTGGTTCGGCCCTTGAGATACACGAACAGACTGTCCGTGTCGCCGTAGACGACTTCCGCTCCCCATTGCTCCTGTGAGTGAATAAACGCAATCGCTCGCTCGAGCGTCTCGCGGCCTGTTTGAACTATACTGTCGGCAATCTCCGAGCAAGGCATACGACCAGAGAAAGATGCTGATGTGTATCCGTAGGTAACGTTGGCCAAAAGCTTCAGGGCCAACTGCCTGTTATTCAGCAGCGCCTGCAGCGTTTTGTCGTCCTTGTCTTGCTTCATCCCGCTCTTGACCATGACACGGGTCTCCAAAATCTCGCCAAGCATCTTTGCGAGGAGAGATTTCCGAATCTCAGGCCGGACGTACATCATTCCATTGGGCGTGATGTTGATGTGATCCTTTAGGAGCTCCAGCAGCCTCTTGTGCCTCTGATACTCGGTGAAACCCATCTTGTTCATCCCCCGCCAATTGACAATCCTGCCTAGGAATGTCGAGTAGCACAGATTATAGGCAATCATGACACTGGGGTACAGACTCTGAAAGTCGAGCACCAACAGCGGGCTATTGTAAAAGTCGCTTTGGGGCTCCATCACCAGCGGGAGACATTCCAATGCGTTTTGGCCGCCGACTTGCTTCCGACTGGGGGAAACTAGCATTAAGTTCTCGGGTTTTGCAATTCTGAACATAATGGACTCGACCTTGAACTGAGAACCGCGGGAGAAGACCGAGAAGAAGTCCACTCCCAACAGTCTGGCTTGCTCACTTGTTCTCGGAATGAGCTCGTTTGACTCCAATATATGAATATCGATCCTCGTTCGTGTGAGGTAATAGCGCGTCAGTTTGTCGAGGTCCCTCTGCCTACTGCTGTTATACCATTGTGTTAGGGTTCTCCAGGAGTAGTGAGGTATGCGGCGGTGCAGAACGTGCCAGATGACATTCTCCATCGTATATTGAAGCAGGTTCAATTCACCCCTCATGGCTCGCCAAATGTTGATCATGTGTCTGCCAGTCACGCGAATCGTCGACGTTGTGTTGAAGCCCCACCGATCATTCTCCTTTCCGATACGGCCGTAAGAGTTACTCTTCATACGTGAAAACTCGTCGCACAGATCATAATCGTACTTTACTCGGGCTCGTTCAATGAGATAGCCCCATGAGCTGCCGTGAACCTCATAGCCTGTAAGGATATCAGGGTCATGATCTCTGACAATTTGCACCATGCGAACCATGACATCGAGCTCGGACGATTCCTCGATAACCTCTGCAGAAACAAAGCGCCGCATCCTCTGTGCGAGAGAACCGTCTGGCGATAGGACAACAACACCGGCGATGATTCCCCCTGAAGCTTCCTGACTACTACTGGCAGTGCCATCTGCCTTGATAGACCAGAATATACACTGGACCTCATCCTCGTCAGGATTAGGAACAAACTTGCCCCTCGTGTTCACGTGAACCTCGAGCGCCATAGTACTCATGTATTGCGCCTCATGCTTGACACTAGTCGACTTTTTCTTGGGCGAGTACTTGAAGCCATGCTTGTTTTTCGGGGTAGGCCCCTCAATCTGGGAGAGGTCGCGCCTTGTAGCTCGAGGGGTGCCCATGATCTTTGCAGTGACATTCTTTTGCTCTTTCAGCACGTGATGCTTCTTATTCCACCAATCTTGAACGTCTTTGGCGCTTGGCGGCGGTTGAGCTATCTCCCAGCTTCGGTATGAACACAAGCTTGCTTGGGCGTCGTAACGCACGTCGTTCTTGGCCTTGTCAATGGGTGTGTCTGATTTGATGCCCATGCTGGCGGCAGATGTCCCAGTTGGATCAAAATCCGCCAAATACGGTAGCGTATTGCTCTCGAGCCGAAATTCCCGACCGGCATACTCCCTGGGACGAGCAGGGACATCCTTCTCTTCGCTGTAGTAGGCATCTTGGTAAATCATATCGGGAATCTGCAGGTCCTCCATTGTTGACGTGATAACTTTTGGAGCAGGAGGCAGGACGCCAATCACGCACTGGCGCTTTGCGGAAAAGGATCCGATCGCTGTCTGTATCCGATGAAGAATTGTTTCTGTTCCTGCTTCGGTCCCTGGTGAATCCGTCGTAGGAGTAGCAATCCGAACCTTTTTTGCTGGAGTGACCGAATCGGGCTTGCTACGTGTCTCCTGCGGTGCTAAACTGAAGGCAACATGTTTTTGAGAATCCTGTTCAGCTTGTTGCGAGGCTCGAGGCTGGTTCATCTGGCTCAGTCGAAGTTTCGTGCCTGGGTCCTCCTGGCTTTTGACTACTGGAAAACCCAATAACTGATTAGCCGCAGATTTAGACCCTGCATTTTGAGACGACCGTGGCTTGTCTTGGGAGTTTGGCGGCAACATCGTGATCTGATGCTTCTCAGAAGCTGCGCTATTACTCAGGATGCCTTTGAGTGACGGTTTGGGCACCACTGCATCGGATGCTGGAGCCACTGAAGTCTCGGTTCTCGGACGTTTAGTAGAAGGCGCTATCGCATGCGGTGATATCGATCGCTTGACCGATACCGTACGCCGGTGACCTAGGCTTGATGGGTCGCTGAGTTTTGACACGAGCCCTTCCTCTTCGGCCATGTCGAGCAGGTCGTCCCAAACCGGTACCATTGGTGGGTTGCCAGTCTTCAACCTGCTGGCACAGACGCCTTCGTATAGAGATCCCAGCCCGTTAACGGTCTTCATGACTTTCAGATCGCCAGCGACGGGCACGCTTCTGGATTTATTACCACTAATGAGTGATCGCCTTCCATCGATACCACTGTCACTGATCTGGCCATCCTGCCTCGCCTTCGGCTCGCCCATCTGAATGAGAGCCTCTTCGTCAGAATCGGCTGGATAAGGGTCGTAATCGTCTACACCGAGATCGAGTACACCCTGTTCGTCGACTTCGATACTGCTCGCTGGATTCTTGTTTGCCGGAGGATGATTTGACGGAAGTCCAAGAGCCGGTAGCAGGTTGACGGGGTACAAATCTTCTACTGACTGGAGCGCGGTCTTGATGGCAGCCTCAAGCGGCGAATGCTCCACAAAGGTCTCAAAGCTTGGTGGCTCGGAGTCCTCCAACCCCTTTTCGGTTTCGATAAGTTTTGCGACTTCTTCTTTGTACTCTTCCTCGTGAATCCATCCTTGTGGTTGCGAGTCGCGCTTATTTGCAGACATGGAGACCAAAACTTCTGCCGGGAAAGGGCTGCTTCCTTGGTCCGCATTGGGCATTTTCATTTTGCGGCGACGCGTCTCGTCTTTCCATAGACCAGCCATACTGTAAACGAGCTTGATATCTGCCGGGAGAGGTTTAACACGCTCAACAAAGTCGTGGTGTAGCCGACGTTCCTTCACCATTCGCCGGTTGGTAATGTGTTGAACGCAAATGTCTACCTCGATAGAGCAGTGGCTGACCCTCGGCAGAGTCAGGTCGTCGAGGACTCGAGTCTTAGGAATCGTCCGGTCATGCCAAAGGTGTTGAGAGTTCCCCTCTTGATCAAATGAAGGGATAGGGCCTCTGAAGTATACATCAGATACATCCAAGTAGCCACATCCGTACAGGTTATAGTCGGTCATGAACTGTAGTAAGTACTGGAGGTGGGCTTCGTAAGGTTGGAACTTCTGCTTAAGAATGACACCCTGTTGGAGCAAGTCGGATAATCTTGTCATGACGATGGGATTGAACATGTAGATCTTCAGAAAGAAGCGGTATCCAACGTGGAAACCGTAAAATGGCACCCCTTTGACAAGGGTGATGCGGGCGACGAACTTTGCATTTTCTCCGAATTGATCACGTCGGTAGCTGACAGCCAAGGCATGATCAATGGAGAGATGAAGTCGATAGATGTACGCGCCCACTTGTAGCAGTTAGCAAGACCCATTGTATGGTTGGAAGACTTACATACCATCCTCGGGCTCTAAGCTGCCACGATACTCGACATAGACGTATGGGAAGGCGCCGTGTATGTGCGCGCAGACTTTCTGCCCCGTTTCTGTAGACCCGAAAACCCTCACGACCGGAACCTTGGGGCCTTTCTTCGCCTGTGCAGGACCGACATCATTCCGTAACTGGGGATCGTAATGCGTCGCCGTCGCCTGGTAGTGGTCTATGCAGTTCAACCGAACGCGGAAGAGGTCCATGGTGGAGGCTGTAAACACTCATGGAGGATGAGATGGTAGGATGGAGAACAATGTCATGATAAGGAAGAGCAGCGGTTGGCTTGGTGCATGGTAAGACGGGTTCAATGTCACTAAGCAGCGAATTCACGACGCGACAAGGTCATGTTGATGCAGGATCCGACGCGTGCTGGGTCAAGAGGAAACGCCCAGGGTCCGCGCAGTCATGTGGCAACACGCGTGACACTTTGCTCCTTCGGTACGCCATCCTGCCTGGCCACCGTCCACTAAAGCAAATGGAAGTGCCTTGATGTGGGGCATTTTCCAGCGTACGAGGTCAGAACACTGAAGTGTCCCGCAGGCTTAAGCACCTTCTACCTCACCATAAGGTCGCCATTCGTCATTTACTCAGCCATGAATTTGCTGGCGGATACACTTGAGACTTTTGATGTTGGATTGATTGCAATGTTCAACCCAAAAAATATAGCGGGCTTATTGAAGAAGGACGAATGGATGAGTGGATGCTTAAACCTAGGCCATTCTGTGTCCATACCTAAGCCATCCATGAGATCTGAGAGCGGCTGCTTACGTAAGGAGTCGCAACGCCTGTGCTTTTCCTGACCCAAATTCGCGACGTGAATGCGCCGTCGCCCGAACATTCTCTGCCAACAACCCTCTCATATCTCACAAATCGCCAAGATGCCGCCGCCGCCACCACCACCAAGAAAGACCGACCCCAAGGCGTCCGCCGCTGCAAAGGAGGAGAATATATACATTCCCTCTTTCATCAGTAAACGTCCCTTTTATGCCGGCGAAGAAGGCGATGATCAGACCGACTACCTTGAGCATCAGCGTATTCAGAAGAAAAACGAGCAGTCACAATGGTACGATCGCGGTCGCAAGGCCGGTCCAGCAGCCACGAAATACCGGAAAGGTGCATGCGAAAACTGCGGCGCAATGACGCACAAAGCCAAAGACTGCCTCAGCCGGCCGAGAGCGAAAGGCGCAAAATGGACCGGCAGGGACATCCAGGCCGACGAGGTCGTTCAGGACGTCAAGCTTGGCTGGGATGCCAAGCGTGATCGCTGGAACGGATACGACCCCAAGGAGTATCGCAACGTCGTCGAGGAGTTCAACGAGATGGAGAAGTTGAGGAAGCAGGCGCTTGCCAAGGGCGAGACAGAGGAGGAAGAACAGGACGATGGCGACAAGTACGCAGAGGAAAACGACATGAGCAAGCATCAAAGCACAGCTACGCGCCAGTTGAGAATACGAGAGGACACGGCAAAGTACCTGGTCAACCTGGACCTGGAATCCGCAAAGTACGACCCAAAGACGAGATCCCTGGTGGACGGCGGAGCAACCGTGGACAAAGCTGCGAATCTCTTTGCAGAGGAAGGTTTCATGCGCGGCTCAGGCGACGCCGGGGAGTTCGAGCAAGCACAGCGATACGCCTGGGAGGCCCAGGAGAAGAGTGGTGACACGACGAAACATTTGCAAGCCAACCCTACGGCCGGAGAGTTTTACAGGAAGAAGGAGAAGGAGGAGGCCGAGAAGAAGCGTGCAGAGCGGGAGAAGAAGCTCAAGGAGCTATACGGCGACAATTCGCAGTACACCATGCCCGACGAGCTAAAGAACGTCATTACCGAGTCGGAGAAATATGTCGAGTACGACGAGAGCGGCCTCATCAAGGGCGCGCCCAAGGTTATCGCCAAGTCCAAGTACCCCGAGGATGTGTACATTCACAACCACACATCTATCTGGGGCAGCTGGTGGTCAAATTTTCAATGGGGCTACGAATGCTGTCACTCGGTGGTCAAGAACAGTTACTGCACTGGTGAGGAGGGCAAGTTGGCATGGGAAGCTTCTGAACGGCAACGTACTGGTGCTTCATTGGCGCTGCAGATGGAGCAACAAGCAGAGATTCCAAAGGCGGATGACACTCCGGTGAACAAGCCGGCGACGAAGCGGACAGCGGAAGAGATGATGGGCGATGTCACTGAGGAAGAGATGGAGGAGTACAGGAGAAAGAGGACAGCGGCGAACGACCCGATGGCCAAGTTCCTGGGCAAGGATGAATTGGTCTAGACTACCTAGGTATGTAGGCATGGCTTATGAGCATTGCATTGGACAAACATGATACCCATTTCCCTGTCAAACGTTCGCATGCAAGACGATGCCTCGAGGTGCCCTGAACTGAACAAGAAAAAGACTTTTGTGTAACATTCATTCGTGGTATCCGTATTTGATGCAATCATTCCATTTTGCCTCTGGCGAACGCCGTGACTATAAACACCCCGATGATCCCAATGGTTGGTATTTGGCTTGCCAACCATTCCCAGAGTTTTTTTGACCAATCCTTAGCATAAATGGCGATGCATTTACTCATCATCCTCCTCGTCGTCACCACCGTCACCCTTGGACTCGGCGGCAGCGGCCTTCTTTCTGCGGACACGGCCGGGGCGGCCACCACCGAAGGGCGAGGTAAGAGCGAAATCGATGTGCTTCTGGGAGTCGAGACGGACGATGAAGGAGGGGACGTTGACGATCTGCTTGCCGACGCGGATGTGACGCTGGCGGATGAGGACACGGGCGTGGTGGATCGACTTGGCGAGACCGAGCTTGTAGACGCAAGTCTGGAGGCGGCGCTCAAGGAAATCCTCGACCTTCAGGGCCAGGACGTAATCGAGCTTCATGCGGGACTCGTCGAGGACACCGACGCGCACGAGACGGCGAATGAGGGCATTGCCTTCGAAGAGACGCTTGGGGTCCTTCTCGTCGAGGGTCAAAAGCTGACTATGAGGGTTGTTAGCCGAAAGGATGCCCCACGCGACCATTTTGCGACGGCCAGAGGCACATACCGGGCAGCACGACGAATCTTGGAGAGGGTAAGCTGGACACGCCAGACCTCACGCTTGTTGCGGAGACCGTACTCGCCAACGAGCTTAAGCTCGGAGTCACTATTATCGTATCGAAGTCAGTGGTGTGATTCACGACTTAAACAGAGCAAGCTCTTGTTCAGTGGCCGGAGAATACTGACAGACGGGCGGCCTCGAAGGGACGGTTGGGGACCTTGGAGGTCTTGGAGTAGGTGAGGCTGTTGCGCGAAATCGGATTAGCATGTTTTATTTGGCGATGCGACTGCGGTTCAGTCTACTTACGGCGCCATCTTGCCGACTCGTCGATATCCTTCGAATTGTGGTTGACGAAGAAAACGAAAAGGAAAAAAAGAAGAGCCTCTCGTGAAACTTGCAACACTCAATGCGAAAAATGGCTGTGGGGAGCGAGGGCTGACTAGCGCCTGTCAAATTGCGGGTTCTGCTCGCCTACGGTCACGTGCAGTGCCCTTTCCACAACGAAAAAAGAATTACGGGACTGAGTCAGCAAAGCACACACACGTCGCCGATTTTTTGCCTTGCCCGTTGTGTCTGGAACTTCGTGATCTTTTTCAAGACCCGACAACACCATCACCAAATTCCGCCCTCTACGACAACCACTCCGGCAAAATGGGTCACCCAGCGGGTCTTCGCGCGGGAACGCGCGTACGTATTACCCAGCTACGAATTATCTCGAGATTGCGGCCGGATTGCTGACGGTTAGCTTGCAGTATGCGTTCAGCAGAAACTTCCGTGAGAAGGGTATGATCAAGCTCTCCACGTACCTTCGCCAGTACAGAGTCGGAGATATCGTCGACATCAAGACCAACGGTGCCGTCCAGAAGGGGTAAGCGAACAACCTGCCCTCGAATCGAATTGCGACAACTGGGAGACTCGAGGTCTTGGCTGGGAGGAATTGCGAAAATGGGTGCAATGCATGCAGGAACAGAGGGCTGACTTGTCGGATTACAGTATGCCTCACAAGGTCTACCACGGCAAGACCGGTGTCATCTACAACGTCACCAAGTCCGCCGTCGGTATCATCATCTACAAGAAGGTGAAGCACCGCTACATCGAGAAGCGCATCAACATCCGCGTCGAGCACATCTCCCCCTCCCGTTCGAGAGACGACTTCATCCGCCGTGTCAAGGAGAACGCCGCCCTGAAGAAGAAGGCACAGGCCGAGGGCAAGGCCCTCACCCTCAAGCGCCTCCCTCTCATGCCCCGTGAGGCCCGTACCGTCGACTTCAAGGAGAACAAGCCCCAGACGGTCACCCCTCTCCCCTACGAGACGACGATTTAGAGTGTCTTTTGGGTGGTTTGTGGGTTCTTCTTTTGCATGTGGTGTTTACGTGAGGAACGGAAGAATTCTAGCATGGAACGGCATCACGTTTTCGGCAACGTCCATAGGGAATGGGAAAAAAAAGACCAATGACACTTCATCGTTCACACCTACACGAGGAAATGCTACCTGTGAGACCCGTTGGCCCTTTTGCGATCCTGCCGCGATGCCTCGGGTCCTGTCATTGTCAGGTCGGAGGCATTGGCACAGGTTCTGGTGTATGGTGTTGTGTGCTCGTGGGAAACAAGGTCAATGCGAAATGCCTGTGAAAGGCAGGCGAATAGTTGGCCCTGCTGCCCGCCGGGCCCTCATGATACCCTCAGTCAAATGAAGAACACGACCTATGATCATTTCTCAAGTGCAACTAAGTCATCGTGAACCGATATGTCGATGGGGTAGGTACACTATCAAGCTTGCGTATGGCCAACTCCCTCAGTGAGTATGAGCTACGGCTGTTCTATGAGCTGCTAGCTAGCACGCCAGTGATGCCAACCTGCTGCTCTCAACATCGACTTATAATAGAGTAAATATTGTGTAATTGAGTCAAGCTCTATACCATTACACTATCCTCATCATCTAGAACAGTCAAAAGCACCGGCTTGTATTTTCGGGTTCATTGCCACTGACACGAGCTTAATAGTTCAGACCTGATACATGTAAGTGCGCTTCTGTGGCTACGTTCCAGAAGCAAAACTATGCCAGTGACCTTTCTTACACACCAGTTGCTATGCACCTACCAATCACTGGATTTCCCCAAGGTTGTTTTTTGATAAATCGTCGAGTTGTCTGACACTAGAGCCATGCAATATTATCCCATCTTTCTCTTGGAAGCCAACGATCATTTGCTGAGAGCGCAGGGACCTTTTGGACCAACTTTGGTGGCATGAACCCCACCATTATCGTCATTGGATTAGATCGGACAGGCATTCGCTTATGGCTTCAGGTGCTTCGCCTACGCTGGAACGCTGGAGGGGTGACACTGACACTGCTACGTCCGCCGGATTAGCGTTGTTCCAGATTTCATGCCCAACCTAAACCAAGTGGAGGATCGCAACGACGACGGCTTGGCGCAATCCCCGGAGCTTGCGCATGTTGTAGAACCCAGCCACACTCGAGCTGCTTTAGACATCTTGGGAGCTTGGTCAACGCTGACGACTCTTTCCCGCCTCTCCCACTTGGCACGGAAGTCGCTCATGATTTCTTCTTTCCCTCCAACTCCTGCGAATTCTTTCCCTCCGGATCTTTCACTGGACTTCACTGCGACTTTTGGGCAGCATTGCGTGCACGTGGAGCTATCTCCTTAAACCGTCGGGAGACGTCATTTCTCGAACCATCCGAAACCCCCATTAAGCGCTCTTCACCTCCGACCACCACCAACGACCCCGCGCGCGAGGAAACGCCCATCATGGCTGCCGTGCCCGATACCAGACATACCAAGTCCGTAATCCTCAATACGCTCAAGACTTTGTGTGGCCCAATCGAGGCTGTCTCCCCGCCTTTGCGACTGTGCACTGACACTCTGTGAAGGACCGACCAGGAGTTGGCGATCAACATCAAGAAGGCCACGAACCCCGACGAGACGGCGCCGAAGCGGAAACATGTGCGCAGCTGCATTGTGTACACATGGGACCACCGGTCTTCCCAGGCCTTCTGGGCCGGGATGAAGGTGTAAGTGAACTGTTGTAAGTCGGGAGATGGGCCGATCGCTGACAGACGGCGCTGCGTTGTAGCCAACCCATTCTTGCCGACGAAGTCCAGACTTTCAAAGCTCTGATTACGGTCCATAAAGTCCTCCAAGAAGGGCACCCGAACACGCTGAGGGAGGCCATGGCGCAGAGAGGTTGGATCGACAGCTTGAACCGCGGCATGGGCGGAGAGGGAGTGCGCGGATACAGCCCTCTGATCCGGGAATACGTTTACTACCTCTTGGCGAAGCTTTCTTTTCACCAGCAGCATCCCGAGTTCAACGGCACCTTCGAATACGAGGAGTATCTCAGTTTAAAGGCCATCAACGATCCCAACGAGGGGTACGAGACAATCACAGATTTGATGACACTGCAAGATAAGATTGAGCAGTTCCAGAAGTTGATCTTCTCACACTTCCGTCACGTTGGAAACAATGAGTGTCGCATTTCCTCTCTTGTGCCCCTCGTGCAGGAGAGCTACGGTATTTACAAGTTTATCACAAGCATGCTTCGCGCCATGCACTCGAGTAAGTTGCATTGGACCCCCTTCCCCTTGGCGGACAAGGGTGATTTCGCTAATCGGGTACAGCCACCGGCGACGTCGAGGCGCTTTCGCCCCTACGAGAACGATACGACGCCCAACATTACCGTCTCGTCAAGTTCTACTACGAGTGCTCGAACCTGCGCTATCTGACCAGCTTGATCACGATCCCAAAGCTGCCACAAGACCCTCCCAACCTGTTGGCGGAGGACGACGAGGCACCTGCACTTCCGGCGCGCCCGAAGCAGGAAATTGAGAGGCGCCCCACTCCACCCCCTGAACCGAAATCACAGGAGCCAGATGATATTTCCGAATTCTGGAAGAACGAGCTGGAGCGCCAGAACCGAGAGTACGAAGAGCAGCAGAGAGTCCTCGAGGAACAACAGCGTCAGCAGATGTTGATGCAGCAACAGGCGCAGCAGCAGGCGCAACGGGACTTTGAGGAGCAGCAGCGGCAGTTGGCGGAGCAGCAGCGCAGGGAGCAGGAGGCCCTGATGCAACAACAAATGCAGTATCAGACCCAGGGTCGGCTTGCAGAGTTGGAACAGGAGAACTTCAATGCGAGAGCCCAGTATGAGCGTGACCAGCTTATGCTCCAGCAATACGACCAGAGAGTCAAGGGTCTGGAGAATGAGCTTGCACAGATCCAGGGACATTACGGCCAGCAAATCACGAGCAAAGATGAGCAAATCAGAGCTCTACAGGAGCAGGTCAACACGTGGCGGACGAAGTATGAAGCGCTCGCAAAGCTGTACTCCCAGCTTCGCCACGAGCACTTGGATCTGCTCCAAAAGTTCAAGTCTGTGCAGCTCAAGGCTGCCTCAGCTCAGGAGGCCATTGAGCGGCGAGAGAAGCTTGAACGCGAGATCAAGACGAAGAACCTCGAGCTCGCTGATATGATCAGAGAGAGGGACCGCGCGCTCCATGACAAGGACCGTCTGCAGGGCGCCAACAAGGATGAGCTCGAAAAGCTTAAGCGAGAGCTCCGCATGGCCCTGGATCGTGCCGACAACATCGAGAGAAGCAAAGGAAACGAGCTCTCAACAATGTTGTCTAAGTACAACCGTGAGATGGCCGATCTCGAGGAGGCCCTGCGACTCAAGTCTCGCGCTCTGGACGACGCCCAGGCCAAGATCAGGAATGGAGACTCTGACCTTGAGCAGCTTCTTCGCGACAAGGAGGAGGAGCTGGAAGTCTACAAGGCTGGCATGGATCAGACACTTATCGAGCTCAACGAGCTGAAGTTGAACCAAGGCGATACCGACACCGTTATCGACGGACAGATTGATGCCTTGATCATGGCCAACCTGGACAAGATCAACGACATCATCGACTCTGTGTTGCAATCCGGTGTGCAGAGAGTAGATGATGCGCTTTACGAGTTGGATTCAACGATGCAGGCCGGAAACCAGAACGCGTCGCCATCCTACGTGCTCTCGCAGATTGAGAAGGCCTCGTCCAGCGCCATGGAGTTTGCTACGGCATTCAATAACTTCATCGCCGACGGGCCCAATGCGACACACGCCGAGCTTATCAAGGCCATCAACGTCTTTGCTGGTGCTCTTGCGGATGTCTGCAGCAACGCCAAGGGTATCACCCGTCTTGCAACCGATGAGAAGAAGAGCGATGCTCTGATGAATGGCACCCGGCAGTCCGCTGCTTCTACCGTCAAGTTCTTCCGTGGCCTTCAGAGCTTCCGCCTGGAGGGCATGGACCCCATCCAGAAGACGGACGTCGTCATCAACAGCAACAACGAGGTGCAGATGAACCTTCAGAAGCTGAACAAGCTCGTCGAGACGTTCGCGCCCAACACTGGCAAGCTCGCGGGCAAGGGCGACTTGGGCGACATTGTCGATTCCGAACTCAGCAAGGCGGCCGATGCCATTGCGGCCGCTGCTGCTCGCCTCGCCAAGCTGAAGAACAAGCCTCGCGAAGGGTATTCTTCCTACGAGCTCAAGGTGCACGACGGCATTCTCGATGCCGCCATGGCCATTACCAACGCCATTGCGCAGCTGATCAAGGCCGCCACGGTAACGCAGCAGGAGATTGTCCAGGCAGGCCGAGGCTCGTCCTCGAGAACTGCCTTCTACAAGAAGAACAACAGATGGACCGAGGGTCTCATTTCAGCCGCCAAGGCCGTGGCGTCCTCCACCAACACCCTGATCGAGACCGCAGACGGCGTCTTGTCAAACCGCAACAGCCCCGAGCAGCTCATTGTGGCATCCAACGATGTGGCAGCCTCCACGGCTCAGCTCGTTGCCGCCAGCAGAGTCAAGGCTGGCTTCATGTCCAAGAGCCAAGAGAACCTCGAGCAGGCCAGCAAGGCTGTGGGTGCTGCATGCAGGGCGCTCGTGCGCCAGGTGCAGAACATGATCAAGGACCGCAACGCGGAGGACGAGGCGGTCGACTACTCCAAGCTCGGCGCCCACGAGTTCAAGGTCCGGGAGATGGAGCAACAGGTACGTTTAATTGATTCGCACATCGTGAACTATGCCAACTGCCGTGTGATGGCGGTGGCCGGAGACAACTCCGTCGCAGCCATCCTCGTCATTTGCGGCTAGTGCCTTGCTTGGCGACCGAGAGAGAAAAGAGAAATGCTGACGCGTGCGGCGCTACCACTTTTAGGTCGAGATTCTGCAGTTGGAGAACTCCCTCTCGGCCGCAAGACACAGGCTAGGAGAGATGCGCAAGATCTCTTACCAGGAGGACTAAGGGGTTGCGACCACGACGACGTGAGCCATAGTAGAGGCAGTCGTTTTTTTTTTACATTCCGCGGCCCGGAGTTGGACTCCGAAGGGAGAGAGAAGGAGAGCGAATCTTTTGTGGATTGCGGGGTCGCCCTCTTCTCCCAGTTCTATCTGGAATCATCATACCTCGGTGTACTTCGGTCGTTTCTTCTTCGCAAAAGGACGGGAGGGGAGGTGTTTGTTTATTATTTGAACATGCTTCTTCATTGAGGATCTGTATCTCCCCCATTCTCGGTAGATTATTCCGGAGTGGGGCGAAGATCTCTTCTCGTGTGAGGTGATGGGAGTATAGGTCATCTGTTTGATACAAATTTTTTGTTGAACCTACCTATCTTGTGCCAGCTGTGTTGAATCTGCTTGAGCGTTTACCCAGGGCGGGACGACTAGCAGATGTGATGATGTTCTGAGGAAACTCCACGGTACATTCAAGCCTCGTTACCTCCCCCCTTAACCCTCAACCCGGTCTCCAGGTCTCCGGATCTATCTCCGGGCCTATTCCCAGATCTAGTCTCTCGTTCAGAAAAAGGTACGTGGTAAGTCAAGCGTGGCTTTTTTTTTTTTTTGGCTTTCCTCACATGGCTATGCGAGGCTTGCACCCCGAATTCCCTACTTATTCCTTCACACATACACACACCCCCCGTGATGGCGTACCCGGACCTGCGACGGATTCAGGGTTCATGCTCCGGACTATCTTTCTTGCACTGGTGCATAAGAATCGGTGGTGCGCGGTTCGCTTGTCGCTAGTAGCGGACCACGCATGGCAAGGCAAGGCTGAAAACGGAAGGAGGGCGAGGGGTGGAAGAGGGACAACAAAACTCCTTCATCCCTTTTTATTTTCTCTCGTCAAGCCCCTCCGTTGGAAGTTGACTAACACTGAAATGAAGCCTAAATGTGTAATCTTTGGACGCCTCTTCTAGGTACACACACCCTAAACTTTCACCCCTCTTCGTGTCCCCTCTTCCCCCTTTTCCCTCTAGATAATCCGGTAGAGGGAACACGTCCGATTGAGTGGCTTTTCTACCTCCTCCACCATGGCCTTGCCTTAGCTAGATTCTGTAAGGAAGGGACCTGGAAACCTGGAAATCTGAGGGCGGGGTTATTCCGGGGGTCGCGAGTGGCTTGAAGCTCCATCGACTATCTACCCTAGGAACATCATCACAACCCGTGAGAAGATGGTTTGCCTGTCAACCCGGTTCTCGAAGACGTGATGAAGCCAAAGCTAACCTGCGAATAGACATTGTTTGGTATCGTGGGCTTCACACTTCACACTTGTGGCGTTCGTGAAGTTCACACCCTCCCTCTGAAGCCCAACCTGCGAAAAGCAACACAGAGAGGATGAGAGGGGAGTAAAAATACAGACGAGTATCTTGAGACGACGGTTGAAGTACCTTTCCCCCTCTTGAAGAAGATCTCAAGCTTCTCTTAGCACGCCCAGCGAGGCTCGTGAATCGGTCCCTGGAATTCGGTTAGCACTGTGGCATTTCTGGAATCATTTTCTTTGCCTCTTGCGAGATTATCGGGAGGATGGTCCGGTTAGAATTTTGGAGAGAATGAAGTATGACGGGGTCATGTTGTCTCCCTCTCATAGTATCATATGAAATGTAAAGTCGTCTTTCACTAGTTGACTTGGAGGTGTTGGAGAAGCTACTCCACGGTGGGGAACCTGGATGGTTTCTCTCCATGTTATCTCAACCTGTATTAGATGTGGTTCATTTAGGCCCGATCTACCCAGGAAAATCTCATGATTCCTTGCTTGGATTTCGTTACAATTTCTCATTTCCTTGGGTCTTCAGAATGGCAATCATGTCAGACTGCATCAGATATCTTAGGCTCGTCGAAAATTTGACATCTAGGCGAATAGATCAAAAATGTAGACACTCATCGGCATCACCGTATCGACTTTGCAACATTCGGGTACGCGTGTTACCCCTTCGTTTTACGTTTTACGCAAGAAAGCCAACAGGCCCTACCCAACAGTCCCGTGAAAGCCGTCCGACCCGCCTGGGCAGCTCTAGCACGCTCCCTAGATCATTCCACCCCGACCCAATCGCGAGCGTTCCAGCTGTCACTGTCTGAAAAGATTCATTAGTGAAGAAAAAACCCCACGACACGCAACGAAACAAGTTGTTCTCCTGCGGTCGAGCTTTACGTTTTGCGTCGATACGGCACGCGGCTTGGTCTTAGTATTTCTCCACGCTAAAGCCGTGTAAGCGAGCCAGCCCAACGACGAGAAGCAAGGTAAGCACCGTAAGGTAGCGCTGGCCCTCTACCCAAATCTCTCAGACACTTGACTCAGGTCTAAGCCGTCCGAGATCCCGCGTTGACTCAGATACTAGAGTTCCCGCGCCGGCAACAAGCCTCCCGCTGCTTCGGAGAGAGGCCCGGCTCCCCGAGATCTGGCGCGGGCTCTCTTCAGGCTTCAAGAGCCAGTCCATCTTCCGAAGGTTCCCGGGGTCTCCGCTGTCCGTCCGAAGTCGAGGCTTTCAACTTCATCAGCGGGGCCCGTGGCTTCGATGGCTTGAGAGGAACGCGCGCTCCCCCCTTCATCGGAACATGCCCACCTAATCACACATCGTCTCCTCTCGTTGCTGCCTTTCGTGGTGTCTTCCAGAAGAAAGAGGATAGCAGGTATCTATATTCTCATCGGACGCTAGGCAGTAAGCAGCAATGCGCTCGTTCTCGACCCCCCCCCCTTACGACGTCTCTCTGCGGATGATCCAGACTGAGAAGAGATGATTCCAGGTCGACCGCACCGACGCTATGAGAACGATCGAGAACCAAAGCATTTTCCTATTCCGTTCATCAAACGTTCACCTAGACTTGGTCCGTCAGGTTACCCCGGGTCTAAAAATATAGGGCAACCTAGGATGACCTAGTTAGTAGTCAGCGAAAGAGGTTTGAGCGTCAAAGCTCGCCTAGCCAGCGAAGTGCGAGAATTCTGGCTCATTTCTTTTGCCTGCAAGAAGGCGCTGTGTTTACAATCAATAATAATTCTCCGTAAAAGGAGCGACTGTAAGGCGAGCATCATCCCTGCTGTGGCCTCTTGAGGACTCGCCCGGTTCGAAATCAGTCGCCCTTGGTCGCCAGGGGAGCAGACTCGGTGAAAGAGCCTTCAAATTGGCGAAAACCCGCTGAAGGCGACCAGGAGGAGATGGCTACCAGGTTCCTGGTGAAGAATGGCTTCTTTTGTTGAGTTAGCGCAAGCTTTGGCGCCTTCATCCTGTTCAAGATTGTGCCATGTTGCCGAGACGCCAAGGTTCAATGAGACGTCATGGTAGTCCCAAAGAAACCGTTTGCCTTGCGTTATTGGCACGGTTTGATGCAAGTCGCGTCGTTTCCTCCCTGGCCGAGACGTCTTGCCTTGCTCCCTTTGATCCCAGTCGCTTAGCCCTGCTCGGAGGCCACGAGATGAAGGTTCGGTCCCGAAGTCGAGCCGGACGAGAGGTGTCCACACAAACAAGGAAGTACAGGTGATGGAGAGCGCCAGGGGGAAGTGATGAAGTGAGCCTGCGAGCAATCCGATTAGGACATATCCTTGAGTTTATGAACGGCGACCAAAAGACTTGGGGCGGGGCAGTCCAGGGGTTGCTCGCAGCCACGTCGAAATTGGCTGTTGGAAGGCTCGGATCGCAGCCTGTCACGAATTCACGATTTTTGTGACAAAAGAGTTGTGCGACCACACGTAAATTATTCCATTCTTCGACCAAGAGCCTCAAAGCGCGGCCGTATAAGTCGCCAATGACACTGCCCACAGAAGGCGCCTGTACCGCACGTATGGCAGCATCTTCGCGCGATAAATTTCCCACGTAACGTAGCCTCGTTCGTGTCCTGAGGGCGGCACAGTAGGCCATGTCGGCTAAGAATAACCAGCTTGTGTACAGCCACATCATCGAACGCGCGCCTAGCGTCAATCTCTTGCCTGTGACTGTCAACTCTTTGCGCTTCCTCATGGGATATTAACTGCTGGCATGCAATAAAGTGATCGACGACTATGCCCCCGTCTTGATTTCCCTACCAGACCAAAGCAGACTGGAACTTCAAATATTCCCTGTCTCGACTGTTGCTCTGCGCCAAGCATCTTACTTTAGGGTTAGAATCGGTGCAGCGAGTAATCTTGTCGATTCCTTCCCGCAACAAACAAAACTTACGCTTCAGATCTGCTCCTCTGGCCTCTACTTCCTTCTTCTAAGTGGTTGATGGTCAACGGCCAAGGACCACTACTATCGACTGCATTCGTATCGGCAACCCTTGCAAGCTAAGAGGCGAACCAGGTAGAACGGAACAGCTGAAGGCCCTCAAAACTTCGATCCAGCCTGTGAAGTTGAAATTCCACTAGGGCAGGGAAGTAGAGAGAACATCAGCCCATAGCCGCGGCGGGATCCCAGTCTGGTAGTGGGGTCCGAGGGCGCTCCAGTCACGCAGCGCATGACTGTCACAGCTCCAGGGCGGCCGCCTATCTTGGCGAGGATAAGTAGTATATGGTCAAGTACCGGGTTCATGACAACTGGGGGCCGTCAATGTGGCTTTCGGTAGGAATGTCAACGCTGACCCTGAGGATGATCCGTCGGACGGAAACCAGGTGCCGCTAGTTGGTCATAAACGTCTTGCGGGATCCGTCGGATGTTATCTGGTGGGGTCCAGGCGAATCTGTTCTTGTTTCCTCCCTGCTTCTCTGCGGGTATTTCCCAGGCGATTCTCTCGCGTATGGTGTCAGTGGTCGTCATGGCGGCTGCCAGGACGGACTATTCTCGCAGATCTTGGGGTCTTCATGCTTGTTCAAGGCGGTGACGGTTTCTTGCTCTCAAGAAGTACAGCATGCTAATCACTGTGTCGAAATTGGATGTATAGGCGAGTTGGAAGAAACGGAATGAGCCGTGTGCATATCTTGGAAGTATCAGTTGACAGTTGCGGTCTAAGCCTTCGTTTTACTCGACAGATGATGTCGGTGTGTGAGGTGGCTTGCCCTGCCGCAATAGAATTGAAAATAAACAGCATACACTTTGATCAATCTGAGGGAGGGTAAACCCGTAAATGACTGCGACTGCCCCCCGTTGCCCGGGATGTGGCTGCAGACTGCGGGATGTCGCAAGCCAGGGCAGGTGGGGGATGCGTACAGATGCCACAAACTGTCTGGATGCCGATGGAGAAGGCTGGACTAATGCCATGTCTCTTTCCATTTCTTTGCTCTCGTCGGTGAATACAAAGCTTGGAAGAGAAGAGAGAGAAAGAAGGGGGAGCAGGGAAGAGGCTAGTAATGCCGCAACCAACTTTACCTTCTTGAGCCAGCATGCGTCGCATGAAGCGAAGGCAGGGATGAACGATAGCACTGCGTTGATGCAGACTGAGCGGACCGCCCGCACATCTTGAGTCCGAGGTGGTGGCTTAACCAAAAGGCGCTTCCTAGTCAACCAACGCTCTCTCTCTCTCTCTCTCTCTCTCTCTCTCTCTCTCTCTCTCTCTCTCCCGCTCGCTCACTTGAAGCGCAGCGCAGCCTTCTCCCTGTCTCGACATCATTGGCGTTGCACGGAACTCGGGTCCATCAAAGTGCTAGATCCAGGCGTCGATCTCGACCAATGCGGGGAGATGTTTGCTGGTGCGGCCATGGAGTATGGCATTGGTGGCTTTGTTCTTGCGGTCAGGTTGTCCTGCATTGGAAGTGGGAGCGATGTGCCCACCACATCAGGCTCGATATGAGTTGCAATACGAGTGAGGCGTGGCAGGTGTGGGTGGTAATTCTCCTAGCGTACTTAGGAATCTGTTCTGCTTCTGCTTCTTTTCCCCTTGTTCCGTGATGATGTGGTGATGTTTTGCGATAGCTCTCCCGCATATTTGAAGGGTGAGACAACAGATTGAGATTCGGGGAAAGAAATGGGGCCCGTGGAACGCAGCAGTGGGCAGTGACGGAGTAGGTGAGTGCCAGATGGGACGATCTGTGCGTCCTTGGCCTTGTACCCACAGACACACAAGGCGGGCAGGAAAGAGTGACAAGGTACCCATGTCCATAACCTGGCTGAGGCTGAGCCAATAGGGTTTAGCCCGGTTGCTAATCTCGACGACCCTCGTCTAATCCCCCAATCATGTAGCCAACTTACCAACGTTTGCTCCTTCTTGCATCTCTCGGTAACCAATCATAATGGCCTACACGAAAACCACCGTTGGAACATCGAGGTCCCTTTGTTGTTTGCTCCCTCCGCCAGCCCTCTTCCAGGCCTCAACCAGCATCACATGGCTTTAGTTTGCTCCGGCTGTCTCCATTGGCGTGTGTGGTCATCGACCTCTCCGCATAATCTGACAGGGGCAGACGCGTGAAGGGTAAGTATGCAAGTACTCTGTCTGAATTCTTTTACCCTTATTCCTCCTTCATGATTCTTGATCAACACGCCTATCCCGAAGTGATCCAGCCACGTGAAATGATGGCAAATGACGCAAGGAAGAGTATGGCCATCACCAAATCCTAGTCTCTGCCTTTGCTCCCCCACCGCCTTTCCATAGCCAGACTGTAGTCCTCTTGCGCCTGGAGAGACGGTCAACCCATCGCTGAAGACCAGCAGCTAGCTCCTTTAGGTCGGCCTCTACTGTTTCAGAAGAATGAAAAAATGGTCGTTTGCCCTTTCCACCTACTTTGAACTCCATCATAGTAGCTCCATTGCAGAGAATGGCCCCCAACTTCCCTTCTTTGCTGTTCTCAATTTGCCTCCCATGCCTAAACACAAACAAATAGAGAGAAAAAAAACAAGCAAGGAAAAATTTCATCGTTCCTTCTTGGCCGTGGCTGAATCATCTCCTGCCTCGTTTGGATTGCCTCTTATATTGGTTTCGTCGAAGTCATAGTTGGCATCGTGCCTCTGGCGGAAAAGCTCGTCGAATGCCTGTTCATCGAATGACAATGTCTGAGGCGAAAGCGTCATGGTTGTGAAAGAGTCGTTCATTGTGAAATTTTCTCCGTGGACGCCCGTGTCGAGTGATTCTTGGGGAGTAAACAGCCCAAGCCCATTGAGATTGTCCGCCGCGGAATGCTGAAGCGCCTCGTGGTATGAGTTACTGTGGAAAGACCCGTTGACAACCAGCGAATCCTCCCGACGTGGATATTCACTAGTGGCGTTTTCCGATGGAAAGCAGATGATGTTTGAGCCATGTGTCGATATTCGCGTAATTCCCCCGTCTTTTTCCACGGGACTCGCGCGCTGTGCCGCTATTGATGGATATGCTGGCGGGCTAGAAAGGAGGGCAGCACTACCCCGAGAAAATTCATCGGCCTGGACGTCGAAAGTGATGTTCTGTTGATCCGTCACCTGGACATCCAATGATGTCGGTTGATAATTGCTTTGATCCTGTAGTAGAGCATTATTGAGATGGTGTTGGTTCTGGCCAATGACGGAAGCTGTCTGGTGGTGATCTGTGTTACGTCGGCTCTGGCATGCTGTTCAAGATCAGCTTTTGAAGAGTCATTTTGCCGATCGCGCGACTCACTCGGATCATAGTGATAGACTGTGCAGTGCTGATAAATTTCTTCTTGATTTGTGACTGCGGAGACGCTGACCAGCGGCATTGGCGCGCGTACCTTTTGCCCCTGAGCATCTCGCACGCAGTAAGCGGCCTGGAATTGGTGAGGCTGACCGACCTCAGAGAGCTCCCAACTCCCGTGCGGATACGTTCCGGCAGATGTGAACATGTCGAGATCATGACGCGGTAAGACTTCGTTCATACCCTGTGTCCTCAAAACAACACGGGATTCCGTCGGCGATGATTCCTCTTTGTGAGACATTGTGCCTTGAAGAAACGGGCACACGGTTGTTGGTGAAGGCGAAGCGGTGAGTGTGGTGAGCAGATAGTGGCGGTAAGTGTGGTGCAAGTGCATGTAGGGATGGCGGGGAGTCTAAAGTACAAAAGAGAATTGATAATAGGGATCTAATAAGAAGATGAGGTCAAAATAGCTTTTTGGGGGCGTGGTGAGAGAAGAAAGAAGAGACAGCACCAGATTGTATAAGCCAAAAATGACCCTTGACCGAATGCAGCGCTCGCGATAACATCTGACGGAGACTTGAGGGGAAAGGTTGGCCCAAACACTGGAGTATCTTGGAGACAAGCGTGACTGGAACACACCAATCCAAGGAGTTATACCTCGCCTAGTAGCCTAAGCCTTATTTAGCTAGCAGAATTTGCACAATGTGGTGCGGCGGGAAATTTTCGAAAAGAGACTACAAGTCAACTGTTGCCTCGTCACTGACAAGTGTCCCATCTCGTCGTCAAAACTTCGTAAAAGCAGTTTGGACAGCTTGTGCAGATCTGGAGCTGTGATACGTTGGCTTACGACTTGATTGAGATGCAGGTACATGTCGTCGAGCACGGGCGATGCCATACTCTCATCCAGGATGCTGATTCTCGAGTAGACGGGCAACCGTTTTGCGTCGAAGCCAGCCTGGCATGGTCCTTGCACTGCCCGCCGCACATATGCTTTCTGCTTGATTCTCAACCGGGCCGTTAGTGTTGCTTCCGCCGTCGAAGGGAATTATACGCGAGAGAAAACGCTGTGTGCGTCGTTGGTTCCTTTCAACTCGTATGCACAGCCCACTAAGCGCGCAGGCGACAGGGACACAAGGCAGTCGTCAGCGTGATAGCGAGTGATCGAGTTGAGCCGTAGACGTGATGCTGAGAAAATGATCACCGAGTCGGCGATCTGAATTGTACAAACACGTACGCCCAAGTAACGTGTGATAGAAAGCTTTGGCTTACTCGCTACATCCCCTCGTGCCCCCAGTGTTGATACAACTGATACATTCCCCAGACTTTTTTGGACCCTTCAGGATGTGGTTTCGGTCCGGCTTCAGCATCATGGTACTCGCGCACGGCTGGAGGATCTCAACGCGGAGGACTCAAAACGATGGTTCTTGACCTCTGGTGTAAGTCAGCAGCAGGTCAAGCATATCCGGGAAGAGGGGATATCCTTGAATAGAGACTGCTGCAGGCATCCGTGAAGTAAGCCAAGGTAGTGGTAGCGAAGGGAGGCTGCAGCTAGCAGTGCCGAGGACGGAGAAGCACAAAGATTCGCCAAGGGACTGTCGGCGGCCGTTGACAAGGTAAGGTAGATGACAGTCGGAGGCTTGATGCGTGGGCTTGCGGTGAGCTAAGGTAGGCCTGGCTTCTGTTGCTTGAGCCAGGTCGAGGTACCTGCATCTTCGGGCCGTAATCCAGACAAAGTACCGTTGTACCAGAGGGGGTCCTCCTAGGTAACTTGGGTACCTGTGGAGAGAGAGAGAGAGAGAGAGAGAGAGAGAGAGAGAGGCGTCTCGAAGGCCACAAGTCTGTACAGTGTGAGAGATACCGTGTCCCAACCCGGGGTCGATCGCGGAAGTCCCCATCTCCAAATTCAAGGTTGGTACAGATGAGTTTGGTGAGGCAGGCATGTTGGTGAGGAAGGTAAGTAGAGTGAGGTAAGGTGAGGTAAGGTAGGGTATGGCAAGTACCTGAGTATTCTCACGCCCCCAGAGCTACCACCCACCCCCCTTCCAAGAGGAGAGACAACCCCGGCAAGTCTAAGGTAGTTTTTGGCCAGACCTAGAGTGGGAAGCAACCATCACACCCACACCCACGTACACCCCCTGCAGCTTTCACCTCCTTCTTCCTCCTCCTCAAGACATCGTCCCACAAAAATTGCTGGGCCTTCCACACCACAACCAACCGTCCTCGGCCAATTCTATAAGGTGACTTCGTCGCTTCCTGAGAGGAAGGTGGCGCTTTCTTCCCCAATTCAGGACTTCCTTCCACCCCCATGGACTACTCCAGATTCATCCTGGCGCGGACCATGTTGTCTCCCTCAAATCTCTCCCGCAATAAGTCCCGGATATCCTCCGTTGCCATCCGCATCCACGTTGGGTCCCGCTTGATCTGATCTCTTATTTATGACCATCGGCACAGCCAGCTTCAAACCAAGATTCTTCCATCACAGCCCAGAAATAAGTCACCACTTTATCAGAACCTTATTTGATTTGTTACTCAATATCTCCAAGAGACACAAGGGCACGCAAGACACCCCCTAACAACCTATTGATACGGCATTCTACCTTACACCGCCATTTACATTCATCATGGCGTTGACATTCAACCCTGGCAACATCGTTGCTCGTGACATTGATCCTACCCAAGTGCACCCCGAGATCCTTAAGATTGTGACAGAGATCTTGGACCTTCGCCTCAACACATTCGAGTCCACCATTGCCGTCTCTGCAAGAGATTACTTTGCTTTTGGAGAGGAGGGCCGGCTCTTCATGGCATTGCAGATGGGGTACGTATCCATTTCTACTTTGTGTCTGTCTTATAATGGCCTTTCATAAGGTCTCTAACATTCATCACAGGCGCATGTTGGGCCAATCTGTCATGTGGGTTAAGGACGGCATGCATTCCAGCGTCGATAGATGGGTTCTTGGGCCTTGTGAGAGGTTCATTGCCGGTCCACACATGATTGTCTCGGTCAACGGTATTGCTGTCGTCGTCCCTCGACCACCACCACAACTCCTCGAAGAAGCACCGGGTGCAACAACCCAGTTTGCCAACGCTCCTGAACGAAGAGTCAAGATCACACGACCTCCCAACGCCTTCATCCTCTACCGCAGCGACTACCAAGCACAAATCAAACAGATGAATCCTCAACTTCAGAACAATGACATCTGTAAGTGCCTAAAGTTTAATAGCCTTGTACCATCTCACTGACCTTTGAAAAGCCGGAATCCTAGGCAAAGCTTGGAACAACGAGTCCCATGAAGTCCGCGAAAGATATAAGGCTCTCGCAAAAGCCTACAAGGAGCGCCACAACAAGATGCACCCTGACTATAGGTACACTCCACGCAAGCCTTCCGAAAAGCGCCGTCGCAACCGGAGAAGCACTTCAGCCTGATCGTCTCCACCACCTCGTTTTTGAGATGGAGCCCAAGGATCGTAGGACCAAGAAGCGGTCCATCACAGCGTCGCTGCATAGGTTCCTACCATGCTAAGTCGCGATGACTGTGCAATAATCTTAGCGACTACAAGTTGCTGCGAAGGAGTACCCTCGTCTGCTGCTTTAGGCCGAATGTCCCTCTCCTTCCCTCAAAGCCATATCCCAGCTCGCGCCGAGGAAGTCAAAAAAACACCAACACCAGATGTTCGGGCCAGGACTAAGCAGACATGCCGTGGTCAGCTGAAGCAAAAGAAACGTCTTCTGCTACCTTATGGGCCTGTCAAGACCAGGAAAGGCTCAACTTTGTGTAAGGCTCCGGAGCCGCTTCGTGCGATTTCATCAGCTCTACTCACAAGATGGGCGTATTCCGGACGCATCATCGAGCGGGGGCGGTGGCGGCGCTCTTGATGGAGTTCATGCAAAGAGTGCGCAACTTCAATAAGAGCAAGACACGAAAGGATGGAGCAATCCGCGTTGTCGCTGCCAAAGAATCGGATGTCTATCTCTGCCATGATACGAAGATGAGCTAGCACAATAGCGATATAGATTGTTTGATAGATTTACTCAAACAATAATTGAATCATAATGTTCATGTCTCATTACTTTAATCATCTTCTTCTGCACGACTAAAGTACCTAGCTGTCTATTTTCGACGGTAATGTGTGCAACTCGTCACATGCCATCCGCCGAGTTCCGCGTGCCTCTATATCGCCCCTTGGAATGTATAAACTACGACGCCTGAGACTGGCTTTTTTTCCAATCACTGCTCCATATGAAAGTACCGCATCTCCACTCCGTCCCCTTTTCCTTTTCTCCGGATTTCCCCAGAGGACGAGCGCAAATGAAGAAAGACCTGCCTATGCGGATCATCAGCTATGAATGGGGAAGGGGGCCAGAAAGGTCGGGATATGTCGGGGAAGAGGGAGAGGAGGGTAGGACAGGGCCTCGGTGGGCGCATAAAGGAGCGCAAGAAGGGGTTAAGGCGTATGTATGTGTGGCGTGTGGTGTGGCCGGGTTGGATTGTAGTTGGGTGTTTAGACTTACCGCAGTTGACGCCCGGTTTCTTGGTCTGGAAGCTGATGCAGGGCTCCCCGTGCTCGCACTTTGGCACGACTCTCTTCCCCAGGTTGAACTTTGACCAAGACTCCTTGACCTCGATGGGGTCAAAGACCTTTTCCGAGGTCGTCGTCTCGAACGGCTTCGGGGAGAATGAAGGAAACGTGGGGTCTTTGCCGCCACCGTTGCTGCCGGGCTGTTCTACCGTGCCCGCCCCTTCTGATAGTCCCGAGAGGGAACGCATTGGGCCAGCAGCAGCAGTAACGCCACTTGCGGCTTTGTTCTTGGTGATGGGCGATGGTGGATGATTGGTTCTCGCCGCGTCTGCTTCGGCGAGTGAAGACTGGGTTGGTGGTAGTTGTGGCGGGTTCTTTGGCTTGAAGAAGCCCATGAGGGTGCTCTGGGCCTTACCGTCGGATTCGCTGGTTTTCGACTTCTTGGGGGCTCGTTTAGCAGATGCTGCCGATTCGGCTGGTCGTTTTACGAGCGGGTTGGTGCTTTGTGACGAAGAGGGGATCGACTTGGGGGGTGGTAACCTTCCGGTATTGGACTGCATGGATGCCTGTGAGGCGGCGGGCGCATCTTCGGTCGTCGTCGTTGCCTGCGAGGCTTCCGGGTCTTGCGTCTCCTGAGTCGTCACGGGGTAGTCGCCATCGTCTTCGGTTGGAAGACTGTGTGACTCGAGGTGAATTGGTACGGGGCTTTGTGCTGGTTTTGGGGCGGGCTTCTTCATAAACATGTCGCGGATGTTGCGTCTTCGGTCGAACTCGGGGATGAGCTTTGCGGATAGGGGGAGTAGGTCCTTTTGTGACCATTCCCTGAGCCGCTGGCCGTCCTGGAACATACCGCTGGGGTTCATCACGTCGAGGACGGGTGATTTCTTGCCGTCTGTTGTCACGACGTCATTCATGACTGCGAATACGGGGCAGTGGTCAGATCCCATCAACCCCTCCTGAATGTTGGAATCGGTGAACCAGTCCTTGATGCCCGACGAACATAGGATATAGTCTATCCGGCTGCCGTTGTTCGCCGGGCGAGTATTCCTCTTTGTGTCCCAACAAGTGAACATGCTTTGCCGGGTGGGGTGGAAGATGCGGGTCAGGTCATGGAGGACGGGCGTCTCCTTTCCTTCATCGCGTTCGCCGACGACCTGGCCACCGACGAGGAGCTGGTTGATGAACCGCCGGCTTGGCCCCTGCATCCACTCCTCGACAGTCATGCCCTCCTTGCGGAGCGTCTCCCTGAGGTTGCAAGTGTCCATCTCCTCGCGGATGACGTTGAGGTCACCCGTCAAGATGACCTGTTTCCCAGCCGCGACGAGGTTCCTCACGCGGGCGTCAAGGGCGCCGAGGTAACCCAGCCGGAAGTCGTCGCGAGACGAGTCGCGGGTCGCGGGGCTGTAGGTGCCGATGAGCACAAAGGCCGGGAACTCGAGGATGACGCAACGGCCTTCCGAGTCGAGCGTCGCCTCGTCTACTTCGCTAGAGAGCTGGCTCGCGCGCGGGTAACCGCCGATCTGCTGGTCTTCCGGCAGGTCACGGAAGCTGGTGGTTGAGTTTGGGGCTGGGAGGACGCCTGTGATACCTTCTTCGGCACGGATGGGGCAGCATGTTGCGTTCCGGGTGTATATCGCGACACCGGAATATCCTGAGGCGAGAAGTGAGAAACATACCGAGGGACGATGACTGTTGTGGGCTTACCCTTTTTGTATTTAGGGAGGCTGAAAAATACATCCCAGCCAGGGACTAGTACCATATCATCTTTGAGGTCTTTGCGCTGGATTTTCGTCTCTTGCATGACAACGATGTCCGCCTCGAGGGTTTCGAACATTGCCTGTAAGCCATGGTCAGGAATAGTGGGAATCCGCGAGTAAAGAGGATCACGGACCTGAAATGTTCGTTGTATGCTCCATGGTTGATATCCAAATGGATTCCTTGCTAGTGTCAATTGAAGTGCATGGATATCCTCAGTTGAAGTTGACATACCTGATGCCGTTGACTGTGGCACAGCGGTCGTGAGTGAGCGGGAGCGTCTGTTAAATGCTAGTGGCCCAACTCACCATTCCATGTCACAATACGCAACCCCATCCTGGCCGGTAATTCGATTGCTCCTGGTATCACGATTGAGGAAGACTCGAAATCACAAACGCCGAAATCACGTCGCTTTCATGCCCATGCCAGAGATGTCAAAGGTTAAGTTGCTGCATGAAACCCAGAGGTTCAAGTGCTATCTTCGTCTCCAATTGTGTGAATGGATGACTGGGGGATCAAGATTGCGAGTGGAATTTCAAAAGAATCAAGATGCATGAGAACCGACGCTGGGACGCCTCAATTAAACTGTTAAGACCTGGTCAACGCGACGTAGCTGCCGTCATTGAAGTGGTGAACGCGACGGTCTGCGCGATGTCCCGTGATTGCCTACGCACGTGACCGAGTACGACATCCTGCAAGTCACTGCAACTTCTTGGGCGCAACATATATTACTCCATCTCCATGATGTATTGCTCAACGTGAATGAAAATTTACAATTATTGCAATAATTCTTTTACTGATCATTCAATGTGAAGAAATCAGGTACTTGAGTCTAAGTCAGGAAGGTAAGCCGAGACGAGCATCTGGTGTTGGTTCAAGTACGTACCGAACCCGGGCCCTCCCTTCCTGCTTTCTCCGCAAATGACCTGACATCATTTAGTCATCCCCAAAGACCTTCTTGAAGCCTAACAATCCAGGCACTTCCAAGGCCGTGAATGTTCCCGCTAGCCGAGCTCTGGATAGAGAATGACCTGATCCTCCGACATTCGACTTCACAAAACCTCGAAATCCACCACCAACGCCCACCCGGCCGAATCGAAACCTCTCCCCTCCACCAGTATCTTCAAAACACAACAATGCAGCGTCAGCTCCTCTCCGCCGCCGCCCGCGCCGCCCGCGCCCCGGCCGTCCGCTCCACCGTCCAGCGCCGCTTCGCCAGCACCACCGAGAACGCCTTCATCAAGGAGCGTGAGGCTGCCAAGCATCACGCCGCGCAAACTACCGGTTCGTTCTCTCCGCCCTATTCGAGTCCGATATACTTCAATGTTTCGAGTTTTGGGAGCCAATTGGGCTCAATTGACCCCTCGAGCGGCGAAGGGAGGACCTGGACCGGATACAACATGGAGGGAAAAACATGAGATGCTAACACATTGAGTAGGCCTCTGGCGCAAGATCTCCATCTAGTATGCACACCACCCCTCCATAATTCTCAGTCGAGGTCTCCTCGAGCACCGAACCTGTCGTCCCGCTCGATATCTGCCCAGCCATCTCAGCCAATGCCGCTATAACTGAGTATCACGCAGCAGCCGGAAAAGAGCGCGGGATTTGATTCGGGAACTGCTGGGGAGCCATGGGACACTGATATCAAGAGTGCAAATGCTAACTCGACGCTCTTCACTTTCCACAGCGCCTGCATCCCCGCCCTCGGCCTCGCTGCCGCCAACGCCTACGTCCTCTGGAACGAGCACTGGGACCACTGGAGCCACATGCCCCCTCTGGAGGAGCGCGTCGAGTACTCTTACCAGAACATCCGCACCAAGAACTACCAATGGGGCAACGGTGACAAGACCATCTTGTATGTTTTCTCGGAGCCGGGCATGAAATTGAATTCGTTGAACAGACTAACACTCAAAACAGCTGGAACGACAACGTCAACTACCACAACCCCGACAAGGCTTAAACTAAGCCCGTCTAGTATGAACGTGATATCGCTGAATTCAGGAGACGAAGGAGCGATCCATAGACTCGGGGTGTGACACGCCTGCTGAGGGGGTAGACTATCCTGTACATTTTCCCTATGTCACAACAATCGAGAGATGCGGCCTTTTTTAAAAAGTTCAGGAGCGCCACCGTGAAGGGTATTGATGTCTTGTGCTACGTGAATATGCGGCTCATCGTACTCCCCTCCAGATATGGCGGGGGGTGCTAAGATGTTATATCGCAAGCGCTGCCGCCTCCTTTCGCAGAGCCACATACGCAGCCGCATAATCTGCCGCCAACACCTTATCCCCCGCAACCTTCATGACGGTCGCCTTCTTGGCCATCATCTCACACTGCCTCGTAATATCCTCAATGCTCGAATAATGATCGAACGCCTTTTGTATGGCACCCGTAGCCCGGGTCAGGTACTCCCGCCTCTTGGCCGACTGCGGCGCCATCGTCCCCGCGATGCCCATGTTGGCGTCGGCAAGGTACGAGTACAGCTGCCCGCTCAGCGCCGCGGAATCACACTCGAGGCTCCGCGGCAGGACGGCCGTGAGGAGCTGCACCGAGGCTTCGAACTCGCCCAGCGACGTCAGGATATTCGCAATGGCGCCGATGGCCTGCCACAGGCAGGACACCAGTCTCGCCCTCCACGCCATGCTCGCCGCGCGCATCGCGATCGTGAAGCCCCGCTGCGGACGGCCGCACTTGTCGTACAGGTGGACCTTGATGAGCATGAGCCGCACGCGGAGCGAAATGTCTCTCTTATCGTCGCGAATCGCCGCCAGCATGTCTTCGACCTTGTTGAAAGCCGCCTGTAGGTCGCCTCGCCGTGTGAGGCAGTCAATGTGGAGGAAGTCGACGACGAAGGCCATATCCGGTTCCAAGTCATCTTTTTTTGACTGCAAGAGCTGCGAGAGAAGCTGTTCTGCGCCGTCGAGGTTGTTATGGTGCAGGTCCCGCTTCAGCTTGATAATGCCCCGGTATTTGTACCAGTATTGGCTCGGTTTCCATGATCGCAGGGCATTCTCGTCGAGGGCCTCTAGTTTCTGCAACGCCTCATCAAACTTGCCTCTCGCAGCGAGCTGCGATGCCAAACGAGATGTGACCTTGAGCTCGTCGTCGAATATTGAATGTCTCGCGTGACACCGTAAGAAAATCTCACAGTCCATGGCCGAGAGCTGCGACAGCCCCAGCCTATCCCACAGAGCAATCAGGATGGAGAGCTGGGCGCCGAACATATTCTTCATGTTTCGCTCGACGATGAGGTGGGAGCTGCGGACCACGAGTTCGACCGATGTCGCCACGCTCTCGCCGTTAGCGAGGCCGAGCTTCGCCTCGCTGAGCAGCACCGAGGCCCACAACGTCCACATGCCCGTCTCTTTTGCCTTGACCCGTAGGTAGGAAAGACTCTCCTTAGCCGTGCCGAGTAGGCTGTCTGCCTCCAGATCTCTCACAAGGTCCGGATGGGCTCTGCCAAAATGGAATAGCCAGCTAAGTGCAAAGTTTAGACAGGTCATGTCGCGGTTCTCGCGGGCCGTTGATACGGTTTCGAGCATGGCTGCGACAGCTTCTCTGTAGCACCCAAAGTCTGCTTGCAAAACTGCCAGGTTCATCAAGGCGTATTGATAGAATAGTCTGTCTCGGTTCTGCATCGTGTAGTCAAAGTATTGATGGAGAAAATCGAATGCTGTAGGATAGTCGCCCGATCTCCAGGCATCAAGGAAACTGTAGAGTTTTAAAAGGGTATTCCCCAATAACGAATGAAGTAACTTGCCTCAGATAATGCCTCAAGCTAGGCACGAGAAAACTGTCGCCTAGAAGGTCATGGAACTGGTTCCTCAGTTCTAATGGTATTCGGTTGCCGAATTCTTCTCTCGTCAGCCTTGAATCCAAAAGACCTGGAGAGATTTACTCACTCTGCATCTGCTCGATCTGGAACTCCAGTAAGAGCTCAATGTCGTCTGTGCTTACCGGCACAGCAGCAGGAGTACCGTTCCTCACCATATCGCCATAGACGACAGACGTGAGCGCCGCAACACCTTCCAAGTCCCACTCCGACTGCTCGCCTGTCATGAGAACATTATCGAAGCTAAGCCGGCCAAAGGAAGGGTTCCTCTTCCGGAGGTACCCCGCCGTAGGCTGCCGATACTGCACAAAATCCGTCCAGAGCTGCGTCGCGTCGTGGAAAAGCAGCCTCGTGAACTCGAGCTGGCACCGCCGCACAAACTGACCCAGCGGCGAGTTTCTCGACAGCGTGATCCCGTGCTTCTGCTGCTGCTCCTGCAACAACTGTGCGGCAATGGTCTCGTCACCACCCGCCGCCCGCAGCAGCTCTTCTTTCGTCTTGGCCAGGCACTGCGACTGGCGCGCGAAGAAGTCGTGGAGGAGGTCGAGAGAATTGATCCCCCATAGCTTGGCGAGGAACGTGTCCCAGAGCTTCCGCCCCGGCAGGCCGACGACAACGGAGTGGGCGCTCAGGAGCTTTTCAAAGTCCTTAATGCCGATGACGAGGCTGACGGTGCTCTCGGCTTTCCTCCAGCGCGTGTCCTTGCTGGCGGTATTGGTGAAAGACTGAGGGTCCGGGTCGAGCAGATGTGACGTGATGAAGGAGAGCACGGGGATGATTGCCGTGGCGGGGACATGTTCGTCCGTGTACAGCTCGATGAGAGCGAGGAGGCCAATCTTGGCAGGCGTAAGGTATCGAGCCATTGTGGACTTTGCTCCCGAAAGATACGCAGCTTCATCAGATATTTAGGCCCAATAAAGTTGGCTTGCCCGGAAGCTCATCGGATGGCGTGAACGGTGAACCCGTGAGCGTCGCGGTTGACCATGTCACTTGAGCTAGGTGAGGTGAAGCAGCACGGCGCGTCGCGCCTACGTCAAGTAAAGGTCCCGTAGCAACCGAAAATCAACCAGAAGATGTCAGACGGGGGAGGAGTGATTTTAAAGCACGAAAACAATGTCTGAAATCTTGGCGGCTAGAGCTCTTCCGTTTGTTAGTCTCGATGTTGTCAGTGAGGTTTCTGTGATGTTGGGCGTCCCCACAGAAGCCAGTGAGAAATGTGATTGGCCACCAATGTTTGAATAGACCAAGAACGTGTCTCGCGACTACCTCCATTACACACATCGCTATCGAGTATTATACGTCGAAGTAGTAATTTCTCTCATAGGAAGACGGCTTATTCTAATTGAATGGCAAATATTCAAAAAATACACCAGCGCTTCACCGAATAAGACTTTTTCTGAAGTGCTACGTTGGACGATGTCATCTCTTCCCCGAAGCATTCCATCTTCAATGGTTCTTGACATGATGCATTACATTTGTACGTTATCTTACAGATATTGCTACAATATTTGATGATTTGCTGAGATCTTCGGCCGGGCTGGCTGCTGAATTCAGATTTCCTCCCAAGCCAGAATGTGCCCTCTAGCGAACCTGCTCTGTTCAGGAGCTTGTGATGCATTCCCAGACCGGCACTCCCGATATCGAAGTCGGCATCCGTTTAAAGACTCTCCGAATTTCTCACGTTTCCTTCCAACGAACGCTCTCCCCCTGCCGATTCCTCAACTCGCTCTCCCGCGCCTCTCTCGCCTCCTGCGCAGCCAAAATATCACTCCCACTGCCCCCATCAACCTCATCAACGTCATTCGTCGCCCAAATTCTCTCAATACAAAGCTCAAACGGTCCCGGCACCCGATCCGTAAGTCCCACGCCCACCGTCGTGACCTTGGACCGCAGCATCTCCGTCTGCGGCTCAATGACGAAGCCATGATTCGTCCTTACGAACTCGTTCCACTTGACAAACACCGTCTCCCACTCCCCAGGCCGCTTTGCGAACAGCCTGTGCTGGTGCAGGTCCGTCGGTACCACCGAATCCGTCTGCAGGTTGATAAAGTAGCTCCGGCCGTCCGATTTGACGCGCATCGCGAGGTAGGAGTACGGGTCAATGTCCCAGACGGCCTTGCCGAAGAGCGTGGGCTTCTGGTCTGGCGTCCGCCATGCCGCGAAACCTGTGCGTTGGATTTTCGGGTCGTTTTTGGGGAGGTCTGTTGATATTGTGCCGTGGAAGCGGGCGTGGCCTGCGCTTGTCGTCGGTGTGCTTTGTGGTGATGTTGTCGTCACTGTTGAGGAAGGGGAGGAGGACACCCAGTCGAGGGCGCTGTGGGAGAAGCCGCCAATTTCTTGGTCGGACAAGAGTTTGCAGTCGTCGGTCGAGCCCGGTGCGCGGAAGTCTTGGAGGATGTAGGGACCCGAGGGGCCCTTGATGCCTTCGGCTTTTGCGACTGCGCAATGTTGCGTTAGCTTTCTTGACATGTACGATCCTGGTAAGAAATGGTGGCCTACCAATACTTGCGCGACGCTTAAATTCGTCCATTGTTCGGGAGAATATGCCCTTGGCCATCAGCGAGGGCGTCGCGCGCATCTTTGCGGTCGTTTCGCCGGCGCCGCCGACAGGTTCGCCTTCTAGGTGATTTTTCGGCTGTTCGGGTTCGAGGCTCGCTCGCGCGATGCGCCCGTGGTGCTGTCGAGTCTGTGGTTGACGGTTGGCAATCGACCTTTGTGCCTCTCTGCGTGTCCTCTTTTGGCAAGAAATTTGGCGAGTTCAGCTCTCCAGTTACGATCTTCAACCTTTGCTCAGATTAATATCCCTGGCTGCTTGCCTTGGAGCTTTCGGCATCAATGTAAGGTACATGGGTACAACGAGCTCCAGCTTCCACGCGGGGGAAAGAAAGACCGTGTTCCGCCTTTAACGACATCCCGTCTCGTCGGAGTCCATACCACTCCCTACAGCAACAGCAATTTGTTTGAAGACATTACAGTTCAAGTCGTGTCATGGAAAATGCGTAAATTTGTTCAGGGTAACATTAATATTTTCTTTCAGTCTGATTCCGTCAATTCATTATACTGCTGAGCTTGAAATGGCCTCGGACCTTTAACAGGCCGATTCCCAGAGAACCCCCGTTCTGTCTGTAAACCTTCAGCAGACTGAGAGAGCATGATCACGCGCCAGCATCACTAAGGCCGTTTTCGGACAGGGCTATTAATATGCACCGTGCCTATAAGAATGGTATTGCGTTCAATGTATCGCAATCACATGCCAAGTGGGAGGCTCAAAATGGTCTACTCAAGCGTGCATTCCTGACTGATCTATCCGTAAAGGTAGCGAGTGTCCTTACACCTCGAGTAGACAACGGTGCTTTCTGCACAAAACCCAAGTTCATCTATGATCCCCAATCCCTATTCGCTATAACCGAGTCATCCCGATCATTCGAGTGCAAGACCAAGGTCCTGGCATATCTGAACCCCTCCAATGCTTTCAAGTTCCCACCGTATCTGAAGAAAAAAACCACCAAACTTTTGTTGAAGAGGAAAATCTTGTAGTAAAACACAAGATTCGAAGAAGGGTAAACACACTATTTGGAACCCTAGAAGGATTCGAAAGGAAGATTTGGAATGAACCAAGAGAGGTCTGGAGACTAGTTGGAACGGTCGGAACCGTCAGTGACGAAAGCCTGGTTGACATCAGTCATGGCAGGCTCAGACTGCATCAGACCAGTGAAGGGCATCTGAGAGTGTTGAGCCGGGGAAGAGTGCGGCGCGAAATCGCGAGTGAACGGAGTCCAGAGAGGAGTGCCGTGGCCGTAGCCCCAGAAGCCAACGGGAGACTGCTGAACAGGGGTCTGGACGGGGCCACCCTGAGCGTAGTACGGCATGCCATTGTTGTTGTTGTGCATAGGAGTTCCCATCTGAGAAGGAAGGGGGGGAGGAGCCATGGGGTACTGGACCTGAGTCTGCTGCATGGGCATTCCCTGGACCATGGGCTGGCTGATGTGTTGACCCATGGGCTGCGCATTCATGGGAGCCTGCTGAATCGCCTGCTGGTTCATGTTGTGACCCATGGGCTGCGTATTCATGGGAGACTGCTGAGCCATCCGGTTGCTCATCTGCTGGCTCATAGGCTGCATGTGCATAGGAGAGTGCATGGCGGGCTGAACCTGCTGCATCGGGCCAGACTGCATCTGCATCTGCGGAACCATCTGGTTGTTCAAGGGCTGCTGAGTCTGGGTCTGCATGCCCTGGTTGATGTTGATCTGGGGGTGCATCTGAGTCTGAGTCTGGATGCTCTGCATGTTCTGCTGCGTGGTCTGCTGCATATTCTGCTGCGGGGTCTGCTGCGTGGTCTGCTGAGTGCTCTGCTGCATGCAATTGTCATTCTGCAGAGCCTGCATAGACTGCGTGCCAACCATCAGGCCATGTCCGGGGTTAAGAGGATAGCCAGTGGGCATGACAGTAAGCGTGCCCTGGGCAGCCTCGGAGGAGGGAGCAGCCTCGATGGCCAGGCTGGTAAGGCGCTGCTGAAGATGGCTAACACGAGCAGGAGTAGAAGCGACATTGCCATGGTAGCTGTTGCTCTGAAAGGCGCGGTTGCTGCCGCCGCCGTTGAAGCCGCCGTAGCGACGACGTCTATCCATACGCTGTTGAACGCGGATGATGTGGTCCTCGACGAGGGAGTCATTCTATTGAGCATGTCAGCTTGAAGGCTCTTCAAACTTGAACCAGGTAAAACTTACGAAACGCTCAATGGCAGACCGGGCATAGCTGACGTTGGTGAACTCAACAAACGCAATTTGCTTGGGACCGTCTATGCAGCTGTCAGTTTCGTTCACACAAGGATAGGAGGTCCTGATCGAGACTCACCCTCATAAGCGCACTGCTGGGTGTGGACGGCGACCACACCTCCAATTTGATCCATGAGGTTGCGGATCTTGTCCTCGGTGAAGCCGAGAGGGAGATCACCCATGAAGATGGAACGACCGTCACGCTCTGCAGTGTTGTTCTCCATGGGAGGACGATGAGGCATGCGAGCTCGGATCTGCATGGCCTTCTTGAAGTCGTACGACTCAACCCTGTATGTGTGGTTCATGCGGAAAGCCCGAAGGACTTGCTGAGAGGGGTCATGAACAGCGAACTGAACACGAACAGTGACCGGAAGTCCGAGCTTCTCTTGAATCTCCTTGTCCAAAAGGTTGATTCTGTCAAGCGCGCCGAATGGAGTCAAGAGCTCCTGGGCCTCCTCAACCGTCATATTAACTCGATCATGGCGGTAGATGATGTAGGTGCCTATGTTTGAAAGTCAGCTTCAATAACGAGAACGTAAGAAAAATGAACTCACGATTGGCGCGAACAGTCTCGGTGCGGCACGGGCGACCAAGAATCAAGCTTCCTCTACCCTGGATGCGGGCATCCTCGGCATCCTCCTTCGTCTATAATTTGTGTTAGTGAGGCTGTCGAGTGTGAAGACCATGTGAAAAGCTGCTTACGTTGAATTGAACGAAGGCGTAGGGCATGCCGCTTCCATCGCGACGAATCTTGACGAAGACAACTCCGAAGCGGTCGAACTCGCTGATCACAGCGGCCTCGAGAGTAATGTCATCCTTGTACTCAGGGAGACTGACACAATATATTAGTGCTGAGCACCGATGAGCTTCTCTCAAGGTTGGAACTTACTTGGCAACGAAGATGCAAGAACCAGAGGGGAAGCCGAACTGAGAGGTATCGGCGACATTGCGCACGAAGGAAGAGATGCCCTTGCTGGGAGAGCCACCGACATACTCATTGCGCTGAGACATGCCATTGCCACCAGCCTCCGAGGTCTGGAGGTTGTTCTGACCGAGGGTGTAAGACAAGGCCGTGACCACGGGATTCTTGCCTGAGCCAGACGCGGTCTCTTTGAAGACGTCGCTAGCGGTGGTCTCAGGGATTGTGGAACGGCTGCCACCCCTGTGAAACAAAGTCAGACTATGTTCAGAATGTGATGGGAAATCGAAACTTACACAGCGGCTGTGTCGGACGAAGTAGGACGCAGCGCCTTGGCGGCATTCTGGGAAGAACGGCTATGAAATGTCAGTGATGATGAGAAAATGCCATGAAGGAGATGCTACTGACGAAGGACTGCCTCTCAAAGAGGAAGTGTTCAACTGCGCCGAGTTCTCGGCGGTCTCGAGAGATGCGAGCAAGCCGTACGGGTTACCCGAGAGGTACTCGTTGGTAAGGCGGACGCCGCTGCCAGTCTCAACATCCTCCTCCGAGGAGGAGGAGGACTTTCCGGGAGACTTGCGACCATTGCGGTCGCCAGCCTGACCGGCATTCTGCGAGGCCATCGCAGCAGCCCGGAGCGCCTGCTCACGGTCGTGCTGGATGCCCAGCTGCTCAAGGCGCTCCATGAACATGGCTCTGTCAGCCGGGTCAGCCAGGAGATCGCTCATTGAAGCCATCGCGAATGTGTATGCTGAAGTTGTTAATTTCGCAAACGACGGTTTCGAAAATTGAGAGGTTCGAAAATGATGAGATTGGATATGTAGAAGTGATGTAGGCAAAAAGCAGTAGAAGCTTGAGATGAGTATGGGGAAGGGTTGTGGGTATGGATTGTTGTGTGAAGAGGAGTGTGATGTTTTGATTGTTTTGATGGGCGAGTTGTGGAGGGTGAGGAAGGTAACCTAGCAAAGGATGGGTTATTTTTCGAGAGGTCGAGGAATCCAGCGGATAGAGAGATCGTGGGATTGAGATTCAAACCCCAGGGCAAGGCTAGGGCTAGAAATGAGGCTATCGTGGGTCACTCACCTCTCACGATAGTTGCTGAAAGGGCGGGAGCAGCCTCATGGGCAGAGGGCCCTGCCTGCTCCCGCCTTCTGTGAGGTCATGACCTCACTCACGATAGTTGCAAGAGGCGAGAGCAGCCTCGTCTGTTCCCGCCCTTTGCGATGAAAGGCCACAATCTCACAAGAACTTTAGAAGAGGCGAGAGCGGCCCCATGGACGAGAGCTCCCACCTGCTCCTGCCCTTAATGAGATCATGACCCTACATTACAAAGGGTAGGACAGAGAGCAGCCTCATGAGTGACAGGCTTGTCTGCTCTCACCCCTTCGTGAGGAGGAGTTTGTGACTTCACTCACGATAGTTGCAGGGTGGGCAGGAGCAGCCTTGTGGATGACAGCTTGCTCCCGCCCTTTGTGAGGTGAGGTCATGACCTGACAGGTGATTGCAAGGAGGGCGAGAGCACCCTTGTAAACAAGGGGCCCTGCCTGCTCCTGCAGTTTTGTTCGAGCAAGTTATTCGAGCAAATTTTGCGAACAAGTTTTTGAAGCAGAGTGTTATAGTGTTGAAGCAAAATATCGAGAGAGCTGTTCAGCAAGTTAGTTCTCAGAACTCCGATTGAAAGATTTGGCATGGGATGCTCTCACCAGCCCACTCATCGTTTCTTGCGCGGCGATGAGATGGGCTGCCCTCATTGCGATTTTGGGACGGCAGCACTCGTCTGGTGTGGGCGAGAACAAGTTGAGAAGGAGTTGGTGTGCTCCAAGTGGGGAGACTTTGTTCACCCGGGGAAATCTGGGTGGTAGGCAGAATACGAAGTACGAATACGGCAGGGGCAAGTTGAAGACTCCTGCCTCAGATACCTGACCCAACATGAGAGTTGTTCTTGCCTTCCGTCTGATTTACCTACGTTACCTACCTTAGGTACCTTGAGGTGGCCAGAGGTTGCGGTCAAATTTCCTCAGTGAGAGATGAGGCATTTATCGCTCTAAGACGAAGATGAGCTTTGCTCACTCCTTTTGTTACTATAACCATAGAAAGGTTCAGCAAGACATTGATATAGCAAGCCTTGTGTATATCTGCAAATACATGAAAGTTCAAGCTGAACGTCAATCTTCTTTGTCAAGATACTGGTCATAACAATGCCTTGCCGAGCATTGATTCCTGCTCATCCTCCTAAACTTTCCCTCACCACCTCCTCCCCACAGGCAACTTGAACAGTCTCTTTTTTATTATGTTTCTTCAGTCATTTCGTTCATCGTATCTTCCCCCTCCACAAAATTACGTTGACTTTCTGTTTTCTTCTAGCCTCATGGTTTGTGGGATATGCCCTTTGGAAGATGTCACGGCGATCATACTGAAGAACTAATTTGATGTAGAATAAGCGTGACTATTAAATGTGTATATAATGTGTCCTCAATTATCCAAGTCCAGTCAGTAGAGCTCATACCTGATTACTGGGGGACTCGTCGCTGGAATCCTTATCATCGTCCGGTTCAGGTTGGGTAGCTTAGGTTTCCCAGGTTGCAAACATCGCACTGCTTCCAAGAGGAAAAGGTCGAGAATGATGAATATCAGCGATTAAGACCGCATCTCATTGTGGGCTGAGAGAATAAGGCAATTGAGGTCAAGCCTGTACTCCTTGAAGAAGGCACTCGGTTACATCTGCCGCTGAACAGCACGCGAAAGATTCTGGAAGCGGGAAGGCCTTTGACGTCTCCCGTTCTTACCTCAGGGCACTCTTGACCTTATCTTGTCTCTCAACAGCCCGATTTAACCCAGGTAATGTATGTGCAGTAGCAGGACTGGACATGACATCCAATGGCTGAACCTTCCACTCCAGAGTCTATGTGAGTTGACACAGGGGCTTGTCAGGTACCTACTTGGATGCCCGGGCAGCTCTAAAGCGCCACTTCCCAGATACTCAAAAGCTTCATCGGGCAAGGACGGGTACCATCCAATTCTTCTTCGCGATCTTCACTGAACACAACACCTGCCTGATAAATCTGAGGTCTCTGTAGACCTTAGGCAGGTTGGAAGGTAGAAACTTCCTCCACTAAAGCAGGTAGTGGATAGAAGGAAGACGACGATTGGCGAGGGCAAAAGGGCATATTTGCCTCTCCCACGTCTCCTTGCTATTCCCGAGCTACATCACACCAACACATCATAACCCGCAGGCATAATCACAGCTATTCTTTTCTTGGCACTTTGCTTGAATTATTCGATACCAGACACTCAGGTCCAAACAAAATCTACAGATATGGCCGACGACGGTGTAATCAGGGTGATCCGAAACCCGCAAACACAGCAGGCTTCTCGAGAAGAAGCCGACAGGAATGACGACTGTTGGGACTTCGAAAACATGGGAAGTCATCTCCGAGTAACACACATCGATGGGACCGTCCGGAATGTGGACAGGGACGCTCTCGGCACTACCATCTCGTCAGAAAGTGGCAGGATCTGGCTCATGATGTTGGTGAGTAATCCAACCCACCTTCATGCCGTTCACCAAATCTGACTGATGCACTCCAGGCCCAGTCATTGGCCATCACAGCTACGTTTCTGGGCTGGGTAGCACCCGGAAACACCAGGTACGTGCTATGATCACGAACATAATACGGCGTCCATTGGCTCATACTAATTACCAACAATAGTGTGCTGTTCCATACAGACCTACCTCAGACAGACAAAGTGCATTGGACGCCAATCATGTAGTTCATGGGAAGCTCCATCGGATTTCTCCTCCTCGGTCGACTTTCAGACCTGTACGGACGGAGGCACATCATCGTCGGAACCTCCCTTCTGGGAGTCGTCGGCTGCCTCCTCGGCTCCTTTGCGGTCAACGCCGAGATGCTCATCGCCGCCAATATCTGTAACGGAATGGCTGCTGCCGCCCAGCTACCTCTTGGAGTTGCTGTGGCCGAACTCGTGCCGAACAAGGACAGAGCAAGAACAGTTGCTGGTACTTTGGTGCTGCCATTCCTTGTTGCTGGTTTGGGCTCTGCCATAATCCCATCCATGTTAGACGGTGGCAGTCCGGTGCAATGGCGTTGGGGCTATTACACGGGAGCATTTCTCGCTTTCGTTTCCTCTCTCTTGTATTTGGGGCTTTATCGCCCACCTTCGTTCAAGCAGCTCAACATGGCTGGGAAGACCAAGCTTGAGATGATCAAGCACTTGGACTTTGTCGGCATCTTCCTTTACGTCTCTGGCTGTGTTTTGTTGCCACTCGGGTTCTGTTTGGGAATCTCCTCGTACCCTTCTGTTGGCAAGGAGGTAATTGGAACCCTAGTAGGTGGTTTCTCAGCGCTCGTCTTGTTCGTAATATACGGTGAGGGTGGATCGCATTCGAAAATTCTGATATATCTTCTAACATATCGCAGAAGCATTTTCCACCACCAAACAGCCTCTCATGCCTCCAAAGATGTTCAAGGATGTCCAGTTCGCAAGTCTCGTTGCTTGTGCAACTTTCTCCTCGATGGTTTTCTACGCCCTCACCGTCCTCTGGCCATTTGTTATCGGAAAGGTTTTCAACAAGGACTCGCACACGATTGCTTGGTCTGCCTCACTGCTACCCTTTGGTGCCACACTCGGAATAGCCTTGACAGCTGTTCCGTCACTACGTGGTAAACACTTCAGAAAACAGTGTATGGTAGCGTCAGGTGTGGCTCTGGCTCTCATGGCTCCATTATGCACTATATGGTTTGACAGCCGCCAAGGACTAATTGTTCTGGTGGGCATATGTGCTTCTTTTGGTAAGTCTTGCGGCGATCCCCCGGCGTTGCCTGAGAGTTTTTGACTGATACATACGTCTTAGCCCTTGGTCACATTGTTGCCGTTGTCATCACTGGTGTCACCCTTGTCTGGGAACCGCAAGATATCGGCCTCGCATCAGGAGTCCTCGGCTCAATGTGTAGCTTGGGCTGTGCCTTCGCAAGGGCATTAGTCACCTTGTTATTGAGGAAAAAGCTGGAGGAGGAGCTGACCAAGTCCGTCACGCCAGTTGCCTTGAGCGCTATCCTGCCGGCCCCTGTTCTGAAACAACTGGCCACCACCATCCAAGAGCAAGCAACAATGAACGGGAAAACCAACTTGACGGCGTTCACATCAGTGAGCATACTCTCCAGGGTTGCAATTACCAACGCAATTCAAGCCGGATACAGCTATTCACTTCGATCGATCTTCCTCGCAATCATCCCTTTCTCCGCTGTCCTCCTGATCGCCGCTTGCTTCGTTCCAAATCTGGACCAATTCAATACTCTGAAAGTTGCAAGAAGAATGCGAGGTCCTAACGGAAACGTGCCACAGAATAATGAAGAAGCGGCCGAAGAACCAGGCCTTGAGTTGTCGATGCTTGGTCGGCCTGTGTCAGCCGCAGATGTAATTTGATCTGTCTCAAGTGTTTTTTTGTTGACGGCAGCTTAGTAGGATGCTGGGTCATTGGGGGCTGGATCGCATCGGAATGTTTTCGAGCAGCATTGTTTCAGTGTTAGAGTAAGAAAGACCATAAACGCATAAATTGTTTCCGCAAAGGGCGTTTTCTAGATCCATGCATGAGTTGTTTCGCGAATTCCAGGCTGCACAAATGGTCCAGGTACGGGAGAGCGTAGTAATTCGATGAAATCCGGGGATTGCCTCATATCGAACGACCGGGGTGGTGACAGAGGATGATAACAGCTGTTGCGAGACCAATAAGACCAAGTTCTTATTCACCGGTTGCTAAACTCAATGTTCGTCAGATCCCGGCCGGTCTTTGGACTGACGATCGTTGGGCTGTTGGCTGAGGTGGAGGGGTGTGGAGACTGGACTTTGTTCATGGAAGTGGGAAATGTCTTGTCCACCGACAGCCAGAGCTCCGATGGCGGGGCATGGCGGGGTGCAACCGACGTCGGTCGCTCACCCCAAAAATTATTGGGCCGGGGCGCCGCCGGCGACATGCCACTCTCCCCTTGACTCACATTGCCAACCCGCCCAATTTCTCTATTTATCTCCAAGCTGTGGCCCTCGCTGATTCAGTCCAATTCCTCCTTTTCGACAATTGATACCCTCGATACCCCCTCGCCATAATTCACAATGGGCGAATTCCCCGTCAAGAAGTGCGGTACGTTTTAGCCCCTCCACCCCGCCATCGCCGCCCTTCCGCCATCGGGAAACCTCGACATTGGCAGATTGCAAACTTTGGCGCCTTTCAAGATGTGTCGAACAACCCAAACTAATTCAGAGTCCACCTCAAGGCGTTCTCGGCTGCACCGGCTCCGTCGGCCAGCGCTTCATCCTGCTTCTGTCGCAGCACCCGTACCTCAAGCTCGTCGCTGTCGGCGCCTCGTCCCGCTCCGCCGGCAAGAAATACCGCGATGCCGTGAGGTGGAAGCAGGCCTCGCCCATGGGCGCCGTCGCCGACCTCGTCGTCCGCGAGTGCAAGGCCTCTGAGTTCAGCGACTGCGACGTCGTCTTCAGCGGTCTTGACTCTGACGTTGCCGGTCAGATTGGTGAGCATCCCCAAGTGCCTGCGATTCCAGCGTCCGCAAAGGACTGCACCGCCTAGGTTTAGGAACAATCACTAACCATTACGGTCCAACAGAGATGGAATTCCTCAAGGCCAACCTCGCTGTCTTCTCCAACGCAAAGAACTACCGCCGCGATCCCCTCGTGCCCCTCGTCGTCCCCACCGTCAACCTGCCCCATCTCGACCTGATTCCCCACCAGCGCAAGCAGCACAACCTCGAAAAGGGCTTCCTCGTCTGCAACTCCAACTGCGCCGTCATCGGCCTCGTCATCCCCTTCGCGGCCCTGCAGGCCGTCTTCGGCCCCGTCGACCAGGTCTCCGTCGTCACCATGCAGGCCGTATCCGGCGCCGGCTACCCGGGCGTCTCGTCCATGGACATGATTGACAACGTCGTCCCCTTCATCTCGGGCGAGGAGGATAAGCTCGAGACGGAGGCGCAAAAGATCCTCGGCACCATCACCTCGGACCTCACCGCCTTTGAGGACCAGAGCCAGCTCAAGGTCAGCGCGGCGTGCAACCGCGTGCCCGTGCTCGACGGCCACACGGCCTGCGTCTCGCTCAAGTTTGCGCGCCGCCCCGCGCCCTCGGCCGAGGAGGTCAAGAAGGCGCTGCGCGAGTACGTGTCCGAGGCGCAGAAGCTTGGGTGCCCTTCGGCGCCGGAGAGCCCTATCCTCGTACACGACGAGCCTGACCGGCCGCAGCCGAGACTCGATCGCGACCTCGGTAGGGGGTACACTGTCAGCGTTGGCCGCGTTCGGGAGGACGAGAGCGGAATCTTTGATATCAAGTTTGTTGCGCTTAGCCACAACACCGTCATTGGCGCTGCTGGCTCGTCCATCCTCAACGCTGAGGCTGCTGTGCTCAAGGGCTTCGTGTAAGGAAATCCCGTCAAGACGGAGAGGGAGAGGAAGGGGAAATGTCGGATTCGTATGGTTTTCATGAATGATCTCAAAAAAAAGTATAGGTGTATAGGTGCATGGTTGGTCGCATTTACGGCATGGAAATATCACAGACAAAAAGACAAAGTAGAGAATATGGACGTACGTTCGATGAACATATCGCGTACGGTTTTGAGTATGATTTCTTCTGCGGCGATAACTATCAAGGCAGCGGCTGTTCGTGTTATGATCTGGCTATGCCAGTAACATGCTTTGAGTCAAGGGTCTCACTCGACCAGTTGTACTCTGGCCTTCTTGTGCAGGAAGCTCCACAGCCCAGCGTGAGGCCGGTGAGGGTGGCTGCCTCAATCGTCTGTTGACAAGTCATTACCAGCTTACCCTGAGCCAAAGACTGAGGCATGATAACACCTTTAACGCAGTCGTTGACCGGAAAAGCTGTCTTCTGATACGGACGCAGCCGTCCAGGGAAGCATGCTGGTAACTCAACGTTTGAAGATTATCTATTCAAATTACGAATCGCCAGCGTCAGGGAATCTTGCAGCCAAAAGACTGAAGAGCACTGCAAGCTTCTCTTCAGCAGCACACTCTGCTGGACTGTGACGGCTTTCAAGTTTGACAAAGCCGCCTTGATGCTCTTCGTCGCCCTCGGAATGGGCGACGAAGATTCTCTGATGACCATCGGAGATGCAGTGGCCTGTTTCGTTGAAGATCAGGATGAGTCGACCGTAGATATGTGCCTCGAGCCCAAGGACCACTTTGTTGCCCAACATTGGTCCAAAGTTCCGATACAAAACGATCTCAAACAGCAACGGAAGTCTGTCGCGGTCACGCCTTCGGGGTGGTTATGCTTCCTGTCGTACGCTTCTGTTTTCTTCCTTCTATCACAATAATTTAGCGACAACACTACCAGGTACTTTGGACTAATTATCGCCTATGCAAGTTTGCTTCTTGGAGGTCTGAATCACCTATCGGGCGGTGGCGATATTAAGGTGGAGGCATCGGCGGCTCTTCCTCCCCCCGATTCTGCCGATTCTCCCGGTCCTTCTGCTCCTGGTACTCGTCCAGCCTGTTCATACACCTCTCCCTGTCATACCGTTCTGTGAAAACGCCCTCCTCGCGGTATATCTGCGCCTGCGGCGTGTCCCGGGTTGTATGATGTACGTGTTTTCTATTCATGGCAGTCTGTGTTTGTAATGAGCATCAAAAGTGATAGTAGCGTTTTCATCATGAAGATTGCGCATACCATCTCGAACTTTTTGAACTTTTCCTTGGCCATGGCGAAAAACTCATGAAACGTGTAGGTTTGAAATCTGCGCCAGGCTTCTTCATCCGGTGCTTGCTGTATATCGCGAAGTTAGGAGCGTATTTGGTCAATGGGAAGGTTGAATAAGTCAGCATCCCCGGAAGGCTTACAGAATCTGATAACCTGGTCGGCTTCGGACCAGTCTGGGGATCCGCAAGGATAATCGTGCCGCGCTCCGTGTCGATGAGGATGTAATGACCGTCGCGGCCGGACGGGATGGTCGCGTAAACAAACACATGGGGCGGAAGGGGTGCGGTCGATATGTTGCCCTCATCGGGCTCGAAGAGCCACTCGTCGGCGTACTTGGTGGGCAGGCTCAGGACGACGTCACCGGTGAAATCGACAGCGGTGGCGCCCTCGTAGACCATCCACGGCTCCCAGTGGTCCTCCTTGGTACGGCTGACGTAGGGAATATGCTTCATCAGGTCCGCCACGGTGTCGTTCTTGCCGAGGCAGAAAGACTTGACGAAGCCGGGCGTGATGTGCTCCCAGCCGCCCTCGGGAGGCTGTTGGACGACCTCTGGCGGTAGGAAGAGCTGTGTGAGGAATTCATAGTAAGGTGTGAGCTCCGAGACGAGCTCCTTCCTCGAGTATGAAGGTTCTGCCATTCGGAGGGAGTGAGGAGACTATCTTTGTGCCGAGAGATGAACCAACAACGGAGCTCTTCACTGGGGAGGGGATGGGGTCCATACTCATGCTAGGCACCAACGTGGGTGCATGCGGGGCCGAGTTCACCTGAGAAACTTGTTGCCAAGCCTTGTTAGACGAGACATATGAAAAGAAGTTCCTTCGCCTGCTCCTTCATTGAGAGAGCTTATCTCGTTGCCCGTCGTTGGACGGCTGGTTCGATCAGTTCCCGGGTCTCAAAACAGCGGCACCGGCAATGGCCAGATCTGTTCCACAGGTGAGGATGAACCAGAAGCTGGTGGACCCCAATGCTCGACCATCACAAGTCTTTCAAGGTCTTAGAGAGGCGCTACGAGGCCGACTACACCCGGCTTGTGATGTCGCGGGTATTTCGACTGGGACTGCCGCCTTACGGAGAATCTCTGGGATCGAGTGAAGATGATGGAGTGCGGGGGTCCCTCCTATAGCAGAGAGGCCACGGCCTTTGGCGGAAGCGGCATGGCTCTTACACTTGCTTCTGGTTTTATGGCTATCCAGTTGTCCTTCGTAGATACTTAACACAATGTCCTTCGTGTAGACGACCAGTGGTATGTAATACCAAGGAACTCTGAATCAGAAAGAAGCGTGAACTGGTTTACGGAGGAAGAACCATATTCGAAAATGACATAATCCTCTGCCCCTATTTCAGAGAAAAATATTTCTAGTTCGTGTCTAGCGAGGTTTCTTTCCTTTACCCGGATTCATAACCTGCTGATGCCCCTCGGTGCGTGATCGAAGACTCAGAGAGGGGTGCGGGATGGCCAGAGTTGCGTTTCCGATACTGCCAGTTCGTCCATTCTATTGAATTTACATGCCTCCTAGCTGGTAGCTCTGAAACCTATTCAAGGTAGGTAATTTCGCAACCGCGGTCATGGCAGGAAAGAGGTTGTGGGAAGCCTCTCGCAGTCTTTCCCACCTCAACCAGAACGCCGTATTTACAGCAACGGAATCCTTCGACTGTTTGGTGACAATGAATACCCCTGATGGAGAGTAGATCGTCGCGTTCGGTTCTGGGGTATCTTCTCTGGGTGCCGTTCCTGTATAGTTTCTGGCAGTCGAATGAGGTAATGTGGCATTGACTTGACTATGAATACTCAACAGTTCCAAGACACGACATGGCAAAGTGTAGCAAACACTAAGCCTATGTGCAATCTATCAGAAAGACATGACTTATGAAGGAGACAGTGAATCAACAGAGCATTATGATAGGCACAATCCATACTTCAACAAACATGCATCTTACCCGACCCCGATTCACGATATCAAAGGGTAACCATCCAGCAACGAACCAAAACACAATGACATCAAAAAGCAAGTAGATCATTGGAATTAGCTCTACCATTGGTATCCTTAGCCCTCGAGGTAGCTGTCTTCTCGCGTTACCTTGGCCACTTTGGCACTATCAATAACAACTGCAACACTGGTAATCATCAGCGACGAATCGAACACGGAGCTAAAATTCCCGATTGAAAGAAGCCTTCAGACCTCCGAGATTCGGAAAGTCTACTCTCCATTGACCGATATGAACCAGCAAACAACAAAAAGCGATCAAACAAGGTCATGGCAAATGCCATGGGATGGATGCTGAAGTTGGGTAGGTGCCTCGGCTCGGTAAGATAAGACGAAAAATAATAACAATGCCCAAGCTCCCTCTGCTTCCTCAAACTCACACACGCAGCACAACGGTACCGGCCGAGTCAAGGTTTTCCTCGGAGCCTCATCCACCACCGAGATGAACCCCTGCGACAAAGCAACGAAACCTTGCGCACACGTTTCCTCGCGTATTGTGTTTTCCATCCGGTACGAAAGTAAGGTTTGCAATATTAAGCCTAGAGTAGAGGAGAAGGGGAGAATCAGTCGGTTTAGTCTAGTGAATTCTTTCCGTGCGTGTTGAATAGGTCCCTTGGACCCTTTGGATTATGGCAACTAGTCAAAACCTAATACTGACTGCCCAAGTCTTGGAAGAGACGAGTGAAGGGGCAAAATGAAGAGCCAAGGACAAGAAACACAACGGGAAACTGCGAATGGATTTCGACATCATTAACACGGTTGCCAGATTGCCAGATACCACATGTAAGCTTCGCAAACGTGCCAAGTCATCCATTCAGAAAGCCTCGCAAGAAGCCCTCTCTCGTGGCGCAGCTCACAGGCGTCCTTCGTAAGCACCCTGAACCTTTCTTTCCCCTTCCCAAACAAGTAATACCCTGAAGAAATAGAGAAAGACAGACATGGAGAATGCGAGAGGGGTGTGGAGAAAATGGGCCGGGTGGGAACCGGACAGTTGAGACGAACTCTGTTGAGGTCTCGTATGCATAGGTTCCCTTACCTTCCCTACTTGGCTGGATGTGGCTTGGTTTTCCTAAGCCGAGAAAACGAATGTTATCGTGACTTTACTTCGCTGTATGGCAGAACAGCAGATAAACGAGGCGGCAACAACGGCTCGGAGTTTTTGCTGGAATCATCAAATTCATTTGCTTAGCTCCGTAGCTAGCTGTTGCGTGATATCATAATGACAAGGAAAACCGAGACAGAAAATCATAAGCCGCGGCAGGATTCAACGCGGCTGTCGATATTCAGATTCGTTCGTCTGTGAGAGGCCACGAATAATCCTACTTCAAGCGCCAAGCCGGGGCCGCACAGATTGACTGTATCTAGGACGAGTTGCGAAGTGAACAGTGTTTGGAGCCGGTCACAACTTTCCTCACAAAGTCGCCAGCCGCTAAAACACCAAACAATGACACACCAGGATAGCACTGTTAATCATATGTTTGCATACTATACCAATTCTCGGCGAGCTACAGAAGCTCCGCGGGGGGGGGGGGGCACACCAATATTGTCGTCTCTTGATAGTGAGTTGCTGGTTCTGCTATGTAAGTGGTACGAACTCCAGAGCTCGCCCCTAGTTGGGGAGAAATATGTCCTTGGCCACGCGAGAGATTTCGCCTATATGAAGGGATATAGGGATACACTCAAGAAGGAAACCTGCAAGTGAAACAACCATGCGATGCAGGAGCAAGGCCGCGGGAAGGGCGCTGGTTGGCAGCGCAATCCGGATAGGTGCCGAACGAGACACGAGAAGTCGCGGGAGCTATATATGGTCGCCTGATTACCCCCCTTCTCTCGGCGTAAAGTCTGTTTACGTTTCAAGAAAGAAGATCGGAAATGCGGATGGACGTCGGCGGCCGGTGCTTGACATGGGACGACGTTATGCGTGTGCTGTTTGTCGTCGCGGCCGGAGCACGGACTCATCCCGGCAGCCAATTTCGGGGGTGGGAGGGGTCTCATGTGCGGGGAGTCGGCGAGCTTCTTCTGCAGTTCTCGGCCCAAGCCGGTGCGTGCATGTGTACAGCCTGCGGCGCGATGACGATTCTCCCTTCTCCGGCTTTGTCATTTGCCATGCAGTGCCCGCTTGACGCTGAGGCTATGTTGCATCGTCGACTGCAGCTCAATCAAAGGCGAAACATGTTCTCTGTGGGTTTCCGACGGTGCGAATCTATGCAGGAGAGAGACACAGCCAGAAAGAGTGAGACATGCAAAAACCCGAGGCAGCTTCCGAAAGTAAAAAGAAAACTGAATCTCAAAAAAAATTAGATGCCAAGTTAAGAGGACAAGGGAGAGGCGAGTGCTTGTTGGATCAGGTTCAGGGGTTCAGCTTTCAGCGTCGTAGTCTCTTGATGTGAGGCTCATCAGACGAGAGCGTATTGCTTGCGACGTAGCAAGACAGATCCGACGCGTCAACATCGAGAAGCTCATGGGTAAAGAACAAGCAATGCTACCAGAAGAACTTGAAATAAGCTGGGACGGGGACTGCCAGCCCAACTAGGCGTCCGTGTGAAACACACATTCGGGATCCGGGGGAGATGGGACGAAGAGAGAATTGACCCTGAACGGACGGACAGACAGGGGTGGAAAGCACTGATGCCATTGTGTCAAGAACGAGGCGTTGGCCGTTTGGTTCGCGGGGGTTGGGTCGCGAGGTAAATTTGGAAGCAGACGGGCTGAAGAAGCAAACGACGGCGTGAAGAGGCGCCGCTGGGCGTTCTAAGACCCGGAAGAGCCCACGGACACGGAGGCGAGGGAGGGCCAGGCAGGCTCCGGGCGCCAACCGCCAACCGCCATCAGCCAAGGTGGGCTGAATCGGGAGGAGGCGAGTGACAGCGATTGCCGAGATAGCGGGCGGCGCGACAGTCTTGGCCAAGCCCAGACCGGGATGTTGTTTGTCCTAGGTCACGAAGGGCAGAAGACGATAGTCCACGAGGCTGGACAGAGTGTAACGGATGGCGGAGATGAAATCGATAGACAAGGCGAGCGATGACCAAACGCGTTAGGTTGGTTAAGCCAGGCGGAGAGGCACGAGGGCCCAGCCTTTAGAGCGCAACGATGTTCAACTGCCGGGGTTTGGGGCTGTCGACAAAGTTCAAAGAAATCGTATCTCTTGAGAGCCGCAAACGGTGATATCGACTTGGTCCAGGTCAACTGCTATGTACTTTCCAATGAGGAGGCATGCTGGCCAGGAAGCATGGTGGTAATTAGGCGATCAGGCGCGTCAGTGCAGACACAAAAGCAATGCGCCGGGTTTGGAAGGGCGACGGGCGGCGGCAATCAAGTTTGCGGAGCGATTGAGATTTCGGCGTGCAGCTGACAATTGAACATTGCCAGGGTCCTGGGGCCGGACCCCCCGGTCTGCATAGTCCAGAACATGGCTTTGCCGCCGTGGTGGTGTTAGTGAAGGGTATTCGTACTCCGTACCGGAAGCTTGGATGGAACGCCATTTCGTCTGTTGATGGTAGCACTCGGATTGGATTGTGTAGAGTTGGATAATGACCGGGCCATTCGGTAGATGCCGCCACACAAGCATGAAGATGGGCGCAGGCATTGTGAAGCTGAAGCACACCGCAGTCTTTTCTGCGTGCTTCAGATTTCAGACTTTAAGGGTTGAAGTGGGCACGGGGTGACCACTGACAGGGTGAAGTGGCACCGTGACAATTGGGCCCAAGGGATTGAGATACCAGGAGCCCGGACTTAGTGCTACCGGGGCTCTCATGCCGATGCCGATGCAAATGCAAATGCAGATATGCGAAAGCGGATGCAATTCGAGCCCTTGGTGCGGTCAAGAATCGACTTGGGGGGTGGCTGTTATTGACTCGTCGTCTTTGATTCAAAAGTACGAAGTAGGAAGATCAAATCGACAAAGGGGAGCCTCGCAGAACTAAGAATAGGACTAGATGATGACGGGATGTGCAATGGTCTTTGCTGATCGTTCGTGACCTGAAACTAGCTGGGCCAATGTTGCAGCATTTCTTAGGCGACAGAATATGCGAGAGTAGGAAATGTATTCGGAATATGGGGAAGATGTTGATCGTGCGATACTCGTATCTATTGCATAGACGGTAGTCTGTATCCGTACTCCGTATCCTCGGAGGCTCAACGATAGATCTTGGGTATCAGGGATGCTTACCTAGTGTAGTTAGGGGCGAACCGATACAAGGAAATAGTGCCAAAATGCGACTAATCAGCTTTGGAGGGTGTTTAGTGTAGACCGGGGTCTCGTAAGGGATGAAGATACGGGAGAGATGATATTCGTATATATGAGTTGAGAGCAGCGGACACGATGTTGGCTGGGGTGACCCGTGTCATGTTCCAACTTCCAGCAAGGCGTGCGCGTCAGGTTCGGGGTCCGTTTGAACGGGCTGTGCCTAGTGCGGCGTACCGAAGTAATAAAGCGAGGATTCAACTCGGTGGGGTCAACGTTTGCATGTGCAGGCGAGCGGCAGGTAAATGCAAAAGGGTAGGGAGTTGAGGCTGTTGAGCCCTGGGTCCTGGGTGGAGGGACTCAGGGAGACGGCGGGAGGATCAGGTTCACCTTTTCTTTGAGTCTTGGCTCTCGCGATTCTGGAAACTCTGGGTCTCTGCGGTCCGCGGAAACAAAAGGGGAAGGAACGTGGGAACCTTACTACACCTGTCCCGGGGTTCCATAGGGAATTCTGACAGCTGACTAAGACACATAAGATGGACAATCCATGCATAAACACCGGGGAAGAGCATCTGTGTAAACGACAGGCGTTCATAACTTTGACCACTTAAAGATACCTGCCCAGCTGAGACCAGCCCGGCGTCTGTGCACTTCTTCTTCCTTCTTCTTCCTTGTCCTTGCCCTTCACTACTGCCAAAAGCTGCAGCCACTCGGCACAGCGGGAAAAGGGAAGGGGAAAGAGAAGTGAGGCAGGCACCTTTGAGAAAGGAAAGCCACGTGCTACAACAATCATTGAACTCAAGTGGTGGAAGGTACTTAGGTAATGAAAGTGCCTGCCAAAGTTTCCATCACCCGTTTGCATAAGGCAGGCAGCGAGAGAGGGAGCGAAGGGGAATGCGCTGAGGAATTTGGCCGAATTAAAGTAATCCCGAGGTGAAATAAATTGGATTACTTGCGGGAGGAACTTGAGACGTTTTCATCTCATTGCCATAACTCACTACCACAGACTCGCTGATTGGTAGAGTAGCGTTCTGTTTTCTCAAATAAGAAACTGTTTTTCTGAGTATTTGGTTTAGAGACAAAAGCCACCTCAGTTTCGCACTCGCACACAACACCATTTGAAATCTTCTCCTTTCGATTCATGCGCGCGCCCGAGCCGTAAATCGCTTTTTGATCGTCGCATGCCGTGCAGTAGATCCAATAGTCAGTGACGAGTGTGTGATCCAGCTCAACTCGCATCGCATCGGCACGGAATACCTTACTGCGTAAGTGTTGGACGTGCGGGCCTGTCGGCAGCAGCGCCGATAGAAACCAGGGACTAGTGGTGTAATGACGGAGTTGGGTGGTTTTTTAATTGAGTTGTGGCTGTGACGGGATTGAGAGAGCTTGGCCCGTGGGAGAAAGCGCGCAAAGGGGGCGAAAGCGAATTACTACGAGGTACTTTGAAAAGGTAGTCGTCATCTCTAGCGGCCAAGGTCTGGTCTGCCCACTTTAGCAACTGACTAGCCCCCGGTCCAAGACGTGCAAAAAAGATGCGAGAATCGTGAGTGTGATGTCCAGTCCAAGGCCAAGTAACGGCCAAAAAAGCAAGGTCCACAATGATTGACAGTTGAAAGGTGAACCTGTCTTGAACATTGTGACCAGGTGCTCCCGACCAAACCGATGGCCCCAGTTCCCCACCGCGAGATCATTTGCAGCTTTCTGTCTTGCCTTAGCGTCTTCTGTACCGAAAGACCGACCGACCGACCGACGGCCCCGGTGTCGAACACGCGATGGGATGGAATGGGATGGGATGGGAGACATGTGCAGCTATACGAAGTGTGAAAGTGGTATTCAATCGTGTCCATCATGTCAATCGCTTCAGTCTCGTTGTCGTCACCTCGTCACACTCGGCTAGCTCACCTGCCACCAGGCCGCTACTTCATGGCCGACCTCCTTACCCCTGCTCGTGCACAACTTGCTTATGTCTATGGGGTATTGCGCAGTAGTGTGGTGTATCAATGACTGATGGCTGGTGAGGGGGACGTCTGGAGCTGAGTAAGATCAGTACGATCAAGGCACCTACATGAAGGAGCTTGAGACAAGATGTAGTTTGGGCTACACGACAAGGCAAACACTGCAAACCTTGAGCATACTTGTCAACACAACATGAGAAAACAACATGGCCGGCGCATCTGAGAATAGCCGCTGTGATGAAAGCTGAGGTGAGAGACTGTGAGTGAGGTGAGTGACAAGACTGCAGGCAGGCACTTTAACCTGGAACCCTTTCGGGCCCGTCCCAGTCCCAGCGATTGCACCGCCCCCACCCCTGCTCTTGCGCAGACCCACACCCTCCTTGCTATTCGATGCATCCACGACCACGATCCCACGCCTGTCCAGTCCGGTCCCGCCCCGCCCGGTCCAGTCCCAAGGAGGCACTGGGAAGGCGCTGGAGGTTCTTTCTCTCTTTCTTGCCCGCTGTGCCCGTCTCCCGTCTTGTGGCAGGACCGACTGACTGATTGACTGACTGACGCTGCTGGTCAGTGCCTGCCTGCCCGTCCGGGTGAAGTCTGCGCTCCGCACCTGACACCCACAATGGAAGTTGGCAAGCCCATGTTCGACATCTGGTCCCTGTCGCGCGCTCACCATCGTCCACGCCGTGCACCTCACGCTCGACCCGTCCAATACCACCCATGTCATCCGCCCAGTTCCAGTCCTGGTCCCTGTCACTGGTCATGGCCTCTCGGGTCCCCAGTCTTTCCCTCATCCTATTCTCTCTCTCGCTGGCTGCTGCTCTTTTCACTTTGCCGCCGCCTGCTGGGCTCTTTTGCTCTGCCACCACTGCTACCTTACCACCTTACTTCCCGCCTGCTTATTCGGCTCCTGCCAACCACGCCGAAAACACTCAAAGCCCAAGGCTGCTCCGCTGCTCGGCTTCGACCTGTCACCTCGTCTCTTCTTCTCCTCTTCCTTCCTATTTCTAACTATCCCAACAACCCCCTCACCTTTCCTACTACCTACTACTACCTACAGTGACCCGCCTCATTCGCCAGTTTCTCACGATCACGAACTGCCTCACGACCACGCCTAATCCCGACCGATCCTTCTACAGATACACATACACGCCATCTTTGCACATAACCAGAGAAGAGAATCCGCATCTCAACCTCCATAGCTCGCACCGCCATGGTCTCTTGCGAAATCTAAAGGCCCCAACGCCCCATTCCCGGCCCTTACACGTCGGCCCCAGTTTGATTGCTAGCACCAATCAATTGGCATTTGCTACCGTGCATTCCGCCTGCCAGTCGCTTGCTGCTTGTCATACATCACGCCTCGCGCCTGCTATTAGACCCATCTCATCTAAGGTGGTGCCAGCTCTTGCCAACGCATTGTCTCACCATCCAACAACCCTAATTACCCAAGTACATACTTGGTAGCTTCTGTCTCTCCTACGCGGGCTGACAGATTCGGAGGGAATGGATTCGTATGTCTCTCATCCTTCAATAACCGGGCCATGCCTCTCGTGTTCTTTCTCTTGTCTCTGCCTGTTCAGCTCAAGAAAGTCACGATCAGCACCGGCTTGCACTTTGCACTCAGCGCCGTCAAATGGCTGTAACTAATCTTGTGTGGCACAGCTTTATCGCCGTCGCTGGCTGGGCACAGCATACCAGCCCTCAACCTGGCGGAAGACCTTTTGGCCATTTTCGATCTCTCTCTTCAATAGCTCGATCTCCGTCACCAAGTCCCCGAGCCACGAAAACGTCGAGTCAAGCACCTTCCGTTGTTGACATGCCCATCATGTCTTCTTCAGTAGCATCTTCACCGACACTACGACCCACGACAACAGTAACACCTCCAGACGATGACGGCGAGCTGAGCACCCTACCTGACCCACGCAGCCGGGCTATGAGTCCCGCTAGCGAAGCCGATGCTGCTCAGCATCCCGAGCTGAATGACGAAGTCGCAACTCTGAGCGCCAAATTAATAAACGCCATCAACCACCAGACAACCCTCGACGACACATTATCCGCCACAAGACAAGAGTTGGAAAGAGCACGCGAGAAAATCAAGCATTTAGAAGAACAAAACGAATCTCAAAGAGAGATGCTTGCGGGCGATATTTGGATTCGTCGCAAGACCGCAGAGGAAGAGAAGAAGACCATTATGCTCCGTGTTAACCAAGAGAAGAAACTCCGAGAAGACGCAGAGAAGGAGCAAAAGAGGATTGAGCAAGAGTTGGAGAGTCTATCCACTGCTTTATTCGAGGAGGCCAACAACATGGTCATCACTGCAAAAGAGGAGGCGAGGGTGGAGCAGGAAGCCATCCAACGAAAGAACGACAATCTGAGATCTCAGCTTGGCGATATGGAGGCCTTGCTGACCTCTCAACAACAACAACTAGCAGATCTTAAGCACGTCATGGAGCAGATGATGCTCGAAAGGGACGATGCTACAACCGGCACAGCTCCGTCGTCTCCCGGCTTTAGTAAACCCGACACCACAAAGGACGATGATCGCTCAGAAGGCCTCGTCGCTTCGCCTCTCTTGGATCCGTCTTCGCCGACGTACCCTACTAGCTTGACGCATCTCATTCAGCCTGTTCTCAGGACTGATCTTGGAGCTTATGAGGACTTTCTTAGCCTCACAAAGCTGTCCAGGAATCGTGCTGGCAGCCGTGTTTCGTCTGGATCATATAACGGTCTAAGTGGGCTGGGTCTCGGTATGGGCGGCAGCACCTCAAGCGCTCACCCTTCCAATGCCTCAACTGCTTCCCTATCCACGGCTGGGACCCCAGCGACGTCATCGCCGCAGACCCCGAATACCCCGGCCTCTGTCTCAAGCACGGCCTCAGCCAATGTGGGCCCGCCCCCGCCGGCTCTCAAGGAAACCAAGTTTTTCAAGCGTGTCCTGGCAGAGGATGTTGAGCCGACACTCCGACTGGATATTGCCCCGGGCCTGTCCTGGCTTGCGCGTCGCAGTGTTTTGAATGCCATGAGCGATGGCTCAATCGTGGTGGAGCCAATTCCTGCCAATGCGCCCTTTGCGTCAATCGTCAAGCCGCAGTTCTATCCCTGTTCCCTGTGTGGCGATGCACGGAAGGATGAGGAGCACCTGCGAACATACCGCTTCCGAACCAGCGAGTCCGAATCAGCTCAGAGATACCCTCTTTGCAAATATTGCTTGGGCCGCGTGAGATCCACCTGCGATTTCCTCAACTTTTTGCGTATCGTAAAAGATGGTCATTGGCGAGCGGAAGACGAAGACGCAGAAAAGGCTGCCTGGGAGGAAAGCGTCCGCCTGCGGGAACAGATGTTCTGGTCCCGAATCGGCGGTGGCGTCGTCCCGGCCAGTCATCATCACTCACTACCCCTGGAGAAGAGCCCTCGGACTAGCCATGAGAGCGAGTCTAGAGAAATAGAACCAGAGGTGGCAGTGACGCCTTCGGAGAACATCAATGATGACGCTACTCCCTTTGCCACTCCCCTCGAGGAGACGGCTAGCCAGCTGGATGCCGAGGAGTCATTAGCAAGACCAGAGACGCCTTGCCCGAGTAATCGAAACTCAACACTGTCGTCTTCGCCAGAGAAGGGCTCTATTGCAGAGAAGGACGGCGAGAAACGACTGTCTATCAATATTCCCATCAAAGAGGAGCAGCAGATTATCGTTGCGACAACCGAGGAAAAGGCCGAAGCCACAGCATAATCATGAGCGACTCATCGTAGCGATCGATCCCCGATTTCTGATACGCACCACATACACTTAATCTTCGATACTGTATTAATTACACCCTACGCCACCGCAGCAGAAATGTCGGGGCTCATAATGAAGACCAAACGGGAGAAAAACATGGGGGAAAGTCAAGGAAGGGGCAGAGCAGGTTCACAGACATGTGACCATAGGATGGACAGAGGGGACAAAAGTCACCCATACACTTTTTTATTCTTTTTATCGTTGTTCTGGGCATCCATTTAGTAAGGGGCATTGGCGTTTTGGAGAGCAAAAACTGTGTCCCATTCCCAAAAGGGGGGAATAGGCAAACAGTTGCCGTCATGAGAGCAGGAGAAGAAGGCTGGATCAAGCAGGTAGAGTTGCTAGACAAACAACAGGGACAAGGAGGATGGATGGATGGGGGGATCACAGACATCAAAGGTTACTGCATCGTAATGCCTTTTTATTAATGCCAAAGATGATGATGCCTCGAGCATTGGATGAACCTTCAATACCTACCTGTCTCGCTCATTTCGTTGTAACTTCAAATGTGAAAGCCTTTCCACCTATGTGATGGGACTTATATCGAGTACCATTGAATAAGACTCATGATGATCCAATTTAGTTCCTAGTAAGTTCATTCACGAATCACTTGGCAGTAGCATTCATTGGACATGTCATTTCTTTTTGGAATCTTACATTAACAAAGGAAAAAAAAGCTTCGGCGCTTTGTGGCCAACCCACTTCCACCATCCCCGCCTTGTCCGCTCCATTCACGGCTGGTATACAACGGGCGAATTCGACGAAGAGAGAAGAAAATCTGTGAGATCAAAGATGATTTGATCAACTTTCCCCTTTCATCAGGCCATTACAATCCAGGCCCAGATCTTCTAATCCCCTTTCTTTTCTCAAGTTCAGAGCTCTTCCTGAGCAGTAGCCTCCTTGCCGCCATCACTCGCGGGCTTGGCCTTCTTCTGCTCAGCCTCCCTCTGGCCCTGAACGCTCTCGGCGACCTTGGGAGCGGCGGCCGAGTCGTCGGCCTTGGACTTGGTCTCTTGGTCGACGCCCTGAACATCGGGGTGAGGAGGAGCGACGTTCTGCTCCTGGGGCCATCCGCCCTCGGGCATGTGAACCTCGTTTCCACTTGCGTCGACGACGCGTGTCCGCGTCTCGTATTTTGTCTTGAACTCGACCTTGCCCTCCAACGCCTTCACCTGCTCCTCGTCGAGGAGGTTGCCGTCCTGGTCCCGGTACTCAACCTTCTCTTCGCGGGACAGAACCTTCTGTCCTGGGGCTCCCGAGACGGCAGGCTCAGCCTGCTCCTTTTGAGCCTCGCCTATGGGGATCTGGCCAACTTGACCGCCTACAGGGGCGGCGGGAGCCTCCGACTTGATAGGTGTCGGTGTGGCTCCAACAGCGGCGGAAGTGCGAGTGAGAAGCTCAGTGTATTGAGAGTACTATAATGCCAGAAAGTAATGTCAGCCTCGTTCCGTTAAATTCACAAGCCCTACCAAAGATGTTTTGACAAATTTCGTTTCAATTGGCTATCAACCGTTTCTCAAAATCGATCCCGCCTGACCCAAGATTTGTCCCGTCACAGGCTTTTACAATCCTCTATCTGGCACTCCTCTACTCGGAATGAAGGCAGTAGTGTTACTTACGTCATCAAAGAAGTTGTTGCAGTCGAAATCCCATGTGCCAACGATCTTGAGCCGGCTGCACTCTGACTTGGTCCAGGCGTTACCATAGGCCAGAGGAGAGAAGAGCACGAAGGCAACGATCGTGAGCGCCAAGAAGGCAACGGCGCTGACGCGGTTGATGGCAGGGTTCTTACGGATACCAGCGAGCGAGACTCGGGCGGTGGCAAAGTCGAAGATGGAGCAGAATGCCATGACTGCGAAGTAGAGGGCGGGAAAGTAGTGGTGCAGGAACAGCTGACGGTCCATGAGGTAGAACGGGAAGTAGTGGAAAGCCCAGCCCAGAACCGCAGTGCCGATCTCGTAGTCGAATCGCTTGAACGTGGTGTTGGAGTAATCGTTGCAGCTGCGCTGCCAGCGGAGAGTCGCAATGCCCTTGAAGAGAACGTAGATAACGACAGCGAGAGTAGAGCTCCACCACACGATGGGGTTGCCCATCAGGTAAATCTGGCGGTGATCCTTGCCCCAGAAGTTGATACCGCGCTTGAGGAAGGGCCACGAGTCAGGACGAGAATCCCAGGCATGAGACTCGACCAAGCCGGCGTTGGTCTTCCACATGACCTTTTGAAGCTCCCAGAACTTGCCAAAGAAGCCAGGGTGACGGTAGTTGACCTTCTCGACATTGTCGCCGGTGAGTTGCGGGTGCTCATTGTACTCGACATACCACAAGCTGTTGGGAAGGGTACCTCCCTTGGCGCAAGTGACCTCCTGTTGCTCGGAGGCCCACTCAGGGAGCTTCACCTTGTGCGAGAAGAGTACACAGCCAGTCATGATGTGAACCAATCTGAACTTGGTCTCGATAGTGCGAAGACGCTCCTTGGAAGCGGAGCTGAGGGACTGCTTCTTAATAATTTCAATCTTGAACAAGTCGTTGGCGTCGCCCTCGAAGCCTTCGTAGCCATAAGCGGACACCTCGTTCTGCCAATCAGCCTCCGTCACAGGGGGTCTGACGTCGTGAGAGTGAAGGCGACGGAACGTGGGAGTGTGGTAAAGGCGAACGACATCGCCATCCTTGATGAAGACGGGCTCGGGGAGGTTGTCCCAGGCCTGAGTTCCGTTGATCTGCTCGCCGTTGATTCCAAGAGGCTGGGTCTGGTTCTCGAGGAGCCAAAGGTTGTTCTCATCCTTGTGAGGATACAGAGTGATCTGCTGCTGCTTGCTGCCGGTGGGGTACATGAGGGGGTGAGAGTGCAGGTAGCCGCCCTGGGTGTTGGCGTGTCTGATACTGACACGGCTACCGAAAGCGACGTCGGCGGCCACATCTTGCATACCCTTGGAGTTGAGAGTAGACTGGAACTCGGAGCTCATAAAACCGTCGCCGTCACCAGGGTTGACCAGGCAAAGGAAGTGGATGGCAAACATGGCCATGTAGAAGCCGACAGGAATGATGACGAGGGCGAAGGCGCGGGCCATGAAGTGCTTGGCCCAGATGCGCGGCGTAACATTCTTAGTGTCTCCGAGGAGAACCCAGAGCTGGACGAGGGTCAAGCTTCCAACCCAGGCAATGGTGAACAGACCAACCCATTTGATGCTGACAGTGGTACCCAGACCCAGGCCAGTCATCAAGAGCCAGAACCACCAGCTCAACTGGAAAGCTTTCTCGGGTCCCTGTTCATGCTGGTTCGTGAAGGACTGGAAGGAGAGGGCGGTGAAGGCGGTTGCAACCATGAGGGGAGAGTCGAGGAGAATGAGACGAGCTTGGGTAAGAAGGCCGTTCTCTGTAAGGAGTGTTAGTTAGTGATTCGTATGTGCGTGAGGAGGCACTTTGCACTTACCGAAGATGATCAGACTGGAGCCCATCAGAGCCGTAGTGGTGCGGCATCCGGTGGTCTTGAGAGTCAGAAACATGAGAGGGGCGAGCAGAATACCGCAAATGGCCGGGAACATGCGCATGGCGACGTAGGGAACGCCGGGCTCGAGGTAGTCCTTGCCAATGTCCTTGAAGTCGAAGTCGCCGTTGAAACCAGCCAACCAACCGGTGAGGGCGATGAGCATCTTGGCCAGAGGAGGGTGGACATCCATGAAGAATTTGCCCTTGATGTATTTCGAAGCGAAGCCACCGAAACTGCAAGGCGAGGGCGTCAGTGACAATGCGCGGGGAAAGGGAGGCAAGGGGTATATGTGTACTTACTGGACCTCGTCGAAAACGACGCTGGTGGGTTGGTAGATTCGGAACAGGCGAACGATGGCGGCGAGGATGGTCAAGCCAAACATGATCTGGTAGTCGGAAACAGGCAGAAGGAAGACATCGTTGTCCTCAACACCATCGGACTTGTAGCTCAATTCGCGCTTGACGGGGAGTTTGCTGTAGCCATTGCCGTTGCCATTGATGCCGTTGACACCGTTGGCCTGCTTCTCGAGCTTGGGGCTCGGAGAGCGGAATGGCTTGGTGGCAGCCATGTTCGCAGAGGAGTATCGATTCGGGGAAGACAGTCGGGATATTCGGGGTGGGCGCAAATGTCGTCCACTCAACGTCGACGGCGGCTACGACTTGGTAGCAGGCGACGTGGACGACGAAGGCGGAGAGCGGTGGTCAGCACCTAAGGTGAGAATGGTAGGCGAGGTTTTCTCGCGTCGATCGAGTGGCAGGGAAGTGGGAAAAGGGATCAACGAAAGTCGAGAAGGGAAGAGGTGGATTAAAAGGCCGTCATTTAGCAAAGGTGAATGACGGGCTCAGTAGAAGAATGCCCTCAATGGAACAAGAAGAAAAAAAGGAGGATGCTTTTTCTTCCTGGTTGGAGTAAAGTAGATGGAAGAAAAAAGGGAGCAGGGGCAGGTATCCGTAGAGAACGAAGTAAGTAACTGTTAAGGTAGAAACTGGGTTCACTGCCTGGCGGAAAGTTTAGACCGCGGAAGCTGATGACAGCTGGGGGGGGGGGGGGAGGCCAGGCTGGAAGGGAGGATAAGGGGGTCAGGGTCGGAGTTGTAGCTTAAGTGGCCTCATCCCATGTGGTTTGACAGCCAGCAATTGGTTGAAGCTAGGACCTGCCTGGGACCTTCCTGGCTCCATCCAGTGATCCCCCTCCCCCCTTGAGTCCATCCACGCCCCCCTTCCCACGATTCCCCATGGCCGGGTCGTCCCCCTAGACAGTAGACAGTCCGGATATGGAGTCAGTAGTCGTGCAGATATGCAGTGTAGACGCTTCTCTCTCTGACGCTCACGACCTCCATTACGCAACTATCTCACTTTCAAAAGGTATAGAACCATGTCTGTGGTTTAAGGTAGTCCGCGAGATACTCCGAGGTGCTGCTCCAGTTCACAGTGAACATGATCCCTAAAAAGCTCGGGTAAGGGGGGGAGGGAGACCCGTGGACGCGTATATTTGGACCACCTCACACCCCACCGATGCGCCGGGGGTTACCTTTGGTTGTTTGTCAGTCTGCGGCAAGAAGCACTTTACGCGCTTCACGGTGGTACTGAGTGATTGTCAACCAGCATGTGAGGTGGTAGCATGGACCCGGGACCCAACTACTTACTGTGTACACCTACACTGTAAGGTATTGTCCAGATGTTCCTCCCACACAATCGTCAGAGCGCAATACTGTCCATCAATCTTGTCCTCGATCCAATGTGCAAAAAGACATGGTTCGTGGTTGGACAAGTGTCCTCAACACGAGTGAGCTATCCATAAACGTACCTTACAGGTAAAATAAATTTTAGCCCGTCCAATGTCTTGGAGTAAGGTACCTCACCTAACCTGCCTTGGAGCTGCGTTATCTTAGCTCCGGCCGCGTACCCGTGCACCTCTAGCGCCAAAAGTAGACGGCGGGAGACGTGCTGTGGCTGCCCATTGTTCTCTCTGCGCCCGGCCTCAGTACCCCGAGTCCCCAATCGACAGAGTTCAGCTTCTCGTCAGCCCAGGCGCAGGCGCAGGCGCACTGGCGCGTTGGACCCCATCCATGCTCGCCATGTCCACTATTGATGGACGCTGGCCTGTGCACCGATACAATGCGGCTGAAAAAGAGACGGCATACGTAAGGCAACTCTACCTCACACAACATCACCTAGGCCCATCCTTCTCAACTGCACCAAAAGGCCCCACAGTCTATTTCCACCGCAGCAGTATTACGCATTGCACTTGGAGGTTTCTACATCGAATTGGCTTTCATACAAGGACGCAATGAAAACATCACCGATGTCCACCAATTCGCCTTCGTGCCTCTGGTGAGCACCTGGCCAGTGGCATCCTAAAGCCACCTGGCTCGGGTCGTAGAGGACTGAACGGCGAGTGGCACGCATAGAGCTGCTGTTCCATGCCTCGCCAAAGCATGTGGGCAGGCGGAATTTAGGATATCGGAATGCAGTTACAACGGCCTCCCTTCATTCTTAGACATCCGCCTCTGATCACAATCCCTTACTTCCCGCATTGAGACAATCCCTAGAACCATGAACCATGATTGGCTCAGAACTTACTCAAAACCATCGAACTCGATTCGTGGAAAAGACATCAATCAACTCTTCAGAAGTCGACAATTCGGAACAAGTGATAAATGCACTATTGTGGTGTAAGTGAGAGAAGCTCGTCGGCGCTCCAAAGACCAACAGACGTACTTACTTACTTACTTACTTACTTACACATACATCAATAAGAAGAGACCGGACCAAAATATACACACCTATATCAATCATCATTGAAGGAAAAATGCAAAAGCTCAGCCCCCCCCCCCTCACGGGAGGCCTACGAAAATCATTAAATCATTGTTACGTACTATTCATCAGTTATAACCTACAACGATACTGGTGATTTTTCACGAGACTCAAACTCGTGAACCATGGGGGCGGCCCCGCCACGTCATGGGCCTTGGTGATAATATCGAGCAAAATTGTTCACTATGTAGGTGAGGTAGGTGTCAAGGAGAACCACCTTCCACCTGAGGTTATTCACAAGACCCAAGATGGCCAAATGCGACGAATATGCATGTGGGAATCAACATGGCCCGTGCGCTACTTCCTCCCCAAAAATTTGCTGACTAAGAGACGTGCCAGCCAGTTCGGGGTCAAGGTTGCCTGGGAACCTCCGAAAAAAGTTAACGAACGCGGCTGGTGAGCTTTGCCTTCGTCTCGACTTCCACCCAGCTGTACGCGCCGCATCCTGACGACATCACTTCGAACTGCGCGCGCCCTCTCCCCACACAACATGGCCTCGACTGCGACCAATGGCGATGCAGCCGCCGTGTTAGACGAACTCAAGCCTCCCACCGGTGTTGTTCTGCCGCCTCGCGAGATTCGCAATGTTCTCGAAAAGACAGCAGGTTACGTCGCGCGAAACGGTCTCATCTTTGAGGACAGAATTCGCGAAAAGGAGCGCTCCAACCCCAAATTTAGTTTCCTCAACAACACCGACGCATACCATGCCTTCTATCAGTGGCGCCTTGATGAGATCAAGGCCGGCCGCGGCACCGCCATCGCCGCAGGACGCGCCAACGAAGCAGCAGCACCCGTCGAGCAGAAGCCCCAAGGCCCGCCCAAGCCCCCCGATTTCCAGTTCTCAGCCCGCATGCCGCGCATCAACCAGAAAGACCTCGAGGTCATCCGATTGACCGCTCTATTCGTTGCCAAGAACGGTCGCCAGTTCATGACCCAGCTTGCCCAACGCGAGGCCGGAAACCCCCAGTTCCAGTTCCTCATTCCCAACCACACGTTTCACAACTTTTTCCAACATCAGGTCGACCAGTACACAGCGTTATTGAGAGCAAGCGGTCTGGGTGGTGAAGGCGGCAAGATTGAGCAGGAGCGGATCAGCCATATCCAGCACAACATCGACGACAAGTACCATGTTCTGAGCCGCGCGAAGCAACGTGCCGAGTACTCAAAGTTCCAGGAGGTTGAGAAGGTAAAGAAAGAGGAAGAAGACGAGAAGAAGAAACTTGAGTTTGCCCGGATCGACTGGAATGACTTTGTGGTTGTCGAGACAATTGTCTTCACCGATGCCGACGAGTCCGCGAACCTGCCGCCTCCGACGAACCTTTCCGAATTGCAATACGCTTCCCTTGAAGAGAGAAACAAGGCATCATTAACAAATCTTCGCATTGAGGAGGCCATGCCCGATGAGGAGACATCGTACAATGCCTACCCCCAAACCTCCCAGACATTACCAGTTCACACTAGCTATGCGCCTCAGCAGCAGCAATTCCAGGCGCAAGCACCAGCAGGCTTCCAAGGATATCCGGACGGCGCACCGCGACGATCGGCAGAAGAGGAAGAGGAAGAGCGGAGGATCCAGGAGAGGACAGAGGCACGTGCCCGGGAACAACAAGCACGCGCTGAAGCACGTGGTGGAACTGCTCCGATGAAGATTAAGGAGAACTATGTGCCCCGCGCACTCCAACGAGCCGCCAACAAACAGAGCGTCCAGATGGCGCTGTGCCCGAACTGCAAGCAGCAAATCCCCATGGATGAGCTGCAGGATCATATGAGGAGTGAGCTTGACACCTGCCGTCCAGAATGAATCTTGAAGATTGCTAACAATGTCTGTAGTTGAACTGCTGGACCCTCAATGGAAGGACCAAAAGGCAAAGGCAGAAGCTAGATACTCGACGACGAATTTGTCCACAGCGGATGTCGCAAACAACTTGAAGCGTCTGGCCAGTCAGAGAAGCGACGTCTTTGATGGCGTTACCGGCCAACCCTTGTCGGAAGAAGAGGCTGCTCGGCGCAAGAAGGCTACGATTCACAGTTTCGATGGTAATCCCGATGGCAAGAGCCAGGCTCACATCAACCACCTGCACAACCTGAATGTCGAGGAGCAGATCCGCGCTATTCACCAGAGGTTTGCGGACAAGAAGTAAGCGGGTACGAGCCAACAATGGCCGGATCGATCGGGCAAGACGCAAGGTTTAGATGTCGACGTCTGAGGTCCTGAACACTTCGGGCATGATATGACGGCGTAGACGTCTTCGGTTGAAGGAGAAAACAGAAGCTTTCGAAGTCGGGCTCCAGGAATGTGGTGGAGTCGGTGTATAAACATGGATAGAGGATTGGCTTGGAGGTGAGAACTCGGCGTTTACTGGTTGCTTATTTTCAGAGGACTCATGGCGCCCCAGCATCATCCCACCCATTTACCACCGGTCTATGGCGTCTGCTGCGGCGAGCAGAGTGATCCAGATGCCGGGAGACGGGAGTGGTCGAGGCCTACTGGCCGCGAGACGGGAGAAGGGTGCCTCAGAAGTGGTCCAACATGCATACTGCACCTGCTCGTGGTCAACGAATGTATTTGTATGCTAGCATCAAGGAGTGGACGCATTCGGCACATGAGGCCAAGATACAAATTGAGTGGACGATCTGCAGAACGAAAGGTAGTTCCAAAAAGTTGGGGTCCTGCTGAATGGGGTAAAGATATCTATTTTAGCAATGCGAATCCAACCTTAATTCCAACAGCAGCTCAAGATTGGGTTGGAATTGACGCAGTCCTGTGTACAATGCGAGGAAAGAAAGCCAGAAGGCTATTAATCAACTGTCCAGGTCTACATTCCTTGCTTCGCACCAAGACCTGTTCAGTCTGAGTGAACGTGGTGTACGGATATATTTACGCCATGAGGTTTCTTAATTACTTGAGAACTCCAGAAATGCCTCCCGGTCCACAAGGCACCCCCCACCTGCTCAATTGGGCAGCGCTACTCCGTACCGCTGTCCGTACCGCTCACAGTTACGAGGAGGTGCCCCCACCTCGTACCCTCAGACGGCGCATCGGCTCAGCCTCCTCCCAATAATCAAGCAAACCGGTCTGTTGCGGCAGCGGCCGGGACTGGCGTTCGTCATATCGCTCCCCCGCAATTCCACCAGCTACAGTAAGGTGACAGGACCAAGGTAAACCACGGCGCACTGCTTGCTTGCTGCCACCCTTTTTTGGTCGTAATCGGCCGCACTTCGCACCCGACTTGATTCCCCCACCTGCCTCCCACCTCGACATTTTTTCCCACAACGAACAACCCAACTTCACCTCACATCACCTCGCCTCGGAACCAATGTCCTAGTCACACAACAAGTCTCGCCGATTCGTAGCAGACAGCCGCCACAGAGAAAGAGGAGGAGCAGGGAGTCCCGAACAGCAGTCAGCACAGAAGAGAACAACCGTTCCCACCGAACCCGATATCGCGCTTGCGCATACCTTGCCTCGACAACCGACTCCACGCCCTCTCACCCGCCCACCCCTCGCGCGAAAGAACGTGAGAAACAAATACCCGCCTCGCCGACCGCAACTCCCCTCTTCCCGCCGAGGACAAAGCCGCCAAAACGGATCCCGGAAGCCAGAACACCGCTCGCGCTCCCAGCGCTGAGCCCACTTCTCCCACCTCCCCGACCGGATCACAGGCGGGCAGCCAGGCCTCGCCGCGCTTCCACCGGCCCATCATGCAGGCCATGCCGGATAACCGACAACAGTCTTTTGACGAAATCTACGGCCCGCCTGAGAACTTTCTCGAGATCGAGGTGAGAAACATCCAGCGAGCTTGCCAACAGCGGCAGTGCACCCCTTCCGTCCTCTCTCTAGCCTGTCACGATAATCCCTCTTCTATGCCCTCTTTTCCCCCTTCCAACAGCCCGCCTGCCCGGCCATTGTCGCATGCGCCCAAAAAGCAAGGGATCCAGTTCACACAATCTAACAAACCTCCGACCCCCCTCTAGGTCCGCAACCCCAGAACCCACGGCATGGGCCGCAGCATGTACACCGACTACGAGATTGTCTGCCGCACCAACATCCCCGCCTTCAAGCTCCGCGCCTCGAGCGTGCGCCGCCGCTACTCCGACTTTGAGTACTTCCGCGACATCCTCGAGCGCGAGAGCGCCCGCGTCACCATCCCGCCCTTGCCGGGAAAGGTGTTTACGAACCGCTTCAGCGACGACGTGATCGAGGGCCGCCGCGCGGGTCTCGAAAAGTTCTTGCGCATCGTCGTCGGACACCCGCTTCTGCAGACGGGCAGCAAGGTCTTGGCCGCTTTTGTTCAAGGTGAGGGCTGACTTTCGGGCTTATCATTCCTCGGTCCTATGTTGTGCTTGGCTATTGGGAGGGAATTGCACCGATATCGAGGCATGGAAAGCATGAACTGACAAGATTTGGGAATAGACCCTAACTGGGACCGTAACGCGTGGTGACTGAAGCTCCGCGTCAGCTTCTCCTCGTCCGTTTCGCGATCACCGAATAAACTGCGCAAGAGGCCGCCCAAGCACCATCGCATCGACACGCAGCTCGAAGAAGGGCTGACGGCAAAGAGCTCCATCTCTTATGAATGAAGAAACCCCATTTAACGCCTGAGGGTTGCTTGGAAGCTAGGGACGTGTGCGGGTGTGTGTGGTTTGGACAAAATTGAAGGGGGGCATAAAAGCAAATGGGGGGTCAGTCAATGTCTACGGCCATTGGGTGTGCGGGTTTTCTTCTCTTTTTTTTCTTCTTCTAGTTTCTTCCTCATCGTAGTGTAGTGTTTACTGCCTGTTGACGTTCAACTTTCCACTTCTTGCAAGCTTGAAATTCTTCCCCTCCCCCCCCCCCCCTTTTTTTTTCTTTGCGCCGAGCACGAAACCCCCGCCGAGGCGGACAGCATCAGCGTTGCTTATCTCCTCGATATAGGAGGAGGAAGAGGAGGAGGAAGAGGAGGAGGAGGAGGAGGAGGAGGAGGAGGAGGAGGGAGCGGCTGGCTGGGCGTGATCAAGCAAAAAAAAAAAATGAAGAAAAATTTGAGAATCATGACTGTTGAAATGTTTCCCAGTAAGTGACTGAGTATACGTGTACGAGTGGTGAAGAGGCTGTTATGCGACAAACTCATCTCCGCGTAATTAACTAAGCTTATGGTGTCCCTAGAAAGGAGAAAAAATTGTTTACTTCCTTCTTTTTAGGGTACCTGACAGCGGGAGGAGGAGTCTGGTTTTCTGTACAATTTGCCGAGATAAAAAAAAAAAAAAACATGGAAAAAGCGGCGAGCTCTAGGGTACTACTTACTTACTAGGCAGTTTCAATTTTTCCAGTTGGGGGGGGGAGAAACGAAAGCTCTCTCGCATCAAATTACCGAGCTTTTGAGATCTGGAAAGGTTGTTTCCAACATCAGACCTGGGTCTGGGTCTTTGTCTAGAAGAGGCCGTGAAGAAGTGGCAGGTGAAATCTTCCCTTTGCTAGAAAAAACTCCATAGTCAAGTCAATGCTTCTATGGCGATGTCTCGATATACTTCACAATCACATGGCACATATCGTAAACGCAACGTAACGGGTCGTTCTTTTTGCTCATGGTTTTTTACACCATGATACACAGATGTCTGCCATCTGCCATTTAGTGAAATAAACCTCATCCTCGTTCTTGTGGCACGGTGGAGGTGTAAGGTTTTTTTTCTTGACTCTTTTTTATACAATCGGGGAGAATTTTCTCCCTTAATCCCTCGGAACGCCATCTGATGCCCCCGCCCCCAAATAATGCAGTTTTAAACAGTGAGGTGAAATCCGCGAGGGTGAATCACGCCTTCCGTGAATAGAGCCCGACCCCTCCTTACCAGATGCTGGGTCGAAAGAGGAGGTCTTTCCTCCCTTTCCTTTCAGAGCCAAGCAAGTCTAGAGTTTCGTTTCGCTTCACCTCATATCGTACATGAAGAGCCTCCTCCAAGCTTTTGTAAATGGCTGTCAAAAGAGGGGGATGAGAAGAGAATCGTCGGAAAGCCCTTCGTCCCTTGATCCGTTGAATCCAATCCGTTCCGTTTGTTTCCCAGAGCTGCGATGGTTCTTTTGCGTCGATCGTTTTGTTCGTGAGGGTTGTTGTGTTTATGTGTATTATAGTACAATAGATTGTTACATCCAAAGAGGAGTTCGGGCAGGTCTGGTATCATCGTCGCTGGCGTGTAGAGAGAACTCGTTTTGGTGTTGTTGGTGGTCGTTGTTTGGGAATATCCCCATCAGCAGGGCATGACGAGACTTCTTACAAGCTCGCGTTTGCCTTGCTGGAGGCGCCAAAGAGGCGCAGTATGCCCTCGTACATGCCAAACATGATGGCCGCGCTGGGGACGGTGCGCATCAGGTGCGGCGTGAGACCGCCGTACAGGCCCATGAAGCCCTCCTCGATCCAGACGACACGGAAGCACTGCCAGAGACCCGTGTACTTGAGCTGTCCGTTGGCCAGGGGCGCCTGTCGTAGTCTTGTTCGCGCGACCTGTCAGGTAGTGTCAGTGAGTACACCGAAGAGAGTACCGTAGGGCGTGTAAATCATACCTCGTGAGGGTAGGCAAGAATGGCAGCAACCAACTTGGCGCCGCCAGCAGCACCCGCATTTCCCATCCAATCCACCGTCCGGTCCCAGAACGTCTTTTCCCTTCCGCTCGCGACAATGCGCTCCTCGCGCGCCGCCAGCCTGTTCTTGAGGTTCTCGTACAGCACCCACTGCAGCGTGCTCTCCGCCACGCCGAGGTAACTCGCGCTCATGCCCTTGTACATGCCCCGGACGCCCTCGGTCCGCAGCACCTGCTTGATGCAGTCCCAGCTGTTGCGGTACTGCCTCTGCTGCACGCCGCCGCTCTTCTCCGCCACGTTCTTGTCGAGCTGCAGACGCGTCTTTACGAGCCAGATGGGGTTCGTCGCCGTGCTCGTCGTCACACCGGCCAGCACGCCCGCCGCGAGGTGAACGCCCGCCCCTTCCTCGCCGCCATTAACGTATTCCGCAATAAGGCGCTTGCCGTTGCCGTAGGTGTAAAAGTTTATGCTCCTCGCGGGGATGACGCCAATGAGGTTCGGACCGAGGCCCTTGAAGAGCGCGCGGGGGCCCTCGATCTTGTAGACAGACCCCAGGATCTGGAAGGTCTCGCGGAGGTGGAAGAGGGCGGCGCGGTAAGGGGAGAGGGTGCCGACAGCCTGGGCGCGGGCGGCGTGGGAGGCGCGGAGCTGTGCTTGGTAAAAGTCGGATTGGAGGCGGGTCTTGAGGACGTCGAGTGGTGCTGTGAGTGTTGCGGCCGTCATGCCTCCGACTCTATAAGGGTCGAAGAAGTCTTGTTAGCTTCCTCTGGTGCAACCCCCTTTCGCAAAATTTCGTCCCATCCCAAGAACCCCCTTCCAACCCTTTTTTCGCCAACGAAAAAGGCAATGGATGGAGCATAGGAACGAGGAAAGAGAAGAACAGAAATGTTTCAGACGTACCCTCCAGCAACAAAGTGTACCCATGACTTTGCGAATGGTGATTCCTTCTCACCCCCCACGGCCGGGTTCTGTTTTGTGTCGGGGATGATATCACCCGTCTCGCGGGACGTCGGGTACGAAGTCGTATCCGGGGCGCGGCGCGCAGCCGGCCGGTCGCCTGTTGCAGACATGAATTCGGCTGATGCGGGAGCGTGAGCCATTCAGGCGGTAGAGAGGAGGAAGAAAGTGTGTGGCGATTCCGGGGGATAAGGCGATTCTAACTGCTTTGGCAGGGTAGCTTCGGCTAGTAGGAAGACGAAAAGTCGATTATAAGACGTAAGAGGTGCTCAATGTTCCATGTGGCGAACTTTGGATAGTGGGATGTTAAAAGAAAGTGGTGAGGGTTGTTGATATCGAAGGGGGACCGTTACGTCGAAATCATGTCGCGGGAGGTTAGGTTGGAGGTGAGGGAGCGGCTCGTCCTTGATGACGGGAATCTAAGGTAGGATAGGAGCTGGGCAACTTTTTTTTCTTATCCCCGTCCACCATAGATTTGCTTAGCGTGCTGAGATATGGATGGAACGACGCGCCACGCTCAGATTTCAATCTGTGCGATCCACTTTACCCGGCGTGCCGGCTGTCACCACTGTGAGTATGTGGCCTGTGCTTCATGTGGCTTTCCAGTCGCTGTCATTCGTCAAAGCAGCTGTCCCCTGCTAAAGGTACCTCACCTCACATTCCCTTACCTCACGGCTTGAGGTCCAGTGCTTACCTAATGTGTAGATATCCAAATACCACCACGAACAAAAGTAAGCCAGCTACACGTCACCACTAAGTAATTTGACACAGCACTGCAGTGAGCTTACTGTATATCATTATTAATTTATATCATTTTTTGCCTTCGTTTCCTTGGTTCGCACCTCGCAATGCACTCGCACATACGCACTATACGCACTACACACATTGCACACACAAACACACACTAGGTACGCTCTTTTCGAATCCTGTTGCCCCTCCTATCCCTCTGAATAAAGAGCATGGCGGTGCTGCTAGAGCGGCCCCGTTTCATGTATGAATAAGCCATCTGCCGCAAATGGTGTCGTTTGCTGGCTACCTAGATCATCGTCCAACCATGCTGCTCGCCGGGGTTGAGGTAGCATCCCGCGCATCAGCGGCCGCAGTCGCAGCCGACGCCATGTGGCTGAGCAGCATGTGGTCGTTCTTCAGACTGGGCAGTTGGTTCTGATGCTGCTGCTCCCCGCGGTGCGGGTGCGGCTCCGGCATCCAGGGCTTGTGGTTCATCGGCGGGGGTGGTTCATGCTCCACGTCCATGAAGCTGCTCGTCCTGCTTCGAGATCCAGCGTCTAACGGCGACCGCTGGCGATGGTCCGGCTGACCTCTGCTAGCCGGTCGAGAGACGTCTCCTCCTCCCGGCATAAGATTGGCGGAAGACGACGTAGGCGGCTGCGGCTGCGGCGGCGGCTCGTGAGATCGGCCGTCGTCCTGCGTTGGATCATATCGTAAAGTCCTCACCGGCGCCGGCTGAACCGGGCTCGGTTCTACGTGCGGCGCTTCGTCGGCGCTGCTGCTGGCCTCGCGGCTGAGCCAGACAATCTCTTCTTCGGTAATCGTTTTCCACCCGCACTTGGCGTGCTTCTTCGTACAGCCCTGGCAGGCCGTCAGGTGCTTGATGCACGGCGACTTGAGCCTGCGGCAGCGGTCGCACGGCGGCCAAATCTGGTCTCCCTTATTCAACTTTTCTATCCTTGCGGTGATGATGGCCCGGTGCGGCGACGACGGGTCATACGACGGATCTCTCTGTGGCATGACCGGCGGCGCATGCACGACAACTGGACGTCCCTGCAGGGGTAGTGAGTGCGGATGAGGATTTGTCGCGGGCGGTGTGTGTTGGCCCGTCGAATGGGCCTGCTCGAGGCCGGCGCTGGAGGGCACCCGAGGGGGGTAGGCCTGGGAAGACGACAGAAACTGCTGGAGCAGGTCTGCGTGAAGGTCGTATCCAGCTCCGTGGGCAACGTGGCCTCTGGAGTGGTTGACGGACTGGAACGCCGAGCTGCTTCCTTGCTGCCCGCCATGGCGCGAGTTGATTCCGGCTCTGCGGCCGCTCAAATGGTAGTTGAGCTGTCGTGCCCTCTTGGCGATCTCATCGGCTTTCTTGATGAGAACCTGTAGTCGCTGCTCCACAATTTCCAGTGTCGCGACCTCGGCCGTCTCATCCTCTTCCAGGGGAGCCGTGGACACGACTGAGAACCTGTCCAAGGCACCGTTAATAATGAGCCGCCAGTCATCTTCGAGAATCTGGGTCTGAATGCCGTTCAGGTAAAATTGACATGTCCGCTCGCCGTCGTGTCCGGTGGTGAGAATAAATTTCTCAGGATTTGTCTTGGCAAAGGTGACAATATCCAGCCAGCTCACGGGTGCCGCGCCATATGGAGGCGGTGGGTTGGTGATGATGGGACCTTCAAAAGCTCCCTCCATAGCTTTCAAAAGACGGGGCCCGGTGAGCTTGGCGCCCAAGTTTGCCGCGAGACTCTCATGTCTATTGAGAACCCCTATTGACCGTTGAGCATGATATTTCATAACACACACGAAGAAGTTTAAGGGGGAAACCCGTACCTTCGTACTGATTTAATAAACCAAGCACATCCGAGAATGTGTCAGGTTCTCCCTGAATGAGCTGGAGTCTGCCAGCACTGGCTTTGGATAGGTAGTTGATAATGGATGCATTGCCTTTTTGAGTTGACAATTAGTACTAGTTCATGGGACGAGATGAGATGCAGCGCAAGCGGGTATGGCCTATGGGGTAGGATTCCATGGCACAGGACAATTAAGCATTGCCAAGGGGCTTGGAACAAGCGCGATGCAGATGGAGAGGAAGCCTGAGCTGGAGTAGAGACGAAGATGGAGACAGGAGGGATGAAGTTTGGGGAAACAATGAAGAGGTAGAAAACAAGGTGCGGGCGGCGCTGGCAGGCAGGCCGGGGCGAGGGATCAATGGCGAGTCTAACCTCGATTGCCTCCGGGCGCGACGACGACAACGACGAGATGCAGTTGAAGGAAGAGATTGACGGCTCATAGTCCTTCAGCGCATCGCGACATGCTTGCTCTCTTGCTCTCTTTTTTTTGGATTTGATTTTCTTGCTGAAGACTTCGACTCTTGGATCACACACACACTGGCGCACCACACATACCTGACTGAGGCGGAGGAGGCTGGGGAATGCGATCAGAATGAGCTGGCTGAGCGCCGCCGTCGTCTGCGTCCCGTTTCCGTTTATGGGGCTCTTGGGAATCCTGGGCGTGCGCCATGGTGAGATTGTCACCGCGGGCAACAGACGGGAGGATCCCGCGAGAGCAAGGTGTCTTTTCTTCTTCTTCTCTTTTTTCACCCTTTCTCGTTGTGGCCCTTTGTTTCTTCCCTCTAGAGCAAGATTAATTGCAAAAACAAAAAGTCGGATGCGTGTGTGAGACGAGTGGTGATTTGGGTGGAGTGGTGTAAAGTATGTGTGTTTGTGTGTGTGTGTGTGTGTGTGTGTGTGTGTGTGAAGGCCAAAGGGCCCCGGGGCGTAATAAGAGGGATCCTGAAATCTAGGAGTTGGTTAGTTCATGGCGAAGCAGCACCTTTTGAGGTGGTGGCAACCCAGCAGACAGGGCCCCAGTGAAGTGAGGGAGGAATGCCTCAGGTAACAGAACAGATGAGAGTTGGAGGGGCTTGGGATGGAGCAAGCAAGCTTTCAAACGAAAGAGGAACGAGAGATTTTGTTGATCGAGGGGGGGAGGAGTGTGAACGAGGCCGGAGAGCCAAGAAAAGACGGGGGGAGAGGAGGAGGGTTGGAATCGGGGTTTCGTTCAGGATTTGTACGGGGGGAAACGGGGGACGTGGTCGGGGCCACAGGACGGGGGCTGGCTGGGAACTGGGGCGGAACTCGGGAGGAGGAGTAAGGCAAGGTACTTGTAGGAAATAGGCGTAAGGTACTTTACCTTACCTTAAGGTAAGGCGAGACAAGGAAACTTGGGTACCTCAACGTAACGTAAGGTAGGTAAGGTACTTACAAGCACAGGTAGGTAGGTAGAGGGCGGGTGGGCAGGTAGATGGGATGGGATGGGATGAGAGAGAAAGACCACTCAAGCAAGTATGTGCTCGTGCCGTGGGTGCGAATGAGAAGATATGAAGAGTAAGGCAAGGTTGGTAAGTGAGAGTGATGGAGATGGGACGTACTGCTTAAAGGACGGGACGGGGAGAGGAGGAGAGAAGAGGGAAAGAAGAGCGGACGGTGGGTGCAGCTACAGAGGCGAGTTTACGGGCCAATTGCCCAATGACAGGGGCAAGCAGGTGCCGAGTTCCCACCGCAAAGCCGCAAAGTCCCAAATTGGTTATGTCGTGTGTCGGTATGAAAGTGAGGTGAGTGAAATAGAGAGAGTGAGAAGGAGTACCGTACCTCTGGATGTGAGACCCGGGTTGAGCCTTTAGGAACTAGGAGAGACACGACGGAACGGGAGTTTTGAAGAGTGTGTTCCCTTTTTTTCGCGACGGGGGGGGGGGGGGAGAGGGGCGGCATCCGTATGAGTCGGGCGGGCGAGTGTATGTGTGTATGCAGGTATGAGAGTGAGTACCCAGGTAAATGAGTGAGAGTGAGAGTGAGAAAGAGGACAGGCGGAATGGGATGCTAGTGTAAGGAGGTGAGCGGTAAGGTAGCCCAGCGCGAGGCGAGGCGTGTGGAAGTGTGGAAGGAAGGTATGTGAGTGAGAGAAAGAGAGAGAGAGTGTGTGTGTGTGTGACGGTGGACGGCTGGGAAAATGCAGTGCAGGACCGCAATGGAAGGCAAAGATGCGCAGCAAGGGCGGAGGGGAGTTCCACTAAACGGATGGGGCCGGGGGTGGGAGAGGGGACCCGGCGTCCTTCTTTTTTCGTTCGTCGGGAAGGGAGGGAGCCTAAAAAGCTTGGACTGACGGAACCCGAGGACACCTCAGTTTTCCCAAGTACGGAGAGTCTAAAAAGGACTGGACTCAGTACGGAGTACTGTGTAAGGTTCAGATAGAGAGCGTTAGTGAGCGAGTGGATGGATAAGTGAGAGAGAGGCAAGGCAAGGCAAGGAGGGAGGGCCAGGCCAGGGCAGGGTCCCCCTCTTGGGCGTAAAGTGTGAGGTGTGAGGTGTGAGGCGTCATGCGTGAGGCACGAGGCACGAGGCGTGTGTAAGTGAGATTGAGATGAGGAGGATTGGTGGAACTTGAGCGGGAAGCAACGTAGAGCCAACGGCTGCCGGGAAGTAGGCAGAAAGCTACAGCAGCTCCTAGCATGGCATGAAAGGTGCAAGACAGGATGAGGTGGGCAGGCGATAGATCAATCGAGAGATACCCGACTGAAATCCGAACTATGTATCCGTAATAAGGGCTGTGGTTACCTTGAGGCAGGTGAGATAGAGTGAGTTGAGGTTACCTGAAAAAACGCCAAGCCAAGGCAGCGGAATGTGGTGATGATGCGTGGTGTGGACTGGGGTTGCGCCGGCGCCAGCTCTCAGAAACGCAGCCCGCCCCGGTCCCCCAAACACGCGAAAATCACCACCCAAAAGCCCCAAAAGAGCAACACAATCGACAACCAAGCAATTCTGGTGGGGGCCACACCACCAGGCTGGTTTGGACTGGACTGGACCTGGGGCTGTGTGCAGAGACAGGCCGTCTGTCTCTGTCCGTCTCTGTCCGTTGAAGAAGAAGCAGCAGAAGCTATCCTGTGTGCCTTTGCTTGTGAAGTCCCAGCGGCTCAGAACTTCAGCTCATGTAAGACGGCGTAATAGGGAGTCCCCAGCGATGCGGTTTTTTCTTGGTGAGTCCTTTTTTCGAATTTTTTTCTTCTTCTTCTTCCTTCTCCCCGCCGTTCTTTAATTGCCTCTTGAGTTCCTTGGTTCTTGACCCGTCGATAAACGCAGCTTGTCCTATACGAGCAAAGTGGGAAATTTCAAAATGGATGACGGCGAACTGTGTACGGGGGTGGCGCTGGGACCCGGCGCAGAGATGTCGTATAAAGCAATCGAGCGACTATTATGAGGTAAGATTGAACAAAAAAGCAGGCCGTTTCCCGCTTGTCGTCGGTTTCCTTATGTAAGACCGGCAGCCCTATGAAGGCTTGGAAGCTGAACAGTCCGGCTCTGGGAGCCGAGAGTGTCGGGTTCGGGGAGAATAATAACTAAGCTAAGAAGCAAATGATGCCTCCAAGGGGTCGGCAAAGCGGCAAGGTTTGATTCGCAAAATTTAAGCAAAAAAAAAAAGGGGGACCTGACTTTTGAGACCGAGGTGCCTATCATCGGCCCGCGACATAGAGTTAGAAGAGCTTCTTGATGCCGGGAGATGGTCGATGCAGGATATTGGACGCCGAACACAATTAATACGAGCAGGGAGCAAGCTGCCTGCTTCTCTCAATCAAGGTCCATGGTCCTTGGGCCCAAAAGAGCCGGCTCCAGCCTGGTGCAGTGCACAGCCTGGAAACTGGGGAAATGGAGGAGCCAACCGGCCAGTCGGCTTTGAGTGTTTCGAGAGGAGAGGAGTAACGGGCGGGAAGAAGGGGGGCCCATCTGGGTGAGACTGTCAGTCTGCGACTGTGAGAGACTCGAGACTACTGTAGAGTGATCGATGAATGACAAAGTGACTTGTCCAAGGAGGAATGGATGGATGGATGGACAGGCGACTAACAAGCTTGAGACACCGCCCGCGCTGAACATGAGACTCGGTCGGAAAAATGGGCTGCCGGGTGAGAATCTCAGAGGGAGGAGCGCACCGTAGATCCTCACCTGCCCAACTACCTTGCCGGGACACTGAGAGGAGAGAAGGCACCTTCCATTAGGTACCTCTCACCTCTCTAGGAACACCACCTGCAGAGAATCCTGACAGCGACATCCTACTCCGTGCAGAAAAGGAACATAAACGAGAACGACAAGAAACAAGACACAGGAACGAGACAAGAAGAGGCACGACGCACCACTGACGACGACGATAACAACAATAACAACAACAACCACCCCTTTCTTTTCCGTTGCATTGCATCTGTGATCTGACCCTGACCTCGTGCCTAGCATCCAATACTTCCCGCCCCCGGCGAACCGGCACGTCTCGTTAAAACATCCCATCTTTCTGGATTGCCGTCCTACCCTGGTGTGTCCCGACTTACACCGCGCGACGTGACGCCCGCGGCGCACGCACAGCACTTGACAGACAACCGGCAAGCGAGTCGCTACCTTGCCTAAGGGAACAAGCCTGCCATAATTCGACGGCGGACGGGGTGGAGGGGCGGAGCAAGGCCCTCTTAGTCCTTAGCAAGGTATGACGTTACCAAAGACGAACTAGACAGAGGGAACCCGCGCGCCCGCTGGTCAATTTGCGCGCCCGGGGCCATGGCACCGCGGGCATCCCCCCTCCAGCCGTACGAGGTATGCAGTACCCAGCACAGGTAAGTAGGCAGCCCATCCGTAGATGGAACCTTTCTAGAAAGAAAATGCTAATGCTAAACAGAAATCCAGACAAGGGACGACGGTGGGTGGGATAGAGAGGAAACACGGAGACCCGACGATTGGGAAGCTTTGATCCCTTTCGGACGGAGCGGAACGCGAGGAACGCACTACCTACTCGAGAAACCTACGCCTTTGCCGCTCTATGCACCATGGGAAAAGGTACCGACGTTACCCAAGACTTGAGGTCGAGGACCCAAAGTATCGCCAATCTATAAACTCCCTTCATCCTCACCACCCAGGATGCCTGTCCAACAAGCCAACCCCGTCTTGTTTCGGGGCGACTCAAGCGGACCCTCAGCATCACAGAAACATGACTTTCGCACCCCGCTCAAGTGCTCAAGTACCTACCTACATACCTTGCATGCCTCTGAAGTCCCGGACTAGGTGCGAATATGCATCGCTCGCCGCCCGGCACTCGGGAGCCCGCGCAAAACAACTCTAAAAGGCCAATGAGTGATATCATCGTCAACCGCAGTCTCATCTGCCCACAACGCTTCTAATTATGTCTAATCGCACATGACATGGTTGATCTCCTGCCTCACCCTCAAACATCACTTCAAGTCGTTATAAAACCAAACCAAGTCAAACGTTTCCCGACTTAGCAGCCCCCATCTCTCCCATGTGGCATGAACCACTTACCGCGCTGCCCCCTCCTTCCCACGCGATGCACGTGCAGAGATTCCAGGGACGGACGACCAGCTGGGATGTAACTCGCTCCGACACTGATGGGCAAAACAACTACCTTATTTTTGGGCCTGTCAATGTTTTGGAATTAAATCGAGCAGCAGTTGCCACTGGCCAGCGGCCCCTCTCCGCTCGCTCGCTTTCGCAGATCGGTTTGGTTTCCCTTTCGCCCTTGAAGACTGGGGAAGGGGGCACACCTCAGTGTCACACATACTTCAACAATTGAGTATACACCACTCCTCTCAAGTTGGTTGAGTCAATATGGAAACGTTCTTCGCAGCCCGTTAATCCCGAGATCCTCTCACTTTGGCACTGCTCAACCTGCATCTACATCACAGGGACTTTGCAGGGAGGCAGGGTGGTCAGAAGGGCGGACAAGGCTTCGTAACCACGGTACGTGGCCCCCCAATCTGCAAGAGAAGGCCGGCCAAATGTCCGGAGAAGGAGGGACGAATTGAATAGTAGGGGCGCAATTCCAACAACCTCGGGATTCGCCAACCAACTCTGTGATCCCCGATTCCCACTTTGTGGGCTTGACCTAAAGATCTAATGTAGCGGCGTAATGATGCGCTGTTTCCCGCTCTTTTGGGGGTGCTCTCGGTGCCCATCAATATCATCGAGGGTGGCGCAGAGGGCAGCGCCAAGACATTTTGGAAATCACCAACGGAACACGCGCCAGGATTACTTCTCTTACAGGAACTTCCACTACTCACGCGAGCCAGGACGAAGTATATCGCTCACCTACACAGTACATTTCCCAACCTCCCAACCCCGGCTGAATGATTCCATCTCCTCCCCCGGCTTCGTTCAAATTAATCAAGACGAAAGAGAAGAAGCTGCACAGCCTAGTTTACCGGTTCCATGAGCCTTGGTATACAGAGTACCGCGGTTCATAAATAAAGGTGTGTCGTCACTTACACGGGGCGAGCTAGCCCGTAGTCGTATTTCAACAACGACGCGCCCTGGCTTCATCATCGCCAAGACGTTTCGACTCGACCGTTGCGCGTCGTTGCTGCAAAGTCATCGACCTGTTCGCCGATCCCAGGAAGAAACAAAAAACCGAAATGAGATCTTCTGTTCCTTCACTGGTTCACGGTGATGGTTATTGGAACTTTTTTTTGCGGTGCAAGTACGCGGATAGGCAGCAGTATTTTCTCCCCGTTACCGAAACTTTATTTTCTCGGTAATACGGCTACGCGGCCGTAGTCGAATGATCGATGTTTGTTCTTTGTCATTACGGAGTACCCGAATTCGGCATGTCTCTTTCAGTCCGGATGCTGAAATAACTGACATTCCGAGATGTCCTCTTGGTGTTGTCTTGCGACGGCGCCCTAGCGAGACGAGCTACCCGCACAAGAAGCGTTCTTCGAGGACTTGCTGAGCGCCGAGTAAGTGTTGGTGAATGGTAAGCAAGTTGCGTCGAGCGATCGCAGGCGGGAGACCCAGAATCGCTGGAAACAATAACTCAAAATGATGGATGCTTTGAGAAAATAATAGCTATGTGAAATGTTGAAGCAATATTACTACAGACTACTAGGGGCTTGTAAATATATTTCATTTGGCTCTGTGACGATTCTCGGAAATCAGACCTGTAGACTTGATGCAGAAATACTTGATTGTGAAGAAGACAATAACTTCATCCTCTGCGATCGCAATTCGCAAGTTCCTGGAACTTCTTCTTGGTGAGCAGTGTAAGGTAACCTCGGTGAAGGTTCCGTACCTCAAATATTCCCGTCCCGTCCTCCACGTTCAATCGAACGCAAAGCCCGCGCCCCGCCAATCACGGAGCCCGGGCCTCTGAGCGGCGGGGAGGGGGGGGGGAGGGGATGGGAAAGGACGCACCAGAACCCGCCCCACCATGGAAGAAGCCCGGACCAAGCTCAAGCTCATTTTCCCACCGAACCTCACCCTAGCCTTTCTGGCCAACATCCCAGGCCCCAAAAAAACAACAACGCCTTCGACGACGTCACCCCGCGACAGAAGGTCTTGTCGAACACAGCGGAACCCCAACTGAATTTAGAGGGACATTTTTCGAAATAGACGGCGCATTGCACATCTCCACGATACCGGCAAGACCCAGCTACCCCCTCCCACAAACAGACAGCCGACACGACACGACATAACCAGGCGGCGCAATGGCGGATAGAGGCTCACACAGAGGCGGCGGCCGCGGCGGAGGCGGAGGAGGAGGAAACTACCGCGGCGGAAGGGGAGGAGGAGGTCGCGGCGGCGGCGGTGATCGAGGCGGTGCCCAGGGCTCGGGCGGCGACCGCGAGAGGCCCAAGAAGGAGAACATCCTCGACTTGTCAAAGTATATGGACAAGCAGATTACTGTCAAGTTCAACGGCGGGCGCGAAGGTGCGTTTTCTTTTCTTGTCTTTCCGTCCTCCCCCCCCCTTTCCAGGAGTTTGTGTGGTGTCAGTTCGCTAACGTTAGGGGGGAAACCACTACAGTCACCGGAACCTTGAAGGGATACGATGCGCTGATGAACCTGGTGCTGGATGAGGTCCAGGAAGTCATGAGAGGTACGTGTCTGCCTTGGCCTGCCCTTGTTCCATGCTTGGTGCAGAACAGGAAGGGGTAGCGTCCTCCCAGATGTGTTTCCGCGGCTAACGAGAACCAACGAACAGACGAAGAAGGAAACGAAACGACCCGATCCCTAGGCCTCATCGTCGCCCGCGGAACCCTCCTCGTCCTCGTCAGCCCCGTCGACGGAAGCGAGCCCATAGCGAACCCGTTTGCGCAGCCCGAGGAGGAATGAATGAACTCAAAGGGAAGGGGTGAGGGAGGAGGAGTCGGGGGGATGAGTTCGACTTGATATCCTAGCTGTGTTTGAGGGAGAGCAGGGAAGGGGGGCCCATCCAGCGACACTCATTGACAAAGCACGGCTTTATGTGCTCTGCGAGATGGAGAGGGGCTGTGACGGCGATGCGCGACTTGGGCTGGATGTATGGCAAATTCGAGATACCGATGCTTCTTGCGTGTCGTAGGAATGCAGCATACATCAGCAGGAGGACGGGAATATGATGATGGTGGTATATCAAAAATTCCTCAGATAGAAAAAAAAACGAGAAATGGGGGGGTGATGGGAAAGGTATGGCGTAACCATCATAACGACGTCTGCCTCACGCCATGATATACGAAAAAAAACATGAATGAAAAAGAGATTTATTTCGTTACTGTTCTTTGCCCGCATTCGTACTCTTCCATCTAACTGAATCCTCCACAGTCAGCGAGACCGCTCACTCTCCTTTCTCTGTTCCTTCTTCGCTCACTCCGAAGGCTCCTATACGCTCCTCTTATAAGTTCGAACCTGGCGAGTAAGCGAGTGAACCAAATGCGTCCACCCCGTCATCTCACGCGCCGTTCCAACCGTTCGATCATCCGTAGTCCAACGTCTTAAACCAACGCGGGGTAAGTCGTCACACTCCGTAGTGGTTTCTCGCATCGTTTGAAACGCAGCCCCGTGCATTGCAATCCAACCAAGTCGAACCCTCGTTCCCTTCCCCTTCGTGACCGTGATCTCCATCTTTTTCGTAACCGTGGTATTTCCAACCCTCCCCGTTCTAGTGAGAGGTGCCTTGGAACCCTCGGTTCGACGTCTGTTTCCCTGCCTTGAGAAGCTCCCCGAAAGCGTTGCCGAGCTGCTTCTTCAGCTCCTTATAGCTGACGACAAAGCTCGTCTGCTCGTCTCGACTCGTAAGACAGATCCGATCATCGCTGCCGGCATCCAACCTATTTAGGCATCGGATAATGTGGCCCATGTCCACCACGGGGTTTCCGTTCGCGTCGACCTGGTGGAACACGTAGTCCCGGAATAGTTTGAGCATGTATCGCTCGCCGTTTTCTGACCAGTTCCTGTCGCCGTCGAATTCTTGCCGTTCGTTGACGGCACCAAGCTTGGCCATGAGGCGCACAATGCGGCCGTTTTCTAGTTCGCGGAACAGGTCCGACTTCAGGGCGTCCGCTTCCTGCAAGCTGGCATCCAGCGTGGCAACCATATGGACTGCGATGCCCCGGACAAATTCTTCTATACCCTTGGGCGTGGCACCAACCTGGGAGGGAGTCAGAAGCCACAAGACGGTATCCGTGATTTCTTTCGAGTAAACCCTGCTCATCTGTTCCATCGACCCTTTGAGGTTCGTGAGCTGGCTCGGCGGCGTGTTAGTAGCCAGTGATAAAATGAGTTTCCCGAATTGAATCAAGTCCTCTTGCTGCAGCTCCTGAACTGGGCGACGATTGTCGAACTGAACAACATCCAAAATGGAGCAGGCACTAAGCCGGATGCGATTCTTGTCCGTCACAATGACCTTGCTCATATCAAGGCATCTCGCGGCCAGGTTCAATGTGTGGACAGCCTTCAAAGCATTGGCTATCTGGGAAATATAGCCCCATAGGACGCTTTCGGCTATGGGGTTCTTGGCGCTGAAGCGGGTGCCGTGGGTGGAAGCCGATTGAGAAAAGTGAAGTTCGGCGAGTGTTTTAGAGAGGGGATGATAATCTTGTACGAAGAACAGGGAACTGTCGCCAAAAGCTCGAGTGGTGAAGGCGTCGTGAATGCCCACCACGTTGCCGTTGTTGAGCCTTCGCCACTCCTTGACAGAGCGAATAGCTTGCTCGTTGGTTAGTCGGTAACCTGTTCTGCGTTAGTAACTTCGAGGAAAGGCATTGCTGTAGAACGTACCCTCGAGCCGTCTGAGGCAATATGTTTTGCCGTTCTTCGAGGATGTAGCCTTGTACACCCATGTAGTGTAACCGAAAACGCTGGAACTCTTCCGATGACTGGTGTCAAGGGGAACAAGGGAGTAGTAGTTGTCTAATGGAGGTAGTGTCGAGTCTATAACAGCATTAGACATTTGTAGCACCTGTTGTTTATTGCATAGCTTACTCGGCATAACCTGCTGTAAGGCCTCGGACTTGCGTTGCATATCCTCGCGCAGCTTCTCAGGTAGGAAGAAGTCGTGAATTTGCCTCTGAAACGGCATTAAATCATCTCTATACGGCCCAACGGGTGCGTACAGATGGTATTGGAGCTACCAGACGTCAGTTTTGACATGGGCAACATCTGATACGCGTCCTCTCACCGGTTGAAGCGGGGCTGTGTAAGCATTTTGATGTTGGAAGTAGGCCCCTGAGCCAGCGAGTCCGGTAGGATCATCGGCATAAGGGTTGAAAGGTGTGGCCGGTAAGGGCTGGGCAACATTTGGCATAGCAAAGGGGTCAAATGAGAGCCCTGTCTCAGAAGCTGAGCCATTGGCAGTAATCTGCTTCGACGTTAGTCTCGAATAATTTGTGAGGCATAGCCATCCATACACCAGTACTCAGCTCAAAGTTTGATGGAGTGAATTCTCGAAATGTAGCAGGGTTAAACACTGTCGACGCAGTTTCGCCATCGGGAGCGGCGGCTGGCGTCGCAGCTGTGAAGACATTAGATGAGATAGTCCATGGTAGAATGCGACTGAAGACGTACAGCCTGCTCCTCTGGGAGTAAAAACGGCTGCACTCGCAGCCTGGGAGGAAAATGTCGATTTTTTTGAAGAGCCCCCTATCGTATTTGCACTCGGTGATGCCATCGAGGGCAGACCGGCAGGTGTGAATGAAGGCGAGTCGACATTGAGAGCCTTTCTCGCGCTATTAAAATCCATATGTTAGCTTTGTACTATTGATGCTTGTAAGTAAGTTTGATTGTTTCCCGCCATCGTCAATACTCGCTTTACAAGTTAGTGGTCTACATCTCATCTTCCATGGCGCTGCCCAACTCTTATTCACAGTTTTCCGACCAACAGCATTGGTCCATATTGACCATAAGGTTACTAGTCAGAAGTCCACGAGGTTCTTGCTGCATATCGCAATGTAGGCCTGAGCCGATCGGCGGGGCTTCATCCAGGACTGCTATTAAGCGGCCCAACTCCTCTTTCTATTCGACGTAGGTCTCAATGTCGAGAAATTCAGTCCGGCACAAGGCTCGCCTGGCACACGTATCGCCGGAGTCTGGCAGCGCTGCTGGTCTCACTCCAAGGCCTCTACAACCGAGGCGCCTCCTTTTCCTCCAGCAGAAGAGCATCAGGTCTCGATAGCGGATATTGGCAGTTCTCGAGCATTTTGGACGGATCGTTGGGCCATGGAACCCGGTCACGATAGCGAAACGGATCTGGACTGTGACCTACAAATCAGACTGGTTACTCTGTCCTCCGGGACTATTTTGGACCGAGTTCGATCGATTCTGGTCGTGGTTGAAGGCGCAACCGGTGTTCTCGTATCGGCAGTGTCCGTATATCATTACGTTTCGGCATAAGGTCTCTTTGTTTTCTAATCCAATTGACAAGGCGTCAGTAATCTAGTGAGGGCAACGTGGTCGGAAGGGCGGCGTGCGCGTTGACTCGCCTCGGATTTTGGGTTTCGGCGACCCAACTTGTCGACGGAGGTCGGACTGGGGGTATCGCGAGGTGGCCATGATCAGTAGTTTCGGTGAAAGAAAGTTTCGTCCCCTTGGTCGACGTTACGACGTCTGCACAGAGTCAGCCAAATCCAAAGCCCATGATCGAGTTGTCGTCGAGGTCGTTTTCATGGTATGGACGCGCGCGCGCTGGGTGTGAACGGGGGGGAATTCAGGACTTGGGCTGTCTGAGCGGGGTGGAGAGAAGACAAAGGCGGGAAAAGAAGAAGGACTGGAGCTCGCGTGGGGCCTGGCGCGAAGCCGGACTGGGGGCAGAGGACATTTTTGGGCAGACGCACTTGATCCTTGCAGACATTTGCCATGGCTCGAACACGTTTGGTGGGGTAGGTGTCTCAATCATGGACACGATGCCGTGCACCAGGCGAGGGTCGAGGTTGACGGCAGATCAATTTGGCGGATGATGCAAGGCGACGGGATGAAGTCGGAATAAGGCCCAGTCGAGATAGTATCTTAGGTAAGGCGAGGTAGAAGTAAAGCACCGATGCGCGCACCGTATCTTTACTTGGAAGGATGCGTACGGATATGCAGCCCAGCGCAGGAAAGGCGGGAGGGACCAGGAAGGACAGAGGGAAAAGCAGGGACCGGCGACAACGGCGCGAAGGGCGGCGGAGCAGTCCAGTGAGGTAGGTGGTTTATGTGGGTGGGAAGATAGAGAGGTGAGTTTGGCTACCGCGCGGCCAGGAAATACCCAAACCTACACAGGAGCGGGAGTTGGCGGTGCGAGCGGAGGTTAGGCGTGGTGGGAATGGAACCAACCAAGTCAAACCAACTTACTGCGCAGGTTGGGTCCAGCACTGGGAGGAGGGATGATGACACACCCTCGCGACATTAAAACCGCTAAAAGTCAATGCTCTAGCACTATTAATCGACATTCGTAGGTAAACGCGCTGGATTTGGCCGTGAAAGTATGTCATTTCCACAATATCCGAGCGATAATAACATCTAGGTTGGACTGGCCTTCACTTGGTGCATAACGAGATGGATGTCACTCGCTCACGGCTCAGCTCATATACGTTGCATAAATGCTAGCCTGATGTCACTCACCCTCGTGAGGTGAAGTACTTCCGAACATCGATATTTGATGTGGAATTGATAGCCGTATTGGCATTCATGTTCCACCTGGCATGTCACGTCAACCGAGGATGAAAGGCACGTTATGGAGAACACTATCATTTATTGGATGTCTTGGTGATTTTTTAGAAGTCTAGCACTCCCTTATAGTGTTTGTAGCTTAGGGAAGATCATGTAGGTGTCCGGACACCATTTGCAGGCATCCTCGGCGGGGGCTATGTACCTATCCGGCACGTCTCCCCTCATCGGGCAGATGCAATTGCCATGTGTTCAGATAAGCGATAAAGCATACCTAGGTACTCTTTGTGGCGTCACAAACGCGATTCGTCGCGCAGACGCCAGCAGTAGGTGCTCCGTACCGTACCTTACCTCATGTACCTTACCTTGCCAAGCCCTTGAACATCCGACCTCCGCCCACGGACAAGTGTCGTCACCGGGCGAGACACTCTCGACAATCAGCTGCGACTAGCGGAGCATCTCAGACACCCGGTCACTTGCTACCAACGCATCCAGCTTCTCGTCAACGAGCTGCATCAAAGCCCAAAGCCGCTTCTTTGATTCTTGAACTTGTCCTTCTGTCTTCCCCACGGATCCAGCTGTATTGATTTTTTTTATTCCACGGTCAAATCATTTGACCTTTGCCAATCTATCCCGACTGTGGCTGACTGCTGCACCGCGGAAGGGTCCTTCTCCGCTGCCTTGCTTAGCCACGTTGCTCTTTGCTATAACCAGCCCACTTCCGCCTTAGCCTTTCCACACCGTCAACCTGCGCAATCACCTGTTCCATGGACCACTGAAGCTTCCTTTGGACTGTATCCATCGTCGCTTCGGCATACTCGCCAATCTTGACTTTGTGTGCAGCACCGAACGACAGCATGGCGGAGAGCGGAGAAATAGATTTGGGACAGCTGTCTGCAAGTCAGCAAGAGTCCCTCCAGCAGTACACAAGTGTCACAAATCAGGAGCTCAAGGATGCGATACCACTGTTGCAGCGATCGCAATGGAACGTCCAGGTAAACTTGTGCAGTGCGGTACTGGCCAGCTTGCGAACTATGCTGACTGATCTGGGTACAGATTGCCATCGCCAAGTTCTTCGACGGCGAAGGCCCTGATCCTGTCGCGGAGGCAATGGCACAGGACATCCCCCGTACAGAAGCGCGGCACGAGAACCTTCAAGAGAGTCTGCTCGCCTCTGCAGCTCGTCCACCGGCTCCTCGGAGAGATCGACCTGACCCCGCGCCGCGAATCGTTCCTCAACCGAATACAGTTCACCGGCCGCCATTCCTCATCGGGTTGCTTCTGGCGCCCTTCAGCATCGGTTACAGCATCGCATCCAAGGTGTTTCGGACCGTCTTCTACCTGCTCAGTTTCCTTCCCCGACAGATCCGGCCACGGGCCATCACAAGCGGGCCGGGGAACGGACTGCGGAGTACCAACGGGCGGCGGATGCTCATGCCCCGAGACACGGCCGCGCGCTTCAAGCGTGAATTCGAGGAAGAGTATGGAAGCACTGAATTGCCCTGGTTCGAGGGCGGGATTGCCCAGGCACAAGACCTGGCCAAGAAGGAACTCAAGTTCTTACTCGTTGTTCTCATGTCACCTGAACACGACGATACCGAATCATTCACGAGGGAAACTTTGTTGAACCCGGATGTGGTCAGCTTCATCAACGACCCGGCAAACAATGTCATTCTGTGGGGCGGCAACATTCTGGACTCGGAAGCGTATCAGGTCGCCCAGGAATACAACTGCACAAAGTACCCATTTTCAGCGATCGTCTGCCTCACGCCCAAGGAAGGAAGCACTAGGATGAGCATCATCAAGCGGCTTGCTGGCCCGATGCCGGCTACTGCATACCTTGCGGAAGCTCAGACCGCCATCAACAAATACGCACCAGATCTAGCAGGCGTCCGAGCAGAGAGGACAGCACAAGAGGTGGCTCGCAGCCTGCGAACTGAGCAAGATACTGCCTACGAGCGGTCGTTGGCTAAGGACAGAGAAAGAGCGCGACAGCGGCGTGAGGCGGAGAAGGCTGCGGCAGAAGCTGCACGCAAGGCCGAGGAGGAGGCCGAAGCTGCAGTAAGGCGCGAGGAGCTTGGCGATAAGTGGAAGCGCTGGCGGGTGACGACTATGGAAGACGAGCCACCAGCGAGCAATAAGGATGTTGTACGGATTGCGCTGAAGATGCCCGAGTCGTCTGGTGCTGGAAGGATTGTGCGCCGGTTCCGCAACGACACCACGATGGAAACGCTATACGCTTTCGTGGAGTGTTACGATGTGTTGACGGCATCAGAAGAAGTGTCAGAGAAGGCCGCTGTCAAGCCCGAGGGCTACGAGCACGAGTATCAGTTCCGCATTGCGTCTGTCATGCCCCGGGTGGTGTATGAGCCCAGCAAGGAGGAAACAATGGGACAGAAGATTGGGCGGTCAGGAAACCTGATCGTGGAGGAAGTGTCGGCCGACGGCGAGTCAGACGATGGTGAAGAATACTCGTCTTAGATGGAGACGGTACGACCCAGGACATGTGATCAAGCAAGTGTAGGATGGCACAAGGCAGAACAAGCAGTAGTAGAAAACCGCGCCATCTTGTACGCGCAGTGACCGGGCAGCCAATAACAAACTATTCCAGATATTGTTGCGAATACCTTGTTGAAGAACGTTGTCAGCAAGCTGCAGGATACAACAGCTTCTTATCGCCGAAAGCTAGCCGCGGGAGCCGTCTGCCCATCTTGGGTAAGCCAAGTGAGCCCATCGGCATGAGGCCGTGAAGTTCAAAAAGAGGATAACGACGTTGGCGCGGGAGCCAACCTGATGATGTACATTATCACCGCCCAGGTATCTGTAGGTGTACGCCAAAGAGGGGTTGATTTGCGTGGCCTCTTATGTCTGGCGCCTTGGGAGTTCCCCACAAGTCGACGGGAGGCCGAAGGGGAAAAAAAAAAAGTGTGTATGTACACCGCACGCGATGTATGTGGCAGGTCCCGTGGCGCTGTTTGGCCATACACGTACGTATTGAGGATGCTGCTGCTTGCGTGGATGAGTGAGGCTGTGCAGAGACGACTGTGCAGACCAACACTTGGCTTGCCGAGCCGTGGGGTTTGGCACAGTTGAAAGTTTCTATGGCTCGGCTGCAAGGTGAAAGAAGAGGCCTACTATCATGGTCGAGTTGCTCTTGTTCACTGTTCACAATGAACAACATTTAGATCAAAGTAGATGGCCTGTCTAGCTTGGTGTTTATGTTGATACGAGTTGCTATAATGTCGAGGAGCAGATTTGCCGTCCGATCATCTGCGGGAGGAAGACCCTGAATTATGGCATGAATGTAGACTGGACCGTCGTACCCGCCCGCATACGTCAAAATGGGGGGATGTCTCTGGTTAATGCGAACCCCAATTTTTGACATGGTCCTCTCCAAATAAAGTAGAACCCAAACTTAGGAGAATGAGGGTAAATAAACATTCCAGTAAAACGTGGTGGGTTGTGCGAAATTGGGACACATGTGGCAGCTAAATGCTAAGAATGCTAAAGTCTTGAAAAGTCGTCTCGGGTTAGGTAAGATCCGAATAACATGAGAAAGACTCGGAGGGATAGGATCTGATGAGGAGAGGATTACTCCCGTCTGGACGGATACAGAGGAGGAAAGACCCAAAACCAAAGTTTGGTGGTTTCGAGGTCCCCACCTCCGAGCTGTGAGATACGTACCAGGGATCGATGCAAGGTCTCCCCAGGCACTGCCGTCTTCTCTGGGGCCTCTGGGCCTCTTGCGCATCACTTTTTGCCATCCAAGTCGTCGTCATGCCTGCTCCAGACTCGACGCCGCGACACTTGTACCTGGTCTGAATAACTCGCCGCAGCAAAAGGTGCGACGAGCATACCTTCATCGGCCCAACGCGAACCGAAAACCCTTTCCACCGCCTTTCGTTTCTTCTCGTCGTTCGCACATCTTCATCCTGATCTGACGCATCCAACACACATATTTGCTCCAATCATTAACAACAATATTGCAAGGGTCCCTAACAGCGTGATAGACATACTGATATCCTCCTGCGTGCCCATCATCGTTTCTCATTAACAACCAACATCAATACACGAAAGGACCCCTTGATCTTTCTCCCCTCTGACCAAAGGAAGCATCTGCCCAGGCCCGAAAACAACCCGACGAACAGCCACAATCATTTGCGCCATCCTCCACGAAATAGATCTCCAAGAAGCGCTACCAATAGAGTATCAAGGTTCTTCAAAGCCACCGGCAACGTCCGGCTTTCGCAAGGCCAAAGACTACCGCCGCCGCTACGTGACCTCGACTCCGTACCGCGGTCAGTAACTCTCCTCGCACCACGCACTCGGAGAGGCGCAGACAAGCCCACTCGACCCGAACCCTTGCCAGGCGCCGCCGTCTCCCTCCTCTCACACGCCGAGAAGCTCGACACCTGCGGCGTTCCAATCACCCCGCCAAAACTTCTCCAACGGTCCAACAGACCAGATACCACACTACGCACCATTACAGCACACGCTTAAAAGGACCCCGTGGACGGTGGACCAGCGGGACGCCGGGCTGAGGTTTAATTTTAAATAACCCCCCAGTTCGTCTGGCCCGTCCGACCTTGCCTTACCCTTCCCCTCCGAGCGTCACTTCCAGGCTGCAGCTCAACTAGGCCCTGCGCATCCGTACCTATTTCTTCCAAACTCCCGCCGCTTGCCTGCAACCCACGCCCCCGAAACATACGCGCACAGCTTCCCGCATTGCTGTCATTCCATTCAGCGAACCTTAACCCTTTCCCACAGACAATCCGCCCATCGTCCATTCACTTCAGTCGTTCACGGCCGTATTGCGATATCTTGCGACGTTTATATCAAGATCTCTCCTGAAGATCCGACCACTCCGCTTCGACTCGGACGCATTTCCCCTTTGTCCGTAGTAGGACCCCTAGATCCGTGCTTCCGACGCAAGTTTCCCGTCTCCTCGCGGCTCAGCGCTCCTTCGCCCGCCGGTTCCGCGACCGCAAAGATGAAGGCCATGAAGGGGCTTAGTGTGAACCGGATGATGAGTACGCTCAAGAAGCGCACGACGAACAGTGAGTAGAAACCGACACCCATCCAATCCTCTCTCATCTTTAGAGTGGTCGCGAAAGAAGTGCTGATCGAGGTCTCTCCCCGCAAGACTTCAGTGGATCCAGCCAAGTGTCGGCATCGCCAGCAGACCCGCAGAACGAGACGCCCGAAGCTACCGCTGCTCGTAGCGTGGTATGCAAGATCCGGTTAACCCTACACCAACGATCACAGCTGACGTAGTATTCAGAAACAATTCTGCGAATCTGGAGGCCCCAATGCTCAGGTATATACTTAGTCGCGACAATCTGCGCTCGCGAAGAGCTTCTTACTAATAGGATGTCTAGGGCGATGAAGTCCTCTACCTCCCGCCCATTGTCGATGCCGCTGAGTCTTCTCCGGCCGCCGCCGCCGAATGCGCGCGCATCATCCGGAAATACCTAGCCAAAGACAACCACGCCAAAGCCTCGTGGCAGTACAATGCCATCATGCTGATTCGCATCCTTACCGACAATCCCGGCCCTACGTTCACGCGGAATATGGACAAGAAGTTCGCCGATACCGTCAAGGAGTTATACCGTACTACGCACGATCCCAGTGTCAGGCAGATGCTGTCCGAGACCTTGGATACCTTCGAGGCTACCAAGTTTGACGACCAGGGCCTGGGCGAGTTGATCTCCATGTGGAAGAAGGAGAAGGAACGAAGCTACAAGCAATATGGCGTAAGGGCTTCTAAAAGGGCAGTCGATTCCGTCCTGACCGAACTAACATACCTCGATAGAACCCCAGACAGTCCATGGCTGGACCCGATCCTCGAACCATGAATGCGCCGCCGTTCAATCCCCACTCGCAGAACTACTTTGCAAGGAATCACACCAATCGAAGCTTGCCCACTCCTGCTGAGCTTGCGAGCAGGTTAGAGGAGGCGAGAACATCTGCGAAGCTACTCTCTCAAGTTGTCGTCAACACTCCTCCCCAGGAGGTCATCAATAATGACCTGATCAAAGAGTTCGCAGACAGATGCCAGAGTGCTTCCAGAAGTATACAACTTTACATGACTGCTGAAAACCCGTCTCCTGACAATGAGACTATGGAGCACCTGATTGATACGAATGAGCAACTTCAGTCGGCTCTCAATCAGCACCAGAGAGCCGTTCTCGGCGCTCGGAAGCAGCTCGGAATCGACCCGAGGTCAGATAATGCCAGTTCCGTGAGCCCCCAGACGGCCGAGAATCAGCAAGCGAGTCGGACCCAAGAATGGGCGCATGCCCAGGCCCAGGCCCAGTCGTCATCTTCTAGCTCGACTCCTCCTCTGCCGACAAGGCCATCCGAAGGAAGCGGAAAGGGCAAGGCATCAGAATCCTTCGCACCACCCCCGGGACCGCCCCCGAAAGCCCAACCGCAATATGGAGCCGAGGACCCTTTCAGGGACCCTCAACCGGAGAACCACTACTCTTCATCGAGCAGACCCGGGGGATCCGGTGGTGCGGTGGAACTACCGGGTGAGGAGCCGCGTCTGGCCCATGAGCCATTCCACCCAGGCTTCAACCCCACTCCAAGTTACCTTGGAAGACAAGACAGCGCTCTTGGCAAAATCACGATGCATGGCGCCGATGAAGCCACTACGCCCGGACCCCTCAGCGGCAACCCAATTCAGACTGTCGATCTCAGGAACCGACAAGAGACACTGCATGAGGACTCGGATGATGATCTTTACGAATCAACCCCGAAGAGTTCCAAGAAGAAGGAGCCGGTGTACAGGTACTAAATTGGGTGGACGAAGCTCGATTCAGTAAGGAGATGATGTATCCTGCCATGTTTTGTTGATCGGCGAAAGGGGTTTTTTTCCCCCTGCGCATATTGCTTTACAGTCTCGAAAGGGAGAAATTGGGTATCTTGTGGTAGTTCTCCATCTCACGCAAGGCAGATGAAATTTGCCGCTCTTGATGAGCGGACACAGTTGTCGATTATAGGCATTAGCAAAGCACGGCGTCTGGCTTACGAGTTTACCTCTATGAAATCAGACCTTTTTATCCTCAGGGAAGTGATGATCCTCGTTTGCCGTTGCTATCAACCAGGGGGAAGTGACGAGGCAAAAGGCGCAGAAGGACCTGCTTCTGGTGCTGCTGAGAACGAAGGTGGGACCAGACGAACGTCTTTCGCTACCCGAGGTAGGTAATCTCCGATGTCATCTCATCCACAGGGTCTAAAGCCTCGCCCATTTCCTCTCATTTCTCCTCTGTTAAAATGTCACACTCTTCTGTAATCACAATCCGGCCAGGCGTTGGCACACCACCTACATTCCCCTACACTATCTTTGGCTTACCTGCCTCGATGTGACGCTAAATGCTACACTGCAGTCGAGCGGCGTTGCCTCGCTCGACGAGGGATTACCCCCAACTTCTACTGGCGCTGAAGCTTTTCGCGTGGCGAAGCAATCGTGAGGCAGCTGGGTGTGCCGCAGAACCCCAAAGTTTGCTCCAATCATCAGTGACAATTTTCAGGTCTGCGTCATATATCAGCCCGCGGAAGTACAACAGGGAGGTTTCGTAAAGCAGGCTGCGAGGCCTTCTGGGGAGGCAGCCAAGCTTATAAGAGGCATCCAATTTCCGTCGTGACAACAGACTATCCTCTACCATCCATTTAAAAAGGCATTGTCTTTGTATACTCGGGTGAGAATTTCAATGTTTGCCCCGTCTTTTTCTGCTCAATCAGCCAGGCCTACTTACCACTATTAGAGAGAGGATTCAGAAGACAGCAATATCCGAACACATCGCCGAACGGACAACATGCAATACGATACAGGCCACAATACGTCGGCTATCAGGCCCGAAGACCTCGAAAAGGTCCAAGGGCTTTGGAAATTTTAAGTACATCGCGTCAAGGCACAGACGTGGGCGTATCGGGATATCAAGTTCCTGGTATACGATGACACCGTTGACGCTGAGGAGGGGAACTCGAAGACAGGCCAGAGCAGCAAGGACACCATAGTCCCCGAGCACTCTCCCGTAGTTAGGTCGACGAGTCCCAATCTTGGACCATCTTCTCCACTAGAAAGCCTTCTAGACGGCGATGAAAATGCCATGTTTAAGTAAGGGATCATCGCGTCTTTGAAGCAACCGGACTCGGAAGCCGGGCGAGCTGCGGCATCTGAGCATCCTCCAGAAGACGACAACATGGACGATTCAGATCTTCAAGAGGCCATTCGCCTATCACTAATGAGTGACGATGAATCCAGCGACAACTTGATTACGGCGGAGCCTTCGAACTCGATTGCTGGACCATCTCCAACATGCAAACAGACCCCCGAAGACGAGAACATGGATGATCCAGAGCTTCAAGAGGCCATCCGTCTGTCATTGACGAGTGACGAGGAGTCTGGGTACGCACCGATTGCAGTAGAATCCGGGTCCTCTGTCGCCAAAGCAGACGACGATGAAGACGTCTTCGAATGCAGAATATGCTCGAAGCTACCCACGTCCCCCCACGATAGAAAGACGCGGAACTACCGCCTTTTCAAACCAGCGGACGAGTTTCCGCATCTCGTCACGGATCGGCCAAGCAGCGTCGACGTATGTGTCCACTATGTCGCAGTATCGTACTGCTGGCCTGAGGAAATCAAAGACGAGAATGGAAATACCGTTCCTCCTATCACCGAGTCAAAGGTCCGAGATCTCAACGGAAAGCCACGTGCTCGCGCACTTGACGATGTTCTCGACCGTGCTGTTGACTTTGCTAATTCTGTCGGCCTTCGCATGATTTGGATCGACCAGGAATGCCTCCCGCAACCGAAAGAAGATGGCTCAGAGGAAGACAAGGCATACCAGCGACTCGGGGTACAGGCACTGGACATAGTCTACAACAGGGCTATCGTTACAGCTGGCCTACACGAATCAACTATCAGCAAGACTGAGATGAGCGCGGTTCAATTCTTGATAGACCACGAAACCGAAGAACTGCGTTATTTGAGCCTCCGTCCACAGTTGTTCCAGTGTGCTTTGGATTTCTTGTACATGGTCCAAGAAGACAAATGGTACACGCGAGCGTGGGTTATTCAAGAAGCAGTCAGTGCCGGCCACGGCTTGGTTCTTGTGTTCAGACGAGGTCCCGGTGTTGTCTACACGTCCAAGCTCCGCGCTGATCAGAAGAAGTATTCGACTCCTCGACACCCTCTGGACTCGGAGAGGCGAACTCTCAAGTCAGAGATCATCTGTATTCCTGTAGGCCTCTTTAGAGACCTCGTCGAAACCTGCAAGTCTCTGCTGGAACAACGTTTTCGGGCTATGGGGCAGGCTCTGATTCGAACCAGCACCGGCAAGAATGCTACCCCGATTCTCTCCATCGCCAGGTCCCTCCATCCAAAAATTACAGTGCGCCAGCATGTGGCCGGTATCCACGTGTACGGAGGCAAAGTCTACGGCGGCCGTCAAAAGGTGAACGCTGCCACGGCTCGGACGCTGCTGAAGAGTCGTCATTGTCGCGATGTTCAGGATCAACTGGCTATCCTGGCAAACATGTGCAGTTACGAGATTCACTTAGACCCTGACAGAGTAGCGAAGGACTGTGATTCGCTCCGACTTAGTATCTTGGCCATCACGCTGCTGAATGGAGACACGTCCCTCCTGGTGCCTGAGGTCTATGACTTCCCTGGCGACGAAGACGGAGAGCCAGACCCTTCTATGGACCGCCGCGTGGGGAGTCTTCTGTCACCCTTTGACACGGACTCCAAAAGGGTTAGTAGCTACGCAGTACAAGACGGCAAGCTCGTCAACCCGGCCGTATACAAACATAGTTTTAGGAGGAAGAGCAAAGGACTCCATCTATGTGCATACCTCTGGACAGTTGACGATACTCTCGATCTCAGCCCTCTGAGATATCAATACGCTGAGCTCTGGCATAGGATGAAGTGCTTGCGCATCATCGTGGACCGCCAAAAGGAGGAATCTGCCGATGCATTCGCTAGGCGAGAGGGTTTGATGACCCAACATTTCTCCAAGAACTACGTCAGGGACCAGGCAAAATTGGAAATCTTCCACAATGGTGTCATTGCTGCCGACTCGAGTGTTTGGGGAGGCCTAGATGCGAGGGGAATTCAGGTCAAAGTATACCTTGACGCCTACCGCGTAGAAGCGGAGCCCGAGATGCAGAGGATCGTGGCGGAGATCTTCTTCGCCATCTTGCGATACTTACATGGCCTCTGTACCACCCAGTCGCTAGGCGCTGCGAACAGCATCTGGCAATCGATTCGCACGGATGCCGTCTATGGACGTAAACCAGATATGCCAGACTTGGTGGGTGAGCAGCTTTTTTCACATGAAGACGTTCTGGAGGACCCTTTCAGAACGCTTCAGCTGGATAAGGATCGAGGCGGCGGCTACTACCAAGCTTGGATCGTGGATCGGATCATGCAGGAGGGTATCCTCTCCGTCGGCAGGTACAACCGCGCCCTCGATGCTCCGCTGACAGGAGTGAAGCCCAGGCCGAGCTACGATTCAGGGGAAGGATCAAGTCGGCAGAATGATGGCAAAGTTCCAGACAACATTATCCAACGACAAATCCAGCGACGAGTTCTGGCAACGCTCTACAGTTCTGGCCTCGAAGGAAGTTTCGACGCCCTCGAAGATCACGAAACCAGGATCGTCCCGTCCAGTCTGGCTTGGTTCGGAGAAGCTCTCAAGCGAGAACTCTTCACGGCTGAGGCAGAGCAAGCCCGGACGCAGTAGCTCGTATCGATCTTCGACGTGGATGGACCATGCCTCGTTGGTACCGTCTTCAACTCAGACTGGGAAGTGCTGCCTCGTCCTGATATTAGGAGTATGAGTATCTGCTGGGTGGTTGAAACGCTGGAGAAGGCGAAGTCGGAGACCCCTGGGGACCAGAGCGCCGCTGTCGATGGAGAGCAACCCATCGTCAACGGGAAAGAAGAGGAACCTGGACGACCACCTTCCTTATCTGACACTGAATATTCTATGACAGGCGGCAAAGGGAAGGAACCTGAGCGGGCACCCTCTACACCCGACGCTAGTGATCTGGGAATAGCCTCAAACACAGAGTCCGCCGCCCCAATACTGTACCGAGTGGTGAAAAAGGTGAAGGGAATGTGGCGGATGATGGACTTGCCGATGCAGGAATACGCTTTCGTCTAGTCTAGAGGTAGCCAACGACTTGCAACACATCGAGGCTATGAGTAGGTAGCCAATCCACGTCACATCTGAGGGAACAAAAGGGAGAGAAAACCAAGGTGATAGCTAGAGTCAATCAACATAGCAAAAAGTCAAAAACATACAACACCAGGTATTCGCTGGTCGTCACCGACCCAACTACTAATCCGGCCCTCATTGGCTTATCTATGGGAGAGCGGACGGGATCCCGAGTTTTCCAATGGGTATGGTCGTATGTGCCGGTTAAACAGAAGCAAACAAACTAAGTAGACAGAATGAGAGAAGCACATCGATGGTGTAACTTCAAACCGTACAACGACCCTTTTGCCCATTTTCAAATCTCAAAAGACCACCGAAAGGCTCAGGTTATCAACAGCACGAAGGCTCAGCACTAGCCCTTCAACCCTGCCAAACGGCGAAAACGGAGGGAGCAAACCGTCTCGGAGGGAAACCCCCAAGCCCTGCCGTCTGTTGGCTGACGGCCGGCGGGCACACATACATACACACACTTCACCGGATTTATCGGCTCTCGCCCCTCGCGCCCCGGGGGTGTAGGCGGTCGTACCAACCAAAGTACGGGATAGCGTCCCCAAGGATACGGGACACACGGAGGATATTGGCCTTTCCGCGTGACAAATCGTACTGCCAACCCTCACAGCCGGGGGAGAAGGGACTGCAACCACCACGCACACACACACACACACACACACACACACACCACCATCTTCGGAACCCAAGCGGCGGTTGGTCGGCGGTGGTATCCGGCTGTCTCGGCGCGTTGCCCGGAGTAGAATCATCGGGCGAATCGGATAGTGTATATGCCAGATATCGCGAGATCTTGCATCTCTCTTGACAGCCACTGCCACAGCCAACCACATAGGCGAGATGAGAAAGCCAGCGTAACATTTGGGATTCTGCTTGTCTCCCTTCAAGGAGACAAGGAGGGGAGGAGACGGGGACAGGGGAGGAACCACACAATAATTTGCTCTGAGTCCTAGGAGCTCTCTGCTGGCCCCGGGTTGGACGGCAACAACCGACGAGTGACTGGTACCCTTGTCTTGGGTATGGAACACGACAGAATAACTTTCTCCCCAACTCTTCAAAGGCACAACCTTTGGACGGAATGGTCTATCAGACTGCAACGTTGACGAGCGAACTGTCAAATCCCCTCTTTCTGCGGCGCCCGGTCAGTCGAAGGAGGGAGCGTATCAGATGACAGTCTCGCAATTTGAAAATAGGAAAACTGAGTGATTTGAAAGCCCTGAATGTGCCACAGCATCACGCTGAGCTGAGTGTTTTGCTTCGCCGTCTCGGGCTCGAGGTGTTCAAGGTCGGTCTGCTGCATAAGGAATGCCTGGCACATCTAAGATTGAGCGACGCGGCGTGTTCTCAGAACGAAGCATGAAGTGGATGGCGAATACGGGGATTACGGCCGTTCGTGCCCTCACATCCCCAATACCAAGGCCACCTGCAAATGTGCTCGCTGGCTAGCGCGCGCCCAGAGAGGCGTTTTCCTCGAGCCGCAACGCACTAGCAGAACGGCAGACAGGCACGAATGCTGGGAAGAGTGCCTCCCAATCCAATCGCAACGCTTGAAGCGCTTGAAGCCACGTCCCCCTCACCTGCAAGCCGCAAGCACTGTCTGATCTGACCAAGTATCGGCAATCGGCTCCCTTCCTGAGAACCAATGGCGGCGTTTTAGGGCAAGGCTAGGTGGGAAACGCCTGGAGACGACGGGACGTGCTGCAAACATGACCCGTCTCGGCATATGAAGCTCTTGTAAGGTCAGTGCAGGCCCCTTTCCTTACCTAACGTCCCATAGCTTCATCGCCTCAAGGCGACCGCGTTCCCTTAGAGCGTTAGGCCATCCCAGGTCGACCTGGTCTGAACATTGGTAGTGCTACCATCTGAGGGGAAGTGCTCGGAACCCTCCCGCGCCAGCCTTGTTTCAACGACGCCCTATCAAAGAGAAGCAGCGACGACGTTCACCAGGAGGCATAGTAGACGACGAGCTGGCCGGATGGAGTTCAACGCCTTTCCTCCCGCTTGGGCCAGCGGCTGCCAGGAGCCAGACGCAAGATGTGGATCGCAGGACTTAGAGGAGCGGCCTACGGAGTACGTGCTCGATCACGACTCCGCGGGTGGTCGTCCTGAATCAAGTCCATCATGGCAATCATGACCATGCCTGGTATGTGCGTCTGCGGGAAAGCGGGTTCGATGTTTCGATAGATGGACGTTTGCCTGAGGAAACTAATCATTAATAACTAGACGCGCCTGTATTAGCTTATTCAAAAGACGTGGTGAAAGCAAGGAGGAAAGACCTAGCAAAGTCTCCATAGAGGCGGTTGGTGAATGAGGGGATTGGTGAAGAAAGTCGTCAAGGGCTGGTAGGCCAGGATGCAACGTGGGAAAAACCTAGTGCGGGCTGTGCAGGGAACCGTACAAGGGTTCGACGGACCACTCGCATCTCTGGAATCTTTGGGCGGAGATCAGACGATGCGGCTGATGGAACAGAGATCGACCGCTCCTCCAGCTTGAGCTAGTGTAGTCGCCCACCGTCCGCGGGCTCTAGCCTATGTGCGTCGACCAGGGCTGGCGTCCTGTTTGTTCTGGAAGAACGACACGTTGAATCGCACCGAGTCTCTCGGACTGGGGAGCCTGAGAGTGGGTGACATTGACAAGCCCACTTGATATCGTTGTAGGCGGGCCGGAATTAGAGTTCGCAACTATGTTCGGGAATTAAGGCCACCAGCCATGATTTGCCGCCGAGAGAAGGGGGTTTGAATTTAGCATAGTTGGAATGATGGACGTGGATATGTGAACTGTCAATGTCATCCGGTACCGCAGGACAAGAATGTCGGGTTGTCTGTGGTTCCTTGCTGGAGGCGGGTTGTGAAGGATGGAAAACCAATGTTACGAGACAATATGATATGACCAGCCGCGGGCCGGAACGGCATTGCTGATCAGTGCAGGTAAGGGCAGTCGCAGGGAGTCGATGGTCTCACTGTCGAGTGCAATGACAGGCGCAGGCGACGACAGTTGCCAGTCTCGAGTGTGATTGATTCACCGGCTTGTTGGCTAGATTGCAAGCGAAAGTGACTGATCATGTATTCCTTCCCAAGCTCCCGATGAAATTGTACTAGTGGTATGCAGGAAGCAATTGCTCACCTTTTGGCAGGTCTGGGTTGGTGTGTGGTTGGGCTGGTGGCGGCACTAATTCACCTAAACGACATGGGAGCCGCTGCCGCCATGCACGTCGAATGCGGCCGGTCAACGTTTTCTTGGTACCGACGTCGCGACTCGAGCCCAATGCGGTTCGCTCGTCAACGTATGCATGCATATGTACATTTATCCGCACATGAATAGTGCGGCACGTAGCGATGCTCTGCAGTGCAGCCAGGCGCCTCTATCTATGCCTTCGTAGCATACCGCAGTGAAAGACTTGACGCGGCATATTCTGACACCTGCCCTCTTGTGACGTGGATAATGATGGTTTGCTGTCGAATGGCGCATACACACATAACGTCCCGTCCTGTACGCCTCTCAGTTTGCATCATGATGTACGTGCGTAACGGTCCATGTTCGAAGCTGATGTGGATAATGTAGTATCCGTACCAGTTTCCGGTGACAGTCTTGTTATGTATTTTGTCTAGGGAGTCGCGCCGCATCGACGCATCGAATGCGCAGCAACGGTGCAGAATCGAAGCGGTAACCCTCAGGTAGGCGAGAAACAAACCGGAACCAAATCGAAAAGGAAAAAGAAAAATTCAAGCACAATGTCTGAGCGTGCCGGATTCAGTGCAGCGCAGCAGATCCGGGGGTCCCTGTTCGACAACGGACGCGGACAGGGAGTTGGATGGAAAACCAGACGAGCAAATCGCATCCATTTGCTGGCCAGCAGCCCGGATAATGGAATATTGCCGATTACAGAGTCCCCTCTGGTTTATGGGTCTCCCGGTTGGTTCGTCAGAGTTGTGTGGAGCATTAGGAGACGTTCAGTCCAAGTTCCCGAGTTCCCAACTCTCTAGCCAGTCTCCAGCCAGTCTCCAATCCAATCCAAGCCAGTCTCATCCCAATCCCAAACGACTTTGCGGGCCGAGAGTCGCAGGGTGCACGGAGGTTGTCGAACAGGGGCTCCTAGCTTGACGGCGGGAATCTGAGCGTCACAGTTCAAAGGGTTCACATTCAGTCGTTAATGTGAAAGTCTGTAGAGGGTTGAGACCGTTGGCTTGACATGGGCATTCTGAGCCTAAAAGTCAGCTTTGTTTATTGTCATCTTTCGCTGCCGATTGGATCCTGAGATTGAAGCTTGTGGTGAGCCCCTGCAGTGTTTGCTTCGCCGCCAAGTCTGCCTCCCGCGCCCAGCTGCACGTCCGTTCCGGTGCGGTTCGCGATTGGATTGTGAGCTGGTTGACAGGTGCAGCAAGTGTGTGGATGAGGTTGACTCGAGCAAGTAACAAGCTCTGCTCGCTAGCATGACATGCCATCGATTTTCATGCCCAAAAAGCCGCCAATACACGTCTGTTCATGAGGTTTCCGTACAGAAAGCCGAAAACGAGTCTGACCTTGCCGGTGGGATCCGACTAAAACGTCGACAGGCTACGAACCGCCGACAACGGCCGCTTATCTCGACGAAAAGTGAACTTCTCTCAGGCCCCGGGAGAGGGTCGCATGCGTGGTTGGAAGTCTTCAGGCCCGGCTAAAAATAAGACAGGGACAGGTGGTGAAAGCAGCCGGGCATCATCTCTGGAACTGCAACGCAGCAGCGTCTCTCGGCAACTGTCAAGCTGATCTCATTTCGCGTCATCCGAAGCCGTGACAGCTAGATGGTTGGGGGTGAAGAAATAGAGAATTTTGTTCAAGTAGTTGGAGAAGGTCCAGGGCAGCTAGCCACGATGTGTTTCTTCATCATCCATGTGCTCCGAACGGTAAGTTCCATTGCTTGCCAATCCACCGGGACCGTGGGAAATGACGATGGGATGGTTAGGCGCGGCAGCGTAACATTGTCTGAAGAAAAAAAAAAGTTGGGATTCATTTGCCGCACGAGGGCGAGAGTCAACCAGGCTCGAGGTGTGTGACTGTGTGCCTGGAGTATATTACATAGTGTATCCGTACTGTCTGGCTCCATCCACGTCCATCAAACAGCAAACCGGGTTCCATGATGCTGGGAACCTAAGTGGTGGGGGAGCGGTACTTTCCTGCATCTGGGATCGTGGTTCCATCCGGAGGGGAAAAGCGGAAGATTTCTTGTCTTGACGAGAGACGGGAGGAGACGACAGTCCCAACGACAGGGAAGCGGTGCCTTTCGGGTTAGAGGAGCGAAGTGGAGTGGGAAGACCCGTGTATGGTCCCGCCGGCGGTGCTGTGTCCGGATATTGTCTCGTATGTACGGTTCTTGGTAAGGTATGCTCTTGTTCACGATTATGTCGAGTATTCTGTACATCCTTATCTGCCACCACGGCGGCGGGTGAAAACCCTAGGGCGCAATGTATGAGATGACTGCAGAATTCGAGGTGAGGAAGGAGGTCAGGGTGACGAGGCAGGCACGTTTCTCGCAGTACATGTACTTACATCATACATGCACAAATACATAAAGGTATATGCATCTAGACGGCAGCGATCTTCGGTTTACTTCAACCCCCGCATTGACCAGGGGGCCCTCTTCTAGACCCTGCTGGGATCCTCCCATGTTGCTTGAATCTGCGTTTCCCTTTTGGGACATTCTTGCGAAACGTCCCTTGACCTCCTCTTTCTCCTCATCCCATCCAAGTCCCTTTCCTCACACTTCTCACCTCACCTCGTACCTCGCTCCTTACACCTGTCCTGTCTTCAACTCTTCTCTCACAAACCAAACGAACGCCGTGACAGCTTTTTTTCTCAGACAAGACATGCAACTTGTACCTTCTCGAGTTTCTGCTAGCTCCATTCCACCATTCAAGCCCCTCTTCACCCCGGTCCCATGATCCATCTCGGTCTCCTCCTTCTCTGACCTTCACGGCCACCTCCGAGTCCTTCCTTACAAGTTACCTGCCCCTTTCTCCGTTGTCATGTCGTTCATATCTCTCCCCTGCAACTTGTATGTACCCAAGGTACAAGCGGCCCTCGTCTCTGGGCGGATCAACTGAATTGAAACATGTTCTACTGTCCATTATCCACTCAGTCTTCTTTCTGCCCGGTGCCTCAGGACTGACTGACTGAGTGACTGACTATCCAATCCTTACCTGCTCTCTCCTCGTTGCTCTCCTGCTAGTAATTGCAGCAGGTACCTTACCCTCGCCTTCGCGGCTTGACACACGCAAGTGTCTCCAAGAGGTAGCTCTGTGAGTGTGGGTGTGAGGTGTGAGGTGTGTGCCAGGTACTCGCGCGAGTCTTCTCTTTCCAGCTTGTCTCTCTATTTTCCTCAGTCAGCTGGAGCTGTTACGGATGGTGGTTGATACAATGGCTGGCCTGTCTCAGCTTTCCTTTCCAAACCTGACCCGTCCAGTTTTGGCGCGACGAATGTTAGCCTTGAAAAGTCTCTTCCCTCCACCCTTCCTTTCTACAGATGGTCTGTCCTTCCACGTTCCCCATCCCTCACCCGCTCGTCTTCCCGTTCCCTTGGCCTTATCCTGTTTAATCATATCGCCTGGGCGTCTCTTGTTCTTATTTTGTTCTTGTCTGTCCATTCCCCATCTATTTCTTTTCGTCCGGGGGCTACTAGTCTTGTCTCACTTAGCCCTTGCCTCGCCTTGCCCTGCTGTCATCATCATATCTGAGTTGACCGGTCCGCGTCGGGCCAATATTGCGACTCCATTCTCGTTGGTTTTCCTTCCCCCATACTATTTCGATCCAAGGTACGGAGTACATTGTACCGTACGTACACCTCGACACATCAGCCCCATACACGCACATACGGTTACCCATACACATACATATACACATGCGTACATACGTACCAAGCAAGCATCCTTCTGCACCTCACCTTGCCTTCTTCTTGCAGACGGCTTCTGCGAGTTAATGTAGATGGGCCCCCGTTGACCCCATCAAATCCCCATCCAGCCCATCCCGGCCCTCGATCCGACCACTCTCCTCCACCGGTACCTCCTCATCTTCACTACGCCATCTGCTCCTCGTTGTCGGCGCTCCTCTAGTCGCTTCCGTCCCGCAGTCGCCACACGGCTAGCTAGCTGCTGCTGGCTTACTTGGGTCATCTAACTGTACCCGCTCGTGACATTGTCCGCAAACAGATTAGCCCCGTCTGTCAACTGGCGGATCATGACTTCGGACCATCCTAGCTCTCTTCAACAGCACAACACCTTCGAATTTGATGGAACCGTTGATAAGACCCTTACTTCCCCCCTCTGTGCCAGCCACGAGGTCTCTTCACCTACTACCTTTCCTCGACACCTCTCCCCTCCCCTGACTCTCTCCTGCTCGTACATGTGGAAGCGCCACATGTCGGCGAATGGCTACCGCATCCTCCCTCCGTGCAGCGCCACAGAAATGGTCTCTGAATGACCTCAGCTCCGAGCTGCTGGCTCTCATCTTCGAGCAGGTAGGTTCTTCGGACGGTTGCAGAAGCTTCATTGGCAACGCCACCCCTTTTCACACGCAATTGCTTACGAAGATTTTTCAGCTCCGAGAGATAGACGAGCGCGCTCTTGCTGCTGTGCGGTGCCTGTCCAGGCGCTTTGAGGCTATCGCAACTCCCGTCACCTACCGAACGATTTGCCTGAACGAGCGCATTGTTGCTCCAGACGCCGAATCGCGGTATCCCAATCTCTTGCGCAATGTGTCGTCTTACACCAACCACGTCGTCACACGGAGCGATCTCGACCCTGACGGCATTCGGCGGGTGCTGGACAGGGTCCAAAGGCTAAAGACTGTGCGGTATGCTACTAGTGGTTTTTATAGCTTTTGGAAGTAATTTGCTGACGATGCTCATAGGTGGCACTATGTCGATGCTGAATTCCGATCAGGACGACTCTGGCTCCCATCAGACGTGCTCAACCCTCAGCAGACACGATTTAACGGCACGAAACTGTTCGTCGAGGACTTGCCCCTGCGAGAATTCGAGGGCCAACTACGAGACACCTACGTCCGAGCGATTCCCACAGACCTTCTTGTCTCGCTCAAGCTTGCGAGCCCCGCCCCGCCGCTCACGACACGATTGAATTCCCTAAAACAGCTGCTCCTGCTCTCCCGTCGCCTAGAGACATTTCATTACGAAGACCGTGGGCAGGGGACGAATTTCAAGTTCGTCCAAGGAGAGCGCATGCCCCCGCTGAAAGACTTGGCCCTCAAGTCTTACGACTGGAATCATTCAAAGGAGGACACCCGAGCCCATTGGGACTTTTCTCAGCTCGAGTCGCTCGACCTGAAATATGTGCCTGTCTTCAACTTCCTGTCGACTGTGGATTTCCCGGACTTGGCGGGCTTGCGACATTTACACTGCGAAGATTTCAGCGCCCACCTAGTTGATAAACGAGAGGAGGCCACGGGCGGTTTATACTTATTGGTGGCTAATCACATTCGGGCTTTGCAGACCCTCAATGTGACCTGCCACACCCGTCTATTCCCGCTGGATGGCATTTTGAGACATGGCGAATCTCTCCAAGTGCTCAAGTTCCGTGACCACATGGGTTTTGGAGAGGAGGACCGACGCTGCCCGACGCTTTGGGGCGAGGATATCGCTATTTTGGCGCAAGGTCTACCACACGTGCACACGCTGGAGCTGGATATGGACGTGGCCATGTGCGACCCGACTGAGTTCCTCCGCGCTCTATGCAGTTTCCGCAGCCTTCAAACCATCACACTACACGTCCAGACCGTTCTCCACGCACTCGAGGTTGTTCACCCGGGAATGGACCGCGACTACGACGCGGCCTTGCGCACTTTTCAGTTTCTGCTACGAGAGAAGCAGCTCGCGACGCCCGACGTACCCTGGAAGCAAATCACGATTAATGTAGGCGGATGGCGCAAGGTCATGGTCCGTCGCTTCAGCGCCGCCTGGCGTCGCCAAAATGAAAACGGCGTGTACGCCGAGCGTTGTTTTGTGCTAGAGAGAGCCGATAACGGGCAAATGGCATACCGAGAAGAAATGAGTATCGAAGGCCGCTCAGCAACACCAACGCCCGATCCTCCGACACCGAACATGGATACCGATTACGACTAATAATGCCGAAAAAGGTACGGACCACGTTCGTGTTGCGAGGAACGAGAGCAAAATACATACAGAGAGAGAGAGAGAGAGAGAGAGAGAGAGAGAGAGATTCGCATGAGATACCAGGAGGGACAAAAAGACCACAGCAGGAAGGCAGAAAAACCACTGGGAGGCACTAGCATACAGATGGAGGAGACTGGCAACGTCAGCACTCTAATCTTAATGATACCAACGATGTTCATGACCATGCACCATTAGCGTACCCATCGCATCACGAGTGCATGTTCCTGCAGCTCTTGCATATCTCTGCAGGAGGGTTTTCTGTATCCGCCATGGCTCCAAAACGGGGACATGCGTACGCATGTGCGTGCGTACTTGAAGCCCTGGATCGGGTATCCAGAACGTAGAACGCAGAACGCAGAACGCATCGTCCAGCCGAACCACAATCGGTTAACAGAGTTCGTCACCCGTGACGTGTCAGGACCCCTTCCCCAATCTCCTTCCATCCCCGCCCCAGGAATAGTAATCCATCTCCAATCGGGTATCGTTCGCGACTTGGCCTTCGTGAAGCACAGGGCAGCTGGGTGAACCCGCGTTGGCCAAGAGCGGGGGTTGAGTGAGTGAGTGAGTGAGATGAGTCGTTGGAGAGGAAGGATCCGTACGTGAGGGCTTGACGGATGTTTATGAATGCGGTTGTTTGCGATTGTGAAGGGGGGGGGGGGGGCATAGAGGATTCCGAAGTAAGGCAGTAATTAGCATTGGTAGATTATGGCGGTTTTGGTGGGAGAGTACTGCGAGGCATCGTCACCTGTTGGTTCTAGGTGATTCCATCTCGACTGGTCTGATGGGGAGGATGCTCGTTGGACCAGGGAGTCGCCGTGTGGACAATTGAAGAAAGGATCCCCAAAGCGATGCAGACATGGTTCAAGATACCTTGGGAATGAGAACTCGGCGGATACGAATTGACGGATATGGGACCACATCAATCTCGTGATGCATAATCTCAATTAGACAATTCGAACCAAAACCTAAGAGTCGGGACATCTCCAATCGCGCTCGCTCGCTCATCCCCACCCCGGGCCTCGTGGCCAAATCTAGGCACGGGCAAACCCGAGATTACACACTCCTTTCGGGTGCGCCAAGGGGGGGATTTGCGGGAGGGTCGGGAAGGTCCTCCCCACCCCGGCCCTCCCCCGTTCCGCTCCGTTTTCCCCGCAATTTCCGCAGTAGCATCACACCGACTGAGCCTGTCAGGTGAACTCTATCTCACCGAAGCACAGACCCCTCGATTCTTCACCTCGGTGAGAGATGCAAGATCACGACCTCACCTTGCTTCACACCTCGATCACACCGAGGGGTGGAGGTGCGCAAGAGGAGACGTGGGCAGAAAAAACGAATGATTATATTTTAATGTTCCAGTAGATTCTCTGGGTCTCAGAGATAGGTCTTTTGCATTTCATCTTCGTCCTCCGACGATGTGGTGGTTGCTTTGGTGGTAATGAAGCCAAATGTGTTGCGGGTAAAACACAATTTGCTGGCAGGCATGTAGCTATCCTAACAAGGGATAGACGAACTCGTTCAGACGTTCGTGTGCCTGTAGTGACTCTGTTCCATCGAAGTAGTTCATGTATAGTCACCTTGGGGCTGATCTAAAGTCATGTAGCTCCCAAGCTTTTGTAATATGAGTCCGAAACCAGGAAGATGTAAGCACATTTATGTCTCGGAGGATCTGAAGCCATGTCCCACGGGGAGAATGCCAGAGCATCCCGAATTGTGTATAGGGTTCATCCTGAATAGTCCTGCCCAGCTAATATCGGTGCTTTAGCTCATACTTTTGCATCATGGGATCTGAGAGGCTGAGATCAAGCAGCCGATTTGCGCGTCGAAGTATCCTAGCAGAGAGGGGAAAGAATTGCTTCCGACACGATGGTATGTATCATGGTCTCATTTGAGCGATGCTACTTGCAGTCGTTAATGAGTGTGGAAAGGTGTAAAAACATAATGCCAAACGTCTGCAAGACGCATTCGCTTTTGAAAGTCGAGAGGTTGGCTAATTGACCACGACCGAAAATAGCACGCTCGATAGCCCAAGCATGGCATGCCAAGAAGTCTTCTTCAGGAATATCGGTCGCTGTGGCATTTTTCCGGCCAAGATTGGCAGGAACATCGCGGTTTGACCATATCCAGCAGAAAAGCCACCAAATATCCCCAAGGCCGCGTTAGAATCGCGGGAGAGTTCCTCGCACGAACATAAGCACTCGCTTTCTCGAATTCCAACTTCGGCCGCTCTCTCGGGTGCCTGTCATCCGCCGATCGAGGTCCTGCACTGAAGGCATTGTCATCAGAGAGTGATCGTTCGAAAGCCTTGCAACTTGCAAGGCCATGACTCCACACCGTGTGAAGCTACCAGGTCCCGTGACAGATTGATGGTCAAACATAGCTATCGCTTTCCGAAATCATGTTTGGCGAGACATCGCGTGCCTTTGCAAAATCAGCCAAGGCCGGAAGTTTCTTGGGCTGGCTGAAATCTTCTCCGTGTCTTACATCTAGAGGGGGTGTTAGAGTGAAAAGTACGCACGCCACCGGGCCGTCCGTGTATAGGAACGAGACATGATTCCCGGGAATCTGGTCGAGTGGTTGACTAGCTTCCGCCATGGGCACACCAAAATGACTTGTAAGACATGTTCCAGCCGCGCCGCCCTCGCTTAGTCCCTTGGAGTGTATTCAAGCCCGAATGGTCCTGCGGACAATATGCCTGCATATTCTCCACCGTGCGATTTCGTGGAAAGCTTTGCTGGCCAAGAACTCTGTTTTCGCTGTCAGTACAAGCAACCCTAACCCTGAGACGTACGACTAAAAAGGTGGATGCAGAGGGGTGGCCAATGAATCTCGAGGCTCTTCCACAGCGAATCTCAACCAAATTGCCTCTATGATCAAAGATTTTCCCTTTTGTTCTCTGCAGTTCCCGCACTTTTTAGATCAAGACTGAAGACCAAGACCGTAACTGGATTAGTGAGCCGGGGAATGCCTTGGGCTGACTGAGCGCGGATCTGGGCCGTCCCGAATCTTCTTGCTCCTCCACACACTGCGCAGATGGTGTGGAATGTATGCGGCCATGACAACTCGATAGCTACCCAAGGGTTCTACAGGTATTGGCCGAGCGTCATTCCTCGGATTGTTAGGGCCCGGCAGTTCGGGTCGCGGAACGGCAGGAAGGTTTCGCAAGACTCGGATGGCTGATCTAGTCAGCAGGGTGCTCCGGCTCCCTCAGCTGGCTTGAGACGGTTGACAGCCTGGCGGTAATTAGCAGGTTTCTCTTTGGAATGTTTGCGCTGAAGTTATTGTTCCCTGACAGCTTCCTAGAGCTACCCACCATCATGTTTGGTCTCGGGGATGCTGTCGGCGCAGAAGTGCGGTAGTCGATGTATGGGTCTACTTTTCATCATATTCTCGATTCGCTTTCGTCCAAAGATAAAATGCGGTTTTGTCGAACAGTGAACAAGAGTTTGACGTTTCGGCGGGAATGACAGACAATGACTGGAGGTCAATTGGGATCGGCAAACGTTCCCTGGCAACCTGACGAGAGGCATTCAAGGGAGAAGGTCAGGCCAGGGCTAACGGTGATGGGGTAGATTGATGGAGAGGGAGAGACACTGTGGCTGCTTGTCTCTTCTTTCCGCCTGTTTGCAGCTGCACAAACGTCCTGTCGGTGCTGGATAGGCGTCGATTTGATTCAGTTCGTATGTACGTGCGGGTATGCTTCCCGGTCGATACGGATAGATGCAGAGACACGCATGTAGCGACATCAGACATGTCTCGACTGTCAGCGCCGTCAGTTGTCTCTCTATAAACCTGTGGTTTGTTTGGAACTTGTTTGGAGACTCGTAACCTGATGGAAGTGCTGGTCTGGTGGGATGGGGTCAAGGGACGCAGCAGAACCTTCTTGTCGGGCTTTTGCTGTACCAAAATTGAGGAATGTTTGACTGACCATTGAAGTATGTCGGTGCCCACCAACATTCGAAGGACTCCGCTTGAACCACTCTGACGAAGATTCGTTTAGGATAGAAACTCGCCCTGGAAAGGGGCCTTGACGCGTTTGAATACCAACGTCATGTTGATGTCAGGGATAGGTCGAGTTGGAAACAAAACCACACTCCACTCCATACGATACCAGAAGACGAAACAAACACTGGTAACAATTGATTAATGACATTTCTGCTACCAGAAGTGGATAGACGAAATCTAGAGTGTACAGTCAACCGTCTGCACACTGAACCAAAAGCTTGAAAACAATGCTCGTCACGAGTCGAGCACCAAGGTTTGTTTCCTGTCGCATAAACTGATGGAAAGAAGCAGCGCCTTGAGCTCAGCGCAGTTGACTTTCCGTTCCCAGCCAGCACATTGACCTGCTCTTACCTTAGAGCTATTGTAATATTACCAGCTTTCCCATTCCTCGGTAGTCCTTGCTCTCCCGCCTTCCTCCACGGCCGTTCATCTGTTTCGTTCTCGACCCGGCGCGCCCCAAACGTTCCTACTTTCCACAACGACACGCCATTCAGCCGGTTCGGGAAAGCCTCAATGTACATCTTACCTTTGCGCAGCACGGGATGGACGGGCTGGAAAATCGGTCAAAGTCAGGTACGCAAAAGCGTCGCCGTTTTCGGTCACCACGCCGTGTCCTAAGCACTCTCCCCTCACGCCCCCTTGCCACGTTCCTGTCCTGCCGTCATCTTTCCTGGTACCCCATCTTACCTTTCGCATTCGTATCTCCTCTTCCTCCCATTCTCACTCTCATCTCTGTCTCGGGCTCCCCAGGTTTTCCTGTAGTCGACACCCTCACCGTGCTCCACGTCCGATGCCCAGTTTGACTGTACGAAGCCGCACAGTCCCTGGATCAGCGCGACGCATGTCAGATCGCCGGCTTGTCCCGGGATATCAGTCTGTATACGGTCAACGGCATATGCAGAACCCATCCATGTCTGGAGGCGCTGACGGCCGCATGACTCTGAGACCATGTGACATTTTCCGAACAGCCTCACGCAAGCCCTCAAACCAGACCAGAGAAATGGGAATGATGGATTAGGACAACCGTAAATATCACACACCATCATGTCTACGGCCAGGGCATGCTGCATCTCGACCTTTTCAAACTCGGCGATCGAGGCAGGGCTTGAACGGACGTACCTTGATGCTTCCGGATGGACAGTCGCCCTGCAAGATTGCTGCACGTCAGGATGTAACCCAAAGGTCTATCCGAGCATCTCGAGGCCAGACGAACTCGCAGCGTCCACGCCCCCTGACCCGCTCATCGTCTCTGTTTGTGAATAGGAACATTTCCCCCTCTTTCTCTTCTTCGGTGGTCCCGGACCGTCACCGCTGGCTGTCGCTTGGTATCTTCTGCTTCGAGTGAGGTATAGGTACTTGCAAGTGAAAAACGATCAGATCCACCACTTTTCCTTCGATTCCCCCTCCCTGCCCCTCCTCCATGTCGGTGTGCGCAACCGCAATATCCCACTCCCTATGCCTTTGCATCCTACTACTTCCATACCTTCTCCGCTCTTCTCTGTCTGCTTTCCCTGTCATCTTGGACATTGCACACCGTCTATTTCACTCCCAACATCGCCAAGATCAGCCCCCTTTTCTCCGGATCAAGCAGAGCCACTGAACACCATGATCTATGAATACTAGTGCTGGACCGTCGCCAAATCAGGCCATCTCCTCCAGCCCGCTCGGTACCGTCAGATAGTGTGTCTCGATCGAACTCAACTCTAGCCTCTTTCTCGTTTTGAACCTCGCTAGCAACCCGCTTGGCCCATCGTCACCGCCGCCACCCCTCCCGAGTGTCCCAGGAGCCTGGTGGTCGGCCGACGGGCGCTCTACTACGAAGCCTTCTCTAGCCTGTTTTTTTCCCTTTGTCTTGACAGCGCTCGGCAAGCCACTCCCTTCTCTTCCGTTGAAATCTACCTAGGACAACGTGTGTGGGCTGCTGAAAATTAGCATTCATCACATCACAGGTTCAACGCCATGAACGCTTGTACAGAGCCTAGACCTCTGAGGATCGAGTCCTCATCCCTCTTTCCAAGTATACTTTTGCAACGCTGCGCCAATGGTCCACACTTGTACTTCTCAGCCCTCAGCCCTCCATCCATCCCCTCTTCTAGGTGCAAACTCGGCCATCTGCTTAGCTGCCAGGGGTGTCTTTATGTCGATACAACTGTGTGTTTGCAGACCCCGTACCCTCCAGGCCAAGAGGTGTTCACTTTTCGCAGCACGTCAGAGTGCGAGGTACAATAGTCCCGCAGGGGTCGCGGGCCAGAAAGTGTATGAATTCCACGTAACAAGGAGGGACATGACACCGACGAGCCCACCTCATCTCTCTTGCCGGCGGCTTATCTCCCTCCAGCTGGCTTGTTCACCGTGCCCCGTCTACCCCTCGGCACCATCAACGGCCGGTGCCTACTGTTAGAAAGGCAGCCAGGCAGGCAACTCCTTTCTCCGCCAACCGGCCTACTGGCCGCCCAGCAAGGAACTTGGATCTTGCGCCAAGGTACCTAGCTGGGCTACGAGGCATTCAGGGACCTCAGCAATGGTGGTATGTTCCCTGTCTTGCGTTAGTACATTGGGTCGCCGCGCACTCTCTCCGCCTCCTCCTCCGTCCAATGTCGCGCAAGCCCGACGGCCCAAAATCCCTAGCGTTGCTGCAAAGAATCGGCATCATGTACTCTTGGGGCTCGCCGTTGGGAAGAGGCTGCAAAAGCTGCAAAGGCTCGGACACACACTTACACGCTTATTACCAACGGACGCAAAGACACAGAGTCCGACATCTCATTACTGCGCTCCGACCTCGCCTGACCTGCATCTATCAAGCACAGACTTCATGTGAGTAATTAGCCGTCAGACAAACCCCAGACAACGCCTAGTCCATTGGTACCGCTGTAAGCGGCAGTCTGCTCTCTTAACCGGATCGAATCCTGCCCTATGTGCCGTTCCTTTTTGGCGATGGCGGCGCAACGAGGTAGACGCGTGAGTGTACGTGTATTATGCACGCTCGCGGCTTGCGCTTTGTTTGTCTTGTCGTCACGAGCGATTTTTGCCACATTCCTTCCACCTCGTCGAGTCATCTTCCCATTCTGGCCTCTTTTGGTTGTCGTGGTTTGATGCCTCTATCAAGGATGGCGTGTGTATTGTATTTTGTGTGTGACTCGAGTGTACCTGGTCGGTTCCTCGGACCACAGTGCTCGATATTGGCGAACGGCTTTCTCCTTGCCCTCCCCCCTGCCTGGAAGACAGGCGTGTATACACACCCCCTTTGGCTCTCTCGCTCGCGCGCAGGTTTGTGTAACCAGGATCAACCCAATTACAGGTCCACATGAGCGTTGATTGCGGAGAGGGGCCAACCGAAGCCCGGGCACCACTCATGGGCTCATCCCTTCCCCTTCTCTCTTTCTCTCGTTCGTTTTGGCCCGCCGCCGCGCGAAAAGAAAAACAAGTGCAGGAGACTCGTCGAGTAAGAGGAGAGAACTGAGGTATCCGTAGAGAGGAGAGAGAGAGCACAAGAGAGGAGACCGGGACTAGCGCCAAGGGTCCCCGAAAGCTCTTCCTTTCGACAAATGAATTGGCGGCAACGAGGGCCTAGTCAAAGAGGAAGTCGAAGTTTCTCTCTCTCGTCCACTCGTCCACCTGCGTCCTCGACCCCAAAAATGTACCTAGCTTGAACCCGGTTCGCCTCGAACGGCGCCTGTTCTTCTTCCTTCTCTCCTCTGGGCTGGCTTGCCCCTCTCCCCTACCTTACTCCCCTCTTCGCCTCCTCCCGCACCGCAGCACACCGCACACACGCCATACAAACCAGTCATACACCAGTGATCTGACACGGGAGACATATCGATAGAGAGAGCCATGTGGGAACGAACAATCGTGTCTTTCAGGTTTAGTGGACCCTCCTTCGAGTAAAATTTGAACATTGCAGATGTGGAAAAAAAAAAAAAAAAAGTCCTTTGTTTCTATTGTGCTGTTGTATTGAAGCTCTCGTTCCCTTTTCTTGACTTGCGTACTTGTTGGCAAAAAAAAAGTTCTCTTTCCTCGTGATTCTCCCTGACGGGTCACTCTTTGTTCTTCTTCCTTTGTTCCTGAGGGGGCGCAGAGGGGGGCACGAGGGGGCAGGTTAGTTTGGTTGGTTGGTTGGTACCCCCCCCTTTATGTCGGTTCGTTTTCCCAAGTACCGAATACGCCAGGCGCAGACGTAAGGTAGAACAAAGAACAAGAGAAGAGCCATGGAAAACAAGAAGCGAAGCGTCTTAGTTTGTGCGTTATTTCTGGACTTTTATCATCAACTAGAACTTTTTTTGGCATTTGTCCGTGGTGACGTTGACTCTTTTCTCTCCTTCTGCCGGCGCTTGACCATGATTCCGGGATGAAGGGATGATACGAAGCCGCCATATTCAAAAGCCACGACCAAAACTTGAAGATTTTGGAAACGTTGTTGCTCGTTAAAAATAGCTGATAACTTGATACGGAGAAGAGTAGAAAAAAGACAAAAAAGAAAAGCAGGTCTAACAAACCATGACCCAAAGTACCTTACTTAGAACCTCAGACCAAAAGGAACAATTTCACACACACACACACACACCGGCAGTTCTACCGTACCACTTTACTCTGGCAAATGCCTTCCCGGAACCCGAAAAAAAAAAGTCCCTAATAGCGTCGCCGCCAGTTGTACACTTTGAACCAACCACCACACAACCCGTTCGTTACGTGCCGTGCCACTGCCGCCGGCCAGCCGCGTCCCATGAAGTGGAAACTCAAGTAACCATTGAACACTTACCTTCGGTTTCCTCCCTTCCCGCACAAAAAAAAAAGGAGCCTAAGAGAGACGCCGCGGACGGGCGGCCGAAACGGCTGCGGTGGTTTTGCCTTGCCTTGGCTTACCTTGCCTTGCCTTCCTATCCGCCCCCCCCCCCCTCCCCATGCTGATGCCGCTATTCCCCGTGTGCCTGGGTTCTGGGGAGTGGGAGGAGGAGGGAAGGGTGGAATGAGGCTTGGTTTTAGGAAAGGACGCAGGCTAGGTCCCGGGTTTGACAGCATCAGCGGTCCGGCCCCCAAAACTCTTTTTTTTTCTTTTCTGTACAGCAAACAATCAATGTCCCCCTTTTTTTTTTCTTTTTTTTTTCTTTCATTCCTTTTCCTGCCTTTCCACTCCTACTTGTGAGTCCGGGTGAGGGGTCGTTGGAAGAGGGGGAAGGAGAACTGGGTGAACTCGGTGCGGCACCGGCGGCCGCGGCAACAAGCGGTGGTGGTGGCTCCTCACCTTCCTTCCCCTTCTCCCGCTCCATTTCCCCTTACCCTTCTATTCTCCCTGCCTTAGGGAGTAAGATAGTAGGTTCTCGTCACCAATAGAAAGAAAAAAAAAACATCAGTGCAGAAAAAAAGAGTTTCCCCCATCACCCCTCCCTCCCCTCCCCTCCCCCTCCACCCGGCCGGCGGGCAAGCGCACGTTTATCGATATCAGAAGAAGCTTTAATCTGATATTCAAGACGGAAACTACTGGTCTCGACTCCCTATTATGTCCTGCTAAAGCGGATGATCTGTCCGTGCTTCTCCCCCTCCAAAGCGTTAGTTGCTTCTGTGCTTCTTTCCCCTTGCCTTTTGCCCTTTCAACCGTCAGATCAATATGACGTGGCACATATAGCTGGGGGGGGGGGGTGGGAACACCTGTTTCTTCTGGGTTGTGTTGCTCCTCGGGATTACGGACTTGGAGACAGCAAGCGATTAACAATAGCAATATTCAGCAAACAATGTAGAAGCTTTGGTACAAAGATTTTTCTTTTGCTTTGTTCTTTTACTCGTAAAACCTTTTACAAGCAAAAAAAATAAAGATATACCATAAATGATGGCGACAATAGTGACAATGCTACGCTTGACTTTCAATGTAAATGTTTTGTTTCATTACTTTCTTTCCAAACCGCACACCACACCTTGACCGGGGGGTGTTGCTATGCGAGAGATGGAGGACATGACAATCATGAGTAGAGAGAATCGTTGGAATGAAGTAGAAAAAAAAAAACCTCGGTAGTTTTTGTAGCCCTCGTGGTGCTGCCGACTTCTGACTTCTGTAGGCAAAACATAACATGACAGGGAGGGAGAGGGAAAACAATAGAAGCGTCCAAGTCATGTGGGATGTAAATAAAAAAATGATGAGGTTATTTGTGTGATATCTTTGCCACCCAATTCCTTTGCATCGCTTGCGCGATTTCGCCTTCGTTAACTCTCTCAACGTTTGGGGTACTAGTAAAGATAAGATAATAAAAAAGGTACGCAGCGGTTTTGACATGAAAAATGCGACACACCAGCATGTGTGGCGTGTCGGACAATGGGTACTAAAAATGAGTAAAAAGGCAGGACAGAAAATCAAAAACAGACGTGTGCCGTGAGGCAGACCAATCTTAACCCTTTCCGTTCCTTTGGGAAATGACTGTGTACGAAAAGAAAAGGTGTAGAACAAAGCAAATAAGAATGCAAGGACCAGTTTCCCGGGTCTCGGGAAACCCGCGTACGTGGTATGCTCAAGCAAAAAACCTCCCACCATTTCCCAACCTCAGCCAGCCCCCAGCAAACACCAAAAAAGCGAAAATCAAGACGATGCTGACCGTGAAATTTTTTTTTGGCTGATCCTGGAAGCCGTTCCCGCCAAGTCCCCCCATCCATCATGAAAACTCGCTTGCTACAGAAGCTCATGCCTGCCCATGCCCGTCGAAGACCGATATGCGTTTTTCCATGAACTTTGTAATGTATGCAACCCGAGTTAAATCGCATAAATCCCTTGCCGTCGTTGCCGCTTTCGCCGGCATCGCTCGCAATGATCGAGGTGAAAGCGCAGTCTCCGAGGTTGTCGTGTCGAGAGATTTTCCAAGGCGAAGAGAGTACCTGGCCAGCAGATCCATTCCTATTTGCGTCGGACTGAGGCGGTCGATATCCGCGGAATAATTAGGTTCCCCTCCCAACACAAAAGATCACGCTCTCTCCGCCTCCATGCGCCTCATCTCCTCACTTCCTCACTGGGGGCCGGTTCAGCCTTCCCAACATGTTCCTGTCAATGTCATTTGGAGTCGTGTCCACCAAGTTATTCAGGCTCATGACCGAGCTCGAGGATGCTGCTGGTGTGGAGGAATTGCTTTGTCGCTGGGTCGCTGCCGCGGCTCGCTCGTCTCCCGTCTGCGGGTGAGGTACTGCCGCTGGCTGTCCAGGGCTATGTCTAGCCGGAGGCGCTCTTGGGTCATATCCGGGGTGACCGCCCTGCGAATAGCCCATGTAGCCTCCCGGGCTGCTGTGGTTCGAGCTCGAGGCTGGTGAGCGACGTCGAGGATCGTCTGCAGAGTTTGGGTCGGGTGGCGGAGGTCGGAGCTCGTCAACGTCATCGTCCCTCGGCCGCCTCCTTCCACGCTGCGCGTCGTATGGCGAGTAGCCGCCCGTTGGTGAAGGGAGTGGCTGTTGGTAGTAACCGCCGTTGCCAGGTTGAGGGGGGTAACCCTGGGGGCCCGGTGGCGGAGGCAGCGAACCCGGAGGAAGAGGCTGCCCGTAAGCTCCGTAGAGCGGCGTTCCCGGTGGAACACCTCCCTGGATGGCCGAAACGGGCACAAATGCAGTCGAGCTAGACGAAGACACGGGCTGGAATATGCACTCCTGGTTCATCCTGCTGCAGTTCACGCATTTGCCGCCAGGCGCACTCTGATAGCCGCTGCACCGAATCTAAAGCATTCCAAATTAGTCTCAAAAAGTTCCTTTGTCGCATCGCTTCTGGGAGGGGGGAATATACCTTTCTCTTTCTGCAGTATCTGCAAGCTATGGAGGTTCGTTGTCTTGGGGCAGCTTGCTGCATGGGAGGGCCTCCTTGACCATAGTCGTATCTCGGTGCGCCTGGTGGGTAGTCGTATCGTGGGCCACCAGGGCCAGGAGGAGGGTAGTCCGCGTAGCGACCCGGAGGAGGCGGGCCTTGGCGGTTGTGATACTCCTGATAGTAGGGGTCGCCATACTGCGGCGGAGGCTGGCGATTTCTGTAGTAGTCGTCCCTTCCATCTGGCGGAGGGGGATAAGTGGGAGATCTGGGGTCTCCCGGAGGTTGCAACGGCGGCAGTTGCGGCGGATGACCACCCGGTTGCGGCGGCGGGTAGCCGTTAACGGAATTCGGGGAGGCGCTGTAGTTGCTGGCGCGCGGATCGGCGCGCGGGTCACCTCGTGGATCACCAGGGTAGGACCTCGGGTAGGCTGGTTGGCCGTAGGCGCCGTGAGGATCCTGAATGGAGGGAAGTGTTACTGGTGCGGCCATGTTGGGTCTATGATGTCTGTCGTCGTGGTATCTTGGGTCTTCGGGTGCTCCCACGGGGGGAAGTTGGTGACGACCTTCGTCTTCTCGGTGTGTAGAAGGCGGCCCTCGTCCTTGCTCCTCTGCCATGCTCTGGTTGCGGCGAGTCCACCCGGATGCCGCGACTGAACCTGCACTCTCGTCGCCGCGCGATGCTATCGTGTTGACGAGCAGTGGGTGTCGTGGAGGGGTGTTTGGAGTTGGTGGTGTGGTTCAAAGGGGCCCTTGGGGCGAAATGCGGTAATGGCCTCCGCGAAAGGTTGGCCTATCCGTCGAACCCTGCTATCAAAAAATTCCGACCAAGCACGGGAAGGGCAAGAATCATGACCAAGCGGGCTGTGGCGGACAGAAGAGGGCGTGGCCAGCCAAATCGGTTGACTCGAGAAGCGCAAGCGCACACAGAATGGTGGCGGTGGTGGGGGGGGGGGGGATTTTTGGAGTTGAGTACGGATAGCGGGTGTCGTATAAGCCGTCGGAGAGCGCGGGCGCAAGAGTAAGCAGCGACAGCTCGGCGCGCAAAAGGCAAGTGCGGTGAGATTCGACAACGGGGTGGTACGGATGTGAGGACCGCGTGGCTGGAATGATTAATTTTAAAGTGGCGGATTTGGCAATGATCCGACTCCCACAGTGATGACAGCCGCGCAAACGTGGGTGAATGCGTCTTTGAGTAGTGTCGCTGTTGTCGAGGAATGAAAGTGAGATCAGGTCGGGATCATCAAACCGAGTAAGTCAGGTACTACTAAGTAGGAGATAATCCCGGTGAGTCGGCGACTTGTGTTTTGCCGGCGAGAGACAACAGCAGCAACAGCAGCAGCGGCAAGCAGTTGGTCGTGCAGACGGGAGCTTCTTAGGATAAGTGTCGATGGTAACGAGGGTTATGTTGCGGTCCCTGTTTTCCCTCTTCTGCTTCTTTTTCTTCTTCTTCTACTGGCTTCTTTCTTCCTGTCCCTGTTCAGTTTCTCCTTCCTTGCGACGGCAGAGAACCCAAAAGCGAGAGGGTTTTTTTTTTTTTTTTTTTTTGCGATGCTGTTCCGATGAGAAAGAAGGATGGATGAAGATTGTGTGCGCGGTCGGTCGGCAGGTTGAAAAGGTAGAGAGAGCCAAGTCAGAATGACAAGGAGCGACGGGCGCAGACAGCTCGAGGTGAGGTTGGAAGGGATGTAAAGGGAAAGAGAGGTAAGAGAGAAAGGTGAGGTAAGGCAGGCGAGGCAGAGCAGGCGCAAGGCGGGTAAAGTAATGTAAAAAGGGTAGGTAAGGCCCAGGTCGGCGGTGGAGTGGCAGGAGAGGGATTGTGCCAAAGATGTAAGAAACCAAGAGAAGAAAGAGACGCTACTGCGTGAGGTAGAAGTATCCGTACCTTTGACGAGTACCCCGTACGGTCCCTACCGTACTCCGTACCTAGCTACCTTGCTGTGTAGACAGTAGTATAGACTACCTTGGACCTTGGACTTTGTCCCACCATGGGACCAGCATCCGTACTCTGGGAACTTGGGACCTTGAGACTTGGATGGATGGGTATGGAGCGGTGCGGTGCGGTCGGTACGGGGGGTAAGGGTAGGGAAGGGAAGGGGAAGGGAAGGGGAAGGGAAGGGAGGGAAAAGGGAAAGGGAAGGGGAGGTACCGTAGTACGGTACCCTCTCATCCACTTTCTGGGACGAAAGTGCCAGGGAAGACGCGGTACAGGTACCCATGTCCATGTCCCAAGGATCTCATGAATTCCACCCAAGGTCCCAAGGTCCCAAGGTGTCCCAAGGTCTCGAGAGTCAAGCCAGGGAAAAAAGGCGTGCGCTGAAGTGTGGACACTGGGACACTGCCCTGGGATGGGAACCAAGAGGTAAGGCAGGTAGATACGTACTGAGTGTATCGGGTACATGGGGTGCCAGCCTCGAGTATCCTCCGCCCAGGTACGTATCTTTTTATCATTGCGCGTGAGATGGGTGTGGCTCACCCTTCCCCTTCCCCCCCCCCCCCTTCTTCCACCCCTTCTTTCACCCCTCCCCCCGGCCCATGGGTGTGTGTGTGTGGTGGAGGAACAATACCTGATGGATGGATGAAGAGAGCATGGGAACAGGATGGCGGAAGGGCATTCAGCAGCAGGGCCACGACAGTAGCAACGGAAGCAGAGAGAGAGAGAGACAGCGGCAGGGCAGATATGCGGACACTCACACAACTTGCAAACTCACACTGTCTCTCTTTCCCACCTCCCTCACCTCACTCACTCACACATTTTGACCCTATGTTTATTCTTATTTGCTTTTGCGCTTCCTCTCACATACTCACTCACACACTCATCCCACATCTCATAAACGACTTACTCTTAAGATAATTCTACGCATGTCAGACAGCGTAGCAAGGTACGAAAAGACCTCGCACCTATGCACTCCAAATGCCTACACGCCGGATGCGCAACACGGCCCTGGCGGATGCTGAAGTGTGGTGAGGCAGAGGCAGTGTAAGGCAAGGAAGCGTGCCGCACCGTAACCTCCTCGACAGTCCCGTTGCCGCTGCGCAAGGAACCGGACGGCACGCGCTTCGAATCTGAGTAACGCCGCTCAGTTGGCCAAAACCTGGTGGAGGGGGGGCAACGTACTTTTTATTTTTTGTCTTTTTTTTTATTTTTATTTTTTATGTGCCTTCACTCTCTTGGCCCCCAAGGTGCTGTTTGGTAATGAGGTTGGCGATAGTCAAAGGACGACTGCACGCACTCGACCCGATTTCTTTATTGAATGATATCGCTGGCCGGAATGGGTCTCCTGGGTACCTTGAATGGTACGTAAGGTACTCGGAGACCAAGTGACACAGATACCTTGAGGTACTGACCACGAGGAGCCACATCAAAGATGTTGCCTTGTTGCTGGTCGCTTATTGTCTATTCGAGATTGAGTTGCAGTGTTCCTGTTTTGTCCTGTTCTCATGTCTTGGTGCAGAGTGCGGTGTGCAATAAATACGGGCGGTTGTATGCGAGATGGAGGTAAAAGGGCAGTCGTTCCTTGGTAATAATCATGGATGCAACCTTGGCCACTTAACCTAGGGAATTCACCTCTACTGGAGTTAGGCGGCGCACTGTAGAAGATGGGATGAGATATTGTTAGGGAACGGTACGGCTGAGCGACGACGAGAAATGGAGAGGAGAGGGAGGAATCATCCTGAAGCAACCACCCTCAGACAACAGGCACGCTGCCCGGGCAGGGCTCAGAACACGCAGGGTGTAGAAGATGTACGGCGTAGGCCCGGGGCCGGGGCCGGGCCCAGGTTCAGGTACGAGGCAAACAGGGTGCCAACCCTCGGGTACCTTGGAAGACGGCAGGGAGCGGTGCGGGTGCGGATAGGTGGTTGGATGATGGGATCTGGATGGAAGGGTTGGTAACGCGGCTTGGGGTGCAGTAAGGTAAGGTAGATGAAGTCTGAAGAACTTCCGATGATGGTGGCGATGACGACAGTATCCGTGCCCGGGTGTAGCAGTCCTGAACATGGGGAGGATGAAGACGGCTGCGAAGAGAACCTCTTGGCCAGCAAAAAGGTACCTATATCAAAGAGTAGGAGCGTCTGCAACAAAATCGACGGCGCGCGACAAATGGTCACTATGCCTTGTCCATTGGCACGAATGAGATGCAATCGACGAAATGATCAAGGCCAAACCCATGACCAACACGACATTCCCTTCTTGCTCCTGTTCCTGCTCCTTGCTCCTCCTTCTCCTGATGCCTTTCCATTTCTTACCTTCTTTCGCTGCTGGTCCTACCTTGCTAACCCTACAGCACCTGCAACATTCTACCTACCTCCACCTGCAGGCTGCAATGGGATGGGAATCTGCTGTCACTCACTCCTACCACACACACCAAGGTACCAAAACAGACACACACGCCCCCCCCCCCCTCCTCCCATAGCGCTCGCTCTCTGTCTCTCTTTCTCTCTCTCTCTGTCTTTCTCATCATCGCTCTGCTTCCGCCTCCCCTCGCCCCCCCTTTCACCCGTCTCTTGCTCGCTGTATCCGTATGTATTGCGTATGCGCTCCAGGTTCTAGTTTCCGTACATGCACCCCCTGCTCCCACCACACATTCAGAGTGTGGATAAAGTGGAGCCGAGCGGGAATGGCACAGCGGACGGATCATATCGCACCGCCCAATGGGTGACTTTATCGTGAGCGGGAGTATCCCCTCCCTTCCCTTAGGTCCCCTTCGTCTACCTAGGGGCCGTGGTCTTGCTCCAACACCGGCGCCTCCTCCAGCTGGGGAGCTGCCTGCTTTTAGTTCCCCGTTACCAGGTACGTACTAAGAGCCCGTAGTGAGGTATCGTCAGTAGAATGATCAACTTGGAAAAGCACCACCTACGCCGTATTGTGTAGGTACGGATACGATACCCTGCCATCGTCCACCGCCTTGGAGAGCCCACACCATGCCGTCCATTTGCAGAAATTAACATGTTAGCGGACAAAAAGAGAGAGGAGGAGGAGGAGGAGGAGAAGGAACGGGGAAGAAACACGCAAGGACCGACCCGACAACTAGAGGGTAGAAGCTGAGCTGCCACTACCACCACCACCACCCCTCCTCCCAAAGTCAAAAAGTCAAGATTTCAAGGTGCAAGACAAGACAAGACGACAGGTACCGCCGGCGGAGTGGAAAGAAAACGGCCGGGCATTAGGCCCTTTTCCCTCTCCCTTCTCGCCTGCCGACATCAAGCCAACCCATCGAGGTAACGTCAGCTACACAATACCGGCTTGACTCGACACTAGTGCGTGCAGCTAGGTATCTAGACTTGAACAAGTCCAGCTGTGCCCCCCTCGGCGTTGGCCAACCAGACCAAGATTTCGAGACTCAGCTTCTGTTCTGCTCTGGGCTCTTTGCTCGCTTCACCTGTGTCTGTTTCAGTATCTTTTCCGTCCGAGGGCGAAATAATCACCCTTCTCCCCCCAGACGTACAACGGCACGTTACGAAGCGGGAGGCAAACAAAACGGCCCGAGGAAAAAATTTCTTGGTTCTTTCTGAACCCGGCTGCAGTGTCCCAAGGGATGAGTGCTCTGTCCTAAACACACAGTTCAGCGCGTTATGTCCCATGTCACCCCAGATCGCCAATGCCCATGCAGAGCCAACCACAAAAAAAACCCCCCAAAGCCGTGCAATGGCAAACACCGAGGCGAGTCTTGGACAACTGCGTGATCGATTCTCGGCGGCTCCTAATCTGGGCAGCTTTTCTGTCTTCACCTGTATCCTTTGTGGTAGGTATGCTGCCGTGCCAAATTAGCAAAATAGTCCTCTTCGGCTTTCCCTCGTCAGTCGTAACACCTCGAGAAATATCCGGCCGACCAGCCAAAACAGGCACTGGCCAAACCACACAAAACCACCGAAGGTAATTGCATAGGTAGGGGAGATAAAGGAATGCACGGCATGGTTGGACAGAGAGGTACGGTAAGACAAAGAGAAAGTGCAAAAAAAGGCAAGAGGAAATAAGGCAGACACAAACAAGGCGGGGTGATGCAAGTCCGCGACTGCCTGTCTTCTATTGTTATGCGAAAATAGCAAAACTTGTCGGTTCGAGTCGGCGAAGGCCAGAATTTCCAACCAGTCTACTGCTGATGAGTGTGGTTCAGCCGAAATCTCTTTGCAGCTCTAACAGCATGTGTGATACACTGTCACCGTCCCTCGCCTCTCCAAACCCAATGGCCACTTTGTTTGCCCACCGGCGGTGGGAAATACCTCTGAGCCATGGCGGTTACTGCGGGCCCTCGCCGTCGATGCTGTCACTTGGGCACCCGAGAGAGCAACGGATGGCGCTCTGCCCCCCGCCCCCCTTCTTCCTCCTTCGTCATACCTAGCATGGCTGCGGCTCGCGCCGGATCGTTGGATTCGGACGACCTCGTGACAAAGAAGGACCGCAGTCTGGGGTTCCGGCAGAAACGTATGGAGAGGAACTTAACAAAGAATCGGCTGCGTACCTGCGGCCGGCGGCTCGTACTAGCAGCAGGCCCAGGTCGTCGTGGCTTGGGAGATTCATTAGCACAAGACGGTAAGGGGTCCGTCGAACTGACCGCTCTAATGATTCAAATTCGTTGCCGTGAGTCTGTTGTCACTTCATTCCGAAGTAATGCTCCGTCGCCCAGACGTCGAAAAAGCGAAGGGGCCTAAAACTTCGGGTGTTGTCCGAGTTAGACCGTGTGTTCTGTCCGTCATGGGTGGGCAGATGGTCAGAGAGTGGTCAAAACGGGGAGACATCTTGCCAGGAGCCATTTCGAAAAACGAGCGTACAAGCAGGTATTGTTGAATTTGGGCGTGTTATATGCAATGGCAAACTGGCGCTCCACGTCGCGAAGGCGGATTCCACTGTATCTATGTTGCTGAAAGCCTTTTTCTGTCCAGGTCGCTGATGGTAGTACAGCAGGCTGTGCCTCGCCTGGGCGGCCACTGTTGGTGCACGCCGTGGGATGGAATCGCCTTTTGTCACATATCGAACAAGGGGCCGTAGCTCTTGATGGCTCTGATAGGTAGACAGAACAAACAGTGCAGTGGCCGTAAGAGTCTCGAATTTCTTTGCCTCAAGAACGGCACTTGAGTGACCATTTCCAAAAGTCGTGACCCCATTTATTCATTTGTATGCCCCTTACTTCCTCTGGCTCAACTGTGGTCCAGGTTGACTCGTACAGCCCTCCCTCGGTAGCTCGCGCCCCAGTTCTGGGTCTGCCCTATTGGCGGCTGGCAGGACAGGGTATCTTAGGTACGGCCCTCGCCGGTGTTGTCCGTGGGCGAGCGACGTAGAAGAAAGTGGTGGAAGATGTGGAGTACCGCACCAAACAGGGAAAACGTGCGCCTTGGCTTGACTGGCCGCGTCTAATCCCGTGTCTGAACCCACCAGCCCGGGCGGCGGTCGCAGATCTGGCCACAGGCAAGGCGAGCAGTGTGTGGTATGTGTGTGTGCGGATATGCTGGCTTGCTGCTTGAAGACCAGCCACGATTACTCGAGGGACGGATACAGTAGCACCTCGGATACCGATCCTGGCCGAAGAAGCTGCCATGACTTAGTCGAGCTGCTGGCTGCTGCTGTGTGTGCCATTGTCTGACACCTGCGGTATTTCCGCCACCCCTACCCTGCGTGACTGCTTGGAACTAGGAGTCAGCATCATCTGAGAGTGCCTCATTCGTACAATCATCTTGGCTTCAGATGAAATGCCAATGCTCTGTTTCATGTCATCAAAGGCGAGGAACTGCCCTACTACATGCAGTGCGGAGCTGTGTTGGTTGTCTTAGTCGAAATGATAAGGTGCGACGAAACGTTCTGCGCGACATTGAATCTAGACTTGTTCTGCGGAGAGGACAGGAGGGTTGGAATGCCAGTCCTCGCATCCGATCTGGTGCCTTCGTAGGATCTCTGTTGCTACCACTCAAATCAGATCCTGCTGTCTTGTATTCTGAGGAGGTGTCTCAGCGCGGGACGCCCCTTTCGCCTCGTCTGAGTCTTTGTGATGCTCGATCTCTTTACGCCCACGCAATAGAAATCTCTGACGCAACAGTCTCAACCTGGCTGAGGGCTGTTTGTCACCAGCTACTGCTCTTGCAGTGGGCGTAAAATGAGTCTGTACACGTGGCGTGGGCTCAACACTGAGCCGTAGTGGCCATGCATTCTGCTCGACAGATGGCAAGCTTGACCGGGCCGAGCTCAAGCAATCACATAGCCGTATTTAGAGGCTGCGGTGATTAGGCCGAGCGGAAATGTCAGGCTAAGTCAGTCCAGTCACTAAGCAGAACAGCTGCCCAACTCTGACGGGATTCGCGGGAGGACCGCAGCAGCACCCGCGCGGACGGGCAAACATTGGGATGCCCGCGCTTCTCCGTGTTGCGGATCTTGCCGTGGAACACCGACGGGAGGCGAGCTTCTGGGTGCCGTAGCCAGGGTCTCGTTGCCTCAAAGCCCGTGAACTCCGTCGTAGCAGTGTGTACGAATGATGGCGGCGGTGCGGAGGCAAAGGCACACGGCAGACCTGGGAGGAACCCAGGAGTGCTCTAATTTTGTGCAATACAATAAGAACCTAGTTTGATGCAAAGTCGACTGGGAATCCCGACTTCGGGTACGATCATACGAACGCGTTGAGTCGCGTCTCAAGGCACGGCCCAGTTGACGTTGGAAAGCCGGATTCAGTGGGATGGGCGTGGAGGACGCGGGTCGCGACAATGTGGTTAGGGGTGATAGTACTGTGTGTCCGTAGAAAGTCAGAGGCTGATTGATATGTGAATGTGCAGACGCGATGTTCACAATAACACTGTTCTTGCACTCGGAGCCCGTGGCTGATCGTAATCGGTACGTATACAGAGGGGACTGCAATGTCGAGTAGGGTACTGAGTATGCGTAGTCTGAGTATCCGTACGGATACCACCACAGCAGCAGCAACAGCAACAGCACCAGTAGCGAATCCTTGCCTGACTGCTAGCTGCGTGAGCTTGCGTCACAGCGCTCCGTGGTCCTGTGATGTCTTCTCCCTGCGCCTCGCCGCTCCATGCTTGTTTGTGGGCAGCAACGGAATAGATCAACCAACGGGTCTCGATCGGAACGAACCCCCGTCCACTCAGGTGGGCTGAGACGCTGAGGAATCCATGTGTAAGGTGGTGTGCATCCTGGGCTTTTTCTGCCAAACAAATGACAGCTGGTGCTCTGCGACAAGTGAACTGTACATTGAATATGTCAGGCTCCCGAAACCCCAAAACCATTCAAGCCATCATGCCCTTGTAAGTATCATCAACTCCACAGTATCCCGGGCGGGAAATCTGCGGTGATCGGGTTTCAGAAATACCAGACGGCGTATTTCGTCGAGTCCTTTACCAACGAATGACTGGAGAGTGGGCCAACCAGGAGCGTTCCGATTGAGTGCGATGAGGCGGGCGAGGATGACCCTTTCACGCCCAAAATTTCTAGAGCAAAATATTGTTGGGTTGTAGCAAAATGAAGTGTAGGGAACTGAACTCGCTCTGCCAGGCTGCATCGTCGCATCGGCCGCTAATGGCTGAAGCCTACCTTATCTTTCGGCAGGTCGCGCGATGGCCCGCGTTCGGCTGTAGGAGCCAAACAGAACCCGTTGCACTCGATCCGTTCCTCTCGTCAAGGGCGTTGCATAATCATACTCTTTTGCATGGCTCATGAATAGGTGCCTAGGGAAAGAAAAGGTAAGCTTCAGTACGGAGTAGGCCTCGGTGTGGTGTCTGATTCAATAGTGCAAGGTGCCCAAACTGAGCCGGAAGAAGCAATTCCTGGCCAAAGACGCCAAGGCTGGAAGAAGAATAGCTGGATTCCGATGATGCCCAGAGGAAAGTTCAGACAGATACCACGCCATTCGCCATCGAATACTTTCTGGTCATTTTCCAGAGTCAAGCGACCGAGCGATGTCGCAAATCTTTAATGTCCTTTGCCTTGTTCCGAGATAGCCAATTTGCGACTGTTGTGAGATTCTCGAAAGGGTGGGCCCCAATTTGCGTGCACCGGTGATCACCTCGTCCAAGGATCACTGTGTGACGGCGTAAATCTACTTGCCAACTTGAATGATCGTTAGTAATTTCATACTGTGCCAGTGTGTGTTTCGTCATGAAGGGAAAATCCCTTTTTCTGAGCTTAGTGAATTAATTGATAGAGTCGTCAGTTGTTAAACTTGGTTGCTGCTGACGACTACTTGAGAGACAATTCCCATGCCTCCACACCGTTAGCGATAATCAGCGAGCTGTTGGCCGAACTTCAACAGTACAACTCGACAGATTAATCGGCGGATCATGTTCGCAGCAAGGCCATGTCCTTGGCGGAACTCTTTTCGTTAACAAATGTTCTCGTTGGCTGACACTATCGTAATGATGCGCGTTCGTCGTTAACCTTGTCTTCAGCTCTCGGCGGGCTCTGTTTCTTTGGTTTGATCATGCCCGTTTGGCCCACTGCTCTGCAAGCTTCCGGCGAATATCATGGCAATGGACGATGATGGGCCGGTCAGCAGGCTCGCTCCTCAGTAAGCCCGGGGATAATGGGCCAGGGCACCCATTCTGCACCACTAAGATGCCGCCCGGGTACCCTCTCCTGAGTCTTGACCTTTTGTCTGGGCCCGTGTTGCTTCCAGGCCGCGTGCGGATGGAGCCATGTCCCCCCCCCCCCATGATGCCTGCCAGCACCCCTGCTCTGTCTACCCTGTGCTGGTGTGCCCGCACTTGTAGTCGCTCTTCCGGGCTGGTCGGTGACCCAGAACTGGGACGGGAACTGGCGGTAATCTGACAGCGACAAGGAAAGCTGCTCCTACCCCAAGTCTTGGTGGAGCAGGAGTAGAGTGTGTGGAACCGCGCGGCCGACGTGGAATGGCCCGAAGGCTCCCACGATAACGAGCTCTTGGAAACACTTGCGCCACTGGTACGGGAACGGCTCTGAGCTCACTGTCTTGCTCGCCCGAAATTTCCAGTTGGCTCTGATTCACTTCGAACATGGGCCAATGAGATGCGTTACCAGAAAGCAAGCAGGCTAAACGAAGCATTAGCATTGGCATCACGTTCAAATATAGCCCTGGCCTGCGCCGACTTGCATCATCCCGCCGCGGCTCACCGCATGGTTTTGTTAAGCGTCGAGAAATGGCAGCCCGGCCTGTGTATCATTCCGCACTTCGAAGCAATCTCCTCGGGATTGGAATCTCTGCTATTTTGCCGGGCAGACACGAAATCTGGATAGGACCGGGACGGCATATCTGGCGGACCTGCTGGCCGAGTTGCTGCTACGAACTTTCGCTCTCCGCTCACCACCCTTCTCCTCGTCCTACTCGACCGTTGTGCTAAGCTTGGCGGCAAGTCGCGAAACGAATTGAAGAGATGGCTATGTCGATTGCGAACGACCATAAAGAAGACGGCGAGTCGCGATAGTTGTGGCTCGATGTTCCCAAAAGGAATTTTGCCGTGCCTCGTGGTTGCGCACAGTGGCATTGGATGTTTGGGGGCTAGCGAGTGAGTCCACCAGTGTCCCGTCCCATCACATCCGAGCCAACCCACAGGTGATCCCCTGCTGTTCCGTCACAGTTGGTGTGGTTGGTGAAGTTGAAGTCAAAGGCGGTCGGGATACCCTGTCTGTTTGTCCATGTGTCTGAACAGATGAAATCGATGCGACGCTAAAGTGTGTAAAGTGTGTGACGGTGTGACCTGATGCATGATACACAGCGGGGTTGAAGCCTTGAAGGGGTGATACGTGAAGCAGATGGGACGGGCGGGAACTCCCACAGCGATGCCATGTGCTTGTGGCCAGCCATGCACCATGTCGGCCGAGAGCGCGTCAACGGTTTTGGCACTTGGCTTTGGAATACAAGGATCAGCCTGGTCCGTCGGGCTCTGCTGACTTGTGATGTTTTGACGATATTATAGCCACGATAGAGGGCGGGGCGGGGCATGGCGCCAGCAAGCGAGCGAAATTGGCCAAGTCCACGACACTTATTCATTGCCAATCGAGAAGGCAAGCAACAACTCTTCGGTGCTGAGGTGAGATGAGTTTTGGCGGACAGATATCGTCGTAGTGGAAGAGAAGGTGTTGACATTGGAAAGGAATGCGAGATATGAGTTCTCCATGACACATGCGCAAGGTGAGGTATCTGTAGACTGAGTCGGAGGAGAAGTAAGTCAGGCACCTTGGCAGACTCGGACAAAAAAGACCTGGGAAGGTGCTTGCCAGATTTCGGGAAGGGAAGGACCACGACGGACGAGTCGGCGCATGCTCAACGCGCCTTCCTAAGGTACCCGCCTACCTATTCAAACAAAAGAAAAATGAGATACCTAAGGTACTATCCGTTGGAATCTCGCAGCCTTCAAGTTTGGGGCATTTTGGGAACTTGGAGATAATCATCGTCAAATCAAGCAAGCGCGGGCGCATGGCAAGTCGGAGTATTCCGTGGATGGGACAGTGAATGGAAGGCAAGGTAAGGTAAGGTAGGTAGGTAGGCATGCATCCGTAGATACATAGACATTCCTGCCATCCTCGCCTTCCATCCAATCGACTTGGATAGCGATTGCCTTAATTACCACGAAGCATGCGACTCTTTTCCCGCATCGTGAGCTCCTCCCGTCCATCGATTGAGGCGCACAACATGGGAAGGTAGGAGGACAAGGCAAGGCCGTTGGTACCTGCCCAGATACCGGGCGCCGGCGTGACTGGTAGGGTTCCTTCCCACAGCACTGGGTGAGGGCGGGAGCGTCGCGTCGATCGGGGTTCTTTGCCCGTCTTCTTCGGAGCTGGCCCCGTCTTTTCAGCGAATAGGCGATTGGGTAGTGGTGAACTTTGCCTCGGGATCCCTGTTTCCTTTTTTTTTTTTTTTTTTTTTACCCTTCCCTCCTTCCTTTTTTTCCCCCTCCACGCTTTGGTGAGTGAGATCCTTCCCCCCTCCTCTGAGGCTCCTCCTTCTTCTCCTCCCCTCCTCCACATTAGATCACGTCGCTTTAACTTTGTCAGCTTCTTCTCCATCACCGTCCAGGGCTCTCATCGGGCCATCCTCATCGCCGCCCGTTGTGTCCAGTCCCTGTCTCAACGGTTGTTCCAGCCTTCCAGGGAATCCTTCCTCAATTTTGCCTTTCCCACCTCAAGGTCCTGCCCTGCGTCATTGCACCTGGATCGTTGAGCATCGGTATTCTTTTCCCCTCCAACACCATCTCTTTGGAACTTGGCTGCGCGCCATTCCTCCGATCACTCTCCACACTCACTTCGATCAACCTCAGGGCCATACTCCGGACGACGCTTCTTCGTGCCCCTCAATTTCTCCCTCACTCCGCCCCTCTGCCCCTCCGACAAACGCAAAACTACCACGCGGCCGCGATGCCCCAATTCTGGGTCGACCGAAGCAGCCCCGGTACCACCGATGGTTGGGTCTTGTCATTTTACCCCATCTGGAGCTCGGCTGTGACCCATCGACGAGTTATTTGAATGCGAAGCCGACATCCTTGGTCCAACCCGCTGTGACAGGGGGACTCACAAGCTGCACTCTCAATTCCGCTGGTCTGCGGGAGCAAATCGGCGCACGCTCTTCCAATCCTCTTCCACCATCCATTCTCGAGTCCTATGTCCTGACCCATCACTCAGCCTGCCTGCAGACTAGCCGCATCAAAAATGGCTTCCTGCTCCGTACTGGCGGCAACACCCAGCCAGTGCCTGCGCGCCATTCGCCAATCATTCGACACTCCCGTCTACCTACCCTGCCATGCCAGGCCAATGTCATGTCTTGCACCCGTTCCGCCGCTATGATTGTGGCGCAACTGTTCAAACTATCGCCTCCGGCGTCATTCTCTTGACGCGAACCGAGCTGATGGAACGCCGACTATCCGTCCGCCAACTACCGGCTAGCAGACCCGCTAAATACGGTCTGATGTTGGGAAGCCTTCACTCTGGCATGACGGCCGACCGACACGATGCCATTCAGCGCCCCAAACCTGCAGCCCACACACCGCGCACGCCTTCGGATAAATTACCTACCCATTCATCCCATCTGCGCGCAACCAAGCAGTCGGCCAGAGACCAGCAGGCACTAGGCCCGGCGTCCTTAGCCAACCAAGGTACGGATACCAACAGATCTACGATGATCAGACGTGGACAAGTACTGCTCCTCGGTGGGTTTAAGCATACCCTGCAGCGCGCGTGTGCGAAACAGAACATCCGCCCGTGCCGCCCTTCCCCCCCTCACCAATAGAGTCTTATTGCCTGGGCATTGTTTGATCATGGACGATAATGACGAACTCGAAGCAGCCGCGCAACCTATACTACTGGCGGTGCAAACATCGCTGCAAACCATCCCCTATCGGTTCGCGACGTGAGAATGGTGCGACTGCGTTTCCAACCCTGATTCAAGAGAGCGACGCACCGCGTTAATTCGACAAATATTGGTGAAGAACCTGCCTTTGTTCTCCCGCTACCCACCCACACCTACGGGTGATCACTTGACTGATCAACTTGTCCGATGTGCGCCCTGTCGGCTGCCCCAGAGACACAAAGCGATAATGCGACGCCCGTCCACACCCCTACCGGCAACAACAGCAGCAGCAGGATGGATTCGGTCCAGTCCCAGAGGCTTGTGCTGACAGCCCCGTCGTCGGGCCATGGGCGACTAAGGCAGACCCAATCGCCTGTCAGACTTTCTTTTTCCGTTCTTAGCGGTCCATTCTGGCGGGAGGGGCTACCCCCCCAGTTCCACCGGGCTCATGGGTTCTTCTTGGGAGCTTGCCGGTACCCACAGTTCTCGTGTACCCGGTACAAACAGATACTTCGTACCGACTTCATGGGTCGGGCAGAGACAGCCCCGCCCCCCTTTGTCTTGCGCAGCTCTCGACGCACCTTAGATCAAGTAGCGTTGATGAATCGCGCCCGTCAGATCTTTCTATCCGCTGCCTCCAGCACTCCGGTTTCGAATCACTCCATGACAGGCTGCACTGGCTTGAGGGACGGTTCCGACGATGTACCGTCAGGGGATCCTGAGGACTGGCGAGCGAGCGAGCGAGTGGACGAGATTGGGGTTCACTTGGTCCTACCCCTAGTCACGCTAAGGCAAAGGGAACCGGGGGCTTGCGCAAGGACCGGGGGCTGCCGACCATGCAACGCCGCGCCGCCCGCTCCCTAAAGGATACTCCCGTTTCTGCCGTTTTGTTGTACATATCCCGCATATCCATCACCTTCGCCAATACGGATGGCCCTACGGCAATCTATCTCACCGCGACACCAACGCCTTCATGTCTGTGCACCACCTATGGGCAGGTTGCAGAACCACAAAGGGAGGTCTGCTTGATGCAGTAATACGTCCTCTGCTGGGATGCACTTGCATCTGCTCCTAACCCAGTTCGATATCAGCTGCAGCGTCATGTCATTCCTGAGTGGCGCAAGACCAGGTATCTCACCAACACGCATGCTACAACCCTCAGCTTGCCTGTTCGGTCTGGAAATCCGCTTACAGCCAATATTCCAAGAATTTGCCCTGCCTCGCCTGATTTACGGTCCCAGCACGGAACATCATCACGGCGATTTCGGCCTGCAGAAACCGATGACCAGTACCAGACTCACCGTTGACTGAGATAGCAGGGGTTCCACGCCGTCGCATGTAGTATGAACTCCAACACAGGCGATTCAATCGCCAGCCCACGACGGTGGTCTACTGCCTAAGCAGCATTGGCATTACATCAGACACCGCCTCGAAATGTTCCGAGAGGGCTTGGAACTTCCTGTTGTTTAATTCCTCGTCGCTGGTTGTTTAGGCAAGATGTATCGTTTCCTCCAGCATAATTGGGGACAACCTTCCCAGCCCTCCTCCTGGTACGGATGACATTGCTGATCCAGATGCCTCCACAAATTCCGAATTGACCAGTGTCTCGCTAGTATTCTGTATAACTAAGAGCAATTGAAAAAAGAGCTCGACAGCAAATATCTTGCTGACTTTCCTTGCCAGTAGCAAATATTCGCTTCGCTTCAGACGTTTCACGACAAGTCCGTTTGATTGCCGTACCTTTACATCGAAGTGGGCACAGAAATGGACAGGAAAGCTCTAAGTGTGGCTTTAGTACACGATTTTGCCGCATTTGAACGAATCCGCAAAGACACGCATCGGCTCACCGAGAGGATCGAACAACAGCACAGTGACATCGCGCGCGCTGCACAATCAATATCAACGCTAATGTGCGGATTCATAGTATCTGGGACTCAACAAGAGACTGGTCAACCGCGCAGTACATTGCACACTGCTGCGTCCGAGTCTCTCAATTCCGGCTAAACACGATGCTCTCAACTCAATCCGCCTGATACCACGAACTTAGATATTCCATACAGAGACAAAGCTTTATCCACACGTGAAGTGTACAAACCGGCTCACCCATCTCAAGCACGCAATCTGTATCTGTATGCAGGCCGCAGCATTTGGACGATGCTAGGTTTTTCCTGAATTTTTGGTTTTATTTTGCTTACCTGAATTTGCAATTCTCCCAAACCGTATCTGAACCTGATAGTCGCCCACGGGCTGCTAGAGCCTGATCCAAGCGCCATGCTTCATTGCGCTCGTCCATCTCCCGACAGTTACATGGATCTATAATCTTTACCAGGAGCGGTTCTGTTGTCGCTCTTTCCGCGACTTTGCTCAGTCTCACTAGGCGGGGTGAGGCCCGGGCAGCAAGCAAAAAGTGCAAGCAGTTCGCCGCTTTTGAGGAGAGACTGATGGAAAAATATCAGCCGGAAAGTTTTTGAATAGCTCGTTGTGGTAAGATTAGTCTGTGCCGTGGTGAGGCATCCCAAGTGGGACGAGAAGCACCATTTTGAGAGGCGGGCCGGGCCTCGTGGAGCCAAATCGCCCAACTCGCAGTGTCGGGGAAGATGATGGCAGCGCTCGAGGATAGCTTCCGCAGTCTGCACGCCCTGAGATTCGCATGAAAGCGACAGTGTGGCAGGAAATGGTCCCATGTTAGCCACCAGCCCAACTTCGTCGACGCTCGTGCCAGACAAGGTAAGGGAGGCGTGCTGCTAGCTTGTCAGTCCGGTCATCTCGACGGCCTGGTTCACTGTTAGACAACCCATATACGTCCTGCATGTCAGCCAAATGCACGCTTGCCGCCGGCTGGTCCGCGCTCACCCAATGAGTCTACCTCTTTTCCCCCGGGTCTGGCGTTTTGACTTTGCGGTTGGTTGGGCTGACAAGACGTGATGTTGTTGATGGTGCATACCTTTTCCCCAGGCCGGGATCACCTTGAGGTATTGGGCAAAAGGGATTCGTACTTTTTGCAGCGAAGACTCTATCTACATACATTCGAAGCCGTCTCCGGCAAGGACCGGTGGGTAATTATCGCAGCCTGACGATACCCAAGATACCTCAAAAACGGCACGTCAAATCTTTATTAACAGACCCCCAGACAGACCCCCAGACCAACCAGGACAGCCAAGCAGCCAGCCAACCAATCAATTGATGGGCTGACCTTGGGAGTCTTTGAGCCCCGGGTTGGCCTTTTTCTTTTTTTTTTTTTCTCTCTGTCGTTTTTCTTACCCTGTCCATCCAGGCACCTACCTGGCTTCTGGTACCAGTACTTGTCTGGCGAGGAGTAGCATCCAAGCGACTGGGCCGCTATCAACAGGCAATCGTGTTTTAGTGGCGTTGGGGGGGGGGTCTATGATTGTCAAAGGCCATTGGACAGATCGGGGGACATTGAGTTTAGGGACATCACGTGATGGAAAGCGTATGCATGCAGCCGTCGTTCCCGCGACGTTCCCCATTTTTTACCTTCGATTCCCTTGCTCAGGCTCTCCACGGCCCGCCACGACAACCACCCTCGCATTCACGCACTCCTTTTTCAGAGACCTTGACCAGACCAAACCACGCAAACCTCAAATCACTTCACCTCCCACCCCATTGCGTGTGGAACCTCTACCCCTACGGTGCACACTCAACCATTTCAATATCCGTACCTCACATAACCCTCCCCCCTTTCTCCTTACCTTACCTACGACCTTGCCTACCCCTTCATTCCGTCCGAAAAGAAAACCTCGGGGCAAACTCGCTTGGCCGATCGAGCCTCGCCACTTGATCTAGCACCACGGACCTCCTTCGATACAGCACATGGAAAGTTTCCATCCTGGTCCAACTGACCTCCTGGACCTTGACAGCTTTCGCGAGTACCCGGTCCCTGCCCCAGCTTGTTCGGCTTGACTTTTGGACACATTAACGGTGACTAGCCGTGCAATAATGGATGGGGACCATTGTAACCACCCTTTACCCCCCTCTCCGTTCCTTCCAGCGAATGCCGAGTCTTGGGCCCTCACCAGAGGGGTCGGTGGCAAGGCAAGCTACCGACTTGGAGACCAAGGGTGGGATTGGAAGCAAGGGATTTCTGTCCCTGTGCTCTGTGCGCCCCGAGATTAATCAAAGACATTCCCATTATGCGGCGAAAGCATATTACACCTGTAGACACTCAAATGAGCGCCTACGATAGACGCGGCGACGGCGACGGCGACGTGTCATTTGCCTATTCCTTCCTCCCTCAGCATCCGACTGAATCTTGATGGTGCGTGGGGAACAATCCGATCAGCTCTTCTACCGAGACAAGCCGCCCGTTCTAAATTACTTTCAGTGGGGATGGGCGACAAGGAATAATACCCCAAGACTCTGCACAGTTCTCGCTTTCCACCAGGAGACCAGAATGGGAGAAGAAGTGACTTGTCTGCACAGTGCGTACAGATACTTCTGCACATGCTACGACACTGCCGCAGCCCGCCAGCCGGGCAGACCTGGCAAAGGAGCCCAGATCGAATTAGCAGGGAGATTTGACCCGGTCGAGTCAAGCGGCAAAGCCCATGGGGTGGAAATTGCAAACAGCAATAGACTGAGGCTCCGATCGACGGATATCAGACGAAGAAAGAGGGCAAAACCATGGACGAGGGCTGGACGGCAGAATGCGGTGAAAGCTTCATGGTTGAGACGCGTCGTCGAGGAATGAGCTCGAACAGGGCTGTTGCCAGCAAGATTCTGGCCGCCAACCCACCACGGTCGAAAGCTTCGTACAGCCACAACCCTCGCCGGACGTGCTCCCCCCCCCCCCTCTTTGTGCGCCGCCAGGGCTCCTCGCCCAGTTAGCCGTGCTGGCAATTCGAATAGCAGCACGTCAGGCGTGCCAGCCATACCACTGATCGATGGCCCAGGGCCAGGCTACGTGGGCTGGCAGGATGCCAGGAGCTACAACGTCCATGACCATCGCCATGCAGATAGATGCATAGCTGCTGCTTCTGGGTGCCCAGGCACATCAACTGTTTCCCACGGGACCTCGGCCACATGCAGGTTGAGCGGGCGGACAGTGGAGAGTAAGATACCGGCAGCAAGGACCAGGAGACATGGCAGCCCAGAGGCGAAACCATAGGCTAGGATCCATGCCGGATGGACGATTGACGGTTGCTCAACAGACTTCCCGCTGCGCATATAGTCCGTCCCCAACCCTTCCTTGTATCGTCGTCCGGTACGTAAATGAAGCAGACTGGGCCAGCTCCACGTCCAACGGCGGCGATTGTAGTGTATGCTGCGGCACACCATGGCTGAGGTACAGGACGCGCCGCACTAAGGTCGTGCAAGCTAACCAGCCCGTCCGCGGGACGTGTAGTGTATCGAACGGACTGCAATCAGCTTCGGCCCACCAACGATCCGAATGAATACTTTCCCAGCTTTTCCTGGAGCATGACCTTTTCCTGGTTCTGTGTCATACTGTCTCGTTAAAAAGACTGGTCGGCAAGAAGCCTTGTATGAGAGCAGTCGAATCCCTCCAACGGCGGACTGAACACACTCATGGATGGGCACTGATTCGAGGAACGTAGCAGCGTCTCAAGCACGCTACTGCACAAGATTCACATTGCCCACAGAGGACTAGACTGCATATGAGAGTGCTAAGTGAACGGCACACCTGCTACATGAGATGGTGGGGAGAGCTATATGGGGCCCTTGAGCATGGAGGAAAGCAACGAGGATGGGCTGGCTCAGAGGAGGAGGCATATGGATGGTTGGGGCAGGAAAGGCACACTGCACCGCAGCGGCAAAGCAGCGGTGAGCAGAATATCTGACCTGCTCGTTGCGGTTTTGGCACTGACCTATGCTCCGTCCTGGGCGGCTCGGGTCCGTTCATCCCGTACTCGACCCGCCCGTTGTCATTCGCCATCACGTCAATGTGTTGATGTTCAGCCGAGTTTCGGATCGGAGAAGGAAGAGAGAATTCCTTCTTTCTCGGTCGGTCTTCTCGCTGACCTTCACTCTCGATGGTATCCCACTCGATCACGGAATGCAGCTCATGGGCGCAGGCGACGGTTCTGTCATGCGATACCGTGACTGTTGTTGGTCGACAAACGAGGCGGAGATGACCTGTCAGATCTGACAGCTTTGTCGTCGCAAGCCACGCGGCGGCAGCGGCGGCGGCCGGTGGTACAAATGAACTGGGATCCTATGGGAAGAAGATGGGAGCACGTATCAACCAACAACCCATCCGGATACCAAGCACGATTCCGGGATGCACACATCGTGGGCGGCTTCTTTCTGAGAGGTCCCTGACTCTGACTCTTCAAGGTGTGCAATCCATCTCAGCAAGGCAGCCGAAACGGCAAAAAGCAAGCGCTTGGAGAGGGGTCGTGAGGGTTTCTTTTCTTTGGTCTGACTTTCTGACAGTATGGTAGGAGTAGCCGTGAGGGGTTGCTTCTTCTTGCTTCCTTTCCTTCCTTTTCAATTTGGGGGTTTTTTCTGTTGTTTTTTCCCACCATTTTCTCCTCGCATAGTCATACGGGCGACCAGCTCCTCACCCACCATCTTACCTCGTCCCGTCCCCCCGCTTGCTCACCACCCATCGCCAAAAGAAATCGACATGTCTTCCCCCGGCTCGCGTCCGTGGCCGCCGATACCTTGCAGTAGAGTTGCAGACTAACAATAAAAGTTCGCTCCATCCCATCTGAGGTAGCTGTCTATTGGCGATGCATCATGTACAGTACTTTGGTTCTTTTTGGCTCATCTACCTAGGTTCTGGTCACTCACCATCCATCGGCGCCCAGCCCCCAGGCAGCCGGGCATACATACCATGGACCACGTCGCCCTCCCCTTCTTCGACTGGGACATTCACGACGGGCTCCCAAGCTCCTAATCACGCTCTTTCGGGCCAGCTGCATGACAGGTAGCACCCAAGGGGGTGGGCTCGAACCACTAAGACGGCCTCCGAAGATATTCGTGCGACCTTGAGACCTTTGGTGCTGCTGCATGGCCGCTTGGGCCCGTCACCGCCCGCATGGTGCTGCAGTCACAAGCTGCGGACCGATGCGGCCTGCAGCAGGATCGGCGTCGATCCGCTTGTTTTTTTACCACCAAAAAAACCTGTCCACGGCACCTGTCTGTTTCCCAACACCCGGCGGTGGCCCCCCCGTCAGCCCCGGTCGGTCACACACCGTCAAGTCGACCCCGTCACGGTCACGCCCCGTGTTGTCCTCCCCCGGCATTTGTCTCTCGGGCTTCATTCAGAGTTTGTCTTTGCTTTTTCGATCCTTGTTCGGTGGCTGGATACAAATTTTTTTCTTGCGCTGCCGTATCATGTACGGAGCAGGTACTGTGGTATGAACGACCCGTCGGTGCAAGGGAACACATACCTCGTCAGGCATGCTTACGGCCGGTTCTGGGTTGTCACAGCTCTGGTCTCTCTGTGTTGCTTGCAGTGCCGGGTCATGTACCTGTTTGTATGACTCGACGGCGGGCAGGTAACGCTGCTCGGGTTGCGAAGCGATGCGTGTTGGTGTGTGAGTGTGCATGTGTGTGCATGTGTGTGCCCACGCACCATGAACTCACGGAGTACGGAAGAGGAAAATGCTAGTCAAGCCAGGTCCTGCCGTCCAACCTGCCACGCTTGCAGTGGGTATTTCGGACGGGCATCCCATTCCATCCCCCCCTCTCTCTTCCTTGCCGGGCCCGCGGCTGTAACCTGATTTGGGCCCCGGGTGCGTCTTCGCATCCCGCCCGAGGTCGCTTCGGTGGGCTACGAAAGATGCGCCGCAAAAAGGCGGCGGCCCCAGGGTTTCGGCCATGATCCATGGTGGATGCCAATGGATGTACGGCGTGCCATGGCTGTGAGCGCTGACTCCTGACTCCTGGGAGCGAGCCTTGGAAGGGGGAATAACGAGGCAGCCGCAGACGTGCAGGATGACGGTCTCCTTCTTTGCTCCTTCAGAAGGTAAGGAATTCGTAAAGGTAGGGGACTCCAGTTGTCAAGGTTCCACCAAACCCTCCCCCCCCCCCTTTCTCCGGTTCCCCGAGAGACCTGGAGCGCCGCGGCCGCGACCTTCTTGTCAGACGCGGTGCGAGGTAAGGTACCGTTCAAGTTGACTAGGAAGGCAAGGCAAGGCAAAGCCGGGTTGGGATGGGAAGGAAGAGGAAAGGGGGGAACGGGACAGATCTCTATTAGTTCGCCATTCTTCCTTCACCACACTGAGCCCCTTCCCCCTCCGCCCTGGATTCAGGCACTTTGACTGAATTCCTGCCAGAACCGGACGGGGGAGAAGGAATCCACAACGCTGAACCTACCCCGAAATTCTCCACGCCCCCGTGCCATCCCAGTCTCACACATATTTCATCACGTGATGAAGAGGCTGCTGTTAAGCTGTTGAAAGCGGGGGACTTTCCTTGCCTTACCTAAGGCCATGAATCTCAGGTGTCACATTTCCTCGCTGCCCGCCCGTGCCGGGTACGAATACCTACGCTGAGGTCTCCGTACGCAGTACTGCGTACGGATAGGCCCTCTCGTAGCGGTGCCTCCACAATTATCCCATTCCCCGCCCCGGTACTCTTTTTCGTGTGTAGTCCCTTCATCATTCCATTCGGGGACTAAAGTACCTCCCGGCGCCTTTATGTGGACTGGAGACTTTTTTTGGTTTTCCCACCGCCGAGTTTCTTAACCTATCGTGCCTACCTTAGTAGCTAGCACTGGACCCCTTCTTGGCCGGATTATTTCCGCGGACCTGGACCTACCAGTACAGCTACGAAGTGACCGAAAACTCTCCGTGCGAAAAAGGAATAAAAGCAACGTCGAATGGTTGTAGCATCATCGAATTACTGATGATCAAGAAACTCTGACATATTGGTCCTCTATTTTTGCAACGCTTTTGTGAAAGCTGAGTAAGGCACTTGCAGACGACGTATCTTTTTTTTCTATTCTTCTCTTTTCTCCTCCAATCAAAAAGACGAAGAACACCAAAGGAGGGGTTGACAAACGAGAAGAAGACGAAATTTCCGAACCCCAAAGATATCGGTAACCCTGGACATATACCAAGCACCTTACTTTACGGATACACACCGGGACGCCAGCTCGAGATCTGCCCGGGGAAATTACCGCCGACGTTCCGTTCACCGAATATATCCCCGTCGACAACCATGGCTGAGAATGACACTGCCAGCGCCAACAAGGCTTATTTCAAGTACGTACACATTTCACATTTTCACACCCGTTTTATTATAATGTCTTCATAAGGAAGGAAGAACGCAATGACGGGATGATATTGAGTGACTTCCAATATTTGTCTGCTTTCAAACCGTCCCCGGGTTCCTGCAGATGTGCACACATGACAAACACAATCCGCCTCTCGAGACTCTTCACAACTTTTGAGGTGTACTTGCCTCAACCCCTTTTCCCTTTTCCTAAACATCATCTGGACCCTGGTAGAATTACTGGTTCAAATATCTTCCTCCGCCCTTTCCTTTTCGCCTTTCTGAACTGCATTTTCCCATTGAAATTTCGAGCGAATGTAATAAAAATAAAATGGAGAGGCCCATGGAGTTTGACTTACACAAACTAACTCGTTGAGTAGTAAGCTGGCAGCCGAGTACGACGCAAAGTACGAAAAGACCATCCTGCAGCTCGAAAAGGAGATTCGCAAGCGCAAGGACTTTATCGGCGCAGACTGGGTAGTTGATGACGATGATGATGACAGCGAGAGCGAGAGCGCAATACAACCGACGGCGGCGAATGGTCGGTCTGTGAGACTTCTTGATTACGCTTGTGGAACTGGCTTGATATCGAGGGTGAGTTTTTATTTGTCTTTCTTTCCCTGTCATATTTTCTACTTCTGAGGACGATACGATTATGTTACAACCGTCTGTCACCTTTGACATGTTTTCGGATAGCATATCGCCTCCCTCGAGCAAGTACTCGAGAGAGCGTGGATGAGATCTTCTCTCGTCCGTCACGTAAGTTTGTTTGCTCTTGTTTCAGATGTCGTGTACAACATGTTCGTGTTACTTGTTTTTCTTGTCATTTACACATTCTTTGTACGCTTCCTTTTTCATTCTTCCTCCTTTGAGGGGTCTAGCACACTTTCACATGGGGAAAAGGAGATCCGGGCTGTAGACTTATACTTGGGACAAAGTTGACTGACACCAAAAAATAACGACAGGCCCTCGCGCAGTTCACGACGCATTGCGTCGGCATAGACATTTCGGAAAACATGGTGGCGGCCTACAACGCCCGGGCCGAGAACCAGGTACGTTGGAAAGCTGGTACTGATTTTATTTCGTTCGAGGTCGAGGCAGTCAGAACAAGGCGAGAGAGAGATGAGTCCAAAATAGCTCGGTTTCCCCATTCAGACTTCCAGTTGTCGTTCTCTACATACACACCTACTTCTCCTTTTCTTCACCTCCCCTTTGACCAGATATTTCTGCCCACACGCGACGTACAGACCGGGCATCCAAGTGGAAGGTGACAAGAGAGAGAGAGAGAGAGAGAGAGAGAGAGAGAGATATATGGGAGGGCGGAGGGAGAGTTTCGAAAGGAAAGGTGTACACGCACACCAGACACCAGACGCAAAAAATAAAAAAGACGAGACCATGCGGCCAGCCGCTCCTGGACTTGGCTCGACTCCAGACAAGAGCAAGAAAAAGACCGGATCGTTCGCCACACGCGGATACCTGCTCACGGACTCGTTTCGGCAAAGAAGAGAGAGCACAGACAATCTTCTGGGGAAGTGGAAAGGAAGAGGCTTGTCGTGGCGGAGTGTAGAGCAGGGAGGGAAGGGAAAGAAAGTCAAAACCCTCGTCTGAGCGTTTCCGTCGTCGTCGTCGTCGTCGTCGTCCACGATGAATGACGGACGGGTACGTTCTCTCCACGAGTCACTTTTCTTTCTTGCTCTTCCCTCTCACACACCTCATGTTGGTCTCATCTCAGCCCTGCTGACCTTCAGACCTTTTCGAACCCCGCCATGACATGACGTGGACATTTGCCAGGAAAACTCTCGCACTCACTTTTTGCGATTTTCGATTCGCCCCCCCCCCCCCCACTCCCTCTCTAATTGGACAGCCTTAGATCTCTCTCTCACCTCACCCTACCCACCCCTCCCCGGATCTCACAAGAATCTCATCTCATCCCATCTTTTTGATGACAGAGTTGCCGTCTCGGGCGAGCACACCCGCACTTCTATCCTCCCTTCCCCTCTCTCATCTTCCTCCGAGTGCTCGGCCGTAGACCGAACAAGCCTGTGCGGGCTCGGGTTTGTGCGGGCGTCCCGGCGCACGGGGAAGATATTGCGTGACCATCCAAAAAGCCCCTGCGCAAAGTTGCCGCAAAAAGTACATGAGACATGAGACACGGAGAGAACGATGACATGAAAGAGAAAAGACGAAAAGAGGGGGCAAAGAAAAAATCGCGGATAGAAGCGGCAAGCTTCAGCTGACCCCGATGAACTGACATAACCACCCACCACCCTCCAGGGCCTCACCACCGACGAAATGCACGCCTACCAAGGCAACCTCACGGACCCGGCCGATCCGTCTCCCGCGGCTTTCGCTTCCGACGACGGCCGCTTCCGCGACTTTGACGTTGCCGGCGTCGGTCTCGGGTTCCACCACTTCGAGGACCCGGAGCTCTCGGCCCGCCGGCTGGTCGAGCGGCTGCGTCCGGGCGGCGTGTTCATCATTCTCGATTTCCTGCCGCACGAGAAGATGGACCACGCGTTGCCTGCTGCGCATACTGTTATGCATCACGGGTTTTCGGAGGAGAGGATGAGAGCCATCTTTGAGCAGGCTGGGGCGGGAGAGGGGTTTAGGATGGAGGAGCTTGGGAGTGGTGTTGTTTTTGGGGGACATGGGCATGGGCATGGACACGATCATGGGCACGGGCACGAGGGGCATGGTCATGGAGAGGAAAAGGGACATGACCATGGGCATGGCTCGGGGCAGGGGATGAAGAGGCGCGTGTTTCTGGCGCGGGGAACCAAGGCCTAGACATATCAACGAGCTCGAGATGTCATGAAAGTTGTATATTTGAACTCAGGCTTGAACCTTCTTAGTTGACGACGAGCGGAACATGCTTGAAAAAGACCATGCCTCCAGTCTACCTAGACCACCGCGGCCCGCTATTCCTTATCAATGATATCAACAGCAAAAGCACCTCCAAGCAGAATGGCAGGTTCCTCGATGCTGTGGTGCTCGTAACTAAGGTGGTTTCCCAACGTCAGTCTTGGCTAGCTCAACATAGGGATACAACCTTTTGTTATACTCGAGAACTCACCTCAGAGTACCGACACCCCCAGCCTCGAGCAGAAAGGCCGGCCCGTCCTGCAAAGTCTTGCCGGCCCAGCGCATGGCAAAGGCGCGGAGGATGTGGCCGTGGGCAACGACGAGGACGTCCCCGTTGGGCGCGTCCTTGTTGCCGATGACGGGGCTGTGCCACCTGTCGCGGATGTCTTTGATCAGGCGGTCCAGACGTTCCGTCACGTCTTGGGGGCTCCTGCGTAGCAGAGATTAGCTCGGGATGTCTCAGTGTTGAAATTCCACGTTGGCTATTTATGAGATTGTACATCACGTCGTTGACTTATAACCGGTTCCTCGAAGCGGCACTTATCCACCGGTTCTGACCACGTCGATAGCTAGGTCACCGACGATGCGTGTCCTGGGAAACCGTACGACTTGACAAGGCATGGAATGGAAGAAAGTACGTCTGGGGTGGGAGAGAAAAGACTTACTCGCCGCCGGGGCAGCCGTCGCGCCAAATGTCCCAGTTCTCAGAAAGATCCTGCTCCTTGCGGAAGCGGCGGATCTCCGGCGACGTGATGCCCTCGTAGTCGCCGTAGTCCCATTCGCGAATGTCCTCGGTGACCTCGACGCAGGCGTTGCAGTGCGGGCCGTTGCCCTCGATCTCGCCGTGTTCCTTCCAGGGGAGGTTGTCGTTGATGCCGAGGTTTAGCAGTTCAAAGGTGCGCTGGGCGCGTTTGCGAGGGGAGACGTAGCTGATCTGATTTTAGCATAGCCCATGGCCAAGGGGATTTACATAGAGATGGAGGGTGAGTGCTAGTTGACATCATTTGATGGACCTGGATCGTCAAAGTTGTGTTTGAGAGCAGGTCTGAATGCTTGAGACGGAAGTCCTGATCACCCCCCTCACGTGGCTTGACAATTACACGCAACTCACATGTGAGAGATTCGTTTGGGCACAATGAGGCGATCACTCCCAACCAGGGCGCGGCCGGTAGCGCGCACACGCTTCTCGCCATTAGCAGTGAGCGGGATATCGGTGCTGCCGGTATGCCGGCCGTTTAGTGACCATTCCGTCTCGCCGTGGCGGATGACAAAGGCACGGGGAGTCGTCATGGCGGCGGGTGCTACGAAACCGTCTCGCGGAAGCCGACTTGACAGCGGATGTAATCTCGGATTGGGGATGGGTGGGAAATGTTATGCGATCTCTACCGATGTCTAAGTGTTCTTCGGGGTCTAATGGAGGGCGGCGCAGGGACGCCCCCGAGTCAGCTTTTGATCCTGTCACACACAGCAGCAGCAGCGAGATCTTGACGTGTGTATGTGCTTGTGACGTTTAATGCATGAAGAGGGCCCGGAACCTGGAATGGTGGGATGTAAATGAGAGGAAGTTGAGACGGATGGACTTGACGTGACGTTTCTGGGTTTTTCCAAATTTGGCTTTCCAGCCGTCCCGCTCTTCCCGTCTTCGCATCCCATTCTCAGCTCTGCGCATAGCCTTTTGAGATATCGTGTAAATCGTAACGGCGCTTGCCATAATCCTTGACACAGTTCATCAATGGTTTGTTTTCTGCAAGTGCCAACTTTGGCCCATGAGTCCACAGCCCAGGCCAAGATCCAACGAAATCTGCCAAATCAAGCCAAGGCTGTGCGGGGGCGGCAGTGCTGAGTCTCTTGTTCAAAGTCTTTGTCGTATCGTGTGTCCGATGTTCTGATCTCCCCGACAATGACAAGCGAGAAGACAAGCATTTTGCCCCCTCTTACTGGCCCCTGTATCGCATCTTTTCCTAGCCCCAGCCTCGGCCATCGCAACGGTAGCACTTCGTCGCTTCTCGCGTGCACTTGCCGCAGGCTGCGTCCCATCTCCACCCGTCGTCATCCGGCTTTGTGACATCTGTCTGGTTTTATGCGGTCCAGGATAGGTCAGAATGGGGGATGGGTGGAAAATGTGAGAAAGGCTTTTTGGGCTTGTAGTGTAGCAGAGAGGGAGATCCTCCGTAGTAGTGCGCCATGAGAAAGGTTTCAGCAAGGGCTGTAACGAGCAGGGGGGCGCACCAGAACCCCACACGGGCAAGAACTACCTGGTCGTGATCATTTGCTCAAAAGTGAATGTTGCGGCGACTTTCCGTTGCTCGACGGGGAGAGAATAGGCGAGAAACGAGGCAGGGGATTCGATAAGGGTCGTGGCGAATGTGAGGTCAGAAGACCCGAGGAAAGGAGGATGGACGCTGCTCTGGTGTAGGGATGAATGGTGAGGGGAAGGAGAAGAGGAGGGAGAAAGAGAGATGCTCTCACGAAGTTTGTTTCAACGCACCAGTAGAAGTGGGAATGAATAAGCCCATTTGAGGATGCCCTGGGCAGCGGAAAAAAAAGGTAGTTGGGGGTCCTGGGTGGTTCTTACTCGACGTCTCATATCTCTTAACCCTTCTTGCTCGCTTCGGAAGTTCGTAATGGCGCAATCGACAAAAAGGTCAATGTCTCCCACACACTCTTTGCTCGTTTGAATGCCTTTTTGGTTATTTGGCAACTCTTCTCTCTATCTCGAGGGTTGCACGAACTCGCCTCTTATGAGTCTTTTTTTCCTTCCCTCTTAACCTGATTGAATTACCCGCTCAACATCAGTAATGACCCGAAGCGACGACGTCACGCCAACCCCGGCTCTGACAGGACGATTACTAAGAGCGCTGGGGCTCCCGTCGTCTCCTCTTCTTCCTCGGCGCCAACGTCTACAGCGGGGCCTCCTCCGCCGCGGCGTTTCCACTCCCGGCTGGACTGCCACCGAGACTACCGACGACACCGACACCACCGACGCGAACGCGCTGGAGCTCATCGCTTGGCCGTACTCTACTGCGCCCGGCGCCCCCGCTACACACCCGTCAACGCCGACATTGAAGACGACGACTACAACCGATTGCTGTTCTCCTTGTTGCGATTGCGAGTACGATCCCTTTGGGACAACGACCCGCCGGCGGCATTCTCCATCAACGCCGCTCGAGAGACCACAAGGCCACAGGCGAGCTAACTCTCTCGACTCGACGACCACCACTTCTTCGAACGATTCTTCCTCTTCATCTTTCTCGTCGGCATCTTCGCGCTCCCGTTGGAATCCCTTCTCTCCCGCGACCGACGAATTGACCACCGTGAACCGACGATTCAACGGCGTGGATGATAAGAGGAGTAAAAAATCGAGAGAAGTCTGGAGGGAGTATTGGTGAGGCACCTTTGCAGACCCAGCAACAAAGAACCAAAATTTCGACATACAAGAGGGGGATAGACATCAAAAGCAAAGACTGGGCAAATATGAGTGGCTTCACAAAATTTCGCGCTGGCCTCACTGCCGCCGGCTGCGCTGCCATCATCTTCACAGGCGCCACTTATGGCGCAGGCTTGAAGACACAGAAGGAATGGAAAGAGGTAAGGAAGCATATCTAATAGGGGAAACCGCGCGACGAAAAACTAATGAAGTTCTTCCTCGTCAGGAACGACAAAGCTTCTGGGAGTCTCCATACGATGAGCAAATTTCTCTCCTGCAGGGCCAGCGTGGCCGGTTAGTCACAGAGCGCCGCAAGTGGGAAAAAAAGCTCGAGTTTCTGGATGAGAGGATAAAAGAGGGAGAGGCCAAGAAGCCGGAAAGCTAACCACGGACGCCGTCAAAAGTCTAACATGGTGATGTTCGGTTATGGCCAACAAGAGTTCGGCTTCAAGCAGTAGGCACATCCAAGCAGGATAAAGGATGCTGCTTCAAAAGGATCCGCGTGGTTCGAGGCAGAAGACCACGATCGGCGGCGGCGCAAAAGCGACCAGCCCACGCGTAGGGCCCTGATGAGCTCCATGTGTAATTTTGTACAATCAGGTCGATCAAAGGCCATTCGCAAGATGTACACAAATATTAGGAATAATTGTAGCGATCACCACTTTGCGTAATGAACAGCATCCATTACATTCATCAATCCGTCTATCTATGCCCTAAAGTGATTTATCCCTTTGTCACCGGCTCGTTTTGCATGCCTCCCATAACCTCGTTATCGCTCGAAAACGCCAAGTCGATGCCCTTCAAGAGCTTTGAGCAGCTGGATTTTCCTACTCGGTCTTGCCTTCATTATCAATCGTCGGAAGAGGGATGGCCCGGTAGAGACAGATGAGGGCAGAGTGCGACTCGCCGCCACCCGCCAACGCATCGATCTTGTCAGGGGTCACCTCGGACACCTTGTCGTCATTGAACCACCACCAGTTGCCGTCCTCCTCACCCTTCTTACCGGTCTTGGGGTCGACGGGGGCAGTCTTCTTGACATAGGCAGTGTAGTGACCGCTGTCGGCACTTGCTCCCTGATGAGTGACGACGCCACGCAGCTCGTAAATTCCGGACTGGTTGGCGCCTTCGTCCTTGGCCAGGTCCTGGTTGACCAGAGCATAGAGCTCCTTCTTGGCAGCAGTGAGAGCCGCATCCTTCTCGGCTTCGACCTCGGCGTCTGTCTTGAAAGTCTCGGTCATCCCTGTGTCGCCATCAGAAGTGCTGGCCACGGGCTTTCCAGCTCTCTCGGCCTTCTTGTCGTTGGCCTTCTCCAGCGCGGTCTTGCCCTCGGGACCTCCAGATGCCCCAGCAACATCACCTCGGTCGACAGGGTTGATCTTGCGTCTCTTGCGGGCCCGCTCAATATCCTCTTCGTCCTTGCGAATCTCGCGAACCTTGTCGCGCACAGGAATAAGAGCCTTTTTCAGCTCATCGGTGCAGAACTCAACAACGTCAAGTTCGTGGGGGAAAGTGACCTTGCGCATAATCTTGGCCTTCTTCTGCACCTCTCGCTTCCAGAAGAATCGCACAAAGTGGACCGTAAGATATTTGGGAAGCCGTGAAATCTGCGACTTCTTCGTGTAGGTCGTGTCTCTATCCAGAACGGAAGACTTCTTCTCCAACTTCTCGGTCAAAGCAGCCATGATACCGTCGCGAAGGTGATTGATCGAGGCATCAATGTGGCAGTTGAGCTTGAGGAAAGATTCGCTTGACTTGACAGGCTCCTCTCCACCGTCCCTGGCAGCCTGCTCATCGGCCTCGAGAGTTGACTGAAGCTCTCCAGCCATGTACCTGTCAATAAACGAAGAACCCTCAGACTCGGAGAGCTTCTGCTTCAACTGGGAAATGATCTGAGACCAGGCCTCCTCGGCATCCTGCTGGGCATATCCGGCTCCAGTCTTGGACTTCTCGGCGAATTGGGGGTACACCATGCGGAGCGTGCTCAGGAAAGTCAGCGGGGGAATGGCACCCTGTGTTTCCGACATGTTCTTGTAGAGATCGGTAAGTTGAGTAGCGATGTCGGTTGAAGTGAGGCCAAAGCTGCTACCGGCACCACCGCTACCGGACTTGTGCGTGGTCAGGGCCGTCTGGAGTTCAGGGATCGATCGGAGGGTCTGGAGGGTCGAGTTCAGGTAGCAGGTGTTGCCCAGGTTGGTGAGGCCGGCGGGAGTGGCTCCTTCCTGCTGGGCTGCTTCGGCTTCGGTCATGTCCTCGACAAACTTGACTGCCTCCTTGGGTCGAGCGAGATCTGCGTTCTCGCCGGAAGGCTTGCCCATCATCATCAGTGTGGCGCCGGCCTTGAGGCCGAACTTGGCCATATCATCGTCATCCTTGACTTGCTTGCCCTTGACGAGAATCTTTTGTCGCTCGGGTTCAACGCCAGTCAGACTGTAGAGCTGGTACTTGAAGGTTTCACCATTGGACGAGGTATCGATCTCGACTTGGTACTTTGTGCCTTGGTGGCTTACGGTGACTGTTTGACCAGTTAGACAATAGCAGGCAACGCATTGATTGACTAATGCTGCTTACCAGGTATTGACGCCATCGTTGTTTCTGTGGTTGAGGTCGGCCTTGCTGCAAAGTTCTGGAGTAGCTGACTTTTGCAGTGTGTCGGGGGTAAAACCTCGTTGCGAAACGGACTGTTGAAGGACAAGTTTGTTGAAGGCACCAGGCGGGTTGCGTCAGTACCTACCAAGCATGGAACCTTGAGGTGGGCGGGCAGTAAGGGAGGCAAGGTAGTACAAAGGACCACACGGCAAGATAGCGGGGAAGCGGTGTACCTGCAGGGTCCGTTTCAGCTGCCGATTCGCTTATGGCAATATGCCCTTGTCCCTATGACTTCCGCATGCATTCGACAGTCTTCCAGCATCTTCGGGGAGAGGAGTCCTGAGAGAACCTGTCAAGTTCATAGCATAAACACCCTGCACTCCGATGCAGAACAGTTGAATAGGAATACATCACATAGTCTATCGTGGAGCGAAAATGAAGCATGCCTGGTCCCGGGTCGATCATAATTCGGCCTTCAAGCTGCTTAAGTGTGTATACCGTAATATGCATGTAGAGGAAACAAGCGGGGGATCGCCACTAAGGAAAGAGCTCTAAGATCACGTGAGACAGCTTCCGGCTGAATCAGCGAAGTGCGGTGACAGCTACGCATGATGTGGAGCTAAGGTACGGCGGTGCTACCAGCCCCACTACGAAACGTCAGGCTTCCGGCTGAGCCAACCTCACGAGCCCCGCGGTCAACATTCAACTCCAACCTGTCAGCATCACCAAAGGTTGGACGCGGCCACGTCTCGCCATCATGGTTAGTGAATTCTTGTGTTTGGAAGAGCTGTGCCTTTGCTAATGACCGCAAATGTAGTCTCAATCACTGCGACCCTATCTCCAGGCCGTCCGGAGCAGTCTGACGTCCGCCCTGACGCTCTCCAACTTCGCTTCCCAAACTGCCGAACGTCACAATGTCCCTGAGATCGAGGCTCAAACATCGCCCGAAGTCCTCCTAACGCCCCTCACGATTGCCCGAAACGAAAACGAGCGAGTTTTGATCGAACCGAGTATCAATTCCGTGCGGATATCCATCAAGATCAAGCAGGCCGACGAGATCGAGCACATCCTCGTCCATAAGTTCACTCGTTTCCTGACGCAGAGAGCCGAGTCATTTTTCATATTGAGAAGGAAGCCAATCAAGGTACGGGATACACATCACGAAAGCGTTCAGCGGAGCTTCCACGGGCTGCAATGCCACGTGGCTTGCAACTGACAATGCAAACGACGAAACTGACCTATTATCGTACTAGGGATACGACATTTCATTCTTGATTACGAACTTCCACACTGAGGAGATGCTGAAGCATAAGCTGGTCGACTTTATCATCCAATTCATGGAGGAGGTTGATAAGGAGATTTCGGAAATGAAGCTCTTCGTATGTCTCCTCACTCTCGATCCATCTGCCATGGCAGTTTCTAACAGCATACAGTTGAACGCGAGAGCCAGATTTGTTGCCGAATCTTTCCTGACTCCCGTAAGTCATGCTCGCCATTGCAGTGTCAACCGGACACAACTGATGTCCCCTTTAGTTCGATTAAAATACCCTACAACAAGCGTCTCACACGCTAGGAGCTCAACTCCAAATCCGCACAGCCAGAATCGTGTAGTTGGAACGAGGATCTCGCGCCATGTTGAAGCCATGGATCAAAATCATGAGTTGGAGTTGGATGTTGGCTCGAGCGCTCCCGGAAGACCGGGATCCACTATGGTTCCAACCTTGATATTGGTCCGCAAATCCGGGGCCGAGTGGGAACGGCGACATGGAGCCTCCATTTTGATAAACAATTACCGTTATGAACACAACTCTCCCCCCCTCACGTGTTGCATATCGGTGCTGTGTGCACCGAATAACTCTTCTACTCTGCTTACCTTACGAGAGTGTTGAGAAAGTCGGGACGTCCATTCAACCGTTGCGAGATGTAGTGTTACGTTGTCGGATACAACGAAGCCGAATCCAATCTGGAGCGGATGACAGCTGGCAATTGACCTTCAATGCGGAACTAATTTTTGCCATCAGGAAGACCCGACGTTGCCCTGCTCATCATTGTCGCTCCTATGTGATCAAGGTGATGCTGGTCGTTGAGTATAGATTGAATCAGTGGTCCTCTCCCCTGGAGATCCGCATAGCACTTTATACCATTTCATCATAACAATCGTTTTCGCGCATTCAGGCAACCCAGCCTTGCCAGTGTCGCCGTCCCGACTTGCTATGCAACCATCGACCTGATATTCACCTCCACCCCACCAGGCTACGATGGAATACACAACCACCTATTCATCCTGCTGCCTCCTGGGCGTCCTTCTATGCCCTAAATCAAAGGCCTCTTCTTCCTTCACATCCTCCTCTCTCCTCCCATGCTTCTCTCCACCTCGAGTTAAATTTCTTTCCTCTCCTACCACCCACCTCATACACTCAATCAACAATTCATTTCCACTCCATCACAACAATCAATCCGGGTCTCAAGTGCGATATCGTGTTCGAGACTCTACACAGCCTGCAGGCCTGCCGTTTCATCGACCTACGGGCATCGTCGATACAACTGAAAATACCCTCAATTCTCAGCTCTGACTTTTTCAGGCTCACGATACTCGTTCGGCCTCTGGTAAGCCTCCTCTTTCTTTGTTGGCTCTCGACCTTCTTCTCGCTGCGACTCTCATTTTCGGAAGCAACGGCCTGGCATCAATGAGTCTTTTTCACCTTTTTTTGGTTGTGTATCGCCTCACCTTCCCCTCATCCTCCCTCCTTCCGTCCCTTCAGGCTTGCTTGAGAGTGAGGTTATTATTTTCCCATTCCACCACCCAACCCTGATCCCTTTCACCTTTCCACATCTTTCTTTCTGACAACTTTCCATCAACAGATTCCCGTCAGTCACTGTACGGTGATTTCCAACTGCTTTCTTGGGCCGGTCTGCCTTCCAGCAGTAACAGTGAGTTGTTTCCTCCTCTGCATATCCAGCGCATTCCATCATCTCTCAAATCTTTTCTCGTACTTTTTCTTTGGTGATGAGATTCCTTCTGGTCTTTTCTGTGTGTTCCTGAGTGCTCGATTGATCCCGAAGAAGCGACGGAGGCTTGCTCAGATGGAAACGCCCACGCTGTTTCGGAATCCTTGAGAAGTCGCTCTCATCATCGATGAGAAAGACTCACTCGCTTTGCTTCTGCCATTTTCTCTCAGCTTATCAAGTTTACTAGACTTAGTTCTGCATTCCCTACCTTGCGTTTACCACCTCAGTCTCTTCACCTCTTGTGCTCCCGCCTCTTCAAGTCACTTGCTCTTGCCTTGTCTCTCACCCCTGGGGGTCACACTCGCATCTTTTCATACTTTTGCCTGGCGTTGATTCTCAACGTTCCTCACATTGACTGCTCAGTCACTAATCGCGTACTTCTAGAGCACTTACTGTTATCACACACATTCGCCACATCCACTGCCACCAGCATCCCTCACTAACATCATTCTTGTTCTTCCTATTCTCAACAAGGATTACGCCTAGGTGTTGCACATCATGGTCTACTCTCAGGTACCTGGTATGAAGGGCAAGGTGGGACAGCAGCAGCGGCGAGTACGTAACAGCGTCCTCCAGTTCGCGTTCAGGCCTCGTGTCGTGCCGGAGACTGTCGTTGAGACGGAGGCTGGCATGGAGAATGGCGACTACGACAGTGCGCCTGGTGGTGCCCGCCTCGACACTGAACCTCTTGGTCGTAACCAGCAGGGCCAGCATTACATCTTAGCTGGCTCCAGCCTCAACCCCTCTTCCTCGCCTTGGGTACCCAACTCCTCTCAGGCTCAACAGACCCCTAGCAAGGTATATATATCCAACGTCTCGAAACTCTCTCATCAGCCATATTTCAGTCTAACACTCGCACCCAGATTGATCAGCCCGAGATCGCTGAGCTCGACGGTACTCCTCAGTATATTGGCGTCAACGGCAAGATCCAGGATCGTTCATTGATCCCCGCTCAAAACTTTGGATCTAGCTCGAACGGTGCAGTTTTTTACTCGGGTGGACCTGTCAGAAATAGTCATCTCGTTGCTCTCCCGAAGATGGTCAGCCAGGCGAACCACGGCCAGCTCACCGGCAGCTCATCCATGGGTAATTTGGGCATCCAGACTCCTGTCCGCCAGGACGTTGGTGGTTTGCTCCACAACCATGGCGATAAGGAAGTCATCGATCTGACTGGTGATGACATCAGTTCCGGCAGCGATACCCCCAAGGCTAAGGGTGTCGGTAACAGCTGTCTCATGACGGAGCCGCGCAACTTCGCTCCACGTACCATGAACCACCTTGGAGCGCCTCCCAAGTTCAACTTGACCAGTGTGAACGATGGCACCAATAACCCTGTTCCGGATACTCAGGATCCTTTCGTGTCTTCGGCTTTGCAACTTGACACTATTCAGCCGCATATGCCTATGTTTGGCTCGCAGATTGACACTACCCACTTGCTTGCGACTGGTCAGATGCCTTTCCCTGCCGCAACAGGCGACACTCTGCACTTCGACAATCTCCCTCGCGATGACGCTGAGCCGTCAATCCAGAACGATATCATCAGTCAGGCTTATCAGCCCGATTCGACCAACGGAGCACATGCTACCAACGTCCAGAACATGCCTGCCCGGCCGGTGGGGTTGTCCCTGCGGCAGCCTCCTCAGGCTCTGCCTCTTGCTGGAAACTGTGCGGCAATCGTTCCCTATCAGGCTCCTCACCAGGCCCCTTATCAGGATACTTTCCAGAGTGGCTACCAGCTCCAGGAAGCTGTCGCGACTTATGGCGATGCTGTTCCTGACTACATCCGGGCTCAGCGATCGACGCAGCTGAACCGCCTCACCGGCGGTCCCATGGGTCGACCTACCGCGAATGAGGCTATGCATCAAGTGAACTTCCCGTTCGTTGAGCCTCCCCCCCGTGCTTCCCACTTCATGGTTCGCGGCGTCATCAAGATTGGCAACGTTTGTTCACCTAATGTCCTACTCATCGTTGTCCCAGGCACTAATACATGACCAGATTCCTTTCGTCACCAACCGCTCCGAGATCATTGCGATCCTGGGTCGCAACTCCCGTATGCTCAATGACACTGATGAGCCGGTTCACATCATCATGGAACGTGTCACTGGCAAGACCACTGACGCCTACGTCGAGTTCCACACCCTGGAGGATGCTTCCAAGGCTGTTGAGAAGCATCATCAGAACCTCGACCGTGGTCGAGTCACTCGCATTGGCCAGCGCCCTGTCGAGATTGAGCTTTCTAGCCAGGCTGCTCTCATGAAGGATCTGTTCCCTAACGCCAGGGGTGTGTTCTGGGCCGGTCTTCACCCCCACATCCTTCCTGACAACGACCAGGAGCCTTGGGACAACTTCAAGGGCTTCGTGTCCAACGAAGAGATGACCATGCTGGTCAAGCATGTCGAGGTTCCCCACCGTGTAAGTCTCTTCAGCTTCTTGTGCTCTTGAGCCTATGGCTAACTATTTTGCAGTCTCCCTTCTCGAAGGAATGCCCGCAGCGTCCGTTCGAGTGCCTCATCAGCACCCTGACCAAGTTCCCTTGGCAGATGAAGAGTAACGTCACTGTTCAGCAGCGTCATGCCATGTACAAGGCCACCTGCGATCTCCTCCGCATCCTCGTGGGTCACATTCGCGACAAGCGTGACGAGGTCAACCTTACTCATCGTCTGTGCAAGCGAGTCGTCGCCGCGGCGATGCGCTGCGAGGGCTTCTCGATTACCCAGAAGGACGATATTGCCTTCATTGTCAACATGAGTGAGATGGAGCAGCGTTCCTTTGGCCAGCCGCGCTTTGCTGAGAGCTGGCGCCACCTCTACGTCTTAGTCCCCAAGAATGGCGTCCCCTTGGATGTCATCGAGGTAAGTCATATTCCTATTCCGTTTGTCTTTCCATTGGAGTGATGGTATGAAGATAGAAATGTTTTAGGCTAATCAGACATCTTTCGCAGTGGTACATTGCTGTCATCCGCGAGGAGACTACTCGCTACCTGGAGATGCAGTCGTTCCAGGAAAAGTGTCAGACGTGCACCATCGGAGAGGCCACTGATGGCTACTTTGGCTTCTTCTGGCGCGAGCTGAACCTTCGTGTTGGACCTGAATTCGACCACATGACTCTTGCAACTCTTGCCATGCACGAGTACCAGACGCTCGAGACGATCATCCGCCGCGCCCTGACTCCTTCTATCGGTCACTAATGTCGAGTTACAACAGACCTGGGAAACAAGGCGAGGCCAGAATGGGGTGCTCAGATGGCTTCAACTGATGGAAGTTCGCACAATGCTTCGGAACTTCTCCTTTTAGCTCTGCGTATCTGCACTTTCACGTTGATGGCACTTGGCTTGAAGGGGTGACCTTTTTTCTTCTCATGGTTTTGCATCATGCCTTTTGTTTCTTTGGCTTTCTATCCTTGGGAGTTCGGACGAGTCAAGGACAGGATGGAGGGCTCGGAAAATCAGGATGGAGTCTCTTGGTGTGTCGCACGCTGACATCTGGAAACTACGGATGTTTCTGGATTTCTTTCACAGGTGGGGGATGAGCTTCTGAGATTACCTTAGTGAGATAGGGGTTCGAGTGGTTGAAATTCTCTATACCCGATCAATAAGACCTCTAGAGCAGTTCTCTACAACTTGTTGGTACCCGGCCGTTGCCACCCCTTTTGTTGTTTTCTTTGTTCTTGACGGATTGAAACATTCCCGTCAAAAACGTTGTTGGGGGTACAACGTCGGGTAGGCTGGCGTAGAGTCTCGCGTGGCGCGTAGACGGCGTGATGGAGTTAAAGGGCTGACTGGGTGATGGAAACCTGAACGTCCCGTTCGTGCAGTTGAGGTTGAAGTTGGCGAGTGGAGTGCCTTGCCTTAGCCAGCCTATCACAGACACGGGGGACTCTTGGGGCTGATGGACCAGTCACAATACCGCGAGGGGGGAGTGGAGAAAGACTGCACTAAGAGCTGCAGGTACCGCCTAGACCTGGAGCGGCATCGCCCGGCATCGCGCGGCAGCTGGTCCATCAGTCCTGCACGCGGCAGGCGCAACCTGCCCTGGCCCAGGGGAGTTCGACAGGGCGACCGCTCAGTGTGCATTTGGCAGGTTTGTTGGCGGAAAAGCACCTACCTCACCTCAGGCACGGGCCATCGGAGCGGAGCCCTTTTCTACTTTCTCCATCGTGCCTTCCTTTCGCAAGGTTCGTTATTTGGACGGTACCGGAGGGTCGTTTGGGAGATCACCGAGGAGATATTCGTGGTATTGTTTTGGGGCCTGACGCTTGCACTAACTTGGAAAACCCGACTCAATGGTCTGCGGGAAGGAGAAGAAGGACAAAAGACAAAAAAAAAAAAAAGCCCCTGAAACATTTTGACGGCGCGGGCGGACAACTGGCTTAGCGGCATTCGGCGGCGGCTGATTATGGCGGGGCACATTGGCACCGGGGGCACATTGGCACCGGAGGTTGGAAGATCGGAGGTAATTGGGGGCCCTGGGGGTAAAAGGGTTTAATGAGATATCCGTGTTGATGGAGAGGCTTCGCATCGATCGTGCTGCCTTGAACTCGACCCGCCGTCTTGTGGCCCAGGTAATGCTCCTTCTGCTCAATCCATCTCACAGCATATTGAAGCACCACAGACTTTGAGGTTACATCGGTCCATCGATCATTGATGAGGTTGAGTGACTCGAGTAGTGTAAACTTGCGGCATGGTGTACAGTAGGGATGGCCTGTCAAGGCGGTGGTCCTTGCTCAATTTTGCCAGTTTCCAAAGAGGAAAATCGGTATCAAACGTAAAAACCAACAACAACAAGTGCCTTCCTTGGTTCACGAGTGACGAAGCTTCGTTGGACGGAACAAGACTTGGAAAAAGGAAGAAACAACTAGGGACAAGGAAGTCCTGGACAAGGAGTTTACATGTCAGGACTGTGACCCCATCCAAGCTCCGTCGAAACAGAGGGCGCAAATCACCTGTGAAAAAGGGGGTCCATCTCCACTCCACTCTCCCGTCTGCACAGGCCAGGACTGAAGCCCAGCCCAGCTGAGATTGTTTTTTGAAGCGGATGGAAGTACATACATGCGAATGGCGGCATCATCGTCAAGAAAACATCACTGGCTGGATGGGTTGATACCTGGAGTTTCCCCGGAAGCAACGCACGGAGCACTTGAGGCAGGTGAATGGCAACGGCCTGGCGTGAAGCATGACAGGTGCCTTACTCTTAGAATAAGATAGGTAGGTACATGGGCTGAACTTACTGTAAATAACCCAAGAGAAGGTACTACCCATCTTAGCTTGATGATGATGGGAGTAAGGATGAGAGTAAGGTAAGGATGGGAGTGACCCTTGCTCCTCGGAACATGAGGTAGACTGGGTGACTGGTCAAGGTACCTCAAGGTAAGGTAGGTTCATTTTGGGTTCCATTGCTCTTTCCCGTTGCCGTTGCTGCCACAACTTGTCGTTGCCGCTTCGTGTGGTGTGTTTGGTCTGTTTGCTGCTGCCACTTTCCGTCTCCCATCAGATTCAATTACTTTTAGTACCCGAGCGCACCTCGTACCTTCCATTTGCAATTCCTGCGTACCTTCCCTTTCATATTCCCATACTCTCTCTCATCGTTCGTACCTACCTATCTTACCTACCGCCTGGCCTGCCTGCCTGCCTGCCTGCCTGCCTTCCTTGGTTCACCTGGTTCACCCAACAATACGTTCACTTTCTAAGGGAAAAAAATAGACCAACAGACCAGGACAGATACTACACACGCGCACATACGCACGCTACCTTACCTACCTTACACACACTCTCGCACACACCTGAGGCAACTTGACGCGACTTTGCAGCAAGAGGGGCTGGGGCAGAAAAACCGGCCTGAACTTTTTTTCTTATCATCTTATTTTTCCGAACGAAAAGACGCCAGCCAGGAGCTGTCACTCTCGGAAATTTCACCCTTCACTTCCCACACTCATTCCTTGACACCCTCTCACTTTCACTTTCACTCTCAGACTCATCTCACTCACGGCTTTTTCTGACCCCCATCATGTCTGCTCAGACCACCGACACGCCCGTCGCGGCACCTGCCCCTGCTGTTGCTGCTGAGGCCCAGCCGGCCGCCGCTGCACCTGCCGCAGAGCCGACTTCGGTCGACGCTCCCGCGCCCGCTGCCGTTGCTGCTGCCACCCCTGAGGTCAAGCAGGAGCAGAAGACTGAGCAGCCCGCTGCAGCTGCTGCTGAGAAGACGGAGGACAAGGCTGATGAGAAGGCCGCCGCTCCTGCCGCCGAGAAGCCCGTTGAGAAGGCCCAGACTCCCCTGTCTTCGCTCTTTGAGAAGCTTCCCACCATCTTGGCCGAGGCCAAGCACAACGAGATGTGGGGTGTGCAGCTCTCCAACGACACTCACGTTCCCACCACCGTCGTCCTGCAGAAGTTCCTTCGCGCCAATGACGATGATGTCTCCAAGGCTGCTGACCAGCTCCAGAAGGCTTTGGTTTGGCGTCGTGATACTAACCCCGGCAAGCTTCTTGACGAGGTCTCCTTCGATGCAAAGAAGTTTGGCGATCTCGGCTATGTCACCACCCACAAGGACGCCCAGGGCAAGGAGATGATCATCACCTGGAACATCTACGGAGCCGTCAAGGACAAGAAGGCCACCTTTGGCAACGTCGATGAGTGAGTAACAACCCAAGAAAATGAGATTCCCAGTATCGCATGAAGTAACATTCGACTAACACATTTGAATAGGTTCATCAAGTGGCGCGCTGCCCTTATGGAGCTCAGCGTCCGCAAGCTTAACCTCGACAAGGTCCAGACCGCCATCCCTGATGGCGGCGAGGACCCCTACCAGATGATCCAGGTCCACGACTACCTCAACGTCAGCTTCCTTCGCATGGATCCCGCCGTCAAGGCTGCCTCCTCGGAGACGATTAGAATCTTCGCCATGGCCTACCCTGAGCTTCTCGTCCACAAGTACTTCGTCAACATCCCCGCGCTCATGGGCTGGGTCTTCAAGGCGATGAAGGTCTTCCTCGCTCCCAAGACCATCGCCAAGTTCCACCCTCTCGGCTATGGTTCCGAGTTGGGCGGAGAGCTCCCGGCCTACAAGGACTCGCTCCCCAAGGACTACGGTGGAAACGTTGAGGGCATCAAGATCACCGGTCAGACCGTCAAGTTCGCAGAGGCTGAGGCCCCTGTCGAGAAGCCCGCGGCTGATGCTACTCCTGCTCCCGCCGTCGCCGCGCCCGCTGCGACTGAGACCCAGCCTACCGCCGAGGCTCCCGCGGCTGTCACTGCTGAGACTCCCGCTCCGGCGGTTGCTGTCAGCGAGCCCGGCGTCGCTTCTGAGCCTGTCAAGGCTGCTCCTTCGTCCGCTGAGGCTGAGAAGACCGAGGTTCCCACCGTCGCCGACTTGAGCATCAAGGACAAGACTGAGGCCAAAGAGGAGGCTAAGACTGTTGCTGCCTAAAGGATAACTTGACGGCTTGCGTGGTTTGATTCTCTATTCGTGGCTTTTTTCCCTTTTGTTACATGCCTTTGAATCTGTGGGCTGGACCTCGGTTGGTTTCGCGGGAACATGAGAATGATGTTGTCGCAAGAGACCCATCGGGTTTCTAGGCATTCAGGATTTGTTCGCTCCGTCCCTAATCGGGGCAGAGCGAAATCCTGGGTTTGCCCACTGCGTTTTCTCCTTGCGTTCATGCCATAATACCCTTCTAGTGTGTGTTTGTGGCGTTGTCAATTCGAATTCAATTTTTCGATCGAAGACAGGAAGGAAAGAAGGATCAGAACAGAGAGACTTGCAGGAAAGGATGGGAATGTCTCCTCTTTAATACCTAGGTTAGGAAGAAGAATAAAATCAAATTCGACAGTTCAAACCAGCCGGAATTCTGAGGGTGTGAGAAATACGTAAAGACCGACTGACTCGAAGCAGAGGAGAGTTCCATCTAGAGTGAAACGCACAGCATTTCCGTGCCCCCTTCTGCTTCTTGGTCTTGCAGGTTTGGCAGTCTGTCGGCCGAGTGCATGGATACCTATCCTCGAAGAGTGTGGTGATTGTGCTGCTGGGTGGTTTGCGCACCCACCTGCCTTGTTCGACCCGCATCCCGGGGGGATAAGCAGCGGCATCCAAGTAAGGTAGCAAGCAGCACACTCACGTATTTCCGCGATACTCAATTGCAGAACACCACGGTTATAATTTTCGTCCCACGTCGGGACGCACTTTTCACGAATCTTTCTAGATGGATAGTCGACTGGTTGCACTTCACCCCAAAAGGTGCAAAATGATGGGGATCTGAACTCGGGCATGGTCTCCGAAGTGCTGAACACTATCGTAGTCTATCTCTCAAATTTTGCAAGGTTCTGACCACAGTCATGTAGCAGTGCTCATGGACAGTCAGATTAATCTCAGTCGGCAATGAGTGTGGTTATCGTCGCGGGCATTATTGTCCAAACTGTGTGTTTTCCAAATGATGTTGATGAGCATAGCACCACTAATAGACCAACTTTCAATCCAGCGCGAACCAAGTAGAGCAATTTCTCAATTGCTTACCTCGCCATGTCTTTCGTTCACCTTTCTGATCTATGCGTGATGTCGATTTTGATGTCTTGCCCCGTAAGGGTATTGATCACTTGGTCACCAGCGGATGTTTCGAGCCTCGATGTAAGAATCAACAGCAGAGTTGCCCTTTCTGAGAGTGACTCTCCAGAAATAGTGACTGAGAAGCATACCATCACTCGAAAATAACTCTTCAAGGTTGTCTATACTGTCATGATGGTGTCGTTTTGGTTGTAGATTCGAAACAGATTAGCCCCGAGTGGTCCCCAAGTGTGACGTGGTTCGGGAATCCCACCAACGCCTATCTCACCATTTGAGCCTGCCACTCAGAGTCCGTGATGATGAACCTGACCGTTTATGAGGCAGGCAGACAGCTTCATCCTTGAAAGTTATCATACATGGTTTTCATCAGTGGCACAAGCAAGTCATTGTTGTTTGTCAGTCAGATAACATCTTATGGCCGGAACTGAAGTCCATGTTAGGAGTGTTTGCTTGCGGACCCCAATCAGTCGAATCCACATAAATGTCCCAACATGGTGAGTGGACGAGACGAGGAGGAAGATGCAGGTAAGGTGTGGTGTTGCCCATCATGTCTGTATCGGGGCGAGGCTCAGCGCAGCAGTACGGTGGTGGCGCCGGCGATTGAGGCAAAACGCAGGAGGTGGTCCAGAAAGATACAAGCAACACAACCAGATGGCACTTGAACCTTGCGTTTTCAACGACACGAGGATCATGAACAACCTCAACTTTGCAAATCCGTAAATCGATGGACTGGTTGCTGGAGATTATAAGATTGTGATGGAGCCGACTTTGGTTGTTTCGGCTTATCCGACCGTGTAGTTGGCTAGAGCGTAAGTCAGCAGGATGAAGGATCCAATGCTCAGTGAGTATGTACAGGTGGAGGAGAGGCAAAGACGAGAGTGAGAATAGGACTGGATGGACGGAGAAGAGATGACACACACACACACAGAGAGAGAGAGAGTCCCGTGTACGCACACGCAACACAACACGGACCGAGCAGGGTTCTGTTTACCTTTAGAGGTTCCCCAGCCCAAAACGAACGAGGCCCGAAGAGAGGCCAGGTCACGTCCATCCATCCGCATCCAGAGACGACCGAATCTCCATATTCTTACTCTCTCACTGTCAATTTCCCCTCTCCGCCTAAACCACTCTCACTCCCCATGTTCTCGGTACATTGTGTGTATGTCTCACGTACACTCTCTCTGATAGTGTAGTTCACCAAATCTACGCAAGACTCGCGCCAGTCGAGACCGACCAAAGTCAGACAAGAGACGCACAAACTAAAGCAGAAGTGAAGAAGGGCGGCGGCGTATGCTGGCCCAACACACCAAGGCAAGCCTTCCCGCCCTGGTTCTTTCACAAGGGGTACAAAGGTCAGCAAGGCCCCGTTCCTCACCTCAGCGTCTCGTTCATCCAGAAGCACCTCTCTCGCCTCTTGCTCCCGTCTTCCCCGTCTCTACCTTTTTCGCTCTCTCTTTTCCAGTATTTGCGTACGTCGGCTCCCTCGACTGCGTCTCATACAATTTCAAGCCTGAACTACTGGGTTCGATTTCTCTTACACCCTTCCTGGGTTGACCTTTTGTAATTCAGTCAACACTATCGCTCTCTGTCTCCGCAAACGGTGAAGAGAAGAATCGCCAGAACCGAAACCTAACGGACATATCCGTTAAGTACTCAGAGTTAGGTGGCCAAGGCAGGCCGCAAAGTCAAGCAAAATAGCCAGCGGCAGCCAGACCGATAGAGCAAGCAAATCCATCAATCAACAACCACCGGTCAACCACCTTAATCCATCAAATCAATCAAAATCAGTCGCGTCCCCACTCCCCACGCTCTGTCCTCAACACGACACTGGATAACCTGACGGGACGGAAGCTCCCTCAAAGCCATCCTTCTTTGCCAGCCCATCACATCCCGCCATCCGCACCAATTCCTCCTTTCACTTACTTCTTTACCGCAAGGTACCCTACCTTGCCTTAGACTCCGTGTCTTTGTCTCATCCCTCCATCTCACCCCTACCTTACCACACTACACTATACTACACTACACTCCACCTCACCTCACCTCACCTCACCTCACTTCCCACTCTCCGGCTTATCACGACTTACCCTCCAGCGCTACAACTTCTCACGCGCGCTCTTACCAGGAATTGAACCGCGCTTATTCACAGCAATATCGAAAATCCATCACGGAATTTCCAACAAACCACAATCGACCAATTGTTCAATACAGACTTCGGAACTCGGGAACAACTTTTTGACTTTACCAATTTTTATTTGGGTTCCCTTATTCCCTCATATCTCCCCCTTTTTACACTCCCTCCGCTTGCAAAGGTACTCGGCTGAAGTGCGCTTTGGTTTGCTACGGCACAGAGTACCTCGTCTGCCAAATTCCCTCGGAAACTACCTTTACCTTATTGCCACTCAATGCCCGGCCGGTAAGGTGAGAGCTAAGAGGCAGCGAACGAGCCAATTCTACGTGCCTGGGGAGACGATTTCCGCACACACCCCGGTCTAATCCCTCTCCTTGGCCTTTTTCGTGTCTGGAACTTCTCTGGACCTCCCACCCCCCAACTTTCTTCCCACCTCGCAACACACGCACACTCTATTTTGGAACGCGTCGCATCTCCCCTCTACCGACCTCCAAACACGACATAAACGACGCAAAAGTTCAAAATCGCGTCGAGACTGGGTATTTTCGCCCAATATGTCTCTCCTACACAGCGATAGCGGCTTGCTGTCCGCTCTTGCTACTGATTCCTCGTCCAACATCGCGTCTTCAAGCTCCACGCCTCCCACCAGTATATCCGATGTTGCGAGCCAGGCCTCAGAGGGCCCCAAACTAGACGATATCCCCATCATCCTCGAAACCGAAACCATTATCGAGACCGAAATCGAGGCTCAAATCGAAATCCCTGCGGATACCCTTCCGACTCCCGACCCTGCACCCGAAACGCCCTCGGAATCCCAGCCCGCAGCGCGCCCACGTCGGTCTTGCTCCGGAAAGGGTGTATACAACCTCTCAAAACTCAGCGGCACGGCGAATCGCGGTCACCGCCGTTCCAAGGGCGACATTGTCGCTGCTGACCGGCGCCGGACCATTTCTGGCGAGACGCTTGTCGATGGCGGAGCCAATACGGACGAGGTGGCGCGTGTCGCTAGCAATCTTGTCCGCGACGGCATTGACGCGTTGGATCTCCAATGGTCTGTCGGTGCTCTCAAAACACCGCGTGCGAAGAAGATCACAACAGAAAAAGCAGCAACGTCGCGGATTACTCGCCACACGGCGCGTCTTATCGGAACCCCTGTCGAGAGTCTTGCGACCAAAGTCTCCAATCTCGGCAAGCGGAGTCGCAAAACCTTTGAGAAGAACATGTCCAAGATTCCTCGCGAATTGCGCCGCCTGCAAGACACCAAGGAGTTCACCGGCATTGACGAGAAGCCTGTCATCAGAACGGTCTGGTCTAATGGAAAGCTCGTGATCTTGGACGAAAATGGCAACATTCCCCCGCCCCCGGCCAAGAAGGCCAAATCTGAGCCGCTCGAGACCAAGAAAGAGGATGTAGACGAGAAGGCTGAGAAGGCCGCCGATGCCCCTTCCAAGAAGATGAAGCGCTACAAGAAATATCTCGATCGTGGACTGTATGCCGGACAATCGGCTCCGTCTGATTTGACCAAGGGTCTGTCGATACCTGAGCAGAGAAAGCTTGCGCAAACACCGGAGCTTAAGGATTACGGTCGCCCCAACAAGGCCCTTCCGTTGCCAATGTTTAATGGACTGCGCCTGTTGCTCAGCGGTCGCGATTTCAAGCTCCCCTTTGACGTCTGCAACCCTTTGCCGCCCGGCCAGCCGAAGCCCGACGACTTCCGCAAGATGACAAAGAGTTAGATGCCCTTAGCCGCTAGTTGACTCTCCTCGCTGACCTTATCACAGATCGTTTCGTTGGCGATTCTTTGAGCCTGTGGAAGAAGACGCCACACTTCATCGACCAGTCCAAGTGCGTCTGCAAGCCCGAGGATGGATGCAGTGAGGACTGCCAGAACCGAATCATGCTGTACGAGTGCGACGACAAGAACTGCAACGTGGGCCGGGAAAATTGCACGAACCGCGCCTTTGCCGATCTTCAAGAGAGAAAGGCAGGTGGTGGCAAGTATCGCGTTGGTGTCGAGGTCATCAAGACGTCGGACCGTGGCTACGGCATTCGCGCGAACAGATGCTTCGAGCCAAATCAGATTGTCATGGAGTACACGGGCGAGATCATCACCGATGAGGAATGCAACAATCGCATGGAAACCAAGTACAAGGATAATAAGGTGGGTAAAGACATCGACAATTTGACCGTTTAGCAAACTAATCGCATCATCAGTGCTACTATCTCATGAGCTTCGACCAGAACATGATTATCGACGCCACGACCGGTAGTATCGCTCGTTTCGTCAACCACTCGTGTGCTCCGAACTGCCGTATGATCAAGTGGATTGTATCTGGCCAACCTAGAATGGCATTGTTCGCGGGGGATAAGCCCATTATGACGGGCGAGGAACTCACCTACGACTACAACTTCAGTCCGTTCAGTGACGAGAACGTTCAAAAGTGTCTCTGCGGCGCGCCGAACTGTCGAGGGATCTTAGGGCCCAAGCCTCAGGAAGTCAAACAGCCCAAGCCTCCCAAGTCGACTATCAAGGCTGTGGTCAAGAGCGCTGTCAAGGCGAGCAAGAGAAAGATCGAAACGATGATTGGCGACGAAGAAGATGGCGGCTCCGCAAAGAAGCGCAAGATTAAGGCTGCCAAGGGAGTGAGACGATCACTATCCTCGACCGGCCTGCTTACCAAAGCTGCGTCCAAGGGTGCGGCCACTGTTAAGAGACGTGTATCGGCCATGGCAATTCTCGGCGGCACCAGCAAGACAAGCACCCCGGTGAAGACGGCCAAGGGCACAAAGGCGACTCCAGCGAAGACAATGGCGAAGAAGGCAACTCCGAAGAAGTCAACACCGAAGAAGTACACGGCTCCCAACCCCGCGCGCAAAGCTACCGCAGTCCGTAAGTCGGGCTCCGGGAAGATGCTCAAGACGTACGGAAAGGTTTCGCCCAAGAAACTGAGCAGTCGTGCGCCAAGCATGACGATTGTGGCCGCGGGAGCAGAGAATGAGGAGGAACTTACCCCAGAGAAGAGCAAGGGTCAAAAGCTTCACAGAAGTCTTAGCAAGGCATCTCGCAACGCACTGGAAGAGCTCTCACGCGGTTCCACCATCCGCCTCGTAAGTCCCGAGCTTGTGAGCCCCGGGGCCACGATCACAGCCCGGCAGGACTAGGCGAGCCAGTGGCGAAGTCTGGGCCACATTGCATGAGGCATTCACGATGCGTACCCATCATACTGAATCTTGACGTCGACAAACGAGGGCGGCACGGATGAGTTTGGCGTTGGCAAGGTGTTTTCGGTCATTCAACAGGCGAAACGGAGGCAAGGCATTGTACATTATGGGAATCGAGGGCAGGACGACATGGGACGGGGGAGAGACGAACGAAGAAGTGACGAAAGGGGGAGAGGCAATGAGAGGCTAGGACGTCGAAGCTTTTGGGACGGACGTCGGTCTCTGCCTGAGAGTTGGGCATTCTCGCTTCTCCCCTGCGAAATCTGGCTGCATACGTTTTATCGGAACTGGGGGACTTCATTGCCAGTTGCAGGGAGGGTCTAATCATCTTTCTTTACCTTTTTCCCCCTCAGACGGTGGTCAGCAGCAGCAGTTCTAGGCATATTTTATTTTTAACTGGCATGTTACAACTTTCTTCCGTCTTGTCTCGAGTTTAGAATGCTCAAAAAGACGCTAAATTTGATGATGACGCGAGGTGTGACTTTGGACGACAACCAATGATTTATTCTCCAAGATTTCGTGACTAGCGTGAGGTTGAATTCGTTCACCGAGCCTAGTCTGTTAGGCGGCACGCGCTGAGTGAGGTCAGAGGGGTGGTGAGTGAGTGAGTGAGTGAGTGAGCGAGCGAGCGAGCAATTCATTCGGCTAGGTACAGAGATGAAGGGCAATCATGAGGTGAGGCGGTGATTGGGTGCCGGTGAGGATGTGTTTATGGCCAATAGGTACCTAGGCACACCGAGGTCGAGTACATAATACCGGGTAGCTTTTGGAATGCTGCATGGACCTTTTACTGACCCCCGGGCGGCGGGACCCAATTCTTCTTCCCCTTCCGCCTACGGCTTCTGGGCTCTGAGACTGTGACAGGGTCGTGGGCGGGGCCCGGGGCTGTGCCGCGAATAGTTCCAGAAGCCTGCCTAGATTGGCGTGACTGGATGGGAAACTGCAGCCCCGGGCGTTGCGGCGAAGCGACAAACAGCAAACGGCGCTGGGGAATAGCCGTTGGGATGAGGTTGGCCGCTGGCGTTCGCGGTGCTCCGGTTTCGCGGTTGCAGCTTCTGTTGCTTTTCCTCCCTACCTTACGTAAATGTTCTTTTTTTGTGACATCGCCAGTAACTTCCCTCGTGACTACGTACGGTACTCACCTAGGAGAAACAGCCTAGGCGTCTTTGGTCGGAGGTGGAGTCTTGCTTCTTGTTCCTTTCTGCCTCGTCGGGAGGTATCGGGCGGCCCGCCATGGTTTCCTAAAGATGGCTGTTTTTCCTGTGTTTCTTTGTTCTCTGAAAACTAGAGGTTGCACTCTTGGCAGGTGGGCGTGCTCATCGTAGGCAGGCGGCAGGACGAGGTGTGGCGGCAACACTCCGGGTCTTACTCCGACGATAGCTGAAGCGAAACACTCGTGGTGTGGCTGGGTGTGGCTACCTATTGGTGAGGTATGACGGGCAAGGTGAGGTACCTCACAGTAGAGCCCCATACCGTCTTAAAGTGGGGCCGAAAAGGATACCTGAGTGCCGGTGAGAAAGATGTCACGTTTTGGGCTCGCCGAAGACTGACTTTATCCGGCCGGTGTGTTTCTTCCGTTTCTTTTGTCCATGTCATCCCTCCCCCGCCAATAAACCCCAAGGGAATCAGCTTCGACTGGTATCGCTCTTCCGTCGCGATCGATTCGCTATTTAGGAATAGGAAGAGCCTGGATTACTTGGTCATACGCGCCATTTCGACCCAATCAAACCAAAGCTCGACGGAAACCAATGGAATTTGAGCATTCAGATGCTCAGCCACCCTCCGTTTCATTTCACTTGCCCATTGTGCATTTTGTGTTGAGCCGCATCGACTACCTGCCCCCCCATTGCCATTCCCCCGTCGTTGTGTGTTTCTCATCAACTACCAACTTTCGGGACAGGCAGACTTTCCCTCCCTTTCCGCAACCACGAGCGGCACTTTACGACCACCAAACTGATGCACCGTTGCTCAATCCCGCGCCTGCGTACTTACGAATGTGCGCCGCTGCGCTAATCAGTACTTTTTAGCCCCTCCCCCAAGGCAACTATAGGAGCTACCGCCCAAGTGGGGCCTGGACATTGTTATCCCTGAGCTTCACCTTCCTCAATTCCCACGACATACCACAAAGTTACAACTTTTCTACACGAAAGAACGAGGCAGCCAGCGCTAAAGGCACTAGCCACCATCATTATCCACCTTTTTGGTGGGATGCTTTGCTTTACATTTCAACTTGTTACAAAAAGCCAAAACCTTGATTTATTCGCTATGCCTGAGTTCTCGCCCTGAGGCTAAGTCTATCTAATTTCTATATCGTCTCGATGCTGTGGAGGGGCCATTTCTTGTGTAAGATGCTGGGCTTTGGGTGGTTGTTAACGATCGAGTGGCTGTGCCCGACCAGCGGTTGCCTTTCTTTCCATTCCTGTCCATCTCCGTCTTGGGTGTTTCCGTGCTGGTGGCCCTTATGGCTGCACCATTTCCCTTCTGCTGTTGAAAGGTTCTTGTATGTCGTAGTCGCTATTGCGACTGGTGGCGGTGAAGTTGAAGGACGTGTCGTCAAGGCGCCAGTCATTGGTGTGGGGCCTGCCATATCAGGCAGGTCGTGACATGGCGAGTGCCATCGCGAAAGTATTCATTGTCTACGAGATCTCTTGTTAGTCTCTGCCAAACATCTCAAGGCCGGTGCCATGTCGAAAGACTCAGACTCACTCATCGACCAGCCGGAGTCCTGATCGTCGTTGTCGCACATCCAGAGCACCTCTGATGGTGGCAGTAGGGACAGTAGGCATCGATCTTGCAGTTGAGCGGACCAGAGGAGCAGTTGTGCTGAGAGAGAGAGAAGCCGGTTAGCAAAAAGGACAAAATCAAGTGATGAAGAGCTGTGTTTCTTTGAACTTACGCAATACCATACGGTGGTCTTGACGGTGGGCGCGGGCTTGGGCATGATGGGCGAGCGTTGGAAGAAGCTTGGCAAGTGTAGAAGCTGATTTAACTTATTGTCTGTTGCGGTGGTTGTATAACGAGCTTGGTTCTGGTGCGTTGACGTCTGAGCTGATGACCTTAAGCTCTTTTGTATTCGAGTGAAGGAGATTGACGAGCTTATATCCTCGATCATTTGGTGCGGCAAACGTCTTGCAAGTGGAATTGGAACAATCTCGTGGCTAGGAGTCGCGCGAGTGCGCATTTCCCAGTTACTTAGTTTCCCAAACTCGGTGAGCATCAAGCATCTTTGTGGTTTGCACGCTTTCTTCGCGTAGAAAAGTTTCGATGGAGCTCTCTGGGGCTGGGGCGTCTTTTGGCTTCGCCTCCCTCCCCGTCAACTCGGTATACCTACACTTTCATGAAAGCCGCTTCCCACTCCAATCGTTTTCCAAGTTTCCTTTGGCCTCATCCCGAAGAATGCCTATCTTTGTTTGACTCTTCCAAGTTGCCTTGTTGTGTAAAAGTGGCCGTTTTCCGTTCCTCTATCATCTTACAAGACATTACATTACGGTGTACTCCGCCACTCCGCTTGGTTTCGTCGGTATGGGACAACTTGACCGAAGCTCACTTGTCTGCCAATGCTACGCAGACCGGAACAGCCCTGTCTTACAGGCCGAGGGCTCTCTAATTTTATGGAATGTACCTTGGCTGTTCTCGAAGTCGGCCTGACAATGTTGTACGGTACCTGCCACCAAGTCACCTCACCAGATGAAGGCGCCTCGAGTCAAGATGTCATCGAGCGACCATCACTGGCTACGGAGAGCAAGTTATCAGGCGGATCTTGACATATCATACTGGCCGCAACGCCCGTTCGAGCGCAGAGTGCTGCGCAAAGAGTTTCTTTTGACATGACGTCAAATCACCACACGAGGAGGCCGCCACTCTGGCCTACCATTACAAGTCACACTGCGACAAGCACGAAGAGTTTTGATTTCCAATGTCCATTTTGCAGTTGTAATCCCATTGCTAGGCCAATCATGGTATATGATCGCTTTCATTCTCAGGCGTCTATGTACATGGTATTGCATTGCCCCTGTCGTGCCCATAACAAACCCTATGCCAATACCCGGTCTCTTCCATGCCTTACCACCGCGTGTCCTACAGCTAAAGGACGTCGACGAGGACACTCGTGTCCAAGATATATCTCGCCCGCTCAGTGATCAACACGCTGGCGGACCGTTTCGACCGTGCAATTGCCGCAGTATTGGTGTCCGCAGCCGGGGTTGGTACAGAACACGACAATCTGAGGGTTGTATGGTCCCTGTCTACAGTAGTCCTGGAAGCAGAGACGTGTTAGTCGGAGCATGTCGTGGGTGACCCTAGATGAGCTGGGATGGTGCTGTCACTTACACAGTACCAGACCTGGTACTCGATGTACTGCTTCTTGCTGCTAGAACTGCTGCCGTGGGACTTTCCGCCGCCGTGGCCCTTGGAACTCGAGCTCTTGTGGTGGCCCATTGTCGATGCTGATGTTTGGTGTGGTTAAAAGAGGTAGATGGTTGAAGGTCTGAGAGTGATGGAGCGGTGCTATTGACAGTGCTTGATGAAGTATCTGAAAACCGATGCCGACATCGAGGGAATCACTCGAAGCTTTGTGAGTGCAGCAGCTTCTTTTATGTCCTTGAGTTCGGTCCTCTTCCTCAACGAAGCGTTTGGAAATCCTTACATCCTCACATCCTCAATGTCAAAAGGTGCGCAGTTGCGCAGCTAGCTTCCTCTGTATTTCCTTGATCAAGACTCACAAATCGCAAGTGGGCAAGTTGCAATCCTCAATTTTCCTCTTCCTCAACCCATTTCCTCTGAGGCAGGGTTGGCTCTTGCGCCACCTCCTCGGTGACAATTACATGTTCTCCTCTTCCTCAATACCAATCATTACCAAGGTGGGCCTCGCGCGCCTCTTTTTTTCCTCACGTATTTTCCTCATACTTTCCTCCGGTATCTTCAATCAACGTATTACAATGGGCACCGATTTCTCGCACAGACACGTTTGGCCTCAAGGTCTCATAAAAAGAAAGAAACGTTCGGTAAATGGAGGTGTTGCCGCCGGTCTTTTTTTCTTTACACTCGGTGACCGGAGGTGTACGGTTATTTTTGGCCTCCCCCATGCGGCGTCACTGCCGCCTCCGACGTCGCCCTCTCGAGTTCCCGGTTGAAAAGGCATTTCTCATCCCAAGAGCGGTTGGACCGTTGTGCATGTTGTGCATCATAGCCCGCATGGCTACCAGCACCACGACCTCTCTCCCGAGGCCGCGGGGTGGGAGGCCCAAAGGTATGTGCGAGGCACAACGTTCGCCACGAGGCACCCTGGCGCCCATACCCCAACGTGGTATCTTACCCCTACCCAGGGTTTTTTGCCTTTTGGTGAGAGAGAGAGCCTAACTCGATCTCAACGCCCCTGTTTCCTCTAAAGTCGTCCGCGCACAAAGCGAGGCAGCAAGTACCGAGACACGGCCGCAGCTTCTCTCCCACACCCCCTCTCCCTCCCGCCTTTCATCCAACGCTCTTTGCTTGCTCGTAAATCTCACAGCCCCAGAGCCGTGGTAGCCAATAGTGGTGACAGGGCTTCCATGTGTCTCTCTGAACCGCATTATGGGCCGCATGCAGGTCCTTTCATGTGATTTCCAGGTTTCCACGAATCCTACTGTGAGGTTGATGCGACGACGAGCCTCGACGAGGCCCCATCACATGTTCCCCAAAACCGAGGAACGAATCATGTCGTTGGAATTGAGAGCGTTCCGGGCATTGGCTGCTTTACGAGACTGCCTCGAGGTAGGCCTTGAGGGGTTTGTGGTGGCTCATCGGACGGACCTTGCTCGGATTGGTGTTCTACTAGGAGGAGGTGAGGTATACATATTTACGTCACAATATACAAAGGGGGGGGGGGCTTCTTTTTTTGGTATTGAAGGTCTATTGGCACGATGGACAGGTAGGCGTCATTCCGGCTTTCTCTGGAGGATGCCTCAAGTGAGTGGTGAGTGGTTTTTCATGTTCTCGGACAAATGAGATGGTGTTATTCGTCATTTTCCTGAGAGAATTACGCCAACACGAAAACAAACTCAACAGCCATATGCTTCGCTAGTTGTAGGCAATTCAAGTGACATGTGAAATCTTCCATGTGAACCTCGGAAAAGACCGACTGTAGATGAATAGAAACGTTGCTCGGTACTCGGAATGGCGGCGCGTTGGCTTACATCAGACCATAGTCTAGTCTCATCAACAGATGTGACATTTCCAGTGCCCCGAATTACGAATTGCCAAAAGAAAAAAAGGCACCCAAGTTACCTTGTCTTTTCATTACGTGAAGCTTTAGGGGAATTGTTCTTGTCTGCGGCGTGTGACTGTAACGAAGTTTCTGTGGAGTCGGGCTTCGCCACACTCAATAGACTTACACTCCAATCGGTCTTGTCCACTTCTTATTCGACATTCAATTCCATTCATTCACGGTAGTCCATGATCCAAAAATGATTCTAGACTTTCAAAAAGGCCGAGTAGCGTTGCAAAAACAAAAACAGAGATGAGTCCATTGAGGAGGATATGTCGTGAGACTTTCTAGTCTATCTAGCAAATGACTTGCGTCCTAGACCCCTCTGATACATAGAGAAACATCCAATGAAAAGACGGTAATGAGTGAGGAAGCTGTACGTCGTAACCAGCCGTATCCTAAACAAAAGAAACAAAGCCCAATCAGACAGTCGATCCCGCCTAGGCCCCCTAGCAGGTCCCATGCCTGCATTGTGAGTCAGGTGAGAGAGCGACTAAAAAGGACACAGCAGTAGATCCAACCAATGAAAGACAAAGGAAATCGAAGCAAGTGGGAGCGAATCGACAACTTCAAACTAAACTTCATCCACCCTAAAACATAACTCCGCGTGGGCGGAACGGTTTACCACCCCCGGGATCTATCCCTGCTGCCTCCCGCATCGTGCAGTGTACTTGACCAGTGGGGTCAAAGTACTGGGGAATGATTGCCTGCGCCCGTAGGTAGTTCTTAAACTGCCGTTGTTGTGTGGAAGAACGATGATGCGTTGTTGAAGGCGTTCATCTCACTCTGGTGGTTTGAACTGGGCAGTGGTTGCAACGTCTGTATCCGCATGTAGGGCAGCCGTCGATTCTCGTGGTCATTCCAGAGTCACCACACTGGCACTATTAAATGTCAATCATCGTGTTGAAGTAAAAGGTAGTGGCTAGATGTTGACTTACGCATGTCCAGGTCGCAACGTAAGTCTTAGCTGATGGCTTGGGCATGGTGATGGATTGAGTATTCGTGCGAGGAAATCAGGAGTAGATATGTTTGAGTCTTGATATATCAGACGGAAGAGTAGTAGATTCTTAGATGAGTATTTCTAGCAGATGCTCAAAAGAAGCTGAAAGCGGTGATGGTGTGATGAGACGACACTTGTTTCTCAGGAATCCATCCATCTCTTTATAGTTCCAAAACCTCAAGACGAAGTCCCAAATCCCTTGTTGCGTATCGTCCGCAGAGTCCCACTGACATTACAATCGACGGCTGTGTCAAGAAAGCCTGGCCGAGGCGACAGAATTGTTCACCAGCGAGGTTTCAAGCCACCGCACAATAGTCACTAGACATTTGTTCACGGGAAGCCTTAAACGGAGACGGGGCCGGCGTGAATGAGTCGTCTTGGTGGGGACTCCTGTCGTTGAGCTGGTGCCCATCGTGGCTGTTCCAGAAGGCATCCTGCTTGCCTCGGCGAAAGTTGGCGCAGTGACGAATTCACACTCCATAACCCGACGTCTAATACCACAACTGCGCCTACCTATGAGGACGCCTCTGGGCCGGCCATTGGTATGTAACGTCTGCCCTGATAGGTCCCCTACAGGCGTTTGGATATCCGGAGCGGTGGTTCGATGCGATGTTACGGTATGGCCAGGCAGATAGGAACACCTACGGTGAGTGATCTGGAACACAAATTAGCCCAGACATTATTCGAGGAAATATCCACCAGTGATGAGGGGCAGAAGAGAGTATGACTCCTTGTGTCTTGCGCCGAAAGTACGGAGAAGGGCGGCAGAAGGACGCCATGGGCCAGCATACGACGCGGGAAGCCATCCGAATCCTCAGAATGAAGGGAGCTTGCGGCTCTCGGAGGAGGCTCTGCTCTGCGGCTCTGCGGCTTTTGTCGGTACTTTTGAAGGACTTGGTTGACGGAGATGGACTCGAGGACTGCCCTGAGCATGTGTGTTCCACAAAGGGCAAGGGTGAACGTTGCCCTGATACCTTCACCGATAACCAGGCAACCATCTCCCCCACCTGAAACTTGATTCCAGAGGGAGCAGAGCCGCATACGTACATCCAAGATGGACCTTGGGCTCGCTCGACTCAATCCGGTTTCGATTTGGCCTCGACGTTGGGATAGAGTCATAACCTCATTCCGATTGTAGCTATACTTCATCGACCCAGGCATCGGATGTAGCCTCAACTCCCACAGGTGCGCATGCGTGGTGCGTATGCGGTGCGTATGCTGCCAAGAAGAGAGTGAGAACCGGTAGTTAGGGCATTCAAGGGAGAATACTCTCTCGGATGTCGGCCATTTCCGATGTATGGTGAGATGCGAACCGCCAGTAGGCAGCAGTCCCGTTGAGAGGGAACGGAAAAGGCGTCGGACTGTGCTCTGGAGCGAGGTGGGTGAGTGAGGGGGGAGAATCGGCGTGCATGAATTGCGTAAGCATGCGGAGGTCTTGTCGATATGCAGGCTCCAGGCTCAGTTCATTGAGACCATATGTGTCACGTGATTCTTTTAGATATCTGCCATTGTTCGAAGTTGTTGGGTAGAAGAACGAGTGTAAGTTGAAGAGCAATCTAGAATAGATTCGGTGAAGCTAGGTTCTAGCAGTTATCCGTTGGGAATCTAATTCTAAGTTAGTCCGTAGTTGAGGATGAGTTGGCGATAGGTGAAAGTAAAGATGATAGAAACGAGCGTTTGAACAGAAGGTTGTACAGCAGCAGATGAGGATTACTGTTGTCAAATGAGAGGTAATAGAACAGAGATGTAGAAAGACCCTGACCTATCAGCCGAGTGTACTACACTCTCTAGGACTTACACAGCATAGTCGCTGTATGGATAGCGTCGGTGGGAAATATGCAGCCTCCGACCCGTTCCTTTCATTCGCCGGGGTCACTCGTCTGTCCTCCGACTGGTGCGATCAAATCGTGGGAAGAGAGACAGCTAAGCTCTATTCAGGTCGAATCGTGCCAATGAGGGTATTCACATATTCATGTGGGCGGTGGAGGCGACTGTCCATTCAGGTGTTGTAGTGGCAGCTGCCAAGGAATCCATTCCAGCGACGACAGACGAAGGGCAGAGGTGAAGAAGGGGGGCAGTCGAGCTTCTTATACTTGATACCATGCGGCTCATTTGTCCAGCCGGCCATACGAAACGTGATATCTTGCAGTGCTCAGGCTAGTATTTATGATCCTGGTAGCGAAAGCCTAGGCAGAGAGCCACACCTTCGTCAACTCTCCTGGACAGGTCATGCGTCTGAGGAGTTGTTGACCCATGTGCCTCACAGCCTGATAATCTGACCGACCATCACCTTGGAAGTCGAGAGAATAGATGCACAATCTCCAAGGCAGGCCTCGATGTAGCAACCTGTTAGGCCCAAGTCGGAATAGGCGATATGTGACAAACAGGCTAAGTGGACATGAGAGATGCCAAGTGCACAATCCTTAACGCCATGTTTTGAGGCTCAATGCCGGATACCCATCAAGCATAATCAACCTAAGCTGGTCCTCAGCGGCGTGATAGAGGGATGATCCAAGGATAGTCGTAAGGTTCTTATGGCCTGATCATCCGGGAAGTAGATCACCTTGAGTTGGAGAGCAATTAGCACTGGGCTGTTGAGTTGAAAGTGCAAGAGCCTGCTTGCTTTCGTGTTATTTGTGAATGAAAGTATTTTGTAATTGTTTTCTGGTAATGACTCTCATCGGTGTGTGTTATTTGCAGTTTGCCTCCCCCTTCGGAAGGTGGCCTTGAAGATGAGGTGGCCAACTGAGCTCGCATATACTATACAAGTGTCATCAAGGTCCATAGGACAGAACCAAAAAGAGTTCACCCCCCCGGTGCTGAACTGGGGGCTACATCTCTTGGTGCTCATGCTGGGAAAATCGAACTCGAACTCGTAGCCTGTCGTCGAGTAGGCTGTGGGCGTCATTGATTGTTGACCTTAGACCACTCTACCACCCAGCCAGTTTGACCTGACCCGTCGACCTAGACGGGCGCCTGCTGGCTGGTGACAGGAGTGGACTTGGAGGGGTATATGAGGGTTTTCCCGCTGTTCCCGAGCTTATTCCATCCGGGTTTCGTGGGCTGATATATATTCCAGAAAATCATCGTCACCGGGCGTAGCAGCCTAGTATGTCGGGCGTCAGGGTGTAGCTTCCCCACCCACCCACGCGCGGCTGAAGATCCGATCATTTGGATATGGGTGTCTGTAAAGGCTCAAAGGGGAAGAAAGATCACGGAATTGTGAATTGAACTGCGAAAGGGGCCTCTTTTGGTCACCGAAGCTGAAACATGTAGCTCTCCATGGTTACCAATGAACCGTCAGCTGATGGATGAAGTGTCGCCACAGCTGAAAAGACATCTACAAGCCACGTTACCGCGTAATGCCTAACGAATCAAATAGAAACCAGTCTTGTTTTTTGATACGCAATTTGAATTGTGCATTGAAACTTGGCAGACAGACGTGTTGTCGTAGGATGAATCAGCATGCCCACTCATCTGGGGGACTCTTCTTGTTCGTTGGACCGGGGTGAAACAAAATGAAGGCGCAGTAGCGATCAGAGATGGGATATCGGACGAACCACACACTGTGGATTGCCTGGCGAGCTTTCCGTGGGAACTTCCCCTCGGGGAACGAAAGGGCAGTGTCCCGCAGCTGAGGGTTGCATGTCGTCAATTGGATGCTTTGGAATATGGAAGATCGGCATGCTGCAGTAAAGAGTGAACATGGTGAAGGGGAAGTCGCAAATGGAGTGGAGGGTGCCGACGCCACGAAGGTGCGGATGTTGTAGGGCTGAAGCCGCTGTTCCCGTTATTGATCCACTTCAGCATAAGGGAGCCATTGTTCTGCGCATGTTCTGCAGCGCATCTTTCCCGCCCCTGTCTTCCCTGTACCCGCTATTTTTCGGCCCTGTGTAAATTGACAGTGGAGGTGAGGTACCTAAAAAGGTACAATGGCATTCCATGACACTGCATCCCATGCACGCACCTCCGAGCGCCCAGAACTTGTCCGTCGCCCCGGCACCAATTTCCGAAAAGAACGACAACCATCTCCAATCTTACGCATTTGCGTATTGTCGCATCGTCTGCGCGGCTCTACAGCTCGCGACTCGTCGCTCGCAACTTCTATACTCTCTTTTGGTCGCTGTTTTATTTAATTTGTCCTCTTGCTTGATTCCATGCGCCGGAAATGATTGCGCCGTTGCAATGTCGCAAGCCACCAGCACGAAATGTGCCTCGCGATGGGTGACGCGCATCATCCCCATCATCATCACTGGCACCAGCGGCTATGCTACTTACGTAGTTGTGGCCTATCTAGGCGGTCAGCTATTCTCGTTTATGTGACTACGTCGCTCTGCTAATCTTTTGCTGCAGTCGACTACCTGTATAGAACCAGGGGCGAGCATGGCGCCGCCATTTCGACAATTACCCTCTACCTCTTTTTCTACCTCCTCACGATCGCCACCTATCTACGAACGTTCCTCAAGATCAAAGCGGACCCTGGCTTGGTCCCGCTTGGCCCACAGGCTCAACAAGCATTAAGAGAATCGAACAAAAAGAGTAGGCGGAGAAAGGAAGGAGACTTGGAAAGTCAGCCGTACTTCACAGGCCCCGATCAGGACCCGGATAGCCCCGGCTTGGAGGGATTCTACAGCAAGGACATATTCGTTTGCGAGAGTGACGGAAGGCCGAAATGGTGTTCCGAGTGCCGCAATTGGAAGCCTGATAGAGCACATCATTCGAGCGAGGTTGAGCGATGCGTACGAAAGATGGATCACTATTGCCCCTGGGTTGGTGGCATGGTGTCGGAGACCTGTGAGTTGACACCCTCTATGGCACGGATCGAATACTGACAGGAAACAGCTTTCAAGTTCTTTGCCCAGTTTACCTTCTACTGCACTTGTTATTGCGCAGTTGCGCTGGGCCAAACAGCTTATTGTCTGGCTTCACAGGTGCGCGATGGGTCCGTCGACGGGAGAACGATCTCGGGTGTCGCAATCGCAGGTTTCTTTGGGCTTTTTACCTTTCTCATGACTGCGACTTCTTGGCGCTTCATTTTACTTAATATCACCAACATCGATGCCCTTCGAAAGTCCTGGGTCCATCAACTAGCAATCAGGGTACCGAATGGCACCCGGCCCGGAAATAGCTACGGCTTGATCACATATCCCCTACCAAAGTATCCACAAGGGATTCCTACCTCCTCTGACGCCACCGTCGACAGCGAAACGCCCCGCGATAGACTTGCTACCCGCACGTTTGCCATTGTCAGGACCGAGCCAGACGAAAATCCGTGGGATCTCGGGTACGCCAGAAACTGGACGTCCATTATGGGGTACTCCTTGATCGACTGGCTTTTGCCCATACGCGGGTCACCATGCGTCAATCACGATAGCATGGAGAGTGACTACGAGATGGGCCCCTTGATACAAAGGCTCAGAGAACGACACAGTCTACCTGACCCCAACGGTTCATCTGGCGGAATGGAGATGCAGGAGCTGAGAGACAGCGATCGTTGACCGAGGCCTAAGCATATCGAGCGGCCTTTGCACATTCAGGCGTTAACAGGGAGTGAGCAATCCAAAGGGGGCCGGCGTTTTATTTTGGTTTATATGCCAATATGCACACACCTATACACAGACGTAACTAAAATTAAGCCTTCTTATGTAGTAATTAATTTAGTATATGGAAACCCGCACTGATTAGCTTCAGCTTACCCGCATTGTTGGGGTGTCTTACACCAGGGCCTTCTGATGTACTCAACTATACGGCCAGATTCGTTAGGAGCACCCAGACTCCTGGCGTTCCGGCAACCACCTTATGGGCTTCTTCCGGGCGAGCTCAACATTCACGCGGACCGGCCGACCTAGAAGACGCATCGGGCCGGAGGAGCGTCCACCGAACGGCGGCGGCGGAAACGATGGGGTCGGTCTGATGTCTCGTACCTGCCCTCTGGTTCAAGACATCATCAACTCGTTCTACGCCTCTTTCTGCCACATACGACCATACCCATTGGAAAACTCGGGATCCCGTCCGCTCTCCCATAGATAAGCCAATGAGGGCCGGATTAGTAGTTGGGTCGGTGACGACCAGCGAATACCTGGTGTTGTATGTCTTTTGATGATTTTTTGGTGAAGAAATCGTGGTTGTTTGTGGTGGGTGACGATATCATGATCCTCCATATGATCGGTTGGGGTTGCTTGTGTTGGCGGTGGCTTTTGTCTTCGTGGCACGGACGCCACGCATCTCTCTGGTGCCCTAGTGACACTTCTTGATGTTCATACGATAGATCTTGACGTTACTTGAAAAGGAGGTAGAGTACCATAAGAATGGAGGAACGGTGTAATGAGGGGAGAGATATTCACACACGAGCAGTGTAAAGAGACTTTATACAATGGAAGCAAGCCATTTCCTCTTCATTTATCATGGCACGTCCGTGCCGTACTACCTTTGTCAAACTCAAAACTCCAGCCTCCCTGTTAATCATGATATTCCCCAAGCCGTTGCAGTCGCTGTGATCCTGCTTCAAATTGAACCCCCGTGTACCCAATATCCTTCGCCTGACACGCAGAACTCGGAAGTCGAAACTTCAATCTGGGTCTGAACAGTCCTCACACTTTGTGTGATTACAAGGCGCTGCGTTGCACTTCATGTTGTCGTTCTCGTCCGTTCCGCATAGCTCGCTGTTGTTGTTCTCGCTACACTCGCAGCACTTCCAGGACCCTTCGGGCATGGACCTTGTGCTGTTGGGAGGGAGTTCCGACGTGTCGGAATCGTTGCCGTCGTCGGACCTAGGAGAGTTGTGAGTCGGGAAGAAGACGATGGAACCGGAACTGAAGTTTGCTGACTTACATGCTTGTATTATTTAAGGTCCGAGGAAACCTGGGAGCCGCAAAAAGTTGCTTCAAAGTGTGTGGGGAATGATGACTCTAGCTCAAGTCGAGTTTTAGAAGCCGAAAGTACATGTGTTATAGGAGAACTTGATACGGAGAGATGGTCTAGTGATTTGGACCGAAGAAGAGAAGCCGAATAGTCATGGACGATGATTTCTTTTGACGTTTCTTGGGCCATGACACCAGGCCTTTAGACTTATTTTATATCAATTTCATTTCTAACATATTTAGATAACACTGGAGGACGCGGAGGCCTGCCTTGCGCATCTTCAGTACGAGCACTCCAGTCTCAGATCAGAGGATCGGTTTAGATCGCTTTGTGCAGGTCTACCCCATGGCCGAGCTCACTCGGACGTGGCTCAATTTGGCAATGATGCATCCTTCCCGAACGAAACGTTCCTAGAAGAAGGGGTCTTGGCCCCCGCTCGCAGTTCCAGCGTCCGATGGGTGTGCTGGATCTTGCGTCAGTCGTTCTTTCTCGACTAGCACAGCATAGGGCTCCGAGACCAACCCCCACCCGTAAAGCTAAGAGAAGCCATCTCAGCTCCGGAGAGGTTTCCAAATAGGGACCTGGAAGAAGAAGAAAGCGGTTTCTGACTGGTTGTCCCAAAGGTAAACATTGGAATCAACATTCTTGGGCTGGCGCCGGTGATGCGGTTACGCCTGCTCTGCTACCCGCCGCATGTCTCGAGAGCCGCAGCGGGATGACCGAGCTCATGGAACTAGTAACATGGGGGCTGATCCTACAGGCAGCGGGATAGGAGGGGGTCGTGTTGGGTGAATTTCTCGACTTCATCGCCGGCACTTGGGGTTGGCAACCAGTCAGCTAATATGCCGCGATACCGCGGAACGAGGACGAGTTTGGGAGCCGACCCCAAAGATGACCATAGGGCCGTTGATGTGGCTTACCTGTAAGGATAAGGCAACGCGGACGAGGCAACGCTAACATTAGGGCAGCCTTATGGCTCACCTCGAAGTTTAGAGTTCAACAGAGGTAATGCTGCTCTTGTGTATGGTCGAGTACCGAAGACAGCTCGGCCTGTTTCCGTGCAGTTTTTGATCTCCTTCACCACTCACCTCTGCCGAAAGAGAGTGAGGGGTTTTCCATGTACGTCGCGCGCTTAACCCGAGGGTCCGTCATGATCGAGATTCAAGCCATCCATCTCGTAAACGTAGGGCTGATGTGGGGTCAAGATGTTGATTTCGAGATACTAATATTTGTTAACAACGATGACTCGCTCTGAGACCACTCTTAGTCTAGAAGGACTAGCTTTGCGAAGGGACGGCGCCTTGTTCGAACCCCAGACAAGCCACACCGTGAATTTTGCAGTGAATAGGGACTCCCACATTCCAGCCGAACGGTGGAGCGCACAAGGTGAGTTTCAGGGTGACTGGGTGCCTGATAGTTTATACCATCAAGACTTGCCGAAAGAATCCTTGTGTGATGTCGACGGCTCCCGTGCAACCAAGCCTCCTACGAACGACGGTGCTCAACGGAATCACGGGAACCCAGGTTTGACACGAGCAACCCCCGGTCCGAACCACCAAATGAGTAGATGCCTAGCTGCGTCGTATGAAGAATGGTAATCGTCATAGCATTACGTAGAGCGTGGGGTTGCATAAGGAAGCGAATTGTGTCTTATCCTCCGTTAGTCGTTGTGGGATGCTGTGTCTTGTGGTCGGCGACAGCGAGGCTTTGCGGCCGGCACAGTGTGACGACCAGTCCCCAGGTACGAGGAGATATGCAGCCTGCTCTTCCTCTTTCTCTTCTCGTCAGATTGGTTGATTAAACGCTAGGGCAGTAGACGCGGCATGTAGCCTGAGAAACGGAGGACGAGTGTTGACCTGCGTAATCTGACAGGCTTGTGAGAAGATGTAACGTCTTAGTGAAGGAGGTATGTCATGAAGATTAGTACAATAAAAGGTGAAGTGGGGAAATTAGATTGGGTAGACTGAATCTGAGTCCTGTACCACCTGCTTCTTTGGACGATCAATGTGCGAAATAGCACCTCGTAGCCTGCTGCCGATATCACTGGGGTCGATTAGAAAACAGTGTAGACGCGGCAGGCTCGTTGAACTCCCCAACTCGGACCATTTGGTCACGGTAGGCCAGGAACAGAATATTGCCGGCTTGGGGACTGAGACAGAGTATCAAAGGTACAAGAGATCATGATCCACTCAGTGATTCAGCTCGAGGTATTTGAGATGGTTCAAAGCCCGGCACGCGGCGTGCTTTAGTTATGATCTTGTAGTCTCGTGTTGCCTTTATTGCTGTTGCCTGATGGGCGCCTTTCTCATCGACTTATGAGGCGCCGGAAAGGCGCACAAAGTACGGAGTACTAGGGCCAGGAATGTCTTGGAACGTAGTTCTTGGCATGGCCGAGGCTGCGTCTTCCAAGAGCTGACATACGACACACCCTCATGAAGGTTGCAGCCGTGTGATCGTACCGCCGAGGACTGGTTGAAACTTTGGGAGAGGGTGAGAATAATGTTCACATGTGAAGAATTGAATCGGTATGTCCGAATTATAAGCTAGATATAGGGCAATGACGAAGAACGATGCAGAGACGGTCCTGATAGGGAACCAGCAAGATACAGTTCCCCAAGAGCCTGGAGATACTTGATAGCGGGAATAAGTAAGCGGACGAATGACGCAGCATCGCGGCGTAGCAATCTCCTCAATGGCGAATCGCGAAAGGATGAAGTAGGAGTATTGAGAGCACCCAATGAGTTCGTGTAAGATGCACTGTTGTCCTCAAGGAACTCAACGACGAAGTCAACAGAGTACCTATATTTCGATTAGTTTAGATGGTGTTGCGGCCGAATATTCATCAGACGATTAGATTAAGACGTAATGAAGCCTCTTCTCTCGAGGTAAGGTACCTAGATGGAGTCGGTTTGTTGCAAGAGGTTGAAGGACGAGCACTGCTAGGACGTCTGCGGGTCATCGTTGGCTAAAGGTGGATCCCCAAAGTGCCGCTGACCAACCAAGTTCTCGGCAAATCCTTACCTGCTGCCAGTATACGTACCTAGCTTCGGCAGACACTAAATGGCAGGCGCGTTAGCAGGCGCGTCTAAGGTACCTCAACTACCTGCTAGTCTCTGCGTATAAGAATTATCTGTGCCACAACACATCAACCATCTCCTTGCTTCCAGAGAAACAGCTACACTGAACCTTTTCGCTGTTGGAGAACGAGGGAAGAACCGAAAGTGGACGAGAAAGGGAAATCTGTTGATCGACTTTGCTGTCAACAAAGTCCGGTCCATGTCGACCCAAGAGATACGCCGTTGAGATTCCGGCAAACGAGCAGGGGGGCATCACGACGCCTGCCGGCAACTCGGCGTCACTCAGCCGACGTGATATCATGTCGTCCTCACAGCCCTTCCGGGAATCCTCCCCTATCCCCGGCATCGACAGACGCAAGTCTCAGTTCACCTTCAAACATTTGTCCCAATTAGCGGCTTACAATACATCGTGCCCCTTACGAGTTATAGCTCACATTGACCTAGATGCTTTCTATGCACAATGTGAGATGGTTCGTTTGGGCGTGCCCAAAGACCAGCCTCTGGCCGTCCAACAATGGTACGTGGCCTTCCCGTCTGGTCAATTTATCAACTAACAACCCCAAGGCAAGGATTAATTGCTGTCAACTATCCAGCACGTGAGCACGGCATCGGTCGTCATTGCACTTTGACGGATGCGAAGAAGCTGTGCCCTACGTTGGTTGCCCAGCATGTAGCAACTTGGCGAGAAGGCGACGACAAATGGGCATATCGCGATGATGCCGCTGCGAACATCCAGAGCGATAAAGTCTCGCTCGATCCGTATCGCCTTCAGTGCAGAAAGATCCTGGCAGTCATCAAGGAAAGCTTGCCCGCGGATCAGCAAAAGGTTGAAAAAGCCAGCATTGACGAGGTTTTCCTTGACCTCTCCGCACATGTCCATGCACTTCTCCTGGAACGCTTCCCCGAACTGAGAAACCCACCACCTTACGACGATCCGACGGAAAATCTTCCCGCCCCGTCCGTGGCAGCCCTTGACTGGCAAGCGGATGCCCTCATCGACCTGAATGAGGAGGAGGAGTCCGTGGATCCAGACTGGGACGACGTGGCGATCCTTATCGGGTCTGAGATTGTCCGCGATGTCCGAAGACAGATCCTGGAGAAGTTACACTACACATGCTCCGGAGGTATTGCCAAAAATAAGCTGTTGAGCAAGTTGGGCTCCGGCCACAAAAAGCCCAACCAGCAGACCGTCATTCGAAACCGAGCCGTAGCCCAATTTCTGTCAGGCTTCAAGTTCACCAAGATACGCAATCTCGGGGGCAAGCTTGGCGAGAACGTGGTATCAACCTTTAACACTGACGCCGTCGAGGAGCTATTGGCCATCCCTCTGGATCAGATGAAAGCAAAACTAGGCCATGACACCGGAAGCTGGGTTTTCAATACTATTCGTGGCATCGACGCTAGTGATGTCAACTCCCGCACACAAATCAAGTCGATGCTATCGGCAAAGTCGTTCCGGCCCTACATCAACACCCCGGAACAAGCCCATCGCTGGCTGAGGATCTTTGCTGCCGACATCTTCGCCCGCTTGGTTGAAGAAGGAGTCTTGGAGAACAGGCGCAGGCCGAGAACAATAAACTTGCACCACCGGCATGGCGGCCAGATGAAATCGCGCCAAGGTCCGATACCCCAGGGCAAAGCACTAGATGAGCAAGCCTTGTTCGAATTTGCAAAGAACCTCTTGAACCAAATAGTAGGGGAAGGCAATGTCTGGCCATGCGCCAACCTTAGCTTAAGCGTGGGCGGCTTCGAAGATGGCATCACAGGCAACATGGGCATCGGCGCTTTCTTGCTGAAAGGAGAGGAGGCCCAGGCACTAAGACAGAGTAGCCGCGAAGCAAGTGATATGCCCAGTCCTGAAGAAAAGCCGCCAAAGAAACGTCGGACGGAGGGAGGGGCGATTCATCGCTTCTTCGCACGCAACGTTTCCACTGACGACGAACTGCCGTCCGACAGTGCATCCGCGAAGAACGATATCAAATCCCGAGAGGAGACTACGTCAGGTGAGCCTTCCATGGCTGTTCCAGGTACAAGTCCGGCGCACGAGAAAGGCAACGGTGGCTTCCATCAGGTGCCAATAACGGCCTTCGTATGCTCGCGGTGCAACACGGGGTTTGAAACGCTAGAAGAGCACCAAAGCCACGAGGATTGGCATTTTGCCAAAGATCTACAAGACCAAGAACGTGGCAAGCCCACACTTGCTCAGCACTCATCTGCCACCCGCAGCTCCGGCCCAAAGACTTCAGGAACTTCGGCCAAGCGGGGGGGCCGCGGCGGCAAGCTCGAGCATGGACAGAGCAGACTCAAGTTTGGATGAATCCTGGTGATATGCCCGTCGTTGCCAACATCACGCCAAAAGTTTGTCGAGCGGGTCCTGCCGCCTGATACGCAATGAGACTTGAAAGTTGGTAAACTTTGACGCCCTGAGACCTGGTCCAAGGGTCATCGCAGTACAGGAGATTGACGGCGAAGCCCTCGACGAACCTGAGGAATCATCACTGATGGGCGTTTTCTTTCCAAATTCAAGCTTCACCGAGCGAATTATGAGGCGAGTCTTACACAAGGGTACCCACCGGGCAGGGACGACATGACTTCAGGGCCTGGTATGGCTGTCTGTCGTTGCCCAGTTGGGCACTCGGTACAGCAATTTGGGAAGCAATCCTGTCTTACAATAGACTCAGTCGCGGACCTGGGCGTTGCTTCCGGCCTTGCGCCGGGTTACAGTCTATCGGAGGACGTGGTTATATGAGACATGAGGACGGATCAACTTGGCAAACCACAACGGCCTGACGGGACAGGGACATACATGTGGTTGAGCGTCTCCGCAGGCGAAAGCGACGAGTTGGATGGCTACATGTGGATCGAAACTACCCGCAAGTGTCGTCATTCCAATTCCCGCCTGCAGCCTTCCGCGACATATCCGGATCCTCATGGCCCACGGGTTGAACCAATATTGGGAGCGTCAGGGGCAACAATGCCGGCGAGTAAGGCTTCGGACATACGAATCACGAAGATGAATGTAAACTTTTGAATAAGAAAACGACATTCAATACGTTTTGTGCTCTGGATGGAAGAGACAGGTGCAGACCGGATCCTTGATCGAGGCTGGTTCCGTGATACTGTTGGATCGAGGTTCACGCATCGTTTTGGTTGCGTCTGGATTGACACAATCCGGATGACGTCTGCAAGTGATTGGTTGCTAATTAGGCATCTTTGGGCCAAGGTGGGTTGGGCCACATTTTTGGCGCGAGGCATTGATACCCAACGTTGCCAACCACCACCTGGCACCGACGCACCGTTACCAAATCCCCGACTAGCAACACCACTCTGTCTCCGTATCCGTACTAACCACACAAATCAGCGTTTATGGGAAAAAAGCACGCACTCGCCTTGTCTTGATCCGTGGACCATCGCGGACAGAATGGAGGCTGGGAGAGGAAAAGAGACGGGGCATTCCCGGCAGTCGGAAGCGATAGGCCACCGCTTCGCAGCGATGCAAAGGGGCCACATCGCCGACCCCGAGTGGGTTCGCAGCAACGGCGAAGTCAATTTTTGATGAGGACACCGCCAGCAACCGCCGGACGATCAAGAGACAGGGCAAGCAACGGCATTCTGCGCCGTCAAGTCGCGAAAGGGCCGGCAGTCGAGGGCAAGGGTCCCAGGAAACGAACGTCCGTCGTCCCACACTCCCCAGCCACGGGGTTCTCATACAGTAGAAGTCAGTCGGGGGGCGGGTGTCATGACTGTCAGTGAGGACGTGCTTCGAATAACTAGTTTTTGCGCCCTCAAAAGCGCGTCGGCTGGTCGCCGTCTGAGGCTGGGATATCCCGTCCAAGTAGGGTACCAACAGCTCGGTCAGTCAGACTTGAGGAAATTGAAAGGGACAGAAAGAAAAAAAGTCAACCTCCAGGCTTGCATCATCTGACCACTCTTGCCTCTAGCAAGCTGACATAGGCAAGAAGGTCATCAGGGGTTGGGGATTTGCCAAATGAAGTCTGCCAGAAAATGCAACTTTCGACATTGGCTCACACGCTTGGATTCCAAGCGCGCAGACTATACATGCACTTATGGACTGGTATATGCATTTGTCACTTACCTCTTTCCAGAAGAAATTAGCCTTTGAAGTCTATGAATGATTCCCAGCTTGTTCAACGGGGATCGACACGGATTGCAAAGTCCAAGCGGTCTCCTGTAGCATCCTGTCCGGCTTTCCAAAGTTACACAGACACGATAGAGTACACACTTCTTCTTTAGCCTCGGCAACCAGACTGCCGCTCAAGCAAATGGCCTAGCGGATGTTGAAAAACGCCACTACGCCAAAGTAGTCAAACGCCTTCTCGATACATCCTTGACAAGAACAGCCCAAAACGCCATAGAACGAAGGTCTAGAAGGGACTACCCACGAGCCACGTCTTCCCCAAACTACTTCATCCCAAGCCGATGAATGCACTTCAGCCTCAGCTAGGCCAAATTCTCAAACAAGAATACTTGGGGCGGAAGGTCTGGATCATTGTCGAACCCCCCTATGAGGCAAGCACCGGACCTCACGATACCCGGTCCTAGGAGAAGGGTTGGGCTCAATCAAGGGGAACGGCGGATCTCAGACACCCTAAGGACGACCACAGGCTACGAGAATCAACCTACTTTGAGCTGCTGCCAATCTTCTCGCGTTTTCGGCTCAACAGCATTTCCCGCACACAATACTCTCGATTGGGCCTCGAAATGCCTTGTCGCATTGGATGAGTTTCGACTTCCTGGGGAGGGGGGGCGCAGGCAGGAACAAATAATACGCGCACCATTGAGCCGAGCCCCCTGTGCGACGAAATTCGAGCCTGTTGTAACATGAAGGACAAACCTTAGCATTGGATCTCACCACAGCTCGCCATCATACCGTCTCTCTCTCGTCTCTACCCTTTTGAAGCTTGACACGACTTTGAACCACACATAAGGAGCGCTTGGCTGCTGCATCTTCCTGGCTGGGTAAATCAGCTACTGGTCATCTTGAGAGCACGTACCAAGCTGGCCTGCCTCGGTTGCGTCTCGTTCGCCTTACGTGCGTCTATTTGTACAGCAACGGCGAGAAATGCAGGCAAAGGCAGGCCTCAATATTCCCAACAAATACCAGCTGTGTGTTTGGATGCGAATTGTGAGTGCGTGTGCGCCAGCAGCCCTCGCATGTTTGCTTCTTCCCACAGGCACAAATACCGTACCTACCCAGAGGTACTCACGCACGTCACCGTGAATGTCTGTTTGATGCTGTCCTAGTCATCCGGACCACCCAAATGGTGGTCGTGCTGCGCGCTAAAACGGAGCATCGAAGGCCCCGGACGGGACGTTTCCTGGGGCTGTCCTGGACCTCTCGCGGACATGGACAGAAGTGAGTAAGATTTTGTTGTTCATAGTGCGCGCACGACGCAGGGAAGTTCCTCGGTATCCCTTTTGGGCTGCGCGAACAGTCAACCCAACCTCCCAACCTCTCTTGAGCTACAAGCCTGCACCTCATCCCGTCTCCATCCACTCAGAGCGGCCGCCACCCATTATTCCTTGCTGCCGCCCAACTGCTCTCCGCCTCTCTTTCAATGTCAATCTGTATCCGTACGGAGCATTTGTACCAGGTTTCTGCTCTTTGCGTACCGTCCCGCCAGGTGGCTTTTACCGCCTCTGCTGGCTGGTCAGGTTTATGTTGCGTATCCATCCGTACCGTGCGTACCTTGAATGAGGCTGGGAGGTACAGCCTGAGATATACAACTGGATACCTCTCATCCTCCCGTCGTCCGTCTTCCTCTCTCGGGAACTAGGCGGCGCAAACTGGGCTAAGCAGGCTATCATCGCTTGGCCAGCAAGAGGCTAGACTTGGGCCACACCATAGGTAGACGCAACACAACCCACCCCAAGGCCCCCCCCCCCTCCTCGTGCACTAAGGGGATCCAGTGGCATATTGGCCAGGTTGCCAGGGTCTGGGTAGAGCGCGAGGGAAAATCCGCACGGGACTGTCAGCCAGCAACGTGGTGCCAGCAAGCCCTGTAGTTTCCTTGCCTGGTCGGTCCCGAACAGGCTCGACTTGATAGAAGGAGAAGGAGGAAGAAGAGAAGGCCTCCCATCCTATGTACCTCATCGTCTCACGGGGGGTGGAAGAGAAATATGGAAGCGATAGAGGCAGAGGATGTGTGTGTGGGTGTGGGTGTCGTGTGAGTACATACTGTGCTGCAGTCCATAGGCTTACCTAGGTTATTCGAATTGCCTACCTGAGGCTACCTTACCTCATATTCAGGCTGCTGCCACCAACAACAGTAAAGTAAGGTAAGGAAAGGTACAAGGGCAGTACTCCATACCAAGTACACCTCACGCCTCAACGGCTCAGAACCGCAGTTTAAAAGTGAGGACGAGGGGTGTTGGTGACCAGTCATAGACGGGCCTCACTGACCACACTGGTCACTGGACGCAGAGCCCAGTGGTTGACTGGTCCACGTCGGTGACTTCACTTACCGCTGCCCGCTAGGTCCCGGTTTTTCCTACCAGAAGCCCCCACCCCCAAGAAAAGAGCCAGACTCTGGCCTGTTCCTTTTCTGTGCCCACCACCCACTCCCTGCCCGCTTTTGTCTTCCCATTCTTCCTCTTTTTCTTCCCGCCATCTTGACAATCCCATTTCTTGCCCTTCTCCCCTCTTCTTTCTCTTTTCCCTTTTTCTTGCTCTCTCACCTTCACGTTGCCTCGCCTCGCTCGACCCTCTCTCGACCGGTTACCCTCTCCCTCCTCCTACTCAGACCACCCCCGCTTTCAACCGTCAACATGTCGAGATCCTCCCGTGGCCCCCCTCCGTCGGCTTCGTCTGCCTCTGCGAGCGGCCGCTCCAACGAGTACTTCGTTCCGAGAGATGGAATTGATCGCGAGGTCATAACCGCCGATATTTGCCGCTACCTCGGCAACGATGCCCTCGTCCGCCCGGGTCACTACGAGAACCCTCAGACCGGACAAGTCTCACAGGGTTACTACATCACCGCCTACCGAAACTTAACAACAGTGAGTGGCTTTGGTCCGCTATCGTCGCGCTTTCTTCGACCATTATACTGATACAACGCCTCTGTAGGCGATGATCGACGACTTGAAGGCCGATTCTGCGCGATGGGAGGCAGAGAGGCGGCAGCAGGCCGCCCGGAATAGTTCAGGAGGTACATTTACCTCGAGAGACGCGACGGCTCTTTTGTCGAGACGTTCTAACTCCCCTACAGCAGGGTACCGCCAGTCGGAGACTCACTCCGCACGCCAACACTATGGTCCCACGGATTCCACTGGCTACCCGGACGTAGGACGTGATTCCTATGAAAGCACCCCTAGATATCCAGGATCTCAAGCCCCAGGATACTCAGGGAACTCTGCCCAGGGCTACTCTGGATCTGCCCCTTCCTACCAACAGCAGCCTTCTTCTTACTCAAGTGGTGGGTATCCCTACTCTGGACAGCCAGACCCAAGAGCCGACCCCAGGTACGCTGGACAGAGTCAAATGGGACAAGGTTACGGTGAACCCCCGTACATTGCCACGGCCGCGAACATGGCGGCGCAAAGAAATTACCCCGCCGACCCCTACGCAGGACAGCCCTCTCGGACTCCTACTTCGATGGCGCCTCCCCCAGGAGGGCCGGCTTACTCTTCCGGATCACAGGTTCCGGCAGGATATCCCACAGGTTACTACCCGCCTTCGACGTCAGCCTCGTACGGTTCCACGCCGGTGGCTTCTGATCCGATGTACGGACGCGGTGCGTATACAGCTCTGTACCCCAACCCAACTTCTTCGACCTAATCTGATTATGTAGCGTCCCCAGCAGGTGGTGTTGCTCACCCGTCTCTCTCTGGCCAAGGAGGATCACAGTATGATAAGCCCCCTGCACCCCGTGGTTCTGCTCCTCCATCGAGTTCCAAAGCTCAGACGACAAGTAGTGGATCGTCGCACTCCCGCCGCAGCGAAAGGGATTCCGACAGGCATCACCAGTCCGACCGCCATCGCCCCCCGCGTCGCTAATACGTTACCTTCACTGGAATATACTGTAGCCACTCCGACTGCACAGGACGCCCGTCCTGTGAGTCGCTGTCATGAACTTGATCCTAATGATCTCGGGTCTTGGACCCGTTTCCCGGTGTCGGCTTCCTTATCATTTGTTTTTCCTGGATAGACCCTTTTCCTGGATTCGAGGTGTGGTATCCACCTCGTGAGTTGCAAGTATGCATCTCGCACTCTCCGTTGTCTGGCTTTGCTGGCGTTTTGGCTCTGCGCGGCCTCGGAGCTTCCCTGGCTCTACATATATTCCTGGACCGTTACGTCTCGAGTTCTACTACATCCTGCCCGGATCTCACCTGGACTTGACCTGGATTTCACCAAGAATGGATTGTGCCGCGCATACCCCTGGACGTTTTACGACTGCATATATGGATGGGCTTACGATTTTTGCTATTCGATCAACCTTTTCTTTTCAGCAAGTATGACTTGCTACCACGTGTTTATGGCCCGGAACCCAGGAACGGAAAAGGACATACTTTTTTAAAACTGAGTCGACTTTGACGACTTGAACGGACCACTTTGCTGTCCGGAGCCGTCCTGACGGTGGATGTAATGTCATTTTACTCTCTTCTCCTGGTCTGGGTTTCATTCTTCCTACTTGGACTTTCGGAGTTCGGGGTCATTATGGTGTTTCGTTATAGAATGGGCAACGACGGCGCCTGGACAGCAAGGTGAGTTCACGGATTGCACTGTTTTGAATAACTTCGAAAGGACACTATTGCAACTTTCCTCAGGATCTGAGACACTCATGGTTGAGGACTCTCATTTACCTAACATCACAGTCATCCAACCGGACTCGTTGCACCGCAAACTACTCCCCACTGGAAAAACAAATCTGGCCATTTGCAAACCTGGATCTGCTTTTAAGCATTCGCACCGCAACAAGGACTTTATTCCATTTTTTGGAGACACCGGATCAAAGCTTCATGGACCAGCCTGTGGAAGTACCACCCATTGGACAGTGGCCGTGGACATGATAGGCCTTGAATCCCCACAACCGAGACTCCCAAACCCTTTTGGATCTCGAGTCAGCTCACTGAGCTCAAACAAGAAATTACTGGGAGGAGACGCATCTCCAACGTGGGTGAGTTCTACATGACCTGGCCTGCCATCCGTCTCGATACAATGGTCAAGACGTTCCATCGACCATGAGTGGCCGTTACCGGTCAATATACCTTGGCACCAGATAACATCCGTTGCTTTTTGGATGCATGTTGCGATCATCAATGCAGCCTGCCATGGGACACGAGTCTGGCGGTTCATGGTACCACCCACTACCCACTGTGACCTGAAATTAAGGCATGGTTGAGGCTCACTAGCACCAGGCTAGGCACATGGTACAAACGACTCGACCCTACTTTTCTGGACTACTTTCCCTGGATTGCGGCTGCCCAGCCTTATGGAATATTTCCTGGATCATATGGAGCCTCCCTGGCAGCCCTTCCGGAACAGCTCGTTAGTCACCACTATTTCTATTCGTTCTGTGTTTCTATTCGCATCGTGGAACCATATCTATCCAAGCCGGGACATCGAACGTGGGAACTAACACGCTCGTCGCAGGCTTCACAGGGAACAAGCACACAAAGTTATGGCCAGGATGGGTGGGTAGCAGTGGCTCAATCGAGCGGACTTGATGTATTGCATATATCGGCGATTGTCTACGTTTGGACCCAGATTTCTGGAAAGTTTTGGAGTTGTGGTGACATCTACCGGATTCATTTATGCGTTTTTGATTGTTGTATTTGGCGTTTGGGCATATGATAACCAGCGGTTATCGGCTATTGAATGATGACTAAGTTTCCGTAATGAATTGAACGTTTCTGGATCATGTCGATAATCACTTATTCCACCTTGAGCATTTCCTCGTCATTCGTCATCTTGAAGACGCGTCTTGATACTCAGCAGGTCGCATCTGGACAGTCTTGCCCAGCATCACCCCAGTCGCATGAGATGCCATCTTGTTCACCTACCCTCCCTCTGCGATACTGGCGAGACGGGCACCGCTCGTGTCGTGTGTGTGGTCTAAAGCTTCAGTTTGTCAGGCAATCTACCCATTCTATTGGGATCGATTTTATTTTTATTTTTTTCATATCGGGGAAAAAAGGATTGGGCGGCGCGGCGAATGGGGGGAGGGGGGGTGATCCTGCTGATAGACTTTGGGTTGGGGATGGGGGTTATCCAGGTATGGGGAAGTCGGGTGAGTATATGCCTAGATGGAGGGTTTTCGACATGCTATGTCGGGATACCTGGCATCATGTTTGACCACTTATCAGAAGACGCAGGGTTAGGCTCAGAGGGGTCCGTGGGATACACTCACAGAGTGAGGCAATGTTCGACTCCGTGGGGGGAGGGAGGATGCTGAATACCAAATTTGGGGTTTCCTCTTCTCTTTTTGGAGTGTTCATTTTCTTTCAGTGATCAAGTTGGGTGGCGAGAAACGAAGAAAGATGAGAAGGCACATGAACAGTTCTTGTCCGCCCTGGCCCCCCCACAACCCTTCCCCAGAGGTCTGAACTTGATCTGATTCATTGCCCTGCCCTGCCAAGACTGATCGGATCGCAAAGTTGATGTGTGATTTTGCCACGGCCCCTTATATACGTCTCTCTGCTTCTCCCCGCATATTGGAGGAGCGCCCTTATCTTGATGTTGCTTGTCATGACTTGCTCATTTTCTTTGTCCCTTTCCACGGCTCAATGATTTCTATTGGATATACGGCACTATCCCTTTTTGGAATGAATATTTGGGAGAGAGGAGAAGTATGGGATGAAATTCTCAGATGGAGTAGGGAGGATGGTATCGCAGTCGAGTTCTTCAGGTTTATCAGGAGGTAGGTTCATGTTCTTGAGAAGGACGAGGAGGTCGTGATCTTGGCCTTGGAATCTTGACACTCAATGTCAAGAAAGGAAACCAGTTGCGTAAGACACTTCAAGGATGGGTACATCAAAGCTCAGGTAAGGTATGCTGAACAGAGCATCTGGCACCCCAAAATTCGGCTTGTGAGAGGGACATGAGGTAGGTGTAGAGATGGCTTTGATGAACCTATTGGGTTTCCTATTAGTATTGAGGAGCGTATTCTCTCGGGGCTGGCATGGACGAGAAGGGGGGACCCTCGGTGCTGACTTCTGAGGGCATCGATTCAGGCTTAATGATGACGGGATGGATGAAGGAGGAGGCTCTAGCATCGTACCCAGGGGTCTTGATGTTGGAGGTTTGAAAGCTACTGCGATGAACCTTGTTTCTGGAGGCTTAGAAAGGAAAGGGGTCCAATGCGTATTTCCAACTTTTCGCTTCCGTAAGAAGTAACACTTTTCATCCAACGAATCGGTCTTGTTCCAAATTGAGGACCATTATAAACGTAGCAGAGACCAAGAAGGACAGGAGTGAGATGGATCAACGGTTTGCATACCAGCTTCAAAGCCTCGTCAAACACAGATGACGGGCAGTTGAATGGCCATGGGGCGTTTTGAAGCGCCCTGAGGGACAAAGAGATTTGATGCTGAGACTTCGATCGAGGTAGGAGGACAGCGGTGTTGCACCGCGAGACTCCGGCATTTTTGCGGGGCGCGTGCTAAAAAAGACGGGATCGTGACCTTATCTTTATCTCTAACTGCTGTGACTTAGACGCGGTTGACGCGGATAAACCACACACCATTGCCCGACAATTCTCGTGCGCACAGTGTATAGAGGCGGCGAGACAAAGAGGTGTAAAAATGGAAGAGAGAAAAAGAAAAATGAGTAAATAGGGGTTCTCTCAATACGGAAGGGCCTCGAGCGATCATGAAAAACGGGCAAGGTGAAGTATCCCGTAGGTTTTGTTTTGTGGAGCTTTGTCCGGCGATTGCGCTCCGGTGAAGTGGGAACTCGGCCCACACCGAGGACGGGGTGACCAAGCCAGTTGACACGGGGATCGATATGGAGGGGTCAAGAACGGCCCCTGGAAATTTTTCTGTTAATCGGGGTTGGAAATTTGGAGATGAATGCTCATATATCATATATAGGGATGGTTGTAGCGGAAACTTGGAAACATGAGGCATTAGGAGCGCTCTACACTATTCGCGATTCCAAATGTAAAGGTACCTTTGGTAGAAATTCGAAGTCGGGTTGGCAGGAACGATGAGGTGGATGGGATGGAGGGGGAGGGGAAGGAGGGACGAGGAGGGGTCTGGAAGGCGCCGACCTACCCTTTGGGTTGACAGGTGCGACAGGCACGACAGGTACCGTGGGACGGGCGGTGAAGGAGAAAAAACAGAAGTTGCAGGGGGGGCATTCTGTCGGTAGTGGGGACCCCGACAATGGCCGGAGCAAAGACGGACCAATGGAATTGTAGTATTGGCGCCTTAGGCTGCCCTGATGCCATACCGCTTTCAGGGCGAGTGGAGGCGGTGGGCGGCGCACTTTTGTGTTTGCCTGCATTTTGGCATTTGCTGCCTTTTCTGCCGACAGAAAAGAAAAAAAACATTGTTCGTTCACTAGTACTCCGTAAGGCAGCTTAGGTAATGAGGTAGTCTGAGGGGCATCACGTACGGAACGCACTCCTAGACTGCTACTTCCATTTCTCTGCTCCCCTGGGGATCCCGTAGTAGGGTGCTTTGCCTAAGTAGGTAGGTCTACATGGCAGCATCCAGCTGCGACAATCAAGAAGGAAGCAAAACATTCAACAGAGGGGAGTCGACTGTGTAAGGTAAGGTACGAATGCCTAAACACTTCCCAAAAGCTCAGCACGAATAAGGTGGGTGGGAAGGAGGGCAGCGTGAGGTAGTATCAACCAATTCTGTGGATTTCGTTTTAGCAGCCGGTCCCCTGTTTGCTTGGACTTGTAAAGGACGATATTCCCACACAGACACACACCTTTTCCTGCCGCTCCCTATCTCCCTGAGACGCGGTTGCATCCCATGGGATACTGTTCCAAAGCGGGAAATGGACACCAAGACAAGCAACAGCACGTACGCAGTATCGTGACACGAAGTTTCTTCGTCTTGGGATGATGGGCCATCGTCTTGTCCACCCAACCGGTCTCTTGTCGTGATAAGAGTATTGGCAGATGGCATTTTCTTCCAATGTCGGTTCATGTCTAGACGGCAGCATTGTAACAGAAGGCGAAATGCCGCTCTGCGTCAACTACAGAGACAGGAGGAACGCATTGCGCACTCAGGGGCTTGAGATTGAAATCCTGAATCCGTCGCAACCATGAGAATAGAGGTTCACGGCCCACCACATTTCAGCCTAGCCGGGATTGTCTGTCACTGCCGTCTGACACCCGCCATCGACAAGGCGAAAGAAAATAAAGGGTCAGTGTTGCTTTTTGGGACGCAGTTTGAAAGAGGGAAATCATCAGGCAGGAAACATGGCAATGTCTAACAAAACTCTTCACGTCTCGCTCCCGCTCTTCTTTTCCCGTGATCAGGCATCAATACAAAACCCGCATTACAAAGTTGGAGACGCCTTCCCGTACGCAGTACGGGAGGCATTGTTCATTGTTGTGATCTTTCAGAGCTGGAGGAACCCGCCGGCAGCCAATCATCTCGAGCGTTTACATCACCGTGGACTTGTACCTTCGAAGCCGCGCCGTCTCATCAGACACGTACATCAGACACACGCACACACACACAGACATTTCTTTCTTTCCAAGACAGAAGACAGGCAGACGGACAGAAAGCCAAGAGTCAGAAACAGACAAGCAGCTACAAACTCGCCCGAGTCCCTTTCCCCTGCCCGCCTTACGTTAGTTCATGAAAGTAGCCCGCCGCTGCCCAGAACTTACCTTAGAAGCCATCCGACGCCTTGTGCGCCAACAACAACCCGCTACACGTCAGGCCTGATCAGGTAAGCTCAGTCAATGCCTTAGCAATACCTGAAGGAACCTGCTTGGAAGCACCCAGCAGTACCTCCTCGCCTTGCCCCGGAGTCCCATTGCGACACGAGGTACCCAGCCTAGCCCAGCCGGTGTACCTCTTGAACTTTGGTTCCTGTCCCCTTCCTTTCCCTTTTCCTACTAGACCCTTCACTACCCTCCCTACCACGCACGTCTCAGCCAACTTTCCTTACCGTCCTTTCAGTCAGTCAGTCATTCAGCACTCACCTCAGACCGTCGACCCTTGCGTTTTTGACTTCCCGTGGTTCCTCGACCTGACTTGGCCTTTATTCCCACGCAGCAGCAGCAAGGCCAGCCCAGCCCAGCCCAGCCCAGCGAGCGCACACGCAGTACGAAATACGCACCTCAGTACCTACGCCTACGCAGCCCGGTACATACCTTAACGCAGCGACGCCCACACCCGCACACACGCACGCACACTTCCACTGCCAGTACCTTACGCCCACACACGCCGTACCGCCGTCGCCGTGGCATGCCCCGCCATTTCGAGGCAACACAGTCGACCCGCCCAAAATTTTGTCTTCACCACCCGCACCGCTTTCCTTCCTCTCAACTCCTATCCCGCCTTCGCCTCGACATCACCCCGTCAATTCACCCAAGATGGACACCACGGCGATTCGAGGCCTGCTCGCGGCCAGTTTGGACCCCGATGCCGACACGAGACGGCGGGCTGAGATTCAGCTGAAGCAGGTATGAACACGAGAACTTCTCTCTTTTTGCCTTTCCCAACCGTCCTCCTTTCCCGCTCTCGCTTCCTGCTGGCCCCTTCTCGTGTCCTGAGAGATCCCGCCCCCTCCCCCACGAATGGCCCCTCCATGACTGCGCCAGGGACGATCCGCACTACATCGCACCGCACGCACATATACAGATGTATACAGCATGGACGAGATGCATACCTATCGGCCACACGTCTTCGCACCCTCACGGACCTGCTGCCCGCTCCAGGTGCCCGGCATCGGGTCGGACGGGGCATAGTCACGGAGTCACCCTTGATGTTGGATTTGCCGGCTGACATATTTGTTCCTGCCACTTAGATCGAAGAGCACCCGGGGTTTATGGACGTTCTCCTCGAGGTCCTTCAGAACGAGCAAGACAACAGTGTGCGACTATCAAGTACGTGGACAGCTCCTCTCGAATCCAGTTGCCCCCCTACCCTGCCTTGCTCCCGTATGGCTTCACCCAGCCAAGCAGACATACTAAACGGTCCCTCCTCTTAGCCGTTATCTATATCAAGAACCGCGTAAATCGCGGATGGGAAAAGTCGGACCACAACCCGAATGACACACAAATCGCCGAAGATGAGAAGGCGCGCTTCCGCGACCGCCTGTTGCCCATCATGGCCGCCTCTCAGGGGCTGGTCCGGCAACAATTGATCCCCGTCCTCCAGCGCATCCTGCATTTCGATTTCCCCGAGAAGTGGCCCAACTTCATGGACTACACTATGCAGCTCCTGAACACGAACGATGCCGCCTCCGTTTTGGCTGGTCTGCAATGTCTTCTCGCCATCTGCCGCGCCTACCGATTCAAGTCTTCGGACGGCGATAACAGAGTCCATTTCGACAAGATTATCGAGGCCAGCTTCCCCAGACTGTTGGCCATCTGCAACGAGCTCATCGCGCAAGAGAGCGATGAGGCTGGGGAGATGCTCCACTTGGCCCTCAAGGCTTACAAGCACGCAACCTGGGTATATACAAAATCCTCCTCTTGTTGTGACTGGCTTTGTAACGTTTTGGCTGACACCGTCCTAGCTCGAACTCTCTGCTTTCCTTCGCGCCCAGCAAACCAACTTTGGCTGGTGCACCGTTTTCCTCCAGACCGTTTCAAAGACTATTCCCGCCAGCGCCATGGCCGACGATTCATATGAGCGTGAAAAACACCACTGGTGGAAGGCTAAGAAGTGGGCGTACTTCAACTTGAACAGACTGTTCATCAGGTAAAAATCGGCCTGCAGTCCTTTTAGCATTTCGAGGACTGGCTAACACTGTAATAGACACGGCAACCCCCAATCCGTCACCAACACAAAGGACGAGGACGCCGTTCGTTTTGCCAAGGAGTTCTCCGCCACGATTGCGCCTGAGATTCTTAAGCACTACTTGGCCGAGATCGAGAAATGGGTTGCGAAGACGGCCTGGCTCAGCAGACCCTGCCTGTCATACACTTTGGTTTTCCTCGACGAGTCGGTACGCCCCAAGGAGATGTGGAATCACCTGAAGCCTCACCTGCAGAACCTGGTGATGCACTTCGTGTTCCCCGTTCTTTGCCTGTCCGAGGAGGATATCGAGAAGTTCGAGGACGAGCCCGATGAATATCTTCACAGGAAGCTCAATTTCTACGAAGAGGCCTCGGCTCCCGATGTTGCGGCCACCAACTTCCTCGTCGGCCTGACGAAGAACCGAAGAAAGCAGACCTTTGAGATCCTTAAGTTTGTCAACGCCGTGGTCAACGAGTACGAGCAGGCGCCGGAGGACAAGAAGAATCACATCGCCAAGGAGGGTGCCCTGAGAATGATTGGCACGTTGGCGCCGGTCATCTTGGGCAAGAAGAGCCCCATCGCCGACCAAGTCGAGTACTTCCTCGTCCGCTACGTTTTCCCCGAATTTACGAGCCAGCAGGGATACCTGCGCGCGCGAGCTTGCGACACAATCGAGAAGTTCGAGCAGCTCAACTTCCAGGACCAGAACAACCTCCTGACCATCTACCGCCACATCCTCGACTGCATGGCAGACGTCGCGCTGCCCGTGCGTGTCACTGCCGCGCTTGCCCTGCAGCCTCTCATCAGACACGATATCATTCGTACCAGCATGCAGCAGAGCATCCCTACCATTATGCAGCAGCTGCTTAAGCTCGCCAACGAGGCCGATATCGATGCCCTTGCCAACGTCATGGAGGATTTCGTCGAGGTCTTTGCCACTGAGCTGACGCCATTTGCCGTTGCCCTTAGCGAGCAGCTGAGAGATACCTACCTCCGCATCGTCCGTGAGGTTCTGGACAAGAACAAGGACAATGGTGAGGATGAGTTTGGTGACTACCTTGACGAGAAGAGCATCACCGCCCTCGGCGTTCTTCAGACCATTGGCACTCTCATTCTCACTCTCGAGAGCACTCCCGATGTTCTGCTCCATATCGAGGCCGTCCTCATGCCTGTCATCCAAGTTACTCTCGAGAACAAGCTGTACGACCTGTACAACGAAGTCTTTGAGATCATTGACAGCTGCACGTTTGCTGCCAAGGGCATCTCCCCCACCATGTGGCAGGCTTTCGAGCTCATCCACGCCACTTTCAAGGCTGGCGCCGAGCTCTACCTGGAGGATATGCTGCCCGCCCTGGACAACTTTGTCCAGTACGGAGCTGGCCAGCTGGTGCAGAAGCCCGAGTACATTGAGGCTCTTTTCTCCATGATTTCGGATATGTTCAACGACAACAAGGTTGGAGGCGTCGACAGAATTTGTGCTTGCAAGTTGGCTGAGGCTATGATGCTGAACCTTCGCGGCAACATCGACAACTACGTCTTGCGTTTCATCGAGTTCGCCATGACTGTTCTCACTGCTCAGGATGTCAAGGTCAAGGCTTATAAGATCCACCTCATGGAGCTGGTCATCAACTCCATCCACTACAATCCCATTCTCACTCTCCACATTCTCGAGACCAAGGGCTGGACCAACCGATTCTTCAGCTTGTGGTTCGGCAGCATGTCCAACTTCACCCGGGTGCACGACAAGAAGCTGTGCATCGTCGCGATTGCGGCTCTGCTCAGCCTCAAGGCCGACCAGGTCCCTCAGAGCATTGCCGTTGGATGGCCGCGCTTGCTGCAGGGCGTCACCGAGCTGTTCAAGACGCTGCCTGCCGCTATGAAGAACCGCGAGGAGGCACTCCGTGACGACTACCACCTCGACGCCGGCACCTATGACTATGGCGAAGAGGATGAGTGGGCTGAGGATGAGGCCAACTGGAACGTCGAGGACGAGCCTGAGGAGGAGGAGACCAATGAAGGCCGCGATGAGAGCACCGCGTACCTTGAGTTCTTGAACGAGGAGGCTCAAAAGTTCAGCCGTGGCGTTGACGACATCGAGTCTGAGGACGACCTTGGAGAGGACAGCGTTTTGCTCGAGTCTCCCCTGGACAAGGTGGACCCTTACCAGCTTTTCAGTGCGACTTTGATGAGTAAGTTCCAGGCTATGCCGTCTAATATGAACAAAGGCTAACCCCCGAGCAGAGATGGAGGAGGAGCAACCTCAATTCTACCAGTCCCTTGCGTCACATCTCACCGCCGAGGACCAAGCCGCCCTGCAGGGCGTCATGCAAAAGGCAACCGAGAATGCCCAGGCTGCCCAACTGGCTCTTGCTCAGCAACAAGGTGCCGCCCCTGTCAACGGTGGTGCTAGCTAAGAGCCCTACCGGAGATTTCATCGATGACCGAGCCGGGCCCCTCATCCCGCTGTGAGGATCGTGTCAAGAGTATAGTGATCTCTGACCGCCCCAGCTCAGACCTTATGAGGGAGACGCGAGATGATCCGAAGAGCCACTTCCGCAACGCAAAGTCGGTGGATAAGGCTCGAAGCTGCCAACTGTCGATGTGGACGAACGGCTGCAGGAAAGACTGATGAGGCAAAGATTTACGATTACCCCATTCCTAAAAGATTACGAGAGGTCCAAAAGGAAGAAGATCTTCAAGAGCAATAGAGCGTGCAAACGATGGCCGGAGGCCAGCTGGATATGAGAGGGAGGTGTATGGAAAGACTGAGTGGTCCTCCGCCAAAAAATAAAAAACGCAGCCTCCCCTGTCGTCGGCAGTTGTGGAGGAGTGAGCAGGAGGGAGGGGGGAAGACGGGACTTGTTGTTGCTGCTGTTTCTGCTCGGATTTTCGATGGGCGCCACAGAGGATGTTCCGATTGTCTTCGTCTTGGCCGTCTTTTTATTTCAAACCGGCGGCAGGCATAGCATCGTACGGGAGGCCCGCGTGTTGTGTGGATGTATAGCTCATGATGCCCCAGGTCGTAAGTAGTTAAAAATTCCCCAAACCCAACAATTCAAAAATCATTTCAACAAAGACTTTGATCCTTTGTTACGTTGTCCTAAGAGTGAAGGGATTGTAAAGGAATGTGGCTGTTCAGACGGAAAGGCTATGTCTCCGAGCTTGTCTTCCTTCCTTTCAATGCTGTCCTATCGACCTCGGCGAATTCTTTCAAAGCATGTCACTTGCTAAAGGGAGGGAGGTGAGTGCAATGATTGGGGAAGAAGGTACTTGAATTGTCTCAGAACTAAGCATGACCCATTTCGAGATGGCGGTTCCGGCGGCAATCCAAAGCGCTAGATCACACTAACTACCTTACTCAAAGATCCCTCATCTCATGCGGGGTCCGCGCAATCACTGCAATCAAATCCGCCATCAGCATCTCGATTATGAGCCTGGCGCAGTAGGCAACCGGATGGGTGCAGGTGTAATGATAAGAATTTGGTGCAGATGTGGGGATCATCATGACAACCTTTTTGAGGAAGGGAGAGAGAGAAGGTCAGACCCATGTTATGTATGTTTACTTGGAGAACGCGTTAGTGTCGCAGAAAACTTACATTCAAGGATATCGAAAGGCACACAGCCGCCACACCACAATTGAACAAAAGCCGATATTTGACTAGGCCGCCGACAATAAGCTCACGCTTGATGATTATGAGAAATGTTGTGTCGAGCACAATGTTAACTAGCAGATCGATGACTATATCCAGCCGAGTCAAGTATCTGTTGAGAACCACGGCCAGCCGAGAGGGGTCTATTGTAAAGACGACCCTCAGGGCAATGTATGCGAGGTTGAAGACGCCGATGAGGACGAGCAGACCTATCTTCATGTATTTGACTCGTTGCTTGTTGTGCATGAGGAGACCGAGTCTGTTTGCGAGAATCTGGGGGGCGAGTTGGGTTTGTAGAACCCAGCTGATGGCGTCCGCAATCATGGAGCCCATGCTGATGTTGACTAGCATTTAGCAAAATAGTAGGTGAAAGTGAGTTGGGGACGTTTTGGCCTTTTGCTTACTTGATTGTAATGTCTCCGCGGAATAGTAAGAAAATTATAATCGCCTGTGTGGCGTTGGCGGAGAAGAAAATCCATACCCTGGAGTGTGTGTGTGTGTGTGTCAATTTTCCCTGAACCCCCTCGAAGCCGCGCGGTACTGGGTTGTCCTATGGGTATATGACTGACATCCAAGCGTAGATATTCTTGAGAGAGTTTGTCCTCGAATAGATTACGAAACTCTGCTGGACGGCTTTTGCAGAGGTGAGTGCCAGCAGACCTATGCAGACGCCAAAGTAGAGGGCAGGAGTTTCCGTGGTGTCGAACCCCCAAGCCGACGCTCTTTTTGCAAGCATGATGGAAATTGAAGAGAAAGAAAAGAGTTTCCGAGGTTACCAGGGGATAGTCGATAGCCTTCTCCTTGACGATGAGAATTGCACAAGCGGCGGGCTTCCTCATGCTTGACCTTTTGTCTCTTGGCGGCATGGTTGATGGTGTAGTAGCAGTGGCATTGCGATGTCGATCATGAAATTTCGAACTGCTAGGGCTTGGCGTCCACTGGTGTTGAAGGGCTACTTACTTGCTTTTTTCTTTTCCCCCCTCTCGAGATGTAAGTCGCGGTTTCATTGAAAACTCAAGCCATACTAAGCTCTCTGTCGTGCCGAGATTACATTGATAGATGGCTGGCAGAGACACTTTGAAAGTACTAGTACGCTGTGAAAGCGCGCCACCTTTCTGACTATGATATGACGATCCTATCTAGGGGTACTGGATTGGACTTTCAAAGTTCATGCCAAGTATCGTGACACCTATACTCGAACTTGAAGTTGGGTGACGACGGCAAATCCCGGAGTCAGTATATTTCTTTCTCAAGTGTGTCAAGTGCCGTGAAATGTCACCAAGATACAGGACGCTTTGGACCTCTAAGCTCGAGGAGGATCGGAGTGTTTTACACATTGCGTCGGCTACGCTACGACTAGCGGTGACAATCTCTGGATAATTCCGTTGATACTAGGGATCTGTCAGTACTCAATGAATAGTATTGCTTTGCTTGAATTGGTGGTCTAATCGGTAAGATCCTAGCCGTAACCAGGCGGCTGGTACAAGTATGAAGGGGGCTTGCTGCGGGCGGTGGGATCCGGCAGTAGTGGGAATCTGGAATCTGATAGATCGGATAGGATCACGAATTCTCTGATGGGTGTGGTTGCATGTAGTTACGAAGGCGGTTGGGGATGGTTATACTTTCGTTAGTTGAGGGTGTGGCAGGTGGGTGACAGAATATGTGGCCCATCGCCATACTCGAGAACCTGAGCGATCAGGGCGTCTGACTATCTGGGCTTTTTCGGCTGTTGACTTTGAGTGGAAAATGTCCACAAGGAGAACGGGAGGTCGGTTGTTGGTGAGCGGCTTAAGTTGGGCCATGAGAAATCTGGGGAAGATATTGAATATCACCCACATAGATGCAGACATCTGGAAAGCGGACACCAGAGAGTTTTATTCTACACTACGAGAACCTGTAGTTTGACCTCGCATTCTGTTCAACGTCAGTCGCGGTGAACCTGTGTCGTCGCTCTCCAGGTATTCAAGTACAGGGTGGGACAGGTGTTAAATGAAGCCGAAGAGTTCTGCTTGCGTTAGTAAATGCTTCATTTTTCTTTGGTGAAAGATCGGAATTTTTACTGCGGAGGCATTTAATTGTCAAAGTCTCATGAAGTTTTGTCCTTGTTCGAGTATTCACTCAGCTCTCTCCTCGGTCGTTGATCTGGCAGTAGTACTGCTTTGTGATGAAGTTTTCAATCGCACCTCTTCTCAACGCCGCTGGCTCCTCTCATTCTACCCATTGCCTCTCGCAACGCAACAGCGGCCTAACGGAAGTCAGTGACGAGAAGCAGGAGATTCATCAATCGAAAGAGAAACAGCCTGTCGATGACAGCTCCTTCTGGATACATTTGACGCACGGCAGGAAGGCACAGCGAAACGACAGATAGAACGACGTCCTTCTCGCCCGACAACTCTGACCACTCCACACCAGAACATTCAGCAGGGCGAGGTAGATCATATGGTAGTTCGCATACATACCTTGTCTTGAAGCCCGAATCCTTCCCCTCTACATGAGAAGCATAATCTCCGGCGAAGCATAAGATTTACGCCTTTGTCACTCGCGACTCACGACTTCCCTCGGTCATACCCGGCTTCTCTGATACCATACCAGGAATCGAGTTCTTGCGAATTGTCAACAGGTCGAAGTTCCTCCAAGAACCTACCAATCTTCTTGCCATTCCGGAGGAGAAGCCCCCGAATACTATGATTCGGAATTGGTCTTACCCAAAAGGATTCGGAAGGCAGGACCGGCCAGAAGCCGCTCCTTCTTTCTCGGTCCCTGGTCCTCTTCCTTCTGCCTTTTCTCAAACTTCGGAATCTGCGACTTTTCCTTTTCAAAACCATTTTCCGCACCTCAACCAGAGTACATCAATGTCCGCAGGTATATCCTCACAGCAGAGCCGAATCACGCCTGTGACGCCTGTGACGCCTGTGACGCCTATGACGCCGCAGACAACAACCACAGCACCTCCTCTGGATGTACGGTATTCGCCTTCTACGTCTTCGTCTTTGTTCGTCGAACCTGGTAGATTCCAGACAATCTCTCCATCGGCAGCCTCTGAGAGAGGGACACCACAGCCGACTGTCCCGTCTCGACCTACGTCTGCTGGCCAATTGACAGCCAAGCCAGACCAAACTTTACTCGAGAGCGTCAACAACAACAACAACAACAACAACCCGCCGCAGGCAACTACAGTTTCACTGCAGCGCCCTCCAGCACAAAAACTTACTCAGGAAGAATCTATGTCTTCCTTAAAGCCCAACATCATGAAGGTCAAGCCATACACTGGTCAATCGATCGTTGGCTGGAGGAAGTGGGCTAAACGCTACAAAAATCCCGCTTACAGCAAGTATCCGGCCTGTAACGAGGCGGTCAACACCCACATTTCCAAGGTACTCTGGGACTTGGAAAAGAATAAGCCAAGAGCACTTAGCGATCAGAGAGTATACGGCGATTTCATGAAGGACTGGAAGGAAACCCAGTACAGGCAACGGCCACCTTCGGCGCCAATGATGGAGTCGATCCGACTCATCAACAATGTCAGTCTGCCGCAGGACATCGTCACCAAACTCGAGATTTCTGGCTGGGATGCGACGAAATGCTGCGACCCCACGTTGCCACACGCCGAGAAGAAGCTTGCCAGAGTGCCGCCCAATCCGAAGCGTTCCTCCGAGGACCTGGGATCCGAATCAGAAGACAATCCGGAGGAGGTTCTGGCCCAAGCCAAGCAACAACAGAGGGGGTCTTCAGCTGACGACGCCATCTCCTTGATCGACGATCACGAATATGATTATATTCAGCCCTCCGGCCGATCTTCCCCACAGGCTTCACCTATTGCGAAAGCTGCAATCACCAGTCCCAAGAAGGCTTTGCCGTGGCTAACCAATTTCCAGCCCCCAAAGCCGCCACCGGTTGTTACAAGTCAGCACGAGGAGTCAGAGGCCTCAGCGTCTGCCAGTCGTCATCTCCAAGGCATGTCTGGTGTCGAATCTGAGCAGGCTTCGAAAATAGGTGGCGTCGCCAAGTCTGCCGAGCAACTGACGAAGTTGACCAACTCAGTCCATCAAGACGTCAACTCCTTGTCCAACAGGCCTCCAACTCCTTACTCCTCCTTCTCCTCCTCCTCTTCCTCCAAAAGCGGGAAGCGAATTTCTACAAAGGACCTTCGACGAGCTCTGCACAAGGTCAAGAAGCTAGACGCTCTCTCGGGCAAACATACTACTCAACTTGAAGACCAAGGTGGTCAGCTCCTCGCCCAGACACAGAGACTAGATAACATTGAGCGCGCTGTTGGAGAGCAGGTTGGCAATTCCTATAAATTTGCTATGGAACTGGAGGCACACACAACTTTCCTCAAGAAACAAGATCTAGCACTTGCACAGCTCCGCAAGGACAACCAGGCCTTGCGGGCGTGCCTCCAGGACGTGATATTCCCCCTCGCCCAGGCCGTCAATGCCATGCACAAGTCGGCCAAGAGGGACAAGAAAACGCTAGAGGCAAATGCTAAGAGAGCCAAGAAGGAACTGGAGGATTTTGAGGCTGCGGGCAGGAACGCCGAGGCTGTGAAGCGAGGTACCCGGAATCTTGGCCAGGTTTTGCGGGTTCACCAGGGCGATGGGATTGACATGGATTGATACCATCTTGGACATGCTGGTCGGCGTATTTTGGTCTGAAGGGAGGACACTTTTTACTGGGAGATGGTTTTTGGAGCATTTGGCGAATTTGGAGGGTGTCTACTCACATGAGAGGGCGGAGTATATGCATCATCTCTCTGGGTCATCAACAGGATCTGACTGAAGAGAAAACATTTGACCTCAGTCGTGGAACTAGATCCATCGAACTAGATAGACTCGTACGCATCTCTGCTTTCTCGGGTACTCAAATACAGCGATGACTTACATGGTCTGGTCCCTTGCTTGTCTCCCTGTGATACTTAACCAGTGAAGTGACTGATAGATATCAAGGGTGTAACAATCCCAACGAGAGTGAAGCCCAAGGATCTAGTCACAGAGGCACCTAGTCTCACGAGAGCCTGATATGACAAGGACACAAGCAGGATTCGATAATATCAACAAGACAAACCAATGAGCCTTGGAAAACGTTTGGATTTGAGTTGAGGTTAAGGGCAAAGGTAGGAAGAACCAAATAGACCCCTCTCTCGCCGTATGACCGTAATGTAAAATAAAAATAAAACCCAGGACTCCGTGAACAATGCAAAGTCGGAGAAGATATTGAAAAAGGCCATGGACAGTTTCGCGCGCGCGCGATCCTCCGCGCTCTCGCAACGGCGCAGGCCCAGCCTCCCGGGACACCAACGATCAAACGGGACAGAAAGAAACCCGACTTCAAGACCTCTGACGCATGCGATGATGATGATTCCGCGTTTGAACGTGTGTACCCAACCATCCATACCTGGATCTATCCGTCAAAGAATAGACCCAAACGTTCCCTTCACACGTGTCCAGCCCCTTCAACCTCCATCCGGTCGGCTGTATCCCCTATTCCTCAAAGCCCTCACGAATCCATTCGTCATCGCATCAACGTCCGTCCCAACTTTGAATGGCAGGTCCAACATTTGCAGCTTTCATCGCATAATTCCACCTTGGTATTTCAAAACAACCATAGAACTTTCGTGACTCTGACATCATTTCGTTTCATCTCTCTCCGAACCCTTTTTTCGTAAACAGCTTTCTGGCTCACTGATAGCAAACCATGAAAAACAAAAATCGATCATCAAAAAAACGCATTTCATTATTTTTCCTTTTATCGTAGAGTTCAGTTTTCCTCGTCATCTTCCTCAATCGGTGCCGGTGTCCGTCGCTCTGTACGTCTCTTTGGTCGTCGATGGCGTGAACTGCTAATGTTACTCGCCGAATCGTCAGGGGCCAGCTCAAAGTCGTCGCCTCCCCATTCGCTGTCGCTGTTGGCGTCGTAGTCGCCTTGCGCCCAGCTGGGCCGTTCGTAGCCTGATGACTGCGAGTTGCCGGAGCTCGGATTGGGCAGGACATCGATCCGCCGGCGGCTTTGAAGGCTGTGCATCAATCCTGCTCCGCGGTTGCGCAACGCAGTCCGGACGACTTCGGCCCTGAGGTGAAGGGCTTCAAACGCATCCTCCAACGCCTCCATACCCTGGTAGATTTCTCGCTCTACCTCTGCCAAGACGGCCATTTCCATTTCTTCGTCTCGTGATACTGCCTGCTTGTTGGCCGCCGCGGATGATGCATTGCTCACAAAGGACGCAGGTGTGGCGCCGCGAGAGTAGGTGGAGAATGGTGTAGTGTTGCGAGATGCTGAGAAACCTGGGGTTCCTCGCACGCTGGGGCTCATGGTCCCTGGCCGAGAGGGGTAGTAACCGCTTGCAGGGGTGGCACCACGGGATTCTGCTGTGGGAGTATCGTCGCCATCTGCTCCGGACCAGAGGAAGCCATCGAATCGTCCAGAAGTCAAAATCTCCCATTCTTGCGTGTTAATGTCGGACATTGTGACTAGCAGATCGTGGGTATGGGGGTTCTTGACGAGATACATGGCAACCTCTGCGTCTCGGGGTACTTGTTGCAGTCGGTAGAGACGCTGTAGAGCCAAGCCAGCTCTGACAAGAAGATCCGGACGAGCGCGGTGCAAGGGTGTAGGAGCCCTCGTTGCCGGCTTCGGATGGTTAGAGCCAGCCAAAATCGCATTAAAATACGGCTGGTCTTCTGGATCCATGTTTGTGAGAATAGCAAACGTGAGTGTCTCGTCGTCTACATCTTGGGGCGGCGGCGCGGTGGTCTCTCCGCACGTGTTGAGCCACTTGTCGACGGCTCCCCTGACCTTCTTAGACTGCCTAAGGTAGTGCTCGCGGAACTCCTCGGCAATATCAGGGTCGATTTTGACTGGCGAGTCGGGCCGCGGTGGCAGCTCCGCCGACACTTCGGCAGCATTGGATCCCAAGCTGGCCAAATCAAACGGTGGCCACTGTGGAAGATCAATGCGACCACTAACCCATTCGAGGACCTCTCCCCAGCCGAGGCCACGGTGTTGAATATCGGGGCCTCTTTCACATACTACACAAGTGCATCCATGCTCAGGAAGCTCTCTGGAAAAGACGTTTTCGAGGCGGTCTAGAAGACGGCGAGCCACAGATCGATGGCCAGTCGCAACTGCTACGGAGCCGTTGCGGTTGAGAACCGAATTGTACTGGTCCAATAAGTTGAAAAAGGGTGCGAATAAAGTCTGCGGGCCAACCAGGGGTGGGTTCGATGGCCGGGCGCCATTCTGGCGAGGCAGAACAGAGAGGAATGTTTTCGGAATTGGCTGGATCAGACCGCCGTTTTGTAAAAGGTAGTCCACCCGCGGTGCTTCCTGTACATCCAGGGCCGGGGGTGGTGGCGGGGGTGGAGGGGGCCCCGTTGGGGGAGGCATGTCAGTCATTGGGGTGGCTGAAGGTGTGATGTCGTTTTCGGGGTAAACCTGTGGAGGGGGCCCCGGAGGCTTGTCGCTCATGGCGAAGGGCGGTGGGAATGGTGGTGCTTGCGTAGGAGTTCTAGGAGACGAGTCCTGCAGGCTTTCGGGAGACGAGTCGCCATCGTGATACTCTGCACGTCGGCTTTTCTTGCTCGAGGAGCTTCGCTTCGAGGAAGATCGAGAAGTGCTCGGCTTGATGTTCAAGCTTTCCTGGACGCCAGGTGGAAATGCTGGCGACTTGACGTACGTCGCCTGACTGCTAGTCTTTGACTTGAAGCTCACCCGAGACTTATCGTCGGCTCTGGAGCCGGATCTCGACAGACCACTGAGACGCGAGCTCGGCCTGTCTTCCCGGTCTCTCTTGGATGTCTCACCGCTAAGTCTTGAGCTCGAACGCTCCTCGCGCACCTTCTTTGACGATTCCTCGGGGGTGGCAGATCGTCTCTTGCCCGACAAGTCGGTCTCGGGCGGACTAGGCGGCCTCGACTCCTTTTTGGACGAACTTTTGCGCTGCTTTTCGGAGTGATCGACGCTCTGGGATCGCTTGAGTTCGCTGTCGCCCAGATCGGTGGCTTCGGGGGTGAATGGATCGGCCCTTCTCGTGGCACCGACGCCTGATCCCGAGACGTCCTCGCGACTATTGCGGACGGCTTCCTTGCTGTGAGCCTTGCTGAAGGTCGGGTAGGGAAGCGAGATGCGGTCAGTCGAGGCCGGACCAGTCAGCGAGGTCCGAGACATTTCGGGAATGAGGTCGGTCATGGAAGAGGAGCGATCGTGTCCGCGGTCTCTCTCTCGGTCGCGGTCTCGTTCTTCGCGGGTGCGGTGGCGGCGGTGGGAGTGGGAATGGACGTCACTGCCGAGGCCGCTGCCGTCGGCGATTTTCGATTTTGAGGAGCGGGAGCTCACGCGGTGTGATCGGTGCTCTCTGTCTCCCTTTTCTCTGTCGGATCTGCTGCTGCGCTCTGATTTGCTTCGGGAAGCCTTCTTCTCGGTCTTTTCACTCTTCTCGGCCTCCTTGCGCGGGCGCATATCCCCAAAGTCGGGGAGGTTGATGACTCGGCCATCAGCGTCGACATCGACCTCGACGTCACGATCTTGGGAGGACATGGCGGAGCATGGGTGCGTAGCCCGAGAGAGCTAGCCGAATTGCTGTGCTTTGCTGCGGGGATTTCTTTCGAGTCGTAGTAGTAGAGAGGTTGACGGTGACGGCGACTGCGACGGTGACGGGGTCGAGTCGAAATGCCGTCGGCGCAACGAGTAAGAGGCAAGAAACTTGACCGACAGCGAAGCTTGCCAAAGAGGATGGTGGTGGTGGGTAGGAAGGTTTCTGGGAGCCCAAAAGGCAAAGCGGACCGTGGTTCGAGGTCCAGGGTAGGATGGTTCAGTGTGTTTGAGTTCCAAGTTGTCGAGAAAGCTGGCGGGAAGAAGGAAAAGGGAACCGAAGCAGGCAGGACCTGGTCTGGGGTTTTGCTCACCGACCCTCGTCGTCTTGAGCAAAGAGGGCGGGAGTTGTCACAAAACTGGAGAATTTCTGGAAAAATGCGCACCCCTGACTTGGACCGAACGGTAGGTGGCGGGGGAAGGATCCGTTTGGCTCGTCGTTTGCTGCGTCTAATGTTTGGAGCGTCAGGAATGATGCGGTTTAACTTTTTTTTTTCGAGATGTCGTCGTCGGGTCGTGGAAGGCAGAAGATGGAAATTGATGCAAGAAGGACGAGAGAAGTAACGAGACGGGAGATGGATGGACGCTCCCAACCGAGGGAGTGAATGAGTGAGGTGAGGTGAGGTGCACACTTCACCTCCAAAGTCATGGGTGCAGGCAGGCCAAAGCCAGGCGGGAGGGATGAGTCCAAGGTAAGGTAACCTACCGGTAAGTGTGTGGGAAACGGGAGTGGAAAGACGGGCGGTTGCAAGCAGTTGACGAGCAACGCAGCCGAATGTGATTCGATCAGAGGGGCAGCACCCCCCTGTAAGGCGTTGAAGGGAACTGCGGCGGGTTGGTTGGTACTTTGGGTACAGGTACAGGCAGCCCACACTTGAGTCTCTACCTTGGGTTACTGCATCTATGGATATCCGTACCTACGCTACCGCTTCTTGCATGCCTCACAGCGTACGCAGTAAAGGCGAAGGAGGGGGTGGAGAAAAATAACGGGGAGATGGATGTCAAGGGAAGGCAGGCGAAGGGTGATTTAGAGTACGGAGGAGGCGGTGACACATGTCCTTCTGCAGCGCATTATTCACTGATTCAGTTGAGGTCAGTGTCGAGTGAGTGATTTGGTGAGGAGGTGTCCGTACCTTGAATTGTACGCAATACCTAAGGTACCCTACCTTCCTAGTGTATGTAAGGTAAGGTAAGGTAGACCTGTGGCCAGAACCTGACGTGGCACCGGGCTGAGTTGCAACGAGTTGCGCCTGGACTGGACGGCGACGCGATGGGACTCTGGGAGGGAGGTCACTTGGGGATCCACAACGGACACTGCCAGAAGCTCGGGCCACAACCATGAATTTCATTGGTAGATTCCATCAGCCAGTGTCTCGCCGTCAAGAAACCCGTCTCTTCACACGGTACGTAGCCAGCGTGTGAAACGGGCAAAACGTACCGTTTCAAAAGCGAACGAGAGCTCGGTATCGCACCGTGTGACATCCTCCTGTCCATCAGCTTTCCACGGATTTGAAACATCGGACATGATCTGCCTACCTTACCTTGCCTTATGCCTTAGCACCTGAGATACCTAGACCAGCACGTTCCTCAAGGATTTAGCATCGTGGCTGACGGGCAAATGGACGAAGTAATTCGCCATCGCATACAGACGTACGGATAGCTATTCACCTACCTAGGGACTTAAGCAGGCGGCTCCTGGCTCACCAATAAACCAAGCAGTGCTCGAATGTCCAACCACTCTCTACGTAGGTAAGGTCGCAGTGGTAGATACTTATCTAGTCTCGGATAACCTCGAGCAAGAATGATCGAAACAGGATCATTATCGACCCCAGTTCGATCGCGAGGCAACTCACTTTTACCTCCGTCATCGCTGTCTCTCGCTTCACATCTCTGGAAGCAAGCGCACAAGACCATACGACAACAGGCGCGGCCACAGTGCTCCATGAGAGAGAGACATTGCTGCCTCAAATAGAAATGCCCATGTCTCACGTACCTGACTACCTTAGACTCGCTGGACTACCGGTACATATACCACTTACTTACCTTTGGCACCAACACACCTAGGTAAGGTACGCCGCTGCACTTCCCATCCAACAAAACTCAACCAACCAACCTTACCATAAAACACCCATCTTGCACCCGAAGACAGACTGACAGAGTAAGTCGAACACTTCCTAAAATAAACCCCATCCTAGCCCAACCAACCTACACTACTACATCACTACCCCCTCCTCCCATGTATTGATACCCTTCCGCCCTTTCCATCCCCTCCCCCCCCCCCCTCCTACAAAGAACGGCGCGCCAACCCGCCGCCGTCCATCGGGCACCAACAAACGAACCGCATATGTGCAGAGTCCCGTCGAGCTGTCTCTTGCACCAATCACTGTCTCGCCCAGCGACTAAGCGCCCGGCCCATGCATCCATCCTCGTGCTTTCTCTTGCGCACCACACCACCATGAATCAATCAATCAATCAATCAACCCACCATCACCTCTATGCCATTATCCGAGGTTGTTTGAGCTAGTGTCTAAGGCAACTACTTGATCTCGACTGGTTTGTTGTTATTTCGTCCTTTTAAGCATATCTTATCTGTCGCAGTCACGTCCCGTTCAGATCGATCTCATGGAGCAATATCATTCAAGTGTCGTTCCATTCCACTATTCAGCCATACGTGGGGAAGAGTAAAGTGTAATCCAACTCTCCAACCCTAGCCTACTATATGATGCTCTATAACCATCTCTTGTGTAAAATAACTCGTAAAAATTCGTCATCAAACAACTTTTTTATCCCAAGGTTGTCTTTGAAGTCTCAACTCCGATGTATATATATCCACCCTACTTTTTGCGCTTTGAGAAGAGGTCTACGCGCATGTACGCTCTATGCCGTATAAATCACACTTATATCGCTCATTGATGAAAGTTTGCAAAATTGTTGCGTTTACAAACGGTCCAGGAGACCCTGGCTTTCGAGGAGCAGGACAATCTGGTGAACAATGGAGCGGACCGTCTGCTGCTCGAGGTTGACGACGAGGTCGGCCTTGGCGGGTGCCTCGTACGGGTCGTCGACACCGGTGAAGCCCTTGATGTCGCCGTTGCGCGCCTTCTGGTAGATGCCGCGCTTGTCCGTCTTCTCGGCGTACTCGAGTGGGGTGGCGACGTGCACGAGGAAGAAGGGGCCGGCCTTCTCGACCAGCTCGCGGGCCTTCTGGCGGGCCTCGTCGAACGGCGCAATGGGCGCAGCGATGACGGCGGCGCCGGCGCGGGTAAGCTCTGAGGCGACGAAGGCGATGCGGCCAACGTTCTTGTCGCGGTCCTCGCGGCTGAAGCCGAGCTCGGAGGAGAGCTCGTGGCGGACAGTCTCGCCGAGGAGGAGGGAGACGGAGCGGCCGCCGCCCTGGTTAAGAGTGACCTGGAGGGCCTTTGCGATCTGGTCCTTTCCGCTGTTGAGCAGACCGGTGAGGAAGATGGTGAAGCCCTTTTGGGCGGGGAGGGGGTTCTGCTCGCGCAGGACCTTGACGACCTCGGGGTAGGAGAACCACGCAGGGATCTCCTTGCCGGTCTTGAGGCGGTTGCGGAGCTCGGTGCCAGAGATATTGGCGGTGTGGGTGCCAGGGGCGATCTCGTTGGCGGGCTGGTACTCATCACGGTCGGGGATGTAAATCATCTCCTGGAACTCGACCATGGTGATGCCGAGCTCGTCAGAGTACTTCTGAACGGCGACCTGGGCGTCGTACGGGCCGTAGTGGTCCTTGCCGTTCTTGTTCTTGCCGGGGCCGGCGTGGTCACGGCCGACAATGAAGTGCGTGGCGCCGTGGTTCTTGCGGATGATGGCGTGCCAGATGGCCTCGCGGGGACCGCCCATGCGCATGGCCAGGGGCAGCAGGGCCAGGGCGGCCATGCCGTTGGGGTATCTGGGGAGGAGGGCCTTGTAGACGCGGACACGGGTGAAGTGGTCAATGTCACCAGGCTTGGTCATGCCGACGACGGGGTGGATGAGGACGTTGGCTTGTTGGGAGCGGGCGGCGCGGACAGTGAGCTCTCTGTGGGCGCGGTGCATGGGGTTGCGAGTCTGGAAAGCGACGACCTTGTTCCAGCCGAGCTTCTCAAAGTGCTGTCTCAACTCGGCGGGAGTGACTTTGGATACTCGTTAGTCTCGATGTTCTGGGCCTACTGCGTTGGTATGCACCCGGGGGGTGGTGGACTTACATCTGAGGTCGAGGAAATCGTAGTGAGCAAGACGCTGGATAGCCTCGAGCTTACCACCAACGTAAAAGTCGTTGGTGTTGTTAAAGAGGTGCTTCACACCGGGGTGGGTGTCGTCGTCGCTACCAAAGACCTCAATGGCCTCCTTGACTCTAGAGAAACATGTCAGCCAATGCCAATTCCCTGAAGACATGTTTGGCCTACCTGTCAGGCTTGTAGACATCCTCGACGGTGAGGATGGCAAGGTTGCGATCGTCTCTGAGGTCGCGGAGGGTGATGCGCGCACCGGGCTTGATGGAGAGGGTGTCGATTTGCTGCTGGGAGACATCGAGGGTGATAGGCATGGAGAAGAGAGCGCCATCGGCGAGACGGTTGTCCTTGACGACTCTGTATCAATCATGTTAGTAACCACTGTTATCTCGGGAGCACGTCTTATTCGCATGTTCAACGTACCCATTGTAGTCCTTCTCGGTCATGAAACCTATAGAGATGCCACCACAGTCAGTCCCGCTGTTCTTGGGCGAGCAACGTAATCGTGGGGAACTTTGCCCCTCCAAAAAAAAATCATGGCGGGGTCGTTTCTGCGACGCAACCCCACCACCGTCGTCGCGCAACGAATGCACAAAGGGGGTAGCGGCCGCCGCCGCAGCAGCAGCAGCAGCGCGGGCAGTAAAAACCACGTACCTTCAAGAGGAGAGAAACCACCGTTGAGAATGAGCTCGAGATCGCAGAGGTGGCGCTCGGTCAACAAGAGGGAAGGGAGCTTGTCGGCCTCAGCAATGAGCTCAGACTGGCGCGGCGCATCGCGCGCGAAAAGGTCCTTGAGGACACCGCCGTGGGGAGAGTTGGCCATTGTGTATGTATTTAAAGGAAGCGCGAGGCTTTGTAATAGGGAGCGGGCCGGTATGGAATCGTCAAGAGACACACTCTAGACAATGCTCAGAGAGGAAGAGAGAGAACACACGACGGATTGAGCTTGAAGCTTCTCGTTGCAAAGGGGAATATTGGGTATAAGAAGGTAAATGGGAGGGGATTCACGGATGAAATAGAAGAGACAGGAGAACAAGCGGGAAAGGGAGTCCGGCGAGGAGACGGGCGAGGGCAAAGGTGTCTTATATTCTCCTCAGACACACAGACAGAAGGACAGAGACAAAGTGAGAGAATTGTCGCTCGTTCCCGGCGTCAAATCGGCCTTCCGTGTGTTGCTGAGGTGCGCTGCTGGTGCTGTACGGATACCCCGTTGTCCAAGGTAAAAATTGGAGGCTGTTTAGTTCAAATGACGTGATCGCTACCTTGCACATGTACCCTCCTTGGCGGCATGCCATGTACTCTTAATTACCAATGTTGGCTCTTTGTAGCCCTCTCTGCCGCAGTCAGCCACGACTAAGTCATGTTCGCCACGATAAGTTACCGTAAGGTCCCATCCCATCCCATCCCATTCCGTCCGAAAAGAGACTTGGTCGCGGTGCGTAGCCGCGGGAAAAGTCTGCTCTTCTCCATGCTGTTGCATGTCTGACCCGGAGACTGACCCATGGGAGATCCATGAAGCCGTGGGGTCGCTATTTTGCAATGTCGCGGCTCGGTGTTCCGGCATCTTTTTGGCGTCGGGACGGGTATTGGTAATAACGTACGTACTCTCATACAACACCTCAACTTAGCCTAATCACCGCATGTTTATACCGCGTCGAGGAAAGCAGAGGCTCCTTGAAACAGCATAGAAACCTGCGATACCAGCGCAACGAATCCTTCATCAAGGGTCCTGGTCGGTGGTATGGCGCAACGAAAATTGCCAATACAAAATACCCCGCCAAATGTGGCTTGATAACCCCCGATATCAATCATCAGGGACCCTGCGCCACGTTCTACCCTCGTCCCGACTCCCGACAACGCGCCATTGCAAGACAATTTCGTGCCCGAAGCTGCAGTACAAGCTGCAGAGACGTTGTCAAAGTTGCAATTCCTGCCTCATCTGGCGTGCTGGCGCCCAGCTTCTTGGCTTAGACTAGACACCTGTAACCTCACCTTGAAGAGCTCGCCAACAGAAGGGCTGAGAATACCAAGCGTCTTCCGCCCTTGGCCACTCTTGGCGCCCTATCAAGGTCCAAGACTCACAAGATATGTCAAGTCTGTATTCTAAAAGGCCGTGATGGCCTCTTGCGCGCCATACAGATTGTCACGATGGCGACATGCCGCTATTCGCAGAACTTCCAGTATGTTCCTTGGCACGGGTCGTTCCAGACTATAGGTCATTGCACGTGTTATAGGACAGTATGCCGAACATTCCAACATGGACCCGATCCTTTGGATAGGCTTTTGACAGCAGCTTATCTGAAAGCTTGTAGATCTCGTCAAAGAATTTCGTGTCTCGACTTGGGCCATTTCGATCTCTTTGCTGCGAAGTGCAATCGGTCAGCTCGGTGAGGGTGGTGGGGTAGCCCCGACGTCCGCGTCGATCGGCTGCGCGGTTGTCGGTTGCCGGCCCCCGGCTGCCGGCTGCGGGGTTAGCCCGATGTCGCTTGACACACCGAGATCCCTTGCTCCAGTTCTTTTCTCTTTGCCGTGGACATTGATGACATTCCGTGTCCACTCCTTGGCCGCCATTCCCCACCACCAGCCAAGTTCCCGAGACTAAGTTCCTGAAGATCTATGGCTCAGAACTCCATTGGCTGTTCGTCGTGGTGGATATTCCTCTTCGCGGAATCTTGTCTCCATGGAGTTTCGCCCACTCAATTCCACAATACTGAGCGTAGATCATCGAGAAGTGAAAACTCGGATATCCTATGACGCCAGAGGTACGATAGAGGCTAGATTCGGAAGGATCCTGTGACCTGTGTTCAGGTTGTCCCTCTTTGGGGAATTTCTGTTAGTAAAACCTCGCGTCCCCCCCCCCCCCAATCTTGGTTTCGTTGGAGTTGTCTGATTGGATCTTTGGTTGTCAAATGCAACTGTCTGAATACAAACTCGTGCCGTTTTCTGTTCCTTTGTGTATAGCCATGAGAACCTTCCAAGCTTGAACTGTACACTTGCAAGCCTTTCACTGGGACATAAGACCATCAAGTGAAGGTGTCTTTCGACAAGTTTCGACACACCACGCAAAGGCCCCCACGTAGGATTCTCGCGCTTAAGCGATCGCTAACACCTTCAGCAAGCCTCCCAGTTTAAGTGCTCTAGTGGGAAATTTCACATGCCGAGAATGATCTCTCCGTCCTCTAGAGACAAGAGCCTCAGCAAACCAGGGACGACCAAGCTTTTCCGCTTCCTTTGATGTTTTGCCGTCCCTATCATTGGTAATCATTTCGTTATTCAAGATCAACCCATCCTTGGCCGTGACTTCATCACGCTTTGCTGGAGCGTTTATACGTAGTCCGATAGCATTGCCGAGACTTCTCGGGCGGTAGCAATGGCATGTTGATGCCGACGGCTGAGTATAGGTCCAAATTGAGCGGATTGGTAACTGGCGCATACATAGGCGTTGCGACATTCTTGAAAAGGAGCGGCGCAGTTTCTTCTCAAGACAGTCGGCTATTGTACTTTCGGCGGAGGCCAATGGTATCTGGGTTCGAATGCTTCTGGTGGTTCCGGAACGCATCCCGCTTGGCGATGAAGTCCAATTACAATATTTAATTCATCGACTCCATGGCCCCACGAGTAAAAACTCGCTAAGACCTATTTTGCAGACAGTCAACCATGGTGAAGCAGAGCGTGTAGGTAATTGGCCAAGTTTGCGGCTCTGCCTGATGCCATTTGAACGATGTTAATCAGGCCGTTGGACCCACCGGGCTCTCGCCGTGCTGGCAACGGATGCAGTGCAGCAGTGCAGCTCCTGAACAAAATGTTCTGCTCGCCAGTATTCACAAGTCGCCTAGCGGTCATCTGGGCTCAAGCTATCAATTTCGGGAACGACAAAAACCCGTTCTCCAGCCTCTTCCCATAATTTGAAAAGAGAGATCAGCCTAACGTGGGGAATGGTCATTGGACGACTCGACCCTATTTGAGACTCGATAATCGTCCAGATACCCTTCAAGCAGATTTGAGAGCCGGCTGAGCGAATGGCCATATTTTTTGTATGGTATGTGTTTTGTTGCAAAGTGATGAAGTCATAGTTCCGCGCCGTCTCTTCGCGAATTCGACATGCCTGTGTCTTAAAGCCACCGCTAGGCAAATAGGTTGTTGCTAAGCAGGGATCTTGGCGACCGAGAACTCAGCCGCTACCAGCATTTCTCGACTGTGAATCTCGATGCCGACTTCTTTTCCATTGAAGGATTTCGTGGCAGAAACGGGAAATCGGCTGGACCTGTCCATTCCTTGGATATGTATAGACGCAGCGTGCCGTCTGGACTCGAGGCGGCTCTAGGGCAAGCCGCCCCGAAGGTTTACACCTCCTAGACGCTTCAGAATGTAGCCAGACCTCGTGGCAGAAATGCTTTTGACCAATGGTGATGCAGCACGAGGGAGATGGAGTCGAGTTGCAGACCAGTGGCCGGGAGATGGACACGCAGATCTGCGGTGAGTGTTAGCTTAAAAACGTTTGGCAGCAGGGGAGTGGGATATCCCGGCTCGTTTGGGAGAGAAAAGGCTTGGATTGGCGGATTTTGGTTCTGGGCATCGTTGGCAAGCTTCCCAGGTGGCTGGGGATGGACGTCGAGTGGAAAGGGTTTCCCGCCGTGGTGGAGCACAATGGGGTCTTGTTTCTCAAATGGCGAACGCAACGGTTGAGGATTCGGGAGACGCTGCTCCCGCCCAATAGGTAGTTCTTGATGTCTTGCTCTTGAATAGTACTCGGAACGGGTATTCGTTGGCAACGGAGCGGGTAACTTTGAAATATGCCAAAGATGGCGCGCCTGATGCGCACGTGTATCCGTGATGTGCCTGGCACGCCGTACTCCAGACTAAGGCGGCAAGGACGGGTTTGATCTGTCTTGGATGCCGAGGCTTTGGAAAGCCGCAAGCTGCATTTAGGTCGGTAGCGTTCCGGATCAGCGGTGGTGAATGGCTCGCCATTGACGATTCGGGTGGCTGGTTTCAGACCAAGTCGAACTATTTGTGTACTCCGTACGAATACAAATATGTGAGTGACGAAATGATTCTAACAAGTCCAAGTCGACCATGGATGCAGTTTATTAGAACCGGCTTGCGGTCGGGCAGAGTTTCCGAGCAGGAATGAGAAATCGGTATTTTGACAATCTAAAGAGAGAAAGTTGCCTCACGCAACCTCAGTTTAAGCAGGAATACGGATTAAGAGAAGAGTCCGATGCAGACTCGGTCTTTCGATGATTGATGGCTGAAGGATGGAAGCGAAAGAAGATCGCGGCGCCGCCGAAGCATGGACCAACGGCCAAGTCAGAGCTCTTCCCTTTAGAGCAGTCCAGTACGTACCGCTCTGCCCAGAACAGCAAGCTGCTTTTCCCTACCTTACCTTAGGTAAGGTTAAGGTGGACATATATCCGCTAGAGCAAAGACAGCTAGAGCATGGTACAGATTTATAGAGATTGCTCTAGGTCGACTTTGTGAGCGGTCCGACCGATCCGAAGAGGCTTTTCCACAGGGAACATACCGACTTTCCAAGAATTATTCTCAACGTGCCTGAATGTGAGGGTTGCACCAGGTATCATCGTCTGATCATCACGCCCGGGTATCTAATGCACCCGCTATGCAAGCCTGATTTTCGATGAAGATGAGCTGGTGCATGGGAATCGTAGGCATCTGAGCACTGAGTGACCTGGCCCAGTGGATTCGACGTCAGTGGTTATCGCTAGAATACGTGTATCCATAGTGCGGTGAGACAGGTAGGGAACATGGAGCTGCCTGGTAGGAATTAGTACTAACTATGCAGTACATATGTGGTTGTTTGTGCGGAGAGTGACATGTGTCATTGGGAATCGTGCCATCAACCTTGTTTCTCTGCCCGAGTGCTGCAGCAAACTAGGTCCGGATGCTGCCGCTATCGTCTTCTCGGGTTCGTTTTATTCGCACACGTTTCTCAGTCATGTTGCCTTGGCTTGAGATGAATGGCTTGTAATGCCTCACAGGTTCCAATCGTTCGCAATGCCCAAAATCAGTGGCCAGATTAACCAGACTCGCCAGAGCAGGTCTTCGTACCGCTAAGCAGCGCCGTGCGTGCTGATGCCATCCATGATCCCGGCACCATTACCCCTGCCCCCGTATCCCGGTTTCGACCAGTTTCGGGCAGGTCGAGCTGCAAAGGAAAACGGCCCAAAAAGCACCAGTCTGTACCACCAATCCACCGCCCATTCGCGCTCTATCTGCCCTTGTCCGTCGACGGTTTGCCGGTTCCAGGCCAGGGCCCATGAAATGGCATTCCAAACCAGACATCTTGCCCAGGTAAGTGACTGAGGTGTGGGTGTGGTGAGGTGGGTAAGGTAGATAGGTACCTCTGTTACCGCCCGCCCAGGCACACACACCGTACCGCTGTAGAATCATCATATGAATACGAGATATCCCTTCCTCACCCTTTCTCACCATCCACTCTCGTCCATTCATTCACCCATGTCTGTGGTTTGCCTGGGCCTCTCTTCTCCAGGCTCTCTCCTCCTCTCTTCTCCTACGGGTACTCCTCTGGCCTCTCCCAGCTCACTCGTCAGCTTCTTCCCCAGACTATATTCGTATCCGGTTCTGGACCCTGACCTGATCCCGCCTTCGCCTTGTCCTTAACCGACCCGGTTCGAGCAACCGCCGTCTGCAAGTGTCCGCTGTCGCGCCCGATTCACCACTGCGGATACAATTGCAGTCTGCGGCTTACTGGAGTCTGGCTTCCCCTGTTTGGCTGAATCACACCCCAAATCCAGAATCACATCAGCGCCCTGCCGGTCCGCTCATCCTTGCCGTCGGTTCTGCGCCGATTTGGGAACAATCTTGAATATCAAAGACAAAACCCCTGCAAGACGGCCATTATCTTGCACTTGCCTCCCGCCACTACGGACCCTTCTCGCCCCTACCTTGCCGCTCTTCTCCTGAGGCTTTTCTACGCGCGCCGTCAAAACACAATCGATAATCTAACAACAACAATTCCTCCAGCAATCTTCACGACAACTCGGCTCCATTACTCCGTACCCTTTGTGCCGTTGCCCCAGCAGGATATTGCTTCGACCTCACGCAGAAACGTACTAGTCGCTCAGCATCCTAGTCGAAGCACCCCAAACACCTCCATCTCGTCTCGGACAGGACCCTGAGCTCTCCACCATTCATCAGGGCACTTTCCGCTGCTTTGGGAAGCCCACCTACGATCTTCCGTGTCCTCCGAGCCACCTCCAAACTTCGACCCAGCTAAGGCATGCGACACAACTGAAGACCTACATGTCTTTTGCCATTGCTTCTCAGCACTTGGTTCGATCTCCTCCAGACATCACCGCTCCCACTACAACATAACCCGCATTCGCCGTCTTCGGTGCACACCCATCAGCATCCTTCGGGCCTACCAGCCCAGGAGTTCCCGAATCGCCCGGTCGCTCCTTTGCGCCAACCGCCCACGATGGCCCGATTCGGAGGCTCGACCTCGCTCGCCGCGACCCTGATTGTCCTGTTCAGTTTCTTTGCTACGGTCTTGGCAGCCACGGAAACTGTCTACATCACCGGCTCAGATAAAGATGGCAACAGCAAGCAACTCGCGGTCAATCGCAATCCTGGCCTGTTTACTGGCGATTTTGGCGACTGTCTGGGAGGACAAAGTTTGTTCAACATTACAAAATTCGATGCCGCCTACTATGCCGACAACATGACCGTCCAGTTCCATTTGGACGGTACCACCAATATCAGAAATGAATCGTTGATGAGTAGGTTGAACCAAATTCGAACTTGTGTCCATGTACTAATCATATACTGCAGTGCATATCAACGTCGAAGCTTGTAAGCTGCCTTCAGAACTTGGGACGAACCTGTACGCAGAGATGGGGTATGCTGACTTGAGGCAGATGGCGAGACGAGATTCGAGATGAACTTTAACCCCTGCATGGCCAACATCGCTAGGTGCGTTCTAGCCCCTACGCCTCTCAAGACGGCCTGCTAACTTCCCGCAGTCTGTGCCCTCTGAACGCCAGCAAGCCCATCACTGCATTTGCAGAGTTCAGGCTCACGCCTGCTCAGATCGACGGCATTCCTTCCATCGCCCTCGATATTCCCGATTTCGAAGGTTCTGCGCGCATCCAGATCTTTGCAAACTCGAGTCAGACGCAGATAGGATGTTTTCAAGCCGTCATGCGGAACGGCAACAGCTTCTCCCATCCAGCCGCGATTTCGTCGATACTGGGCGTGTTCACGCTCGCCGCTATCCTGGCTTCTGCAGCAACCGCCATGTATGGTGTTAGCATGCCTCATATCAGGACACACTACGCCCATTCTCTGTCAGTCCTGGTCATCTTCGAGACCTATCAGACCGTTTTTTTCTCGGGTGCCTTGTCCGTCGACTGGCCTAGCGTCCTACCCGCCTGGTGGAGCAACTTTGGATGGGCTGCCGGCATGATATACAGCGAGAAAGTAATCAACTCGATCGACGGTTTCGCCGGCGTGACTGGTAACGCCAGCCAAGTAGGTGGTGCAGGATCGACCGTTATCAACACCGGGGGTGGCCTCGTCCAGCAAATTTATGGCCGCTCGCTCGACACTTTCTCGACGTCTAGCGATGGAGCGTCCGTTCCGAATCTCGTGCAGCGTGCGACTAGGGTTTATAACACAAGCAACCCATACGAATACTACTGGGCGGGAGACCCCGTCGCTCCGGGCATGCCTACGCCAGGCAAGTGGATTGGGTTCGCCGGAGATCTTTCTGCCCTTGGCATTCCGGCCGCCGATGCTTTCACACTTGGTCTTATCTGGTGGTTGGTGGCCATTGGACTGGTTGCCGTCTCCATCGCTGCATTCAAGTTCATGCTCGACTTGCTTGCTCGGACAAAGCTGATCAAGCAGGATCGCTTCTTGTACTTCCGCAACCACCTGGGCGGATATCTGGCGGTTGGTATCCTGCGCACGCTACTCGTTTCGTTCTCCTCCTTGATGACCCTGGCACTATTCCAGTTCAACATTCGCGCGCCGGCCGGCCCAACAGCTATTGCAGCGATCATCTTCATCATCTTGCTCATTGGCGTTGGCGGCCTTGTAGCTTACGCATGTTTCTTCCGTCTCCGCCTCGGCAAGTATGAAATGGGCCCCGATACGATCATGTTCGAACAGGGCAAGCTCTTTGGTTCAATACCAGCGGTTGCAACAACGCGTGCCAGCGAAATTGGCGAAAAGGAAACCACCGCCAAACGTTACGGATCTATGCCGTTCTTCAAGATCCGATTCATTGACGACGACCCAAACCGGACAACGGTCCACCAAGACGAGGTTTACATCAAGCGTTTTGGTTGGCTATCGGCTCGTTACCGCCGGACCAGATGGTGGTTCTTCGCCTGCTGGCTAAGCTACCAGTTCATTCGGGCCTGCTTCATTGGTGGCGGAGCACGAAGCCCTCTTGCCCAGGTTTATGGATTATTCGTCTTCGAGATCATCGCTTTCGTCGTCTTTGTCAAGCTTAACCCCTTCGAGGGCCAGAGGAACACTTCCTTGGCAATCTGGATGTTGGGTATCACAAAGATTGTCACTGCAGGATTCTCTATTGCCTTCTTACCCGCATTCGCCATTGGCCGCATCCTCTCGACGGTTTTCGGCATTATCATCATTGTCGTCCAAGGATTCCTTGTTGTTGCCGTCTTGATTCTTATTGTCCTAGGTGTCATATCATCATGGATGTCGCTTTACCGAAATCGCGAACAATTCCCCGAAGTGCTGGATGGAATTCGCATCAAGTACTACGAGCATATCCAGGCTAGAGCTACTGACCTGCCGCCACCACCGAAACCAGATCCGAAGATTGAAGAGCCTCGGGAGCCACCGCAGCCATATTTCTCGGTCAACAGCGTTCGCCGGACTCGCAAGATTGAGGATGATGACGAAGAAGACCAGGTTGCAGATATCATTCGGCCGGCCAATGCTTCAGTGGTACAATTTGCGCCAGGTACTACCACCACCCGACGAACCCGGACAGATAGTGTCAGCTCGCGCTACTCTGTTGGTAGCTTGCCGCGCCGCGCCAGACCACATCGCACTTCATGGAGTTCAGCTGATTTTGCTGAATGGGATGCCAACAATAATGCGGATCGGCCGGGATCATCGCTCGCACACCGCAGCAGCTTCGGTCATCAGCGCAAAGTGTCGCACTCTGGATCACAACCTGACCTCGGACGCTCCGTCAACAACTCGCCGGCGCCTGCAAGATCCGTGTCAATGACGAACAACGAGTTACGCCGTCTCATGACCCCCACCGAGGAACTTCCAGAAGAGAGTGTAATGACACCCGGGAGCATGGCCGAGCCTGAGACCAGCACCAAACACACTGATACCGCCATTTCCCCCATCCACGAAAAAGACGAGCATGAAGCCAGAGAGGAGAATGTTTCTCCTGTTGAGGAAAAAACCCAAAAGTCCTAAGCTACCATTACGAACATCAGAACCAAAATCACAACCATACTGCATCAGACCTTGACACCACAAGCGCCGCCATTTCGAAACTATGTCGGCATTGGTTTCCTTGTTGTGGAGTTGCACTGCATAGACGGTCAACATGTTTGACCTTTACGAACTTTCATGAGAAACGATTACTGGGCGTTAGCGGGAATGCTCATTTGAAGAAGAAGAAGACAACCCTTATCTTTGTAATGGCACTAATGTGTGGAGGACAGGCCGGCCGTTCCGACCGTTGCTTACATCTTAGAAAGTGCACATATTTGTGTGGCCTCTGGATGAGCCGCAGTACATGGATACACACTTATGAATGCAAGAAGGTGGCTGGCTCCTAGCATAGAGATTGAGTTGACAGGTAGACCTAGAAAACAGTATAAAGTCTTCCCTAAGATAAAGTCGTATTAAAAACAGCATAAGCTGTTCCCTTTTGTGCACAAAAAACACACCTTACTCCCGCTGGTTGCCTTTCTTCAAGCTCTCAAGCTTGTTGGACCAAGGTAGTTGATATAGAGCTTTCTGATATCTTTGGCCTGTCGTTCAACGTAGGAGATCAAGATACAAAGGTAAGTAGCACCGCCACTTCTTCATCCCAACTTACATGCGCCACGAGAAGGGTAGTTCGTGCTTGAAAGTGGCAAGTAGATAGCAAGGCTGCTTGTGGCGAAGAGCTTTGGTTTTGAGGCTCATGCTCTGCGGGATTCATGCAGAAGATGGGATGAGTTGTTACGGAGTTGGGCAATGATGGCGAGTGGGATTCGGGCTGTTGAGTTGTGGCGCATGGTTATCGCATGGGGGACATGTAGCTTTCACCTTTCTAGCGTGGTATTGTCGACTGATGAGATAGTTTTCTGGGAATCTCCTTCCAACAGGCCAAGACATATTGGGCTGCGCGTAAAGGCACAAACACGCATGGAACAGCTCTAGGAAGCCTCATGGCGTGCAGCTTTAGATATCTCTCTAGATGACTGAAATAACAAGAGGAATTGGCTTCTTATGTTAGTTTGGGGAGTTCAATCATGAAAAATTCAGTATCACGCGTTGAAGCGGAGGGCATTCCGGTGCCGCCTAGCAACCCCCCCGTCACCAATTGCGGAGGAACATTCCCCGACTTCAACGCCTCGACGGCAGCTAGTGCCGGAGCAACCATACCCCATCGGGACTCTGGGATCGACTACTAGGCGGATGCGAGTGCGAGCAAGGACGGGAGCAACCCTAGGACGACTACCTTAGTATGCCCGCCGCCACTTGCAGTCGGATCTGTCCACCACGTACGTCCCTTGTTATAGGTCAGGTTTAGAGACATTGGGGAAGAATATGTGTGTAAAAGAAAACCCCGACTTGATTCATAGCAGATGAGAAAGACATGAAATGCGAGAGCCCCGTCGTCATCTCGCTGATGTTAGACAGATGGAGGGGGGCGCGGGGTGAAAGTCTATCCGACAACGCGTGTCGCAGAAACATCCCATGGGATCTCACCAGTCACTGACATACCTCTCGCATCGAGCCGCGACGCCTTCATCTGAAGTTTCTCCCGTCGGACCCCCAATTCTTCACTGCCATTCTATGCTATGTCTTGGCCCCGTATTCGCTGCCATGCTCAAGCTGTTCGCGTCTTCCCTCGGTCGTCCCTTCGTCATTGCCCATGTCATTTCTCTCCGCCACCCTGACCCCCGACTTTGAAGACATCCTCCCTGGCGACATTGACAGGTCTATATCAAGCTCGACTCCCGGCCTCCTTTCTCCACCTAGTCCCTATTAAACCTCCGCAGCTTTGCACATCAAGGTACAGAGTGACACACATCCAAACACCATCTTCTCTTCTCAAAAACCAAACATCAACAACTACAACCCCCGCACACTCAAATTACAACAATCACAATGTGTTGCCGAAGACGCCGCGCAGCCCGCCAAGCCTGGCTCGAACAACGCGCCCTCGCAGGCTGTCCCCGCGGCTGCGGTGGCCCCCGCCACTTCGGCCCCGGCCCCGGGGGCCCACCATTCCGCCCGCCTTGGGCATCAGGCGGCGGCGGTCCCGCCTTTGGCAGATGGCGCGCCATCCCACAAGACAACGTCCCCCAAGACCCCTTCCGAGATCCTCCCGCCGCTCCTCGCAACGACCCAGCGACTAGAGACCCAGAAAAGGGCGCCGTTGAGATGAACGTCAAGGATATGGAGAAGAGCACGCCTGCCCCAGCCCCCGCCCCCGCGCCTGCTCCGGCTCAAATTACAGAGGGTGATTCGAAGAGGGTGTCGTTCATGTCTGGCCCGTTTTCGCGGTGGAGGGAGTCCGTGAGGAGCGGCAGTGGTGAGGTGAGGAGGTCGTCTTCGAATGCGACGTTGCCGCCTAGGTATACCTCTGGCGTCACCGAGGCGCCGCCGTACTGGAACGGTGAGCAGGCGGGGAATAGACGGTCCTTGCCGCCGAATTATGACGTGGCGATTAAGAACTGAGGGAGTGGACGAATTATGGGAGATATGTCATGGGAAAAATTGTAGCGTGTCTAGTTGGACATTGATGCTGGATTTGGTCTGCGAGTAATAGGTCGCAAGTGTATACAGAATTGGATAGGTTGTATTCTTCTTTTTACAATATTACAGAGAATTATACGGAGTACGTTGTTTGTCGCAATTGTTCGCACCGGGTATTGTAGAGCGTGAATCTAAGTGAAAACAAGAAAATCCGTCCAACGCCCTGCACCATCGCTCGAAAAAAAAAGGAATAAGTGAAGATTATCATGTCCCATGTGTGATAGAGCGCATGAACGATTCGTTCGCCGAGATACTTTTCATGCGCAAGACTCGAAAACTCAATCCCATTCCTCAAACCCGCCAGCTCCGTAAGGATTCCACTCCTGGCCTGGGTAACTTGTCGCACTCATCTGGGGCACATCCGCCGGCTCCTCTTCCTTCCTATACTTGACCCCCCCGGATGACAGCTCCTCGTACGGGTCGACCAAGATCTTCTCCTCCTGGGCCTCGCGTCGCATGGTCCTCTGACGTTCGTCTTCCGTATCCTCCAGCTCGGCTCTCGTGCTCTTGCCCCTCGCCAGGGTAGTCGTGGCCGCGGTCCCGGCGCTGCCGTTGGCGTGGCTGGCGTTTCGGGGCGCTTCGTCAGCAGAGCTGTCGCTGACCATGCTGTGTCCCGTATTCGCGGCGACTATAGGCTGTGCTGCTGGCGGCTGAGAAGGGTTGGAGGGCAGACGTGGTGTGGATTCGTAGAGGTCGTTGTTGTCCTTGGGTTCTTGGTTTGCTTGCTGTACGTTGACGCTGAGGCGAGGTGCCGTGGGTGCTGGCGCTGGCGCTGTCGGCTCAGACGATACGATGTTCTCCGCCGGACCTTGCTTGTCGTCGGAAACGCTACGAGAGTTGTTGACCATCATACTACCAGCATCAATTGCAAGTCCTTGCGTCTGCTGAGCGTGCTCCTGAGGACGGGGAGACGAAGGCTTGTCATGTGCATTTCGGACCGTATTACTGACATATGTTTGCACTTCAGCAGACTTGGTCTGTTGCTTTCCCTGAGGCTCTCTACTATTACTTTGCTGTATCTGTGGAGATGCTGCGACTGGAACCGGAGCATCGACAAGGGAGTATCGTTGCTGTTGAGGCTGTTGAGTTGGCGGCATGGTTTGCTGACCAAACTGCGAGTCCGGACCCGCTATACGGCTGTCGTTTTGGTTCACTAACCGTATCCCTCTCGTGTCTTGTTGTGGCTGGTGTTGCTGATTGGGAATTGGCACATCACCTTGCGGGCCGACTTGGGCCGCCTGCGTGCTATGGCTGACATGCGAAATGTTGGACTGGTGGGAGGCCATGCTGACGCGCCGGTCACCCTCGGGCCATGCACCTCCATGTGGGTGGCTGTGAAGCAGCTGCTGTCCTTGCTGTATGGGAGGGCTGGGGTGGCTGTACATTGACATTTCAGACGGATGTCTCTGGGCAACAGGTGGCTGGCCCCATTGAGGCACCTGCGGTGAGTGGTACGCAGGATACTGGACCGGTGGTGAGGTGCGTGAGAGGGCGTAGGGAGATGGCGCAACGCCTCCTTCGCCGTGAACGGCAGCATATCCTTGAGGAATAGGGACTTGGTCGTACTGAGGTTCAACGTAGGGTTGGGGGTTGGAGCGTACGCTTCCGCTTGGCTCAGGGCCGTTCGGAATTGCCCGAGTCATGACAGGTTCGAAAGGTACGTCTTGTTGGCTTGAGAATCTTCCGTTGTTCTGCTGCATCGCTTCGGGGCTTCTGCCAGCTATGTCGCGTTGAGGGAGAGGCCCTTGCTCAAAGGAACTAATGGATGGGCGCTGCTCTTGGTACATGTGATGAGGTCCTTGCTGTGGTAGATGACTTCTCTGTGATAACGGAACAGCTGGCGGCATCCTTTGCTGGCCCTGGCTCTTGTGAGACTGCTGCAGCTGCGGCTGCGGCTGCAGGTTTTGAATCTGGCTTGGATGTGGCATCTGCTGCTGAGGCCGAGGTTCTGGCTGCTTGGATGATCGTTTAAACGCACTGAAAATGGACTTGGTTGTCGACTCTTTCGGAGGACCTTGATTAGGCCGAGGCTGTGGTTGGGTTGAGGTCCTATTCTTGAACCACTTGGATACCGGGTTCTGTTGACCATCTGCACTGAAGTCTTGACCGCCAGACTGCATATCTTGGCTTTGGGAGAAGGGGAGCGAAGAACGCTGATTCGGCGGGGGAAACGCTTGGGAGAATTGAGCTGGAGGTCTGTTTTCAGCATCAAAGCCCTTGTGCCGATGCTGAGGTTGATGTGGGTGCTGTTGCTGTTGCTGTTGCTGTTGATGTTGATGATGGAGAGGCTGCTGAATATGCTGCTGCTGCTGCTGCTGCTGAGGACGTCCTGAAGAAGTCATTCCAGCCATTTGCTGACCCACTCCATCGGGTTGCTGCATATTGGCAGGCGCCCCAGGCGCCGAACGCCATTGGGACGGGTCCGGCGGGGGCGCTCGGCTTTCAGATGCCAAAGGTGCCCTCGGAGCCGGTATCTGGGCAGCAGACGACGGTTTGGGAGAGTTCGATACCGAGGATCGTTGCGAGTTATCAGACTGGCCGGCCACCCCATTGGGAGATTGTGCCCTGAAGTTGGAGGAGGGAGACAGCAGCGACGCAGATTGCTCCGAGATTCGCCTGGTGTGGCCAGACTTCTGGACGCCGAGAGCCTGTTGGTGATTGGCGACTTGCCCCTGGCCCAGAGGCGGTGTCTGGGGCCCCGGCGAGTTCTCGCGTCCGTAGCTGTGTCTGATCGATGGCTCCGGCGTTGGCTCGGCCGAGAATCCGGGAGGAACCCAGTGGGTTTCGGTCTGGTCGTCTGGTTGCTCAGGGCGCGAGAGTTGCTCCTCAGCCTGCAGGAATGAAAGAGAAGGCTGTCTCTGCTCAGTGAGATGGCGACGTCCCGGCGATGGTTGTTCTCTCTGTGATGGGGGCGCCGGAGCATCAAATGATTGTGAGGGATGCGACTCCATATTCAAAATCTGACTGGACTTTCTCCGTGAGACATGTTCATCATGCGCTTCATGGCCAGGCGCGACAGGGGCTTCACGGCGTTCGCTCTGCAAGTCAGACACCGGGCGTACTCGCACTTCTTCCAATGCGGTGCTTCTCTGTTGATCTGTCACTGCAGCGAATTGCTGCGACGGCTGAGGAGAGGGCAGGAAAGACCCGTTGGACTTTCTCTGATGAAGTTCAGGTCCCTGTGGCTGCGACTGAGGCTGAGATTGAACCCGTGCGCCAGCTCCCGGGTGCATGGAAAAGCCTTGGAAGCGAGGCGGCTCCGGTTGTTGTTGCTGCTGGCCGAAACCCTGGGGCGGGCTTCGCATAAGCGGCTGGCCTTCATCCTCGCGCCTTGGTCCGAGGTTTGACGGCGGCATCTGTTGACCTGTATGCTGCTGCACTCTGAATTGCGCCGGAACACTTGCGTTCTGGTCCTGTCCTTGAGGGGATACGTGCTGGGTCTCGGTCGTCTTGTTGGCGGCGCGTTTGCCAAAGAGCCCAGAGAGAAACCCGCCTGCTGAACTTCTCCTGCCTCGCTCATCATCTTCAACGTTACCCAACGGTTTATTTACCAGGGTTTCCTGTGCAAAAAGCTGGTTTGTGCCAGTGGTGTTGCTCCTCTCTCTCCCATGCGCGGCGAGGGGGCTAGGTTTGCCAGGTTGACTTCCTTGCGTGCTTGGCGGACGACCAAACATGGTCGATGTCGCAGTAGAATGAGATGTGCTAGGCTTCTGTGGCACCTGTAGGTCTTGCTGACTCGAACTGCGAGGGAACACCTTGCTCGTAAAGCCAGAGAAGCGCTTCTTCGGAGGGCCCATTGCTCCGCTTGCTACTTCATATCCAGCAGTGGACGTTGACGAACGAGACAGGTTGGGCATTGGGAGGTTGGCGGATTGATCGGCACCTGGACCGAAGAAGGACCGTTTCCTCTCCGCAGGCCCTCCCAGTGATGGCTGCTGGACCTGAGATGGACCACCCGGGTTCGGGCTCGCCTTTGGTGACGGCGTAATCCCTTCAATGCCATCGCGACCATGGGGTCCTCCAACATCGGAAGGTTTGGAACCCCGTAAGTTAAGAAAGAAGCTTGAACGCCGTCTCTGGCGGTCTTGTAGCTCCCCTGTGGCAACACTCGCCTCAGACACGGCATCACCTCGCACGTCTGGACCGGCCATGTAGCTTGGCGCTCCACTCTCAGCCTTGGACGCTGGCCGTTCCCGCGAGGTGTGACGCGAGATGCGACCTCCGATTTCTTTGAAGAAGCCAGAGCTCCGCCTACGGCCACGGTCCTCATCTGTTGAGGGATCGAAGCCGCTGACTTCGGAGTCGCCAGTTTGCGTCCTGTACAGCGAGGCAGAATCGCGGTTGTAAAAATGCTGGCCAAGGTCTTCCGAGCCCCGGGGCCCTGTGGGAGAGCTGGGGTTCTGATATCCTGCTTGCGGGGTGAATAGACCAGGATAACGCTGCGCTGACGATGGAGGCACCTCGGAGAATTTTTGTCTAGGCGGCAGCTGCGTCTCGGGTCGTTGCGCCGCCGTTGAAGGCACACCAGTCTCTTTATCGATCCCGAAGGAGGTTTGTTGGTGAGGTGACAGAGATCCTCCCGACTGCCGGTTTCTGCTGGTTGCGAGTGGCTCAGACAAATGCGACTCCTCAAGCTTCCACGGGCCTTGCGGAGGGAGGTGATGGATCGGGTTGCCTCCGAAAGTTGGGGACATTATCCCTTGATGAGGAGGCATGCCTGGACCATACGGCCGACCGCTCGTTCCACCCTCATTCTGTTGCATCGCTGCTCTTGTGTCAATGGGCCCTGGTACGCGGCCGGCGCCCTTCATTGCTACTCCCGGCCCCAGAGGTCTCTTTTCATCGTCGATTCTGAGATCCTGCCCAGTCATCCCACTGCTCTCGGTCGCCAGCGTAGCCGCCTGTGTTGACGTTGCCGAAAGAACGTTGTGTGACATGTTGCTGTCTTTACGGAAGCGTGGTGGGCCAGTGTCGACGCGCATGGGTTGCGCAGACTGTGCAGACCAGCTGGATTCCCCTTGCTGGAAGCGGGATGAAGACCCGCCATCGTTGCCATATTGATCCGTTGTCGTGTTGACCGGAGAAGAAACGAAGTTGTTCTCATCGTCTTCATCCAAGGGGAAGCGTTTCTTCGCCCGCTTGGTCAGATTGATACCAAATGTGGAACTTCGCCTGATGGGCGGGAGGCCAACAAAGGATGACTGGCGCTGGGGAGAGGTCTGCTGTGATGGAAGATGATTTATGGTTTGTTGCTGTTGTTGTTGTGGCTGCTGTATCGGTTGCTGCTGGACCGGCTGCTGCTGAACCGGCTGCAACTGCTGAGTCGGCTGCACAATAAAGAGACCCGTTGAACTAGAACCATGAGTCGCATCATGATCATCCTCATCAACTTCCCTGCTTGATTCGGTGGGCTCGAATGACCGCGGTGCCTGTGGCGGTGACTGAGGAGATACTACGTGGATCTGACCAGAAGGAGGCGACTGCGGCGACACAACGACCCAGTCGTCATATGGGTCATCGGTCGTGTTCGCGCGTGGTCTTACAGCGGTGGCGGCTTGTGTGGCTTGAGGAGGAGGAGGAGGAGGAAGAGCAGCAGCTTGACCTTGACCTGCATGAGACGCAGGAGGGCTCGGATCCGTGGACTGTCCCATCTCGAACCCCTCCTCTTCCACCAAGGGTGTACCCGTAAAAGGGTCCCATGACGGCTGGGTCTTACTGATCGGTCTAGGAACCTGGAGGTCACCTCCCACAGAATAGTCGTCGCCGGGCGTGTCCTTAGCATGGAAGCGGGGCGTCGTCGATATGGAGTGCGTGTCCGAGACGGGGGATACCGGCTCCGAATCACTGTCTCCGGGAGGTCCGGCAGACTGCTGGGGCGGCGTATGGGGCCGCGGTGGGGCCCAAGCCGAAGCTTGATCATCACTACCCTGAGTCAAGGTATCAAATGGGGATGTACGTGAGGTCTGGGGTAGTTGAGGCGGTGGAGTCGGAGATGCCGGATGTTCCGGGATGGTCTGTGGAGTTGGGCCTGACACGGATCCCGAGTGCGACCGTGAGTGGGCATGACCGTAGCTGTCGGCACGAGGTGACGAACGCGATCCGAGGCTTATGCCCCATGAAGTACGTCGCTCGGCTCTAGTCTTGGGTTGAGCCGGCGGGGGAGATGAGTCGCTCTGTCGGAGAAGACACAATTAGAGATAATTCACCATATAAGATGCCATGTTGGACTTTAGAGTGTCCGAGATCACCACAGGGGTTACATGATGGTGCAGTAATAGAAAAAAGTTTCGTAGCATTCCTTAATCATACAGTCCCGTCATTCTGGCCAGAAAGGGAGACACATAACTCATAAGTGATTACCAAGGGGGGAAAGTGAGGAAGAAAAGTGAAGGGAGAAAAAATCGATGGGAAAACGGGGTTGCTCGAGACAGATCAGACTGTCGATCCTTCCCTTCAACCAAACTAGAAAGAATGCATGCCCTGTGTGATGTGATGATCCCAGTTGAGAGGAATGTTTAAAGAAATACCTTGTCCCCAGTGCCACGGAGTTTGTTCTTTCCCTTGCTCAATAGACCTTTACCCGCCTTGCCAGCCGCAAGCAATAGTCCCTTGCCCTTCGCCCCAACTTGACCGCTCGAATGCTTAAAATCACTTGAAGGCGAATGAGACGAACCAGTGGGCGCACTTCCCGCAGGAGGCCGACCCGAAGCTCCCGCCGCGAGGTTGGGGTTGCTTGCGTTGAGGTACTGCTGGTAATAAGGCTGTTGAGAAGCTGGCTGAGAGGTTGTTGGCGATGACTGCGATTGACCAGGACCAGGAGCGCCAACTCCAAATGATGCAGTTGCGTTGGCGTGCTCGGGATGCTGAGCCTTTAAGTTTTCCAACCAGTTGTTCAGACCCGAATCCATCGACGCGAATTGTGAGCGCGTCTCATTGTACTTTTGAATCCTGTCTTTCGCATTGGAAAGGTCCATGATCTCTTTGAACGTTGTAATCTTGACTGGCTGCGTCGACTGACGTTGAGGAGCCGCTGGAGATGCAGGTGCCTGGCCAGCCTCGGACGACTCTGGCTCTGGCTCAGGCTCGGGTTGAACCTGGGCTAGGGCAGGATGATCGCCGGGTGGTGGGCTGGGTGAGACGGGGTTTGATGAGACCCGAGCCATTGACTTTTCTTCCGCGAGCGACAGTCGGCGGGTGGGTGCAGCCGACGTAGTGTTTTTATCGGCCGTGACTGACACGGGTGACGGCGGTTCGATCACTTCGGAGTCCATGCGATCTCTCGGCGCCGAACTAACCTGCGACACTTGATGAGACATCGCGCCCGCGTCTTGCGGCGCGCTAATGTGCCCATCGTCTAACCCAGTAGCGAGCGGCGTACGTTCGGAGTCGCTAGCCACCTCTGATTGTGCAGCCTGCAGCTCGCTGCCGCCTTGTTTAGGAGGCACGCTGTCTTCGCCCGCATCACCAGGTTGGGAGTGAGGCTCGGCGAGGGGGTCCTTCTGAGCATCAGAGGCCTTTGGCGTAACCTGCTCTCCTCCTGCTTCCCATGAGAATCGTCGACCAAGTGCAGGAGGCTTGTCCATGGCGTCTTTACGGGGGCTCAAAGGAGGCACGTCAGAGATGTCTTTGTTGGGGGTAAGCGCCCTCTTTTGCTCTGGCTGCTGTGATGGCAGGCTGGGCACATCGGGCTTGTCATCGCCTGCAGTCCAATAGTCGTCGTAGACGCTGTCGAGATAGGCGCTCTCACGAGTACCGCTGTTGTCGACGGCCGGACTCAGCGACTGGTGGTTGTTGAAGTTGTTCAATTCGTGACTTGTAGGGCGGACAGGACTGAGGCTGCGCATAATCTCTTCTCTCAACTTATCGCTCTCCTTGACAGGGGATGGGTCGGTAATGGTGCTCATGGTGGACTCGCGCTGCAGCCTCTCGGGTGCCGCAAAATCCAATGACGAGCTGCCTGATTCGCGAGTGTTCAGAGGAGCCGAAGTCTTTAGGTCGGCATCCTGGTCAACACGACCCTCCATCTGAGCGGCCCGTTCCGAAGCTTCGGGGATGGAAACAGGAATAGATACCGTATCCTTCACGGTAGCTACCCCGCTATCGCCAAACTTGTCGTCTTCGTTGTCGGTGATGGGGGAAACTTCGCCAGGATCCACACCGAGAATGGGCTTCCGATCGGCAGTAGCAGCGGGCGTCGCAACGGCGGAGGTAGACTGAGAATCAGCAATGGAGCGTGTTTCGGTGACCCAGCCTCCAGGAATTGACGGCCGAGTAGTTTGCGAAGGCAGACGAGATCTGCTGGATTCCTCCAAGGCTGGCGGTGTTTGGGATGGTGAACGCGACCTTTCCCTGCTCACTGGCTGAGATGCAGGCAACGATGAGTTGGTTGGCTGCGGAGTCGTGCTGATGATGGGAAGTGGAGACGTCACATCACCGGGCGTCGAAGCAGCAGGAGATTTATCCACAACTGGCGCTTTCTCTGCCGTAGAAGCAGATTCGGAAGGTTGCGTCTGGATCTGGGATGGCAAACTCGGCATCGGAGGCGCTTCGTGAGCATACTTGTCTGGGTTCGAAAAGAAGTCGTCTCCGAAAAGGGACATGCGCGCCAGGTCGGGCAGTCGAGGGCTTGTGGAGTAGCGTCGGTTCTGGTCAGATTCTTCTGCAGTCGGGCGTTGCAACTGTGGTTCTGGCACACCCAAGTTGCTCTCCTGCATGCCTCCTGGAGGACTCAGTCGGCCTCGGTCTACACCTTGGGTCTGAGGTTGTGCTAGAAGTCCATCGAAGCCGTACTCGCTCTTTCTCTCCGCCACCGGTGCCAGGATGGGTTGTCGTGTGGCATTATCGACAACACCTAGCCCGTCGCCTTTGTCCAGACTGCGGCGGATCGGCTGCTGCTCACCAGCATCGACTACCGGAATTGGCGGGCTAGCAGCCGATATTGAAGATTCACTCTTAGGGCCACTGGCACTATCCATGCTTGGCCTTCCCGACTCCGTCAATCCACCCTCCTTTTCTTGATTGTCATCCATCCGGCGATAGATATCCGAGGGTCGGATAAAGTGCGCTGCTGTGGTGTTGGACGGTGTGCCCGGCGATTTGGCATTGGAAGGAGACGCTGATCGTTGGTCTATCCACGGCCGCTGCGTGGAGCTCGATCGAGAACCGGAAGCCTGGCGATCACGGTCTTGCTGGCCCATACTGCTCTTACGAGGAGGGAAGCGCGCGGCTTGAGTTTGGGCAGGGGCCGGCGAAGTTCGTCTGCTTCCCACAGTAGGAGATGGAGTGCCCCGAGGATATTCTGGGCGACCAGCGAACGGTGCTGGAACGGGCGCTGGAGCAGGTGCTGGGCTCATCCGTGAAGGCAGTCCAGCGCTGGCAGGTGGAGGTGGTGACACAAGCGGTTCTTGGGGAGCCCTTTCAGGAGCAGCACCCATTGCGCCTGGCTCTGCCACAGTTGCAGCTGGCTTCACGTCGTTCACAACAGGCTGCTGCACGACGGGAGGCGTAGGCTTTGCTGAGTTCTGAATCTGCAGAGGCGGAAGCCCGGCAGTGGGACGATGGCTGGAGGTCGGTCTGGCTTCATTTACCGTCGGCTGCGCCGGTCGCATTGAAGGCACAGGCTCGGCCGGCTGGGGAGCTGACGGAGCTGGCGGCTGGTGCGACGGGAGAGCTGTATTGGTTGACTGGCCGGCTTGACGGTAGCCCGTGGGTTTCAGCGGCGGCACGGGAACGGGGTCATCGGCTTCGTCTTCAAAGTCGTTTCCCCAGTCATCGCCGTCGTAGTTTTGGGTCTTGGCCTCGACCCATTTCTTGGTCTTGGTTCTCTTTACGTTGGTCTTATAGGAGGCACTCGTCGGGGTATCGGGGCTTCTACAGGTAGGGTTATGTGGTCAGTACCGTTCTACAGAGAAACGAGGCCGAGTTGTGATGTGTCGGTGCGGAAACAAGCTCGATGAAGCAAGGCTGACGACTGGAAGAATTCGAATCACTCACAAAGGCGAGTTGGTATGAGGGGCTCGGAAGCCGTAATTATACGACGAGCCGTCCATAGCGTCGTTCGTTTATGTGATGGTTTCGGAACCGTCTACTGCTTCATTGCTCGGTTTCTCTGGCTACGATTGAGGACGTTCCAAGCTTCACTGACGACTCGGAATTGGGTATCGCGAAGCGCGCGGGTTGCGGGTTGCGGGTTGCGGTTGGTTCCCGATGGGATCAGGCAGGCTGGCCAGAGGCGTTGCGACGCTGGATCCAACCCAGTGCGGACTTTCGGATGGGATGAGGAGCACGAAGTTGAGCTCCCAAGTTAATAATGACGACGAGAATTGGAAGGAAAACAGACGCGTCCCAAAAGGCCAAGGACTCGACACGTTCTGTCACGGCACAGAGACAGGAACTGGGCTGATAATGATGAAGGTCGGCAGTCTGACAAGGCCCGAATCTCGCTGGAGACGGGCGATGGGCGACGGGGAACCCAAAGAAAGACGGGATGATAATTTGGGGGCTTGGGAAGTTGGGAAGTCGGGGGGGACGTGGCTTGGGGCGGGCTACGCAAGGACAGAAGGTACATGTGCTATAGTGGTGGAGAAGGCTTGGACTGATGTACCTCTTGTCGTACCCTTTGATGAGGTAGCAGCGCGACCCAGCCCCAGCCCGCGCGATACTGCCACCACTGCGTAGGTATAGTACCTCGCCCTCTTCTTGCCGCCTATGGACTCACTGGACCTGTGGTGCTTTTTTGTTTCTGCCTTCTCGGTGCGGGAACATCTCATCAGCTGGGCTGCACACTTCATACCGGGCTATCCCAGCGCTGTCGCATTGGAATGTCAATCATCAGCAAAGCAAAGGCGGGAAACTACTTTGACCACCAATGCCACCCTTGAAGGACAGACCCGTTGGACGTGCTGAAAAAGAGGAGAACGAGCTGGGGGCATTTTCCAATAGAAGCTCGAGGATGCCACTGACTGGATCACGAAGAACAGGGATGTGTCGTAAACGGCCGCCTAGTCAGGCTGGTGTGGCTTGAGCCTTGGAAGTTCTTGTTTCTCAAAGTGCTGTCCGCTTGGGTGCGTGCGTGGATGACGGTCTCCGGTGTCTTGAATGGATTCGTATGCCTTGTGAGAGAGTAGGTTGTGTGTGCAAGAGACTCGGACACCACAAGGCAAAGTTTCGTCACTGTGGCCTTGGTTCAGTGCAAGGTGAGTGGCGCGAGTGTAGTAATTGCAGTTGCGCTTGGTTTGAAGCTGATTGACTTGAAAACTTGAAAACCATACTCCGTACCATACATCAGAAATGCTGTGGAACACAGTCAGCCGGCCCCCATTGGCGTCGTCTCAACGGCGCAGTGCAGGAAGTTACTTCGTATTAAGGTGTGCCATCTTTCTGTAAGTGAGAACCCATAGCTCGCAGTTTGAACGTGGAAAAAACTGACTCGAGGTACAAGTTAAAGGCACGTTAAGATAGCAAACTTTGCACTCTTCATATGACGCTTTCAGATCAGCTCTTTCTGAGTGAGATTCACGACAGATGTTCTCTTTTGCGCTCACATATATCCCCATCATGTGTCTCGAGGAACCCCCGAAGTAAGGTACGGAGTACAGGCTTCCTAATGTCGGCTGGAGTCTACAGCGCGGGCGCACCCGCAGATTCCTCGAGGCAGGTACAGAGGTACATCAAAATACGTGCTTCAAAGTACCTTACTCACCTCGCAGCGCACGCACCTGTGTGAGAGTAAGAGGTGGTATGCAGGTAACGAGGCGTGCCTTGATTAGATGTGGCGGTGCATGCACAATTCTGCACCCGGCCACGCCCCGAGCCACACTCCCAAACCCCAAGCTCCCAGCGCTGGCGCTTGCACAACGGCCACAGTCCAGGCCAAGGGATGGATTGCGCTCCCGAAGGGATGGGCGGAGGACAGTTTGAAGTTGCTCTCCCTGGGAAATGTACCTAGGTATCGGGACACCCTGGCCCCGTCACTCCCGCAGAAGCAGTCCAGTGACTGCAGCGCTGCGCCAATGAATCTCGACTTGGACCTGGCTGCCCCGGACCTGGAACTCGGCCACGACGCTCGTTTGCCTCAACTAACAACTCTCCAGCTCGAGTTTTCAGATTCCTCGATACTTCATCGCCCTACCGACAACTTTAGAACTCGGACGCCGTAATCGACTCATCTTCCCAACTATGCCCAACGCTCGCGCGCATTGTACAACAATACTTTAGCCTTTCTTTGCCAGCCGCAGCCACTGCCGCGCTCCCAAAAGTGCCCGTCCGTCAATTTGACACAGCTCATTTCCCATCCCTGACTATCCACCTCAATCGCCAAACCCAGCTCGACGACAACTCTCCCGCACTCAAAGAACCCCTCAACGAACCCGAACGCGCTGGCCGCCACGCCCCAGAAAGTCGTAGTCTAGATTCCGAAGTCGCCCCCGTCTCAGACGCTATTCCACCATGGCGGTCGCATCGATACAGGACCGAACCGCCGAGTTCAAATCGGTTCTCGCGCAAGCGCAACGTCGACAGGCTTCCAGCAAGGTCGGCGCTCAACGACGATCACTCCTCACCGATTCCCAGAAAGCCGCCAGCGATGGCGACTCACGACCCCGGCGCTCCGACTTTGCGCGTCAGGCGGCGCAAATCGGGAGAGGAATCTCGGGCACAATGGCAAAGTTGGAGAAGCTGGCAACACGTATGCCTTCGGGTCCCAAGGGATGTTCCGCAATAATCACGGCCTGGCGCTGACAAGAACTCTTTCCACAGTGGCGCGGCGCAGAACCCTTTTTGACGACCGGCCAGTCGAGATCAACGAGCTCACATACATCATCAAGCAAGATTTGAGCGCCCTCAACCAGCAGATTGGAGGCCTGCAGGTTCTGACGAAGCAGCAACATCCAAAGGCCGACCAAGAGGGAGAACACAACAAGAATGTTGTCTTTATGCTGCAAGGCAAGCTGACGGACGTGTCGGCCAACTTCAAGGATGTCTTGGAGGAGAGAACCAAGAACATCCAGGCCTCAAGGTCCAGGACAGATAACGTGCGATCCAGTCCTGATTCCCCTAGACACGGACCTATGCTGATATGGATTTATGTGTCTACAGTTCATCTCGAGCGTTTCCCAGCACACGCAGCCACCTCTCCAACAATCAGCATCGCCGCTGTACGGAACACCCCAACGGGGAACGCCGTCTCCAGGCGCAGATCTGCTGTCGCTGAATCCGCCAGGAGATCAGCAGCTTCTCATGATGGAAGAGGCGCAACCGCAAAACACGTATATCCAGGAGAGAGGTGCTGCTATTGAAAGCATCGAATCCACTATTGCGGAGCTTGGATCTGTAAGTTTTTGTGGTTTGACACAACTCTAGGACAGCATGGGCTGACGGGAGGATACACAGATCTTTGGTCAGCTAGCGACGATGGTCTCGGAGCAGAGCGAGATGATCCAGCGCATCGACGCAAACACGGAAGACGTTGTCGACAATGTGCAAGGAGCGCAGAGAGGTGAGTTTAGCAGGCTCCGTGCTACAATGACACAGGCATCCGCATAGGTATCTGACTCTTTTGTCCGCAGAACTACTTAAGTACTGGGGCCGTGTTTCTAGCAACAGGTGGCTCATCGCTGTATGTCGTGCCCCTCCTCGTCGCCGCTTACGGACATTCCGATGCGATGAATCGTATTCACATTTACTGACAGAAATGGGTAGAAAATGTTTGGTGTACTTATGATTTTCTTCCTGTACGTTCCATATCAGCTTCGCCTCAAGATGGGGGAATTCATTACTGACTCACCTTTACAGACTTTGGGTCCTCATTGCCGGTTAGCAGTGTACGACGACTACGAGGGCGACGAACGGCGGTTCGGTGGGTTGGGGCGGAACTCAAAGTGTTCATTCAGCAGGAGATGGATGGCGTTGAGTTGTGTAATATCAGTACCCTTCAGTTGTACCATGACATTGACGCTGGGACGGGGATGGACGCGGATGGGTGGACGCGGACGCGGACGCAGCGCAGCTATAGAGCTTTCTTCCTTGCAGCATACATCTAGATCTATTAATCACAAAAGAGGCTAACTTCGGCGAAGCATTGGCGGGCAAAGCTGCGTCCCCTTGAAGTACCTTGGTTGCTTGGCTTGCTCCAGGCTCTTGAATCGGCGTGTGGATGAACGTGGGGGTGGAGGAGCAGAGCAAAAGTAAGTAAGTACAGTATACCTACGGATTAGGGTGAAAACATGCCAACTAACGTAAGGAACCCCGGTTTGAAGTGCCTCAGACTCCGAGTGAGGTAATGGAGGGGGGAAGGGGATGGGGTCAGAGTACTGCGGCCAAGCGCCCGGACCTCGGGCTTGGTACCGGTAACTTTGCCCGCACTTTGAACCGTCCCAGCCTCCCTCCCCGCCGGAAACCGGCCGCCTTGAGACCAAGGGCAGTCAAAAAAAAAAAAAAAAAAAAAAACGCTCCCCACGCTTTTGTCACTAACACGCTCCAAACCAAACTTGGCACTTTTCATGACTCGGCCCTACAAAACCCGAGAGCTGCTCCGACGACCCAGAGAATTAATCCATAAATGGTAACACAAGGCCCACCAATGGGAGAAGGGATTCGTAGAATCTGTTGTAGTTGGTACTGTCGTGGACTAGGTATTACCTACCTCATACAGTTCACGGGGTGTCTAGCAGTGACTTGACAAACTGGGGAAATCCACACGAAAGAGGGACAGCCCGGGCAGCTCTTGCCCTTCCCCGCCGGCGAGCTTTACTTTTACTGCGTACCTGAGGGAGCTGAGGACCAGAAAAGGAGCGTCACAGGTGATGGGCAAATCGAGATCGGCCTGTACTGCCTCAGGTGGTTGGCCATGTAATAATGTACCTTTTCTGGCCAGAGGTCAAGAGGGAAGTGGAGGAGGAGACACATCGTTGAGCATTTACCCGGGCATTTTGATCGCGACACATCACCCTGATAGTCTCTCCTTGGCTCGTGTTGCTCTCTTCGTCGATATATATACCGAGATCACACACCCACCTCTTCCCGTCCTTTTCTTATCCCGAGTGACGTTTCCCCTTCCCATTGAACTTTTTTTTCCCTCTCTCTTACTCCTGAGTCAAGAGTTGTATGCTTGTTCTATTCTCCAGAACTCTCTCCCACATCAAATTACCCCGCCCCCGCATTCTCATCCAGGAGTTGTCGCAACAACAACATCGTCAACCCCTCCTCAGCAGACATTACATCCACTCAACAACAGGCAAAATGGCTTCCCAGACTTTCAAGCTGAACTCGGGATACGAGATCCCCGCCGTCGCCCTCGGTATGTAGACTTCTTCATTCAAACCCCATTCTTCTCGACAGAAACACAATGAGAACCTTCAACTAACGTCATCGTTCAACAAAAAAGGCACCTGGCAATCCGCCCCCGGCGAGGTTACAAAGGCCGTCTCCTACTCCCTCTCCGTCGGCTACAAGGCCATTGACGGCGCCTACTGCTACGCCAACGAAGATGAGGTCGGCGCCGGCCTCAAGGAGGCTTTCGCCAACGGCGTCAAGCGCGAGGACATCTTTGTTGTCACCAAGCTGTGGGCCACCTACACCATTGGCGACGACAAGGTCAAGGAGGGCCTGGAGAAGAGCTTGAAGAGCCTGGGTCTCGACTACGTCGACCTCTTCCTCGTCGTATGTTTCTCACTCAACCCTGACTAGGTAAACATCAGAAAGAGATAAGTGACTAACACTAGACAGCACTGGCCCGTCGCAATGAACCCCAACGGCAACCACGATAGGTTCCCCACCAAGCCCGACGGCTCCCGTGACATCATCCACAGCCACTCCCACGTCGACACCTGGAAGTCGGTCGAGAAGCTCCTCGACACGGGCAAGGTCCGCTCCATCGGCGTCTGCAACTACAGCGTCAAATACCTCGACGAGCTCCTCCCGCAGGCCAAGGTCGTCCCCGCCGTCAACCAGATCGAGAACCACCCGAGCCTGCCCCAGCAGGAGATCGTCGACTACTGCAAGGAGAAGGGCATCCACATCATGGCCTACAGCCCTCTCGGCTCCACGGGCGGTCCGCTGCTGACCGCGGCGCCCGTCGTCAAGATTGCCGAGAAGCGCGGCGTCAGCGCGGGTACGGTATTGCTGAGCTACCACGTCGCGCGCAGCAGCACCGTGATTGCCAAGTCAGTGACGGAGAGCCGGATCAAGTCCAACTTGGAGATTGTCAAGCTCGACGACGAGGATCTGAAGGAGCTGCGGGCGTACTCTGACGATTTGACGGCCAAGAAAGAGCTGAAGCGCTATGTGTACCCGCCCTTTGGCATTGACTTTGGATTCCCGGATAAGTCGTAGACCATTGTCCTTTTTGCCGTGGGAATAGAGCGAAGCAATAGAAATGATTTATAGCGTACTCGTGTTTACGGAAAATGTGCCAATGATCGTGGTGAAGGAGCTTGTCCGAATGATGTGTGTTATGTGAGGCACCTGTTTGCGTTGGGTGTATTCGTAGTTGGGTAGTCTTGTCATTTACACCGGGTAAGGTATTCTCCATGTCCCAACTGCCTCGGTGAAATAACATAAGAGCTCACATTGCACATCATCAATCACTCAAACACGACTCTCCCAAATTCATGTAACTCAAAATCATTACTTTTTTTCTAATTATTTACATTCGCTAATGCTCTTTAATTCGACGTATCCACCAAAACCTTGAGCACTAGATTTCCACTCTCGTCTTTGACCTTGGCCGCCATGTCGAACGCGTCCTTGATGGTGCTCAGCCCCTTGTACCGGTGCGTAAACAGCTTCTCGAGCGCGGGCAGGCCCTTTGGTTTCGTGGCGATGAGGTCAATGGCCTTGGGATACGTGTTGGCGTACCGGAACACGCCGACGAAGTCGACCTCGCGCAGCGCCGCCGCCGAGATGGGCAGCGTCTGGATCGGGGTGCCCATGCCGATAATGAGGATCTTGCCGCCTGGGCGTGTGGACTAAGAAGACGTCACTCGTCAGTATACCTTGTCCTTCGAGAGTGGTAACTCGCGAATGAGAAGGACTCACAAAGATTGCAGTCTGCATGCACGTCTCGACGCCGGTACACTCATACGTCGCATTCACCTCGCCCACCGCCTGACCGCCAATCTCAGCCTTCTTGACCAGCTCCGCTACGCTCTGCGCGTACGCGAGCTTATCCTCGATGGTCTGCGGGCGCTGGGCGGGGACGACGACGCCGGCGTCGGCGAAGCCGTTGTCGAGCGCGAACTGCACGCGGTCCGCCTGGATGTCGGCGATAACGACGCGCTGCTGGTCGGCCTTGCTGACGGCGGCGCAGAGCAGGCCCACGGCGCCGGCGCCAAAGACGAGGACGGTCGAGTTGCTGGGGAGGTTGCCGCGGTCGCGGGCGTGCATTGCGACGGAGAGGGGCTCGGCGAGGGCGCCGAATTCGAGAGAGACTTCTGAGGGGAGCCTGTGTGTTTTCTGAGGTCAGTTGCCTTGCGCATCGTGTACATAGACCTAGATTTTGCGCCGAAGAGTCTTACCTGTGACACCACTTTGCCGGGTGGTTTACCAGCTCCTGGAGGGTGCCCTGGGCATGCGGGAACGCCTTTGCGGAGCTGCGGAACTTCATGCCCTTGCAGATGTTGTAGCGGCCGGCGGCGCAGAGCTCGCAGGCCTCGCAGGGCTGGCCGACCTCGAGGGCGACGTGGTCGCCGACGGCGAGGTTGGAGACATCCGAGGCGACGGCGGTGACGACGCCGCTGGACTCGTGGCCGAGGGTTAAGGGTTCCCGCACGAGGATGTCGCCGTTGCGGAAGTGGTTGTAGTAGTGCAGGTCGGAGCCGCAGAGGCCGGTGGCCTTTACGGCAACTTGGACTTCGCCCGGCGCGAGGGCGGGGAGCTGTCTTTGTTCCTGGAGCTATTGGTTAGATCTTGCTTTTGACGGTGCGTCCGTCTGGGATTCTCGGAGCTTCCTAAGGAACAGTGTTGGACTTACGATCTTGAGGTCCCTCGCGCCGTGGAGGACGGAGGTCTGGACTTGGACACTTGACATGGTGGGCTATGTGTGTACTCTTACTGCTGGGAAAGATGTAGAAGTGATTCAGAGAGGGAATAAGAGAGCTACGACGATATTGTGAAGAGGGAGGGGGTATGTAAGTGCGAAAGTGGTTCCAGGTGGTTGGAAGCTGTTGAGAAAGTGGGCAGGCCAGCCAGTTATGAGTATGTTTTTACTTTTTGGTCAAGAGCTGAGCACAGCAGCGCAGAGCAGGTCAAGGCAAGGTACGTATGGTTAAACACAAGTCCGATATCGACGGATCGGAAAACGCGACTTAAGTCAAGCTACTAGGGGTGGACGCGAATCGGCGGAGGCGTGTGATGCAAAACGGAAATGCGGGTTACGAGAGAGACTTGGTCGGTGGGGGGAAGCACCAAGTTACCTAACAAGCAAACCGACGACCTGGGAAACTGCTAGTTCAAAATTTATGTATAGCCGAGTAAGGAATCCTCGACTCGGCTCGAGTACAAGTACGCCGAAATGTCCATCTCTAGACTCAGGTGTCAAGTTACCTGGCCAGCCTCCAAAGCTACGGGAACGTTGGGGACTCGTGCGCGAGCTTCAACGAGGCTCGCAAGTGCTGGCCATTGTGTCGAGTACCATGTACGAGATGATGACACTTGCGACAAGTTGGATAGTGCTGAAAAGAGGGGGGAAGACTAAGACGGAATGGATACTCTTGCTTTGAGAAAGCATTGTTGGACACGGGTTCGTGTGGAGTTTGTGGAGATTTAGAATGAAAAGGCGGCCATTCAACATGACCAACTTACGAAAGTATGGAATACATGGTCAAGTTTGAGCCTTTGCCGGAAAGAATGCCGCGTCCGGTCTCGAAAGACGAGGCGGCATCGTGGATTGGTTCAATGGTGGATGTTGCGGGATGAAATCTTGATGGATCATGGAACGAGTGGAGGGGGGCGGGTGGAAAGAGGGGGAGGGGCAATCCCAATTGCCAATTGCCAAGTCAGCCTCTCAGTTTCTTCCTATGATACCCGCGGGTTATGGACCCTTACTCAACTCATACAAGTGGTAAGGGAGTGAAAGTGACCCCCATCCAATATGGGCAATACACGCCGAAAAGTCAGAGGGGATCCCGTCGCGGGGTTGGAGAAAACGGCCGCGGAGGCCAAACACGGCAATTCTGTCCTAAGGCGAGCGCTACGTATCTTATTCTTACTGGACATAGTACAGAGTACCTACAATATCTTTACCCCAGAAAAAGCTAAGAAAAGAGACAGAGACGACTAGGCAATCCCGTCGAAGAAGGTTGGCAAGACAGCCCGAGAACAAGCCAAATCAACAATTCAGTGTCGGTGATTCGCAGAAGACTCGGGTTCTCCTATTCTCATGCTTTACCTTGTGCCAGAGACCTTTCCTCTTCGTCTCTCTTTCGTGTTCTTTCTCCTCTTCCCCACCCATTGTGACTTTTTTTTCGTGTCTTCTCCGACGTGCGGGGAGAAGGCCAGCGACCAATCCCACTTTACCGTCACCTAGCGTTTCTTACGTGGGGGTACCGGCCCGAGTTTGCTGGTGTCAGGTATTCATTACCTTCGCTTTTGCCCCCAAGTCATTTTCGGCGGTTCAATGCTATCCACTCCCAGTCAATTTCATATCACAGTAGAGCTCCCTTTCTATAATTGGAATCTTCCATTTTTTCTATGGCATTGAAATGGGCAAATGCCTGGTTGAAGAAAACACAAAATTGGGATTCAATGGCCCAGTCGCAAAAAAACGACGTCAGAGGGTCGCGGTTGGAGATGCCCCTGAACCCTTGCAATGGAGGGGTAAAAGAAAAGAAAAAGAAAAAGTATCTAGTACATCAGGTACCACGGTATAACAGAGACGGCGGGAAATGCCCCGCACCTCTCTCCAGCTTCCATGAATCGTGAGACTCCCCGCCACGAGTTGCCCCGCGTCAATGGCTTCTCTTACTACAGTGTCAGGAGTACATCTTCTATTTGTCTTCACTATTTTTTTTTTGCGTGTCCCGTGAGCAAGTGTTCTACACCAGGTGTGAGAAGTTTCATGCCGTCGGAAGTAATGGTCTGTACCTCAGGAAAGAATGCGGGCTTCGTACCGGGGATCATTCGGTGACTGAAGGTTAGCTTAGCTTGCCCATTTCCCAAAGCTTGTCCGTTTCGCCGGAGCAAGGAGTACCTTTACAAGCTTGATGATCTTTTATCTGTCAATCCGTAAAGCACTGAATTGAGACTTGACGTTTTGCTCCGACCTCGCCCAATCAAAGTCCACTCACTTCAAACAGCTCCCCATTCATATAGCTCCCTCCACACGCATCTTTCCAAGTTTCCCAACTTCCTATAGCTTCTCCTTACTCTCGTGATACCCTTCCCCCAGGACATAACCTTCCAAATTCTCACAGTCTCCGTCCATCTGTCTCCTATCCTCTCCTCTTGTTACACACACACGCACACACACACACACAACTGCCCTCAGAATGGCATCCTCCTTCTTCTCCCTCGAAGGCCAAACAGCCCTCGTAACAGGCGGCACCCGCGGCATCGGCGCCGCCGTAGCCGTGGGCCTCGCCGAGGCCGGCGCGGACGTCCTCCTTGTCCAGCGCGACGAGTCCTCCCAGTCCACAAAGCAAGCCATCGAGAAGCTCGGCCGCAAGGCCACGATCTACACGGCGGACCTGAGCTCGCAGGAGAGCGTCGCCGCGCTGGTGCCCAAGGTCCTCAAGGACGGCCACGAGATTCGTATCCTCGTCAACTGCGCGGGTATCCAAAAGAGGCATCCGTGTGAAAAGTTCCCCGATGAGGACTTTAATGCCGTGAGTTTTGCTGCTCCTTATATACAGTCTCGTGCCGAGAACGGTGAGGAGAGATTGAGCTGACACACCTCCAAAACAGGTCATGCAAGTTAACCTCACCTCCGTCTTCACAATCACCCGCGACGTAGGAGCCCACATGCTCAACCTCGCCCCGCACCCGACCACCGGCCGCAAGGGCTCCGTCATCAACTACGCCTCCCTCCTCACCTTCCAAGGCGGTTTCACCGTGCCCGCCTACGCCGCCTCCAAGGGCGCCGTCGGCCAGCTGACAAAGTCCTTCGCCAACGAGTGGACCTCCAAGGGTATTACTGTGAACGCCATTGCGCCGGGCTACATTGAGACGGAGATGAACACGGCGCTATTGAACGATAAAGAGCGCCTCGCGAGCATCAGCGCGAGAATCCCCGCGGGCAGGTGGGGTACGCCCGAGGACTTCAAGGGCACGTCGGTGTACCTTGCGAGTCGGGCGAGTGGGTATGTGAGTGGGCATGTTCTGGTTGTTGATGGTGGCTGGATGGGTCGGTAAAGAGAGGTTCTGGGAAGCGAAAGGATCCGGGAGAGAAGTGCTTCACCGGCAGAAATCTAGACGAACATAATGAGAAAGAACGACTATTCAAACTTATGTTGCAGGAACATCGTCACGAAACAAGTGCTCTGAATCTCATGAGCCATGCTGCGTTACTACAGCTAATATGAACACTTCATTACAACAACCAGACCTAGATCTTGCTAGACATGACGCTCTCCATCCAGGGGTACACCGACCCGTTGGCCATGGGGTATCCCATATGCAATGCCCCCGAGAAGAACCTGGCCTCCTTGGGCGTGCCGTACTCGAACAGCATCATGGAGTCCTCTATAGGCATCAATCCGTCCAGAGTACCCTGTATCGGTGTGTCAGTCACTTCTCCTACGCTAGATATCTAGAGTTGTTGAACTTACGTTGATCAACAGCAGACGCGTCGAGGGCTTCTCAATGATACCAGTCTCCAGCAGCGAAAACTTCTTCTGCACGCCCGCCTTGTATTCCTCCACGGATTTGTAACCATGCTTCATGGCCATGGCAGGCGTCAAACTGTAAAACGGTCAGCGAATCACTCACAAAGTAAACCTGGACAGACTTCGCTCACAGGAACGGATACTCGTGGCCGTCAGCCTTCTCCAGCCACTCGGGGTCAAAGAAGTAATGGCACCCGGCACCCTGCGCAATCGATCCGATCAAGCGCTCGCGGTGGGTATGAGCGATGCGAATAGCGTAGTACCCTCCCGAGCTGAGACCCCAAACCATGACCCGGCTGGTGTCGAACCGGCCGTCCGCGGCAATCCAGTCGAGCACGCTGCTCCACAGCCGGTCGGGGCTCTCGGGATCGGCCGAATCGGCGGGGCAGTCGGCCGTGCCGGGGATCTCGACAATGACGCTTCCCCACCCGCGGGCGAGGAACTCGTCGGAGCGGACGGTGTTGTCGGGGCGGTACCCGTCGAGACCCGTCATTAGAATCACGACGGGGCTGGGCTTGCTCTGCGACGCGCCCGGGGGCACTCTCACGTACGCCGGGATGGACTTCCAGTCCGCGCCCTTGGCGTGGGCGTGAGGGATGTCGATCTCGTCAATGGGACAATCCCAGGATTGCGCCGCCTTCATGTACGCGCGCTTTTGGGCTTCCCACGCCTTCCACTTAACCTGGCAACTAATCTCAGGGTAGGCCGTGATGTAGGGGAACCGGGCGATGCGGTAGACTGTGCAGGCTCTGAGGTATAGGTCGCTTGCCTCCTTCTTGTTGCCGGCCATGATCGCCTCGTCGCCCTTGGAAGTCAGGGACTCAGCGATGGGGAAGAAGGCTTCCGTGTACGCGGTGGAGTTTCCGTCATTGATGTTGTTCTTGCGTGTTGTTAGTAGTTTTTTCTCTACACTGCATCTCTTTAAGAGCAGCTAACCTTGATTAGGTGTTCGAAGATGGGCTCAAAGTCCTCATACTGCCCATCGTGGAAAGGATACACACTCTTGGTGCACTGTATTGGGCCAGTCAGCATGCTACGCCGTCAAAGACCTTCATTTTCTCGCGTACCGGAAACTTCCATTTGGTTTCCCAGAGGGCCTTGATCCCCTGGTGATGAGGCATGGTCCTCTCAAAGGCTTCAGTGCCCATCACCCACTGCCGCTTGCCATCCTCCTGCTCCGGAAGCTTGTGCGGCGACATGATGTAAGGTGTTTAAGAAACGACCCGAACGGATCTCTGCTTCGTGAACAATGGCAGTCGGCCCTTGGCAACGTGTACTGGCTTTACTTTGCTGCTGCTTCGGCGGCGAACAACTTCTCGGCTGGAGGTTTTGCTCAAGACTCTGCTTGCAGGATCAGTATATTTTATCATCTGGCAGGCTGATCCGTTGCCACAGAAACAAGATGTGCATTCACTCAATGTTGAAGCGTAATGTGATCAAAATGAGAGCAGTAATGCAGTGGTGACTTACTCTGACTGAAGTGAGGCGATTCGCACGCGAACAATGGCAGAATGCAGGTCCTCGATCATGGTGGAAGACAGAGTGCAACGGTGCAGAAGCTAATTTATATATAATATGAAAGTACCGTCGATCTGCAGACGCCAAATGGATCCAATGACGACGCGCGCTCGGAGTTCTAAGGGGTGGACTTGCAGACTTATGATATAGTTCCGTGGTGCTTTTTCTTCGGACTCTGGTGCTGGTAGTTGGGGATATCCGTGGTCCGATCGTGAGACGCTTGCGACTGCACGCCAGAGGGGGAAAAATAAGGGGACATGGTGGCCGGCCGTCTTATACGACGGCGCCATGGTCAGCTCCCGTCAGCCATTTGCGATGAAGGAGGCGCTTTGGCCACGCATGTGAAGGATCTGTGAGGCGTACGAAGCACCCAAAGTGAAAGCCCTGACTCTGACGTTTTGCCCGAGCTGCCTCACATTGCGGTGCGCCTGGTTGTTTGGAGGGGGAAGCTCCGATGAAGTGCGGAAGAAGCGAGGGCGGGCCTCCGTGTGTGCGGTCTCGCCGCAACGATGACGGAGATGGCCGGAGGTTTGTACGGCTTGGCCACAACCTGGATCCGGTCTCACTCTATTATTCGATTGCTAGAATTCTTTGTCAAGTCCTGCGCCACTGCAGACTAAACAAAGCATCCATCGCAGGATCAGCGAGAGCAGGATACCTAAACTGTCACACACTGCTTGAAATGAAGAATGCGAGTGACCAGACGTCAGAGAAACCAAACCGATTTCAGTCAAAACATGTGAAACGCGGGGGGCAGCTTCTCGACGATCCGCGATTCAATGGCGGACGATCCGACCGGCCTGCCACGGGCAAGACAGCTAGACCCGTTCCATGCGGTAAGCTTCTGGCGCCGCAGACAGGCTCCCCCTTGGTGGCACTTTGAGAACGGCCAAAGTATGTCACGAGTGCCAGCCACTCGGATGCGCACGCAGGTCAGCAGTGATCTGAAGATGGTCATTGTTGACGCAGTGGTGCAGTGCGACCCTCGCTGCGGCCGGACAAGAAATTGTTGGCCTGGCGACAGAACGTTAAAGAGATGGACACAAGCCACCAGCAGCGACTATAGCGTGTGCGAGCAGTGAGCTAAGAGCCGTCGAATTTCGAGACAAGTATCGGGACTGGCTGATGTGCCCGGACATGTCAAGTTTCGAGGTTGGTCAAACAATACTAGACGAATTTGAAATGGGTCGCAAGGACTTAAGGAATAAGGATGCAGGTGGGTGACGGATTTCTATTCTTCATTATGTCGTTCTTCTTGTCTCTTTGGAAGCGAGCTTGGCGCTCGTCTGATCTAGCACCTGGTATTTCGAGCATCTAGAGCTTCAGTCCTAGTACTCAACATCAGCAGCTCACTGATGCAATTCGAGCCCGTAGTACAAAAATAACGGAGTCGAGCCCAGACCCGGACAGATGAGGCGGTCTGATATGGGACGGGACGACAGATATGGGAGAGTCGTGAGGCGGGAAAAAACAAAAGGCTACTGGGCCTTACTCTTGTCTCCCTCGTAGTAGTGGGCCATCTCGAGGCCGGCTCTCCTGAAGCCGCACTTGACGTAGAAGCCCTCGTTGGCCTCGCTACAGTCAAGGATGCTCTTGTAGCAACCAACCTTGGCTGCGATGAAATCCAGAGCCTGGATGATGCGCAAGCCGAGCTTCTTGCCCTGCTGATCCTTTGCAACGGCAATGTCTTCGATGTGGCCGACGAGACCAAGGTTATGGATGCTATAGGGGAGGAAGAGAGCAAAGGTCAGTAGGACTCTTCTAGGACATAGGTGATTTCGAGTGGCTTAAACTGACAACTTGCGCTCGACGATCAAGGCGCCAGTTCCGACAACGGTCTTGGTATTTGTGTCCTCAATGACGAGAATGTAGTATTCGTCACTCTTAGACAGCCATTGGTAGCGTTCGGCGAATTGGGCTTCGCCAATCTCGCCAACGGTGGTCAAGACACGCAGACAGTCGAGGAAACCGGTGTTGTAATCGGATTGACGAAGGGCACGCACAATGTAGCCCTCGGGAAGAGCAGCGGCGACGGTGGGGGAGACGAGGTCGTCGGTGAAGAGTCCGGCTTCAGCCATTGCGACTGTACAACTACAATACGACTGCGACTACGGTGTAGGAGTTGTTCGGTCGGGATGAGATCTATCAGAGCTTCTTCGCCGACTAAGGGTTGGCAAAGATTGGATCGACTGGCAGGGAAGGGTTGGATTGAGCTGTCGCTAAGGTACGCTACGATGGAACGAAAGACAGAGGTGCTTTGGTCGATTGGCTGGCGAAGCTTTCGTTGGGGGGAAAGCTGCAGAGGATGCGATTCGTTGAGGTGTCAAGATGGAGAGCGAAGCGGTGAAGATGGCGGAGGGAGGGTGCGATGGAGAAAAGAGAGACAGCTTCAGCGGCAGAGAGCGAGAGAAATTGAGGAAGCACTGCCGATGTAGGTCGCCCCAGGTATTGATGTAGGCGCGATGTTTGCAGCCGAGTTGCCCTTCCTTATCCGTCGGTTGGAGTGGGCAACCTGCGGCAGGTAAACACCGTAAGGTACGAATACCTGCGTCAAGCAGGGCAGGGTTCCAGGGCCCAGGGTGCCAGGGGCAGCGAGGTAGCAGCAGCAAGCAAGGCATCGCAGATCTGCATCCACGTCGTTTACATTGTACCCATCAGGGGGTCCCTCATACGGTCATACTCGTACATGCCCAGTTCTGTACCTCACTACTGTATAGATATGCCATGGTGCTCACTCTCAGCCCCTTCCCATCATCAATATAGCCTTCCATTCATCCTTTTCAAGACGGCTTGAAGAACCGTATATAGGGTCTGGAGTTTGGGGAAAGATCTATGAATTGTTCGACTCAACACTCCATACCTGGGGTGTCAAGTCCAGGTCCCAGGAACCAGTCGAGGCGTGGACCTTGAGCTGTTGCTCCGCCTCTGCATTCCATCAAAATGTGCCACCTCATTGGTCGTGGGAAAGGAGCTGTGCCCCTAATTAAGGTAAGCTGACGTGCGGTTCCCAGGCCCGTATCCGCCTGCACGGGACGATCTAGAGGCTTTTCTGCGTGTAGCTATTCATAGTATACGGGAAGCCACTTTGAGAGAGGCTACAGCTCAGGTCCAACCCGAGACTATGCAGAGGAAAAGATGTCCATGTTGAGAGTGCTGTTGTCCTTAGATATCCTATCGGCAAGCTTACTTGGCCTCGAAAGACAACTCAATTATCGACAACCTCGGAAACTCGAGGCCATCACAACCCCAGTCGTCCGAATGCCTGTATCACCTCACATCTTCCCGCCTTTGGGCCTGTCGATCGCCGAGGCAGCAAGGTACTTGGCGCATGTCCGTCCCAACCATCAGGGCCAGCCGTCGGCCGAGGTACGGGCTGGAAGTTGCAGTCTGTGGCACTGCATATTCCAAGGACAGCGTGATAGCGTCTATGATGTAGATAAGGCAGCGAGGCAATGTACTGCGTAGGCACTTGTAGTAACGGTTCAAGAAGCCACCGAGAAGTCGTAAACTCAATCGCGCCGCACAGATGTAAAAAGTTCTCAAGAGTCAAGCCACACCGAGATGCACATCAACAACAAGGTAGGGTAGGTAGCTATGTTTGGAAGTGTAGGCCAAGGTGAAAAGGGGGGGGGGGGGGAAGACCGTTCCTACTGATGATAATTGGAAGGATGCGCCTCAACCGCCTGAACCGCCTCCCACTAGGATGGAGGCAACACTGACCCTGTGTGCCTCTTACATATCTACCTGTAGGTACCTCATAAGAGGCAAGCAAAAGGCAAAGTACATGTCCCCGTCACCTCAGCATTCCTCCAGTCTGGAATGTCGTGGTCTCAGCTGGCATCCTCAAAGACAAGTGCATGTGCAAACATGGCAATGTCCTTCCAAGTACTTTGGACCACTCACGTCAGGTCAGACTTGGATGACGGGCCTTGTACTCTGTCTTACAGCTTCGCTACAAGCTTATCGGTTGGATGCCAAGCGAGAATGAGACGCTAGAAATGAGACGTGCACCTGCTGATAACGAACCTCTCATTGTGGTGGCAGCCATCAGCTACCAATACCTGTGCTACCTTACCTTGGACTGATACAAAAGTTAAAAAAAAAAAAAAAAAAGTCATGAGTATTCAACACGAACAGCACCAAACACGTACAAGGCTGACTGCTTTTCCCTTGGATTATAATCCCTGCTGGGCATGTCGTAGAGTTGGTTGTGGAGGAGAATAGATACCTTACTTTACGATCTTTGGGTTTACCCGACCTTCCATGCTGCCCGAGAAACCATTTGATACGTACTTTTACACCAACTCACTCTCGCCGTTATATTTCTCCCAAATGTAAAGACACAACTGACTTTTGATTCCCAGCCATCACAAGCCTCATGTACACATCCAAGCAGTCTGAAGCACCCATCACCATGCTAAGCCGGTAGGCATGACCGATTCAAATCACCACCCACGCTACCATCTGAGCTATGCGATGTGTATCTAGCCCCCAACACTAGCCTCGACTTCTCATCGGCTCGGGCAAATCCCCCATCTTCATCCCCATCATCTCATCTCATCCCGTCTCATCTCATCCCATCCCACCCCAGACGCTATTAAGTAGCGCCATACCAGCCAGCCAGACAAGATGGCATGTTACTCCTCCATCCTCCATACAGACAAGCAGTTTTGCCTCCTCTACCTAGGTATTATTCCTCCGACACGTAGAGGCACACACAGAGACTACAGTACCCCGGGCTGGAGAAACATACCCTCCCACAGAAACCAGGGCCTCGCCATGCCATCCCGTCCCATCCTACCTCACGCCGTCGCCGTCGCCGTCGTGTGCATGAACATCCCCCACAAATTAACACCATAATCACATGCTGCCCATGCTGCCCATGGCTGCCACACTTACGGATAGTTGCTACTTACCCATCCGTACGGATACAACCCGCAGCCTACCGAGTGACTATGTACTGCGTGCTCATGCAGATGCTCAACGTCCCACTTACTCCTATTGGAGCCCTGGCACAGCGGCTCAACACGTCAACCCGGTCACCTTTTGCCTGAGCTCACATTGGGCTAGAACACCCCAACTGATTTCATTCCACCGCGCACCCACGACACCCTAAAAACCACCTTACGCGGTGCCACTCACCCACTTACTGTACACTACACTACACTACACTACACTACTCCGTACCTTACCGTACCAAACAAAAGTGCTCCCAGAACCGCGGGTTCTCCCCTCTCTACATACACAGTACTGTTCCCTTCTCACGGCTTCGTTCCAGGCTTTCGTCATCAGCACAACACAAGAAAACACGGCATCGCCACGCCCGTTACACTCGGGACGGGACCTTCGGTATAGATGTCGGCAGGTCAGGCCGAGGTAGTACATTGATGCTTGTCTTCTGTCAAGTCTACTGCATTCCGGTCGTTCCACAACCTACACGCCTCTCTTTACTTCTGAACGGCTGCTGCTCTGATCTTCCTTCGGCTGAAGGTGCTTGAATGTTGCCACCCCTGGTAGCACGCCTATGTTCCCCCCTTTCTTCACCACCTCGTCTCGTCCTGCTCCCTTACTCTCAGTCCTATGAGTTGTGCTTCTTCCCTCTTTCTGTTCTTTCCACAAGCTCGTACCTGCTCTGCGTCTCTCAACGCCCCATTCCCTGCTTTCGTTTCCCTTCTCTATCCCCCTGACTGTACGCTCGACATCCCCTGTTGGAACCGAGCTCGGTCAAGGTCTCGAGTATAGCATGGTTTCTGCACATCCCGCATCACTTCAAGTTTAACGTCCGGAACCTTATCCCAACTCCACGTGGTTTGTCAGTTGATGACCCGTGCCTCCTGCGCATGCGAGCGCCCACTTCCCGACCCTCACTGGTATCTGCCGCGACACACCCATCAGAGACCATGGATCAGGACGACGACTGGGACGGGGACGGGGATGAACACTCCCACGACCTCATCCATGTACCCCTCGACTCTCACCAAGGACGAACTGTGCTACCGAGTCCTATAGCAAAGGCCGTCAGTCTTGCCACTCGCTCAACATGTTTAGCAATCCGTGTTGGCACCCTCATCAGCTCGTACGGCTTCGATGCTGCCAAGTTCACCACCCTATCCAGTCTCGAGCTCAGCAGGGGCATACTCGAGGGAATCCTGAGCAGATCTGGGAGAGATATGCTTGTACGGTCCAACAGCGACCTGGGCAGAGAAGATGCAGAGACTGTCCTGGAGAGAAGCTTGGAGCATCTGCATAGTGCCATGTCTCAAATCGTTTTCTGGACTACGACCGGCTTTCAGATGACGAGTACCACCATTTCCGTCGCCTCAGAGATATCTCAGCTTCTTCTCTCGTCTCTCGATCAGTTCTTTGGCTCGACCGACTCTTCACGTGCCATTGCGAGCATCATCACTTTGATTCGCCGCGAGTTCCAGAATCCTGCGACGGGTGTGGAGGGTGAGCGTGTGGGTGTTGTAGATCTGGTCATGGGCTTATGCGCGCTGGCCTACCTGCAGCGCAAATGTCGACGTTTCCTCGACGAAGAGACAAGACGACTCGGTCACGATGAAATCGTTTGGGATGTCGTTGTGCTAAACGACGGAGAGCGGGTTGACATCCACGAAAATAGCTTGTATGGGGTGCACAAAGGCCGCTACAAAAGCAAGGGTCCTGATATTTTGGTTTCTATCCCTGGCGACCAACCGAGTCCCGGTATACTAGCGACCATCGAACGACATGGTGAACGAGAAACCAGTGAAGACGAAGATGACTACGACCTGCCAGAAATTCGCCTCAAGAATCAGATCATGCGGTCTATGCCTGCAGATACGAGCGTCTCCATCTCAACAACGACCCTGACGAGGAAGATGATTACGGTGGACTTCACGGGACCTGAGCCCCCAACTTTGACACCGCCTCCGGGTGTCGAGGTCGTCGAGCGAGAAGTTCTGTCATCTTCAGAAGGCCCAAAGGAACAGTTGGTGAGGCATCAAGCCGCCGCTGACGTCCCGACCTACCGGGTAGTCTACAGAGTCGACAAGAGCAAACATCGAAACACAACAATCCAAGGCTTCGAAGAGGCAGAAGACAACTCTCGAAAAGTGGAATCACTAGACGACACCGAGGAGTCGGATGGATACGGCCGAAACGACGAAAAGGACGAACCGCCACCCGTACCACCCAGTAAGGCGCTGACACCGGCTCCAGCCAGTATTCCGAGGTCAGACGTGACGTCTAACCCGACTCCTCGTCGAGCAAAGGTTGGTCCTAGTTTCCCATCAACTTCACCCGGCAGTCGAGTCTCTCAGATCCCAACGCCCAAGCAGAGTCCTGAAAACGCGCCAAATCAAAAGCGACAGCGTGCGCCTCTAGGCCCCTTACCAGTGCGGGCGCGTCAGGAGAGTGCCGTCTCCTCGCACGCCGAAGTCACGAAGCCCAAGAGAACCAAAGGCGAGCCCTTGTCAAGTAGCAAACCATCGGAGAAGCCCACGACCGAGAAAAAGGGAGGCATCAGGCAAGCCTTGAAAAGGGGTACCAGCTCAAACATTTCCAACCTCTTCCATCGAGAGGGAACCGGCACCGGTACCGGCAGTTCACAGCCCACGGCGAAACCCAAGCAGCCAGCAAAGACTTCTGCAAGAGATGGGACAACACGTACCTCTACTCTGCCCAGCCGTCCATCCCAGACCCGAGCCATGGGCCCGACTGCTGCCTCCAGCTCGAGAGGCCGGGCCTATGAGAACCCCTCACCCGTACCTCGCAGCTCTTCGCGAGCCAGTTACATTTCTGTACACGAGCGACGTCGAGACTCCATTGTGTCCCAGACGGATACCTACTCCTTCCACGCCGTCGACGGATATCGGCCCCAGTCTCCGGGATACACTCGCCGTGACGGCATGGGCCAGCCCAGCATCCCCAAGTCGCGGTCAGAGAAGGACATGAACGATCAGAAGCCACCATCGCCAATGAAGTCCAGGAGGGCGCGTTCCCACGTCAACACGCCGAGCCTCTACAGCATCGCCAACACCGGCTCTCAAACATCTCTGGTTCTGTCATCGTACTATCAGAAGAGCGCGTATACCGACTCGGAAGCCATCGATACCTTGAGGCGGGCAGGCACAGTAGATGGCGTTTTCCCAGCATTCCACCTGCTCCGAAACATCACGCGATACATGCGATTCTCGTCCGCGTCATACGGGTCCAACTTTCTCAAGTTCATGGGCATCTCAAAGGACATGCCCCTGATCAAAGCGTTGGACGACACACACCACGAGATCCGCTCCTTTGCGCACCACACGGAATCCGAATCCACCAGTATCCTCCTCGCCTCCTTCGTTGACGCTCAAGGCGGATCCGACACCACCGGCTCGACCGGCACCGGCGTACCCTTGGTCCACTATATCTCCCTCGACCACGAGTCCAAAGCCGTCGTCCTCGCCTGCCGCGGCACTCTCGGCTTCGAGGACGTCCTGGCCGACATGGCCTGCGACTACGACAATCTCTACTGGCGCGGCAAGTCCTACAAGGTCCACAAGGGCATCCACGCCTCGGCCCGCCGCCTCCTCTACGGCGGCGATGGGCGCGTCCTCTACACTCTCAAGGAGGCCCTCGATGAGTTTAGCGACTACGGCCTCGTCCTGTGCGGCCACTCGCTCGGTGGCGGCGTCACGGCGCTGCTCGGCACTATGCTCGCCGAGCCCTCGTCCTCGGGCACGGGCTTCGTCACGACCTCGGACCCGCACCGCCGGCTCCTCGGCGACGGACGCCTCCTCGACACAGACACCACGCATGTCTGCCTCCCCTCGGGCCGCCCCATCCACGTCTACGCCTACGGGCCTCCCGGGACAATGTCCCCCGCCCTCCGCAAAGCCACCCGCGGCCTCGTCACCAGTGTCGTCCACGGTTGCGATCTCGTCCCCTTCCTCTCCCTCGGCGTCCTGCATGACTTCCAGGCCGTCGCCCTCGCGTTCAAGAGCGACAACCACGAGGCAAAAGTCGAGGTCAAGCAGCGGATATGGCAGGCCTTCCAGTCCGGGCTGGCGGAGAAGTGGTACACCAATAGCGGCTCCCGCTCCTCCTCCTCCTTGGCCGCCGGCGCCGACGAGGACAAATGGAGCATCTCGGCGCTGACGACGCTGCGCTCTAGCATGATGAGCCTGAAGCTGCTGCCGCCGGGCGAGGTGTTCATCGTCGAGAGCCAGCGGGTGCTGAGGCGTGACGCTTTTCTTGTTTCCGACGAGGAATCCATCGGCCGGCCTGCGCAGCGGATCGTGCTAAAGTACGTTAGGGACGTCGAGTCGCGCTTTAGAGAGGTGCGGTTCGGCACGAGCATGTTGATCGACCACAGCCCGGCCAAGTACGAAGAGGCGTTGAATAAGCTGCGGTTCGGCGTTGTTGAAAGTTGAGAAGCAGCATGAGGATACTGTATTTTCTCTGGGTAAGAGGAAAGCCACATAAACACAAATCACAACACACCCTTTTTATTTTCCTTTGTCACGGACAAAACGATCCGATCTATCGCAATATACCCCCCCGTACCCCCAAGTGTGAGATAACTATATGCTCTATTCAAATGTTGAGTCGCTGTTGTAGCCTGGTCATTCATGTAAAGAAGATCTACAAAGTTTGGGATGAAAGTTCTGGGAAAGGAAATCGAGGAAAAGAGTCTAGGTTGTGAGGAGATGATTAGGATGTAGATGAAATCAGCTCAAAATATCCATTGACGCAGAGGTGATTCTCATAAATTGTTATTGATACAAAGTGACGCAAGATTCATTTACTTATTCTTCTTCTTCTTCTTCTTCTTCTCCTGAATGTTCTCCAACTTGGTTATCGCCCTTCTTCCTATGGCTTTTCCGTCACAATCTTGCCGTCCTTGTCATAGAAAATCTCCTTGACCTTGACAGACCGCAAGTGATCCACCCCCTTGCTCAGCTCGCAGTCGTGGTGGAAGAGCCACCACTGACCCTTGAACTCGACAATGGAGTGGTGCGTCGTCCACCCCAGCACCGGCTCGAGGATCCGTCCCCCGTACGTAAACGGCCCCAGCGGGCTCTCGCTCGTGGCGTAGCAGAGGTAGTGTGTGTCGCCGGTCGAGTAGGAAAAGTAGTACAGCCCGTCCCTCTTGTGCAGCCACGCGGCCTCGAAGAAGCGGCGGTCGTGGTCGTCGGCGAGGATGGGCTTCCCCGTCTCGGGCGCGAGGATCTGTATCTCTTGGACCTCGCCGTCGAACTGGTGCATGTCGCCCGTCAGCTTGGCCACGCGCGGGCCGAGCGCGTAGGCGCCCTCGCCGCTGGGCTCCTGGGCGCCGAGCCACTGCTTCTCGAACACCTCGTTGCCCTTCTGGTAGCACTGCAGCTGGCCGCCCCAGAGGCCGCCAAAGTAGAGGTAGCCTTGGCCGTCGTCGTCGACGAAGCTGGCAGGGTCGATGCTGTAGCTGCCCTTGATGGGTTCCGGGTCCGGGGTGAAGGGCCCCTCGGGCTTGTCCGAGACGGCGACGCCGATGCGGAAGACGTCCTGCTTATCGCGGGCGGGGAAGTAGAGGTAGTATTTGCCATCCTTGTAGGCGGCGTCGGGAGCCCAGAGCTGCTTCGAGACCCATGGTACGTCCTCGGTCTTCAGGACGACGCCGTGGTCGACGACGGGCTCGAGGGGGTCCAGCGATGATGTGCTGAAGACGTGGTAGTCGGCCATGTCATATTGGTCTCCATTGTCGTTGAACTTGATGTCGGTCTCGCGGTCGTGGGACGGGTAGATGTAGACTTTGCCATTGAAGACGTGGGCTGAAGGGTCGGCCGTGTAAAGGTGGTTGATGAGGGGCGCCATCGTGAATGTATGTGGGATGGGGAAGAAAGTGGGAGTGCGGGGGAGGGAATGCGGGGGTTAAAGGTGGTTGTTGGTAGTGAAATTGGGGTTCAGATGGGGTAACCGAGCATGCCACTTTGAGTGTCTTGGGGAATAGGATAGGACGCTCTCCCAGATTGCCTACTTGCAACAAGAAACAGACAACTAGGTAAGGATATTCTGCAGAGGCTGGCAGACGCGAAGAAAACCTTGGGGAGCAATCATTTATATGCCAAATAGCCGTCCTCGAGTATTCTCCACCATCAAAGGGTTCAGGCGTCTGGATGAATGTGAAAGTGGTGATGTTGGCCCGGTAGAGTGGAACACGGGACGACTAGCCAGCGGCCTTTGAATTTACCCAGCGCATTTTCCCGGTTTACCCCATTCTGGGCACACCCCCACCCGCACCACGAGTTGGAGGACTGAACCTGGACGCTGTTGACACTTGTAATTCAACACAGGTGCATGGTGCTGTGGTGGGCCAACCGTAAGGTAGACTTCTTGGGAAATACAAGAGTCGCTTGTGCCATACCAGTCTTGGGCGAAGTCATATTGACGGCGCAAGGCACTACTCTTGGGCGTCAACCATGATTTCTGGCATATTCCAATATTGATTGAGATATGTTTCGGTTGGAAGACAGATACCAAAAAATGCGAAAAAAGAATGTTCGACGCTCAATCTCGCCCCTTTCAGGACGAGGCCCCGCGCTACCCGAGCTTTACCGCCGAAATCACAAGGCAGCATAGGACTCGAACCCCGTCGGTGGGTTATTGGTAGTATTTGTGACCCTATGACTACGATGCGCCGTCGCTGTTACCACTGAGCCAAAGGTGGCTCAATGAACTTGTGATTGGGAAGTGTTGCGGTCCGCTCGCCTATAGACCTTCCACCATGGCGTCCGCAAGGTTCGTGGAGGCCGACCGGGTTGCTTAGCATCGTGGGATGGAAAGGTATCGAAGCCCAAAGTGAGGACATGAAGGTGCGTCCTCTCCCGCCCAAGCCTTGAGATAGGCCTCAGCCGCATTTATGTCAAGGCGCGGCGATATAGCCTAAGTCTCAGAAGCGCAGTGGCAGTGGTGCGGTTCGTAAGGAAGAACGAATGCAGAACCGCCAATGATGACTGTGCTTTGGCTCGCCATCACGTGTGCCAGTCTTCTCATGGTCCCTTCTCTGATGTGCAGACAGTTGGCAGTGCTGGTCTGGATAACCGGCCTCGCTGCAGCCGTTCAAAAGTCCTGAATGCCGGTCTGGCCCCGTGTGGTTTCGACACCCTCGTCTGTATCACTAGCCCACTCGGGGTCTTCTTCGTCGAACCAGGCTTCCTCGGCATCTCGCCTCTCCATCACGTCATAGTCTTCGTTGTCGTCGATCAGGCTGTAATCAAAATCCTCGTCATGACCACGGACAAAACGTTCCGTGAGAAACTCATGCCATCTCTGAAGGCCTTCTTCCTTTGTCTCTGTCTTGGAAAGATCGGCCTCGGTTGTGAAGTCTCTCGCGGGTTCCGGTGTTGAAGTGTCATCAGTTGATGACTTCAAGTCAGTAAGACGAGCCTCGCCCCTAAGCAGGGAGCTTTCTAGAACCCCCGAGTAACCCTTAGCCTTGCCTTCGACCTCACGCTCGGCTGGTGTCTGGAATTTGCGAACCAAGCTGTCGTATAACAGGGGGTCTGAAAAGAATATTAGCTTGAGAGTTGATAGCGAAGCAAGTCCGAATCTCGTAATGTACGATCAATAAGGCCGTCCAAGAGAGAAAGGGAGAAGGGGTATGCGAATAGACAGACCGGCCAGCTCATGTTCAGCGTCGGAAAAGTACTTTGGATTTCTTTCCAGATACTCTCGACGACGGTTTCGAGACCGAATATTGTTGGCTACTGTTGGTGACCTGGGTGGACGTGGCGTCGGTTTCTCAAAGGGCAGACTTTGCGACTGATGCTCGGGTTCTGTGAAGGAGGGCATCTTCAACTCTGGCCAAGTGTTTCCGGAAGGAAGTACAAGTGGTAGGCTTATAATATCACAGATGCGATGTGAGAAAACCAGGTGTTAGTTGAGTTCCGTCGATGAAGGAATGAAAATGGACAAGATGAAATTGTAGATGTTTGTGTCTAATTACGGATACCTTCAGCAATGGAAGATGTCACTGTTTAAAATGTGGGTCGCAAGAAAGGTATAGGTACCTGAGCACCTAAGGAAAGGAAGTCCCTCCTGGGTGCGGACGCAAATCTAGATGTGTATCTTTCGGCTTATATGACTGCAGAACAACATGCACTCGTACGATTTGATAACTTGCAGAACCCCACAAAACTATTGCATCCACGACTTGCAGAACACCTACCTTGCCGAAGATGGACGTTTTGCCTACCGGCCGATTTATCCTTGGTTTCGGGCCAGGCGGGTGCTAGATCTCGATGGAAGGGCACGGTACTCCGTACATGTGCTACGAAGGGGCCCAGTGTGTGGCTGATGAACGAGGGTATCCTCGGGCTCTAGTCCTTGCACAAATAATTAATAGGGCGTTTTATGGAAATGTCCGCTCTTTTAGATGCCGATATCCAATCCTCAAGTGTCGATACTAAGGTAAGGTATGGAGTACTTGAGTGAGGTACCTGAGACGGGAGAGTCGGGCTGCTCAAAACAGACCAATTGGCTGGTTATTAGGGAGGTGGGGCAGAGGCACATCGACGTGGCCAGGCGTGGAGGGCAATACGGCCAATTAATAGGGGGGAAGGCGAGAAAAACGTTGGATGTCAACGGGAAATGAGATACAGAGGATGGGGAAAAAGCAGGATTTGAACCGGACATTGGAGCCGGTTAGGTACCTTTTTACGGATGGTCTACGGATCCATGAACCATTCATGTGGGCTTGCACTTTGCAAGGCATGGCAGCCGCATGGGTATCCCATCCCACGCGTCGTTTGCTCTCTTTCTCTCTACGAATGAATGGTATTGGGTGTCAAGGCATCTCTGGATGTTCTGTGTTGTCTGCGATTCTGTGTCACTGTCTCTCGAGTCTCCCTCCACAAGTTACAACCCAGCGCAACCCCGGGATATGACTGCCAGCCAGCCCACTGGCGCTTGACTGGACTTGATCTGGTGGTTCACATCCATTCGCATTGACTTAGTGGACGGCAAACCTAGGCATCTTGCACCATTTTCTACTTGTTTTCTGTTGCATCGTCTTTCTTTTTCCCGTTTAGTCTCTGCCTCTTGTCTCTGAGTAGGGTATCTCAAGTTTCCAACTCTGGTGCCCTCTCATTCCTCTCTGTCTTTCTTTCTGGGATCTTGCCCGGTCGTCCTCTTTGGGATTCCCAAGGCCCATCTCACTCACTCATTTATCACATCTTTTTTCTTGTCTTGTCTTTGATCTCAATTCCCCAGGTGCCGTCACCCCCCTTTCATACTCTGTACTCAACACACTTACATTCCACTTTTGTCAACTCGCCTCACCGTATTATATTGTATTTCACCGTGTTCATCTACGTTGGAGGAATCGTCCTTCCCCCCCTCATCCTTTTCCTCTCCCTCGCCGCAGTCAGAGAGGCTACGCTACAGTAGGAGGCAGCTGATACCACTTATTCACCCACCTCTCATGCCACCCGTCCCATCCGTTCCTCCTCCTCTCGGCGTGTCTCAACCTCAGTCCACTTGATCCATCATCCAAGGAGACGACCCGCCAGAACAAGAGTCCATCAGCACACGGCCGCTATCACGCTCACGGCAACGGCGGCGACCACGCGACAAGACGCGCAAGACACGATTCCACACCGAACTTCAGCAACGTACCGTCGTCGTACACCGTACCATACCGTCCAAAAAAGCTCGCCCCCATTCACACGCTGAATGTGACCCCATCCCCATGGGTACTGCTGGGGATATCAGAGCCCGTCTCCGGGCAAAGTTCTCACGGAGGAACTCGGCTGCCCCATCTCTAGCCTCCAACAAAAGCACCGGCGATGCTCACAACTCCCAGACAACTGATGGGACGAGTCTCACGCGGCAATCCTCGGCCGCTGCATCCGCTTCGGCTCCCAGGTCCAGAGCAAGCTCTCAGCACCCGCCTCGCACGCCAATCTCGCCCTTGCCCTCGCGCTCGCCGACTCCACACCAGCCACACCATCACCTGCAGGCACAGCCACAGTCCACCACACTACAACCCCCCGGCAGCAGCCATGGCGACCACTTGCTGCAGCCGAAATTGAAGGCAATTACGGCTGAGGGTGCCGCTGCTGGGGCTGCAGAGGGCGAAGCTGACAGTGAGGAAGAGCAGCTCCCGCCACAGTCGTCGTCCTCAAGCAAGTCCCATCTATTGGACCACCAACAAAAGCAACGCCACGGACACCAAATCAATCACGACAGTCATGGTGATGATGAACATAACTTTCATGATGCACCTCTCAGCAGCGACGAGGTTTTGGTAAAGGAAGAGAATCCCATCGCCACAGCTACTGCGGATACCGACAACGATCAAAGACCCGCAAGCAGCGCCAGCGCCAGCGCCAGCAACAAGGTCAGAGACAACTCGACTGGGACTGGGGACGATCAGGACGCTCACAAGCCACACCCCGACCTCGACCTCGACCGTGACTCGCTGGCCCCAATGCCGCCCGCCGCGTCTCAAGGACGCTTGGCTAGCGAACTGACTGCCAGCAACGATCTACGTCCAGCCGCAACAACCACAACCACAACCACTTCTTCTGTTGCAGCTCCCACTGCCCTCAACAACCTCCCGAGCATCCACGAGGACCAAACACCACCCGGATTTGACGACCCAAAACAGATACCTCATCTGTCGCAGTCGCATCACCCGCATCAGCCACTACCGCCAAAATTCGGCGCGGCACCCACCGTTACCCTCCAGGCGGTTTCTGCCGAGGATCTCAACGACGATCAACACGATCCCCTTAGCCATGCCCTCGGCACCCCGACGCCTCTCGCAACCGCCATCCTACCGAGTTCGCCATTGTCCACCCGCCCAGAAGCGCCACCCCGACGACAAAGCCTCATACCTAATCGCCAAACTACTTTGATTCGAAATCTGCTCGAAGGACGTGTCGAAAACGAAGCTAGGCCAGCCAGTGCCGATTCTCTGCTTCCCAACATCGCAAACATGGTCACCCGCAAGGTCTGGGTTAGGCGCCCCGGTGCTTCTGCCACACTCATCACCGTCAACGAGGACGACCTGGTCGATGACGTGCGCGACATGATTCTAAGAAAGTACGCCAACTCGTTGGGCAGGCATTTTGACTCTCCCGATCTCACACTACGGATATGTCCGCGGGAGCAGAGACAAGATCGTATGCTTGGTCCCGAGGAGCCTGTGGGTCGTACACTCGATGCCTACTTCCCCGGTGGTCAGAATGTCGAAGAAGCTCTGGTGATTGATATACCAGCCCGGCGCACACCGAGACCATCACCGCGTGCTCCGACGCATGCTACAACAATTTACTACAATGACGAAGGCCGGCCTTCTGAAGCTGGTGAGGGATATTTCCCTCCGGTTGCAAATGCGGCTGCTCTGCCGTCACCAAACCTACCTGTGCCGGTCGTCGCTCCTGTAACCGTCTCTGCAGCACATCCCGCGCATCCTGCCCATCCAATTCACCCGGCGCATGCTCTTACAGCGCACACTCAACATTCGATTGCAATTCTTGGAACAGGCCAAGTACCGCCAATACCCTCACCGGGAGGCACGAGGTCTCGTGCATACAGGGAACGCCCAGAACGTCCTCGCCTTGGGAGAACCCATACTTCCTCACCTACGATCCTGAATCAAGTCAATGCACAATCCATGGCGGCTGCAGCAGCTGCTGCCGCCCATCCTACCCACTCATTCCACCCACGCCTACCGCCCTCTCGGACGCAGTCGAACACTTCGGAGCAATCCAACGCCCAACCGGCTGCGCCGCCGCTTCCGACACCACCCGCTCCGGAAGTACAGCCTGCAAGAGTTGCGACTCCCCCACCCAGGATTGCTTCTCCTAGGCCAGCAAGTTCTCGGCCTAAGAAGAAGAAAACAGTAGATCATCCAACTCTGCCCGCTGGCATATTGAATGGTGGCGTGCCGCCTATCAACGTGTTGATCGTAGAGGACAACCCGATCAACCTCAAGCTGCTCGAGGCTTTCGTTAAGCGTCTGAAGGTTAGATGGAAAACGGCGGTCAACGGCCGAGATGCCGTCACTATGTGGAGGACCGGCGGTTTCCATCTTGTTCTGATGGACATCCAACTGCCCATCATGAGCGGACTGGAAGCCACCCGGGAGATCCGCAGATTGGAGAGAGTCAACTCGATTGGTGTCTTCTCTTCGTCGGCAGGGAGCGCACCTGAAGCCCCGAATGGCGAGCCAGAGGAGAAGGACAAGTTGACCAATATGGAGCTCTTCAAGAGTCCTGTGATTATCGTGGCCCTCACTGCCAGCTCCCTCCAGAGTGACAGACACGAGGCCTTGGCGGCTGGCTGCAATGATTTCCTTACCAAGGTTAGTACTCACCTACACTCCAACGTCTACGAGTCCATTATACTCACGTGATAAATACAGCCTGTGAACTTCGTTTGGTTGGAGAGGAAAGTCATGGAATGGGGTTGCATGCAAGCACTCATTGACTTTGATGGCTGGAGGAGATGGAAAGACTTTTCTCAGCAGAATGACGAGGCCGAAGCCAAGAAATCGGCCGCGTTGAAGACGAAGGCAAAGAAGAATCGCTTATCGATGACTTCGGTGCCAGCATAGAAATGCAATGACGCCCAAGAGCGTTAGCAGGGAACAGTGTTTATGCGACAACGGCTTTCGCTACACCTTTTGCAGAAGGCCACAGTAATGATGGTACCGCGAGCCTTTAACGAGGCGGAGTCTTTTTTTCCTTCAATGGTCTCTCATGGGACTTGGCTTAATGAACATATGACAGCAACATACGGACTCCCCTCTGAGGTATGATTAGAACAGGTTCGGTGCTCATCTCTGTTGCAAGGGACCTGCATCTTACACATGGCTACTCGTCGTTTGGTTGCGTGGACCCAACGGTTCGGTTTAAGAGATGCCCCGCATGGAATATACGAAGAGGGACGCGCAGAATGATACCACAGAGCGCGTATGCATGAGAGAATAATCATAATGGATTCAGCAACGCATACAATAGAGGATTTTGCTGAGATGAGATGCATTGATCGTAACTGCATGCATGACCTAGTGTGTATCCTGTGTTGAGGTGAAGGATATGCCTCAATTGTGATCTACGGAGACGTTTTCACGGTAAAGAAAAAGACGAGAGGTGCCTGATCAGACCTGAGTTTACCTTACCTGACTTTTGTTGATTGCACCTAACGGGAGGGACGAGACGGGATTACCTGAATGCCGGAAGACGGATATTGAAGATCGGTAGGTGGGTCTGGGGCCGGAGCTTGGGAGACGGTTTTCGGTTCTGTCCTAAGGCACAAGGCCAATTGACCAAGGCAAATTATCCGCGATATGGTCCGTGCACGTTCTCCTAAGAAAACGAACGAAAAATTGGTCGCAGCCTTAAAAAGTCCTCCCTTCTTCACAAAACAACCACACCCAGCGTTTTACCCAAGCTCCCAAATGGTTGCTTCGCCGTAAAATCGGTGCAATTCACGGCGCACCTTCTGCGTCGAAGACAACACACTTTCCTTTTTTGCTTCACACACATACAATGTCGGCACGAGCGGGCTCGTCATTGTCGCCATTGGTCCTCGGGACCAAGTGGTGCGATGCGTCCGCGCGCACGACGGCATCGCGGTGCGCCTTTTCGACGACGCCGGTCCAGTCGAGAAGGAGCAAGTTGCAGCACAGGATGCACGACTTTTTCAAGAATGGCAGAGGTGCCGGACTGAAAGAGTCTGAACATGGTGTCAATTACTTGGGCGGCTCCAGGGACCAGCCGTTCCCGATGAACCCGTTCTTTCGGAGCGAACCCGTGCTGAGCGAGAGGCTGAGGCACGAGGTCTACCGGAGGGTCACGGTGGCCAAGGAGTCGCTGAAGCTCGTTTCGGCGGAGCTGGGTATCGATGTTCGCCGCGTCGCTGCCGTAGTGCGGATGATGGAGATCGAGAAGCAGTGGGTAAAAGAGGTAAGCAAACAACCATTCTTTTTTTATCTATCAAATTCCCCTCGGGTGGATTCATCCTCCACTCGCCCCAGCATCATGATGATCAACTTTCCAAAATTCGATTAGTCTTGAAGACGCAACATATGGTTACACCTTGGCACTGCGAGCCTCTCTGATTTGCTACTCTATTTTCTCAATTCATATTTCGCACATCATTTGTAGACGTATGACAGTCTTTGCTGACTTGAGAATGGAACCTTTCCGCAGCGCAAACCACTAGCCACACCTTATGCCAAGGCCATCATGAGCATGCTTCCCCAGACTTACTTGGAGGAGGGAGGTCGAAACCAGAGGGCCCACGAGCCCGTGAATGAGATCCACGTCCACAAGCTCACGATGCAACAACTCTTCGTGCCTGTCTCGGAGTCGCGGCAATTTAATAGAGAAGACGCCGCAAAGGCCTTCCATAGAAACATGCTTTCCATTGACGATCGCTCACCGCACAAGGAGCTCATTGACATGAGGAGGGCGGCCGCCAACGGCGGCGACAGAGCTGAGCTGACGCGCAAGTTCCGCGCCGAGACGAGGGCGCAGGAGGACAGGCTGGTAGAGAGAGAGCGCAAGCGTCTCGAAAAGGCCGAGGAGGAGACGACGCGTGTTGATACCGGTCGTTTCGAGTTCAGGTTCAAGGAGATGAATGTCGAGACCGTCGGCAAGAACGGCCGCAGCAGGGGAGGCGTCGGCTGGAGATACGGTGTCCCCTTCTATGACCGAAGGAAGGGCGAGACCAAGATTCCCACATCAGTGCCTTGAACATGTACAACCCAGATCTCACTGCCTATTGCCGCCTATACCACACATGGCGACAGCACGCTGGAGGAGAAGGAGGAGGAGGATTATCGGCTCACGACAGCCACCAAACCCAATCAGAAGACGAACTGAAGTCATGTTGGCTCAGTTCTCGTGTGGACGCTTTACGACAAAGCGTCTGTGTCTATCACTTGTAATTATATACATGTAACCCTATATGACGACGGACTCAAGCGGAGGGGCGCGCGCTTCAAAGGATGAAGCTTCAATCAAGCCCAGCAAGAAATGCATTTTATTCCTTCCAACAAGCCTTTTTTCTCTTTTCCTCAAAGCAAATACTTTGTGTGAGAGACCCAGTCGACCACTTTACGTCCATCGTCAGCATCCACTACTAGGTTTGATCTGATACGGCTAATGTCGTCTGGTGAGAGACGACATCTGTTCTGGACGTAAGCCTCGACTGAACCGTACTCCTCGCGGAGTGCAGCCAGCGTAGCAAGCATGTTTTCTTTCCTGAGCGGGTTTTTAGCAATAGGTACAGTAAGTGAGTAAGAGTGTGGGGAGCACATACCGAGATCCAATCATGCGCCTAGCCCCCTCGGGATTCCCTTTCATGGCCTCGGTAGCGAGGAGGTGCTGGATAATCTCCTCCCTCCGGTCCTGGAGGCCAATGTCGGTGAGGCTGTACTCGTGGGCCACAACCTCGTCCGAGACGCCACAGAGGCTGAGGATGAGGGCGCAGATGATTCCCGTCCTGTCCTTGCCGGCGGTACAGTGGATGAGCAGCGGGGTGGGCGGTTCGGCGGAGGCGAGGTGGGAGAGGATGGTGTGGAAGGGGTCGTTGGGGTGGTCTGCCTCCGAGGCGGCGCGGAGGATGTCGGTATAGGCCTTTGTGAAGCCCTACGGAAAATGATGTTTTAGAATCTCACACATGATCTCACCAAGATGGTGAGCCATACCCCTCTGGTGGTCACCGGGACAAGTAGGAATGGTGAGAGAGAGGAGGGGCTGGCAGAAGGAAGAAACTCACCTCGGGCCCGTTACTAGAGTAATTACGGTACCGCAAGGCAATAGCTTCGGGGCCGTAGTCCATATCTCGAAAGACGGGGACAAAGATGCGGGTGGCGCCGGGCCACTCGCGGACGTCGCAGCTGGTGCCGGCCTTTGCGAGGCGCTCGAGCTCAATGGCGGAGCGGAGGTCGTAGACGCGGGTGATGTTGAGGTTCTGGAGGCGAGCGACGCCGTCCTCGGTGAGGCGGGAGGGCTCGGCGGAGCGGAAGAGGATGCCGGGCTTGACGATACGGCCGGCCGGGAGGGCGTCGACGGGGTAGCCGCCGGCGTCGCGGAAGTTGGGGAGGCCTGGGATCTGGTGGAAGGGGGGCGTGGGGAGGTCGACTTTGGGGCGTGGTTCCGTCATTGCGTTGGGTTGTCTCTTTTCCTGTGCTCTTGTATGCTTGTCTCGTGCTGCTGTCCGATTTAGAGAGTGGGCTAAGGGGTCAATGTTTGCGCTGTGGAACGAATGAGATGAACAACAAGGTCGTGGACGGGATCTGGTTTATGGTAGTGTGTACGGAGTAATCGCAGTCTGTAGATGGGTGCACCGCGGCAATGGGCATCGTCGGATGTGGCCTCTGCGGGGGAGGATTGCGGCATCCGAGGCATGTCGTTGGGTAGGCTCGGACCTGCCCACCTTTGGGCCAACATGCGCGCGCCTTTGGGCGTGAGTGGAAAGCAGCATCAAGTCAAGGTCAACTAATCCAGGTTGCTTCTCTCACCGAGAACTGACTAACAATTCTGCTCTTCTCCCGCATGAGGAAGTGGATATGTGGCGAGGAGAAGCAAGAGCAACACGTGTAAGAGGCCAGAAAATGGCTTCTAGAGGTTATAGACATCGGGATTGTTTTTCTAGTACACTGTCCGAGGTGCAGAATGGGCCGCCTATGTGTACCGAGCATATTGATTTACCTTGGTAGGAACCCAGCGCTCCGGTTCATCCAATCTTGCGGCCAGTCTTCATCGGCAGCTCAGAAACATGGCCAGTCAGCAACAAAAGTAACATGAGAGATCGAGCACCAATGTCATCATTAGGCAGGTGCCGTCCGAGGTTTGTTTCCAACACTGCCAGATTCGGGCCGTCGACGAGCAACGACAGCGGGAAGGGAATACCTAGGTAGAAAGTGCTCAAAACATCAGAATCTAAGTCGAATCTGGGTCATGTCACATCGTCCGAGGGCCCAGTCGGCTAGTGTCATACGTAGTAGAAGCGCCGTGCTACCGCGACCAGGTGACTGGCTGGCCCGAGCCGGGGCAGCTGAAGTGAGACTGGTAATTTGCTCAGGTGCTGCTGATGATGCCTACCTTATCTTACTGCATAAGGTAGTCAACTTATCGTGTTACTGAGTTTGAGTTTGAGTTCCTCCTTCTTGGAAGAGGTACTCCGTAGAGATACTCCGTAGAGATACTCCGTAGAAGTACTCCGTAGAGGTATTCCACCCCGTACCTGACAGGTCTGACGTCCTCGATGCACCTTCCCCTGATGCAAGCCCGCAGAGCAAACATGCAGATTTCCCAAGCCGCAGCAGCAATTCTAACTGGTACCTGCCCTTCAATAAGGTAGCTCCCTGAGCCAGCTGCCAGTGAGCCCTCACGGCCCTCAGCTCAACCACGAGCGAAAAGCGGACCGGGAACCTGTCAGGGCTAAGAGGACGGAAACATCCAATGACAGCAATGACAGCACCCCCCTTGTGCCCCTGCACCAAAGCTACGCGAACCTCCCCCCTAGGCGAGTAGTCGCGTTTCTGACTGGCTTGTCGTCCGCGCTAAAGGCTTCGTGCTGCGTCATAGGGGACCAACTCACATTTTCCCGGATTTTCTTGACCTCTTTTTTTCCTACCAAGAAGTCAGAACGGAGCTGGCAGTTGGAGGGAATCCGACCGGTTTGAGACAAGCAAGATGGCGATCAACCTGTTTGTGTCTTTCCCACCCTAGCGCGCCCTCCTCGTGGTGTGATTAGAACCAACTGGCGCTGCTACCCTTCTATCTGACCCTACCTTACCTTGCAGCTTGCTTGACCTTAGGTTGGTGTCATCATTACCTTCCAAGGTTCACTACCGCCTGCTCCCGTAAAGTAGAAGGGAAAAAAACTTCGTTCGCAGCCTTAATTTGAATAAGACCGCCCTCCCCTCCAACCTACCCCGTCGAATCCAACCACTCTTCCTTCCATCCTCTACTCGCCGTCTCCGCCGTCAACACGCTAGCTAAACCACGATTCCCCCAATCTACGCGGTCAGCCACCGATATACCGTAGTTTCAAGATGGGCCTCTTCGGCATGGCAGCGAGTTACCTCGCCTTCTCCGTCCTCCACTTCTTCCAGTTCGTCCTGGCCGTCACCGTATGCGGCCTCTACGCCGTCGACCTCAACCGCGCTAGAAGTGAAGGGAGCTACACCGACGGGAAATGGGTGAGAAATTTTCCATGCCTCGAAAACCACGAGTCACATGAAAGAAATGGAGGACTAATAACACCCCAAAAACAGGTCTTTGCTGTCGTGGTCGGCGCCCTCTCCGCCGTAACGGCCCTGCTCTACTTCGTCCCCTTCATCCTGCGCTTCGCCATCGTCTGGATCTGGGATACCATCCTCTTCATCCTCTGGATCGCCCTGTTCGGCCTCTTTGGTAATGTACGTGCACCGAAATCAATTCCCTACACAAAACCTACTAGTATACTCTATCTCGTCGAAACTACTCTTGCTGACTTTTGACTTGCTAGATGTACATCAAGGAGAACGCAGAGGGCGACAGCGGCATTCAGCGCATGAAGAACGCCGTCTGGGTCGACTTGGCCAACGCCCTCCTCTGGCTCATCAGCGCCTTGGCGACCGCCGCCTACTGGTGGAGACACCGCGAGCGCCGCACCCGCTTCACTGGCCGTGGAAAGGTCTAAATACGATATTCCAACGTGAACCATGGTCTGGCTCATAGGTTGGGGGGGATAGAGTTCGTCTACTGAGTAGATGAGAGTGGGCAGTGTGCTGGTGTACACTTGCACGAGCGCAAACGAAGACATCTCCCACACCACTCGAGGTGAACGTTTCGGGGCCGGTGATGATGATGTTACGAGGCCGGTGTTTTTTGGAGTATTTTAATCCTGCCGCAAACACGATACCAAAACCCTGGCGAGGTTTATTTTGTATTCTTGCTTTCTTTATAATCCCAACCCTACGAGAGATCCTAGAGTCAGTCGCTGTCTTCGGATACTATAATGTCCGAATCTACCGTGATGTTATGTTGGAAACAACGATGAGGTTGTCGACTTACTTGCCTAGCAAAGACAGATGAGACTGTCACCATGTCCCCTGCAAGTATGTTCCAGACTTATTCACGTGAGATGCCAGGGAGATTATATAGGTGATTAGACAGGCGTTGAAAGCATCAAGTTCCGAATAGATTAGTAAAAAAAAAAACACGATCGTCAACCTTACGCCCGTCCGTCTACCTCAGCCGGGGCCGGCCGGTCCTGACCATGGGGACCGTGTGTCCCCCCTGAAAACCCTGACGACTGAATCGTACACGCCGCGCCGTCGTCGGCGCCGGCGTAGCTGTCCCTGCCGGAGGTGAGCGGCCCCGTGTTTCTGCCTTTCTTAGAGTTTCGGGCCTCCCTACAGGATCGTCTGTCTACAAGGGGCAGTATACACACAAGCATGCTGCGCCTCAAGTCTCTTTCATCCATCCCATCGTGGACGGCCCCAGAAACCCTCAGGGAACCCTTGAGCCGAGTGCTGTACCGTGCGGTGGGTGCATGAAAACGCTCTCTCCATCTAGCAATGCACAGCCCGGAGGTGTTCCTCCTGAATCTAGCGTACTAGAGCCGTTCTACCGCTCCTTGGACGAGATGGATACAGTTGACTGCGTGACTGCCAGGCACGCCAGGCCCGGCGCCTCAAAAGTCCTACATAGGAAAAGCAAGGGGTCCAGGGGTCATGTTTTTCAACCCCGCAGACACTAAGCAAAGTCGTGTCTCCGCTGCGCTGTGACGTAGTGTCTGTGGCGACCCTGACAGTCCGCTCGTCGCTGGTTATCTCTACAAGATATCGGCGAGGGTGGCGCGCTTCAGAAAAATTCGGCCAAACATTCTTGAACAGGCCCAATGCGCCTGAGAGGCCCTCGCGTCATGACACTTCAGCGACTGGGGATTTAGGCCGCAAATACCAGAGGAATGAGTCCGTGTCGAAAATCAAGAGATCGTTTGTTGGTGGACGTAATTGAGGCTTGACCCTTATCCCACCTTCGGAGAGCCGCAAACGGGATGTAAGCGACGGAAGACCCGGGGGGGGGGGGTCGGTGCGCTTTGACGTCCTCTGCTGTAAACTCAGAGCGAACGACGACAGTGAAGGCGGCAGTCGACAAAGTGAGACCTTCAGTGTCGACCAAAGCCGGGAGACCCAGGGCATAGGAGTGAGCCGGCAGCACTCGCCGTTTCGCGGTGCCTAGCATCCGCTGTATCCTTTTCACGCTTCCAACCTTGGGCAAAAATCGACCCATTAAAAGCATCTGCGGCCCTGCGGCTGTTGAAACCTGAGGAGACGGAAGCGATCGGCGGCAAGATCAGCACAATTATTGCTGCTTCCGATTCAAAGCCTCAAAGGTCAAGCCCAGGACATGCATTGGGTAATTGGATCATGGTCCTTGGATGAATCAAGTGGGCATCCCAAGACCCTCTCAACCACTGCCTCTGGTTCTCATCTAGCGTTATGTACACTAACACGACGGTGTCCGCTCCCTGTCTCTCGCAACGTGGGCCCCGCCCGTGGTAACAGCGGGACAGAGTGAAAGTCATAAACGCCCGACGATGCGGAGGTTTCATCGGCTAGGACCGAAAGCCTGAAGGCGGAGGGGGTCGTATGGATACTAAGACCGTAGCAGAGACGGTGCCGTCCACATGCTGCGGCAAGTGGTGGAGAGAGTATGAGGGGTAAAAGAGACAACGGCTGAACAACAACTCTGGACAAAGGTCGGTTTCTTTCCCGCATGCTCCGGCTAGCCAGTGCGGAAGTGTTGAACCGAACGTCGAATGTCTCTCCGTCCGGCATGGGTCGGCGCCAGCGGTGCCTCAAGTGGCTCAGTCGAATCCTTTCCAATGGAGCTGCTAGGCTGGAGAAGTACTTTTGATCGCTTTTCAGATACCGCAAGTAGCTAAAGAGAGGTGGCAGATGGGAACGGTCTGCATCAGCAGCCACTATTACATACAGCCCAACGGGAGAATAGTCTATACATGCGTGAAATTGCCACTCGGCCGCTCGCGCAGCCACAGGCTCTAAGCCGTGGGTATCGAGGTTGATAAGAGCGACCTTCTTTCGCGTGTGTCCGAGGGCTCATGCGACTGGACGTCCAAGTGGCCTTGACGTGGTTCTCTTCAGGCTTAGAAGCCCGGCGATGATCGACATGAAAGATCGACGGCAGCAGTTCCGTACTAGCTGAACGATTTGGCTCTTGATGTAAGTCAAGATAGTGTAGGCTAAGCGGTGACCATGGCCAACCTCAATTTGACGGCTAGGCTGGATCCGACTTCGAAGTCTGGGTAGAAGAACAGAGGGCCAACTCACACTTGCGCAACTACGTTACGCAGTAGGATCGTCAAATCGCAGTGTATTCGGAATAAGGGAGCTACCACGTGAATATTGTCATGGGAGGGGCTCTCCAGCATTCGCATCGTAGCTGCCAAGCAGATGTACAATTCCGCACGGAAACTGCAATGGGCAACTCAAAGATAGTCACGTACTTTACTGCGTAAGTCAAAGGAAGGCGAGAGGTGACTCTGCCAAGACACCTTGCGGAAAGACAGTGCCTGCCCGGTCGTGGAGTAGAGAACCGAAGAGGATGTTTGTCTACCTAGATACCGTATGGACGCTCGAATTGACAATGTACCGTACGCAGATGGAATACCCGGATGCTAGTCAAACTAAACGATGAGATGATTTATAAATACAAACTGAACAACATTGATTATGATGCTTAGCTGACTGGATACTAGAATTACAAAAATTTCACTCATTCCATAATACTCCAGACACCTGAGTATCATCCCTCCCACCTTCCAAAGCTTTATCAAGGTACGTATTCGTTTACGGCACTCGGGTCGGACGGTTTTGGACCCCTCCAATACGGTCACCTCAACGGCTAAGACAAGATAAGGTACCTGGATCAATGGAACGGCCAACCTAACAGTCAACGGCCCTTATTAACCCAATGGAAGCTAGCAGCAGAAGACCCTCGAAACCGTCCCCCCTTGCCTCCCTCATTCCGTTTGGTCGGCCTCCGCATCTCGCACCATCCCACCAAAACCCACCCACCATTACGGATGGATACCTTCTGAGATGTGAGGTACTCCGTCACTCCGTAAACCCAGCAAGACCCAGACACCAACACCCTTCCACGCGCCTTCTTCGTTGATCCTTCGATGCCATCCATTGCTCTTGACCCTTTGCAGAAAGATCATCTCTTTTGTGCTCAAACACAGAGGACCCTGCAGTCTGCCCAACACGAGTCCCAGCCGGTTTCTGAACGAAAGCCGAGCCCTGATGAATAAACGCCTCCAAAGGAGCGAAGCATTACTTTTATCTTCCACTCCAAAAATAGCGGCTGCCTTTAAATCCGTTACTATCCTTCTTTCATCAACTACAACGCTGCAACTACTGCGCCGACCGATCTTGGCCACGTCTACACAAAACAACTCATAGCCAGCAACAGCGACTGCACTTTATCACGGCCGGGGGCAAAGAATACGCCAGAGGCACAACTCCAAGCACATCTCAGCCATTCATTCCGCAATTGCAAGAGGGCCCCTGTTAGGTCGCAATCCCATCACCTGCAACACGGAGGGAGGGGACGAAAAAGCGACTACTGTCTCCCTCACCGCACACGCATGCCCTTGCTCCTACATGATATCCACCTCCACACAGGCCTCACATATCCACCAAATTACCCGCTTTCTCTGGTCTGATCCTGCGCCCGTCTGGCGACGTGCAGTTAAAGAGAGAGCCTTGGAAGCCCAAACGCCCGCCGGCACAGAATTTAAACCGAGTGAGGCTGGCCAAGACAACGAACGCACGTACATCCCATTCTAGACGAAGAACGAAGACAAGGACGCCGGCACCCGCACAAGAGCCTCAAACTCATCTAGTCAAGCTTCCATTTTCCTTTCCAACTTTGCTCATAAGCACTATCTGCGGCAAGCACCTTGCACGACAAGGGGTACGGTACGGCACGGTATATGGCATGAACAATTACCTCCACAGACACCAAATATCATCAGGAATCTTAAAGGAGGAATCAACCATGGCGAGTTTGGGTCGGTCGTTCAAACCACCAGCGTACCTGCGAGCGCGATCCCGCCCTGCAATGACTGGAAGAACCTTGTCCAACTCTTCAGATATTTCGGTCGTCTCGACAGGATCTCGCTCCGACGCCGACGACCTGCTCATGTCCGGGCTCAATACGCCAGCGTACGAAAAGCCAAAGTCAGGCCAGGATGGGTTCAACACGTCAACGGCCCCCGAGTTGTGCTCTCCCAAAGGTATGTTTCAGCTGTTTATTATAGGTCGGGCCGTTGTTCTATGCTATCTACATGTTTACTGGTTTCCCACTTTTGATTTATCTCCAACTTCAGCTTTGGATCTTTTCTCCGCCTATTCCATGCGTTTTCAGTTCACCATTGCAGGCTTACCCCCAGGTGTCTCCTGTTTTTCTGCCCTTTGGTTGTTGCACTCGGGGCTGTGGGTTGTTCTGTTTCTGTGTCGTTAATTTCGGTCGAGCATTCAGTCACTATTTTCTGTCATGCGTTCCGGTACCTGCACCCGGCCGTCAATGCCCCCCGTGGACCGCAACGTCGGCACCGACAAGGACGGACGTTGGCGCCCATTGCCCAATGCTTCAGTGAGCCTGTTTACTACTGAGGTCCCTAGACTTGTGGCAGCGAGTCAGGAAGGCTAGTTGGCTAAGGTCAAATGACGACGGCGCAGTGCACCCGTGGTACCATGGCTCGCAGTTGGTCTTGAGGGCAAATTTGTCTTGGATTTCCTCACGTTCTGCTGCCCTTGGAGTTACAATAACTGCCGAGATGAGCGCAAGCCCCTCTGTTCATTGAACCAGAAAGACACGGCCGGGGAATGCAGCCTACAGTCTGAGCCAGTCAAGAGGAGAGCCGGAAAAGAGGAGAAATGTCCTCCCCGATGAGCAGGCGGGATGGACTCCGATGAGCAGTGAGTGGCCAATGCCCCTCATCAGTTACCTCAATTCAACGCAGTAGCGAGTCAACGACTTGTCGATGACCACTGTTGTGTCAAGGTACTCTCCTGATGGTTGCGTGTGCAAGTGCTTGCGTACTGTGAGGATGAGTGAGGATGAGGTCCTGGTAGTGCTTACCTTGTGTTCATTCGCTCGCTCCAGCATGACCAGAGACGGATCACGACCTCACACCAAAGCCCTGAGGACTATGGCATTGTGTGCAAAAAGGCCCAAGGCCTTCCATGCCTGACGTTTCCATAGCTTTGGGCTGTGCCGCTGGAATCAGGTGGTGTCTTGGGGGGCATTAGGGAGTGGGGATGGCGCGCCACCGCGTTGTCTTCTGGACGCACCAAACGCTCCGTCGGTGTCAGCATGAGGCCCCTTCACTGCGTTCGGTCTGGTCCGCGCCCCTTGGAGGGTGAGGAGCGGAACTGACGCGGTGAAGTAATGGGGATGCGATGCTTCCATCCAGGCTGAGGTGGTGGGGAGGGGCCGGAGGGGCTGGGACGCTGGGTTGCTGTTTAGAGACTGGTCTGCTAAGCGGCGGCCTTGGTTCACTCGGCCGGGACGGACCCTGCCCGCCAGATGGCACAACATCGTCATCATTCACTCTCATTTCTGCTATCGACGGGGTCACCCCCGGCCCTAAGCCCTTTTTCTCACCTCTCCCAGAAAGTTCGTTCCCGTCTCGCATGGCCACCAGGGACCCTTACCGTTGCGTCATGCCCATAGTGTATTTTCCTTCCTCTTACGCAGTTATTTTTTTCTTTTTGGCCCAAGACGCTTAATCGGAATTTCACACATCCATGTTCCTTGCTTAGGTTCTCGAGAGGATACCTTCGAGACTAATCTGCCTTTTGGCTCTTCTTAATAGGCGAATCATCCGCACCATGTCTTCTCGACCTATCTTCTCTTCAATCTGCACGATACAATCGAACTCGCTCAATTCCTCTTGACCTGTCTCCTACGACTAGTACTCTTCGAAAAATAAACTCGGCTCCTGCCTGCACGCCCACACCTCCCGATCCTTTGTCAGCCCGTAGCGATCTCCCTGGGTGAGTCCTAGTTTTCCTTCCCGCCGCCACTTCAACGTCCTTCTCGAATAAGCCAAACTTAACTCTCTATTCTTCCACCCAACTATCTCTTGAAATCACTTCATTTTAGCAGTGAAACATACAGTGCCTTGTGCTAACACTGAACTCACAGTGGTTACTTTTCGTTCCACGAAGATCCCAAGGGTTCTACCTCTCGCCCTCAATCAACCAAAACCGAAGGCCGACTGCCTAGACACAAGGCTGCTTCTCTCACTGTCGACTCCTCCTTTCAAGCCGACCTCCGTGGCGCTCCCCGATCTGTAGCCATGGCGCCATCAATCCACCTCTCTCCTATGATTGCTGCCGACCCTTCAGGTTCATCCACCGTCAACACACCCGTTACCTCGTACCTTCCCAGCGGCGTTCACGATACATCCTTGCCAATGGGCAAGTACTATCCTTCGAACTACGAGCGAAACAGTAGTCAAGACGGCCGCATAGGGCCTTCTGGGCCCCCAAGCCGTGTATCGTCAACAAGATCAGAAGGCCACATCCCCACACGTGACGCCTTCAGGTCATCTTCACGACAAGACTCCGAGGTCCGTCGCAAACTACAACAATACCAACGAGACATGATCGCCCAGGCGAGACTGGCGGCGAGCGAAGTGCTTGGAAGTTCGCCCAGTCAAGTTACCGCGGCGGTTCCCAGCTCCACTATTACCTTGAATGGGGTACCCTTGACGAGCCTACACCATATCGGAAGCACCGGCATCCACAAACCCATCTCACCGAGGCTTTTGCCACTGGGAAGCCCGGGACCCGTGACGCCGATGGATCTGGAAGGAGGATTAGGGCAGAGTGGATACCTCGATCGGGGTCGCAATGATGAGATTGCCCGCGTGTTGCGGGCCGAGGAAGACCGTATCCGCCGGGAGGGAGCAACTTCACCGGCGGTGGAAGCGGGTCCGCAAGTTTTCTAAAGTGGCAAAACTTGATGCCTTGCGTTGGCGTCGGAGACGGTGGCGTGGTTCATCTGGAGCCACATCATCTCAGTATGACGACGGCGGAAGGCAAAGGAGAGAAAGACACGCAAATGAAAAAAAAGACAAAGGGAATGGAGTCGGCAAGGTCGAGACGATCGTTCATGGTTATGATACCCTCTGGTTATTACAGCAAAGCTTGATTTTTTATTATTTAAGGATGGGGGGGGGAAAGTACGGTTTGATTTCGCTGGCGGACGACGTATCTGCAGCTGAGCCAGCCATCTGTAATGCATGCATGGACTGCGGCGTTATCTCTACACTCGTTACGGAATTAGATTCGTGCGGGTTATCTTCGCATTGGTGTTATTTCTTTGGCTCCTCCTCTGCTCCCCCTTCGTTCAAGACTACCTAGACAAAGAGGGCGGCGGATAGACTAGATGAGGAGGAGAGGCAAAACTAACAAGATATTACTTGCACCATGACTTCACCTTTGCAGAGAAACGTCATGAATGCTTCGCCAATGTGTCTGAACAATTAGATTCATCCAAAACATGTGAAGAGCACGAGTACATCCTCGCACATCAAGCAGCTTTACAGTAGTTGGCAGGAAAACTGCCCCGTACGCCACCTAATTCGCCTACCCACCAATCCTGATCTGTGTCTGTCTTTTTTACGATTTTAATCATGTCTCCCTCATTGAAGCTCAGATCTCCGTCACCCCCTGCGAAGTCATACTGGGCGACGACAAATTCTTCCGGCGCTTTGAAGCGCTTGGCCGGCGGCGGCGGTGGTGGTTTCTTCTTCCCTGCCAGACTTCCCTGCCCCGAGATAAGCCCCGACTGGTGACCAAAATATTCGGATTGGGTACGTGAGTAGGACGGCGACACGTTAGGGGAACCCTGGGTCTGCCCAAGAGACGTGGCGGTAGTGAAGTCGGTTGGCAATCCGAGCTGAGACCGCGAGACATTCGTGCTACTTGGCTGCGGGCTAGGTTGTGGGGAGGGCTCCCGAGCCATAGATGGACGGCTGCCTCCGTTGTTTGAAGGAATTCGCATGGTCCGGGGGGTCGGTGTTGCGCCCTCGTTCATGCCTGAAGGCGTTCGACCCAAGCCGTTCCGTGACGAGGTTGATGACTTACGGCCCTGGCCATCGTCCCCTAACCTTACTGGTTGCCTCCAGTTCTTGCCATGCGCTATGCAGCTGATAGCCTCTACCTCCTTTTGTATCGGTACAAAAGATGCTGCCCAGGTTGATATTACGCTATCCATTGGGGGCGGAGGAGAAGGGAAGTCGTGATCTTCGCAGTAGTTGTGAAGTACGGTGTAATACAGCCCGAGAAGTCTGTTTTGAATCGTCACATGAGAGGCCAGAATATGTGGAATCAATGTAAAGATGGCCTCAATGATCGGAGGCAGAGCCTCCCTGATGTGACCGTCGGCAACGTGGAACTCCTACGGCCACGATTCGTCAAACTCAAGAACGCAAATATGGTTGATGAAGCACTTACCTCAGATGCGCAAGTCATTTCGAACTCAGCCTTGGACAGGGCAGCATCTTCCTTGGGCGTCTTGCCGGGCTTCTTCTGGAGCTTCTTGACCTTTTCCTGGGCCTTCTCATAGTCCAACCTCTTGTTCTCTCGTTGCTTGATAGTCTTACGAAGGGGCTGAATGTACTCATGGGCCTCGGTGGCCGGCCCAATGACCTGTTTATCGATGGCCGTCACTTCTTCAGTCAGTTCGTCCTTGAGGTCAGAGTAGGCGCCGCTAAGCTTGAAGGTGCGATCGAGCTGCAGCTGAGGAGTCGTGACACTGGGGCGGCCATGTCCCTCCGAGGCACCAACAATTGGGTCGTACAAGCCCTCGTACTCCTTTACCATAGCCCACTGGCTAGTGGCCATAGTTACCCATGCTTCACGGAGAGTCTTGGTATTCTCGATAATCTGGCACCACGAGACACATAAGTCAAGATTACATCACACACATGCAAAGACCTCGTCAGGTTGAGGGTTGTGAGAGAAGGGTACCTTGACTAGCAATTTGTCTGCATCTTCGTAGTCGTGTAAGACGGCAGCAATTTTGGCATTGTCTCCGGGGCCCTTGTTCATGAGCTTGCCGAATTGTCTCTGCATGGACTGCATCTTGAAGTTGAGCAGCTCGCAGGCAGCGACGATTCCGATCTCGGGTACGAGTAACAGTGCAGTGCTACACTCGGCGAGGCGCAAGTGGAGCAAACGACGGACGAATCTTTCCGCTTTTCCACCTTAGACCAAATGACGAAGTATGGCGACGAGGGATTGGCCGTGACCTATTGACGGTTTTTGGTAAACAGTTTTTGGTAAGGTTATGTCGCAGTACTGGTCGCGATATGGAGGAGGGATTGGATTGTTGGGAGGAGTAGAGCAGGAGAGCAGCGGTGGGTAGAAGAGTAGTAACGGCTCAAGCTTGCCGACAAGCCGTGTTCTCGGGATGCTCCTGCCTAGCTACCGTTACGAGGTTGGTAGGACTCCTAGGTAGGTAGATACTCGGGTGAAGAGCATCGAATAAGGCTGTGCCTAGCCACCTAGTGTGGTTAGCTGAGGTAGCGGTTGCGTGAAGGCGGGATGTGGAGGAGGGTTACCTTTGGACGGGGGACTGGCTAGACCTGACGCTGGATGGGAGGGCGTAGAAGCGGAGAAAGTTACGAACGAATACTCAGTACGAGGAAGGAATAGTTTTTTAGCACTTCAAGGAGGGGAATCGAGCAATTTGGGGGACGGTATTAATTACGACGCCAATCTTTTTTGGCACAAACGGGCAGCCCAGCCAACTGGGTCAGCATCAGTGCCCAGGATACGCAAGACGAAGCTTGGCCATTGTGGAGTGGACAGATATCATGCTTTTATTCGTGTCGATGGATTCTCTACCTCAACCATGTGTCATTGCCGGGCACTCACTCAGTACGAATACAGCTCCCACTGTTACCTTGCCTCACCCCAGGGTATTCAGGTATCTTTTGATCCAGTATCGTGTCGCTGTCCGGGGACTGAAACAAGGAACAACACCTAAGACATGGCACAGCAGCCCCAAACCGAACAACATCGAGTCACTACCAATCGGTTGGAGTTGGCTGAGAATGGTTGTAGCGTGTCGTGCCGCGATTGCCTTGGACGAGACCGGGAGAATCCCGTCTTTCTGATCAAATGGATGAACCCATAGGCAGAGATGGCCTGGCCTTTGGCCAACGCAACGCAAACCCTGGCGGCCATGATGAATCCATGGTGCGAACCAGCAGGCAACCAAGCCCCCCAGGCGGTGAGACTTGAGTCCTTCGAAGTTGGTAACTTGGTCGTGACCCTATGGCGGCTAAAGTACAGCGAAGTACTAAAGCTATGATCGGCTGCCGGCACTGCTTCAGCCCACCCGGCTTCCACCACAAGGAGACAGCCAGGGCCTAGTCTCAGTCACCCTGCCCGCTTGGCGTTCAGACGGGACTTGAAGGTACCTGGTCTGCCCCGCCATGAATTGGAAGCTACCTCATCAAATACAAGGGCAAAGGTAAGTGGGTAGGTATCCGTCAGGCAAGGTACGAGTGCTTTAAGAGAGAGACGAAGAGGGGGCGTCGGCAGCCCATGATGAGGGGAAGAACACATGTGAATATTGGTGCCTTAACTTTCATCTTGGAGGATCGCAGGAGTCTGTCAGGTTAATTTCCCAGACCAGAGAGAGAAAGCTGGTCACGACGTGGAAAAATGCATTGCGCCGGTTCAACAGCCTAAGCTCTTCATTCAATGTTTACGCGTGCTGAACGCGTCGCTAGACAACTATTTCATACATTGAATGCATACCGAACCAGGAAGATCCCATGAGGCCCTAAAAACTGTAAGGGAAGCCGCGGGCACCTTCTGAACCTACCACACCCACTCCACTGGCGTCCCTGACAGACAGCATCACGTCAATTTCACGTAGGCCCTCTCTCAACTTACATTTGAAATTGACGTCCTGTTCACACCTTTATCACAATATGAACGGTGTGAGTGCATTGCGCACTTTTAGACCAGGAACATATCTCGAAGGTGCAGCCTCTTAGTCACCTCACCTTACCTGAGCAGCACATGCACTTAGAAGGAAGGAGGCAAAAAGAGAGCCAGGAAGGGGCTGGCCGGACCAACTGCACCGGAAATGTCAATCATGTGACTTGGCGTCTTACCTGCTCCTTTACACGCGCCAAATTTAGTCGCGTCTACCAGGCTTCACCTCTACCTTCGACATTGGGTAGGCACGGCATGCATACCGCTATCTAAACTTATCTTTACAACAAGCAGCATGCGGCTCGTTGCCTTCGGCCGCGGCTGTCGTCTTGATCAACATGCCTCTCGCCAGCCGTAACAGCAACCAGAACAGCCAGATGGGCTCCGGCCTCCCCATCGCCGCTCCAGTGTTGGAACACTTATGCCTCTTCACCCACGATCTGAAACGGAAACAGAAAAGATGGCAGGACGGTCGCCTGAAATTCCATACGTTCAACAAGCGCATTATGGTCTATGATGAAAGAGGAAATTTCATTGGTGATATGCACTGGCGGGAAGACTTTGACTTTGGTGAAGGCGAAGAATTCAACTTGGAGCGCGGGGCCGTCATAGTCCAAGTCGCCGAGTGTATCGGGAGCAAGGAACAAGACTTGACTGAGCTCCTCGACAAGAGGGCTAAGGAGGTTGAACAGCGACATGCTCGCTCTGCCGCAAACACAACAAACCAGCCTCATCCACCCACACGGCCATCAGTCCAGCACCCCCAAGCCCAATATCGGCAACGGCATTTGTCTGACGTCTTCACTACTCCTCGCGGACCACAGGGGAGGGCCGTGATCCCAACCACATCGCCATATGAAGATCGGGTGATGGCTCAGCAATCCTCGAGTCCCCAAGACGAGGTTCAAAGGCCTACCAAGAGGAGGAGAAGAGAGGTATCTCCGCCCAGCAAGTCAGGCTATGCCCAAAATCTGTTCGGCGCAACTCTCAATCTATCGTCTTGGTCGGCGAGCGCCCCGGTGCGAAGTCAGCCCGCACCGACACCAAGAAGCATTGCTCCCTCTGTGGAAGCACCATCTCGCTCAGTTATTCCAAGCAAAAGCATCAACTCCTCTAGGCCAAAGCCTTCTACAGTCGTTGATTTGACCAACGACGCCGCAGTACCAGCGAGAAATGTCACAGCCTCGATAACATGCGAGTCAGAGATTCCGGCCACAAGCAACACCAGTGTGGTAGCAAAAGAAGCCTTGCTAGGCCACAGGCCCTTTAAGAGACCAAGCACCAATGTCCGCAGAGACATATCAGTGGAAAGGGACATGGAAAACATCGAGAACCCTAGAGAGGTGCTGAGCCCTAGGAGTCGCCAATCTGAGAGTCGCTTCGAAGTCCAGAAGCAAACAAATCCAAGAAAAGGCAGCAGGAAGTCGCAAGACGGCATACAAAAAGCTTCTACTCACGGAATAGATGATCGGCCTGACAGGGGCGTCATCCCCGAACCTGCGCAACTTCGTGCTCCAGCAACGGCAAGGAGGGAGGCGCCAGGAATCTACGAGCATCTCCCGGAGAATGGAAGCACTTCATCAATACCAGCAGCGTCAGTGCCAGAAAGGACTTTGGTACTAGATGATGAGGCTGCAAACCCAGAAGAACCCAAGACCAAACTTCGCATCAAGACAAGAGAAAAACGCGGTCTGATGGTGGTCGCGAAGAAGGCCACCACGAAGACCAAAAGACGGCAACTGAGTCCAGCCGCAAACAGGCCAAACCCGTCAACGTCAGACGGACAGACCATAACGGACGTCACTCTCTCGGAACCTAGTCCTACAACAACGCCTGCTTTGCCTGACGAAAGCTCACTGGGGCATCCGACGCATGACAGCTACATAGAAGCCGTTCCGAAGGCCAATGCCAAGGCCGGTAAAGCGAAAGACCACAAACAACCTGACGAGGTGGCTAAGGGTTTGGCTCAACCTGAAATCTCCGACGATGAAGGACGTACATCAGCCGAACGCTCCTTGCAGCCAGCGCGGACACTAAGAACACGGAGAGCTCGACGTAGCCCGGACCGGGAAGACGACGTGGAACAGGTTCGCATCAATCCAGGCCCGCGATTGGCATCTCTCGGTCGAAGGACCGTGAAAAGTAAGGAAATTATCGGCTCGTTCAACACAAGACCGCCTCGTATAGCCCTCGGAACTTCGGCCGCGACTGCAGCGCCTCGGAGAGAAGCCCCGGCTACGACTGAAAGTCATTCTGAAGCCAATTCCTCGTTTTCCAAGACGTCGGATGGCGTTCGACAAGCAGAAGCCACAAGGCCTACCAAAACGACTCGGTTAGAGAACCCAGCAACGAGGGGCCGGAAAGCGGCACAGAAGTCAGATGCTATGGGCGCTGTTCCAGAGCCAGTCTTGCCGGCTAACCTGGACGCAGCTCTTGGTAGGAACCTCAGCGGAGCTAGCAGTAGATCAGAGGCAAGGACTGGAGCTGAAATCGGCATGGTGGCTAGTGAGCCCAAAAAGCAACTTCCCGGGTTTCAAAGGGCAAACGGGGGTCCATGGAGCAAAGAGGCTCACGATTTGATGGGATGCACACGGCCTGGGTGATGAGGCTACCAACAGAACAGGATGAGCCATTTCGACAAGCACCCAGATAGGCAAGTGAAATCACGAAGCTCGCTTATTGCAGACCTTTGAGACGCGGCTGTCATGTCGCACTCCTGGCAGACAGGCCTACAAGATCTCGCACGCGCCGCACGCTTGACCTACGAAAGTGAGGATATCTTCGGGACTTTGCCACTGCTAGCATTGTACTGTAGTATGAAGCCCCGCCGGTACTTAACGGTCGAAAGTCGAGTGCCTGGTTTGGATTGATCCAAGGCATAATAACACTACATTAAATGGACTGATGGGCCTACGGTTCTTGAGATCGAGCACATCGTACTCCACGCAACGTTAGTCCTGAGTCGCTACCCCCCTCTCCGGGTGGTAGCGAGGTGATGGACTTGCATCGGAGACTCCTGAGATGCGGGAACTGGCCGGATCGGAGCCGAGTAGGGGATTACTTCCAGCAGCTGAGATGAACGGCTGCGAGTACAATCAATCCAGTAGGTTGTAGATTGGGCAGAACCCTTTCAATAACGAATGGGAACCTCCATCCTTCGTCAACGGCGACCAAAGCCGCTCATCGACTTAATGATAACGTTCGTCCCCGCTGATGATTGATCTTGTGAGACTGAGTCTTGTTCAATGCATTTGTACGTAGTAATGCGTCGTTGAATCTACTCAAGCGGTGCCAGGCACCTACCTCTCCGGCCTTTTGGCATTGGAATGTGTGCTACATAGAGATCGGTTCTTTTACTAAACGTTGATAAAGCTAGCCCCGACTGACGGTCGATGCAGGGGGACTTGCCTCGGTGTGAGTGTGTTCGAGACGACTTGGTAGGCGGCGAGATCTCGGCTAGTTGACGCTATCACGACATGTTCATGCCCCCTTCGTATACGACACTATGAGCCCTGGCAGTTAAAGTAAATCATTTAATTGCCTTACCCGTGCAATGTTGTTGGTTCACCCACTAGAAACAAGATGCAAAAGCTCAGTCCCCCTCACGGGGGGGGCTACGAAAATCCCTGGAGACTCTTACCAGTCTCAGGTGTAGCGATGCAGGGATTTTTCACGAGACTCAAACTCGCGACCTGTGCAAGCGGGGCAATTCAGTCACGACGTTCCTCGCTACGTCACAGGCCTTGGTGATAGTTTGCTGTCCTTTTGTTCATCAAAGAGGTATCCGAAGCGGTGTCTTCCAGGTCGACTTACATCCCTGAGGCAGGTGGACGGGCAAGCTCCCAACCAGCTCACCGTCGATCCGTGGCTGGCATCTAGAGGTTAACCTTCTAGCGGTTTGAGCAAAAGGTTACAGCTTCCTAATTTTCCAACTCCGGGACCACGGTTACGATGAGGCTCGAGGCTTCCAAAAGGATTGGCCAAATTATATGCAATCAACAAAACCGCACATACCGGGATGACTAGGTATCAACCATGGTATAGAGTTCACTGCTGCGATTCTTTCGGGACGGAAAGCAAGAGCTTGATAAATCAGGATACAGACACGCTCAGCAACACATCCAGTCTCCCGCCGGCACTCTCCGTTTCCGTCCTTTGCCAGTTTTATTACAACGACCAAGCCAGACATACTACAGTTAGGGCAACACTGGAAAGTCGGTCAGTTCTAGAACTTGATTTGAAGAATACCGCGCGGAATATATCGAACTTGTGCATGGTCACTCGTCTGTTACGCCTCCCAGCTGTCGACCACCTTTGGCGAGTTTTGGACCGAAAGTTATTTGCTGTGCAATGAGTAGTAATAGTGACCTGCTGCGCAAAGTCAGGTGCCAGACGGATCACTTTTTGATAAGTATAGAGATTCAGTCACCAAGGTGTGCTGTGATTCCGGTTCAACAGGTCCTCATCCAAAGCCTTCGGCAAGATATGCGAGGGCGGCTTTACGACATTAATAGAATAACACACGGGACCAAAGTTCCACGTGATCGCTCCCATTTCGAGTGGCCAGCATGTGGGCGAGCTGCTAACCAAGTCTCGTCATATTATCCACTCGTCCGAGTTCTCTTCAGCGACGGTAGAAGGAGAAAGCAGTTCGAGACGAGTGAAGGGACTTATATGGAATAGGTTCCTTCTTACTTAAGTGCCTCGGTCGTCCCGAATTCACGAAATCGATCAACTGGTTTGGCTGGCACGAAGCTGGGTAGTGAACGACATTACAGACTACTGACCAGAAACGAATGTAGCGAAAGGATTCCTTCGAATCCGAAGGACCAGACTAGCGTCACAACAGCATGCCCATAACACAGCAAAAGTACCGTGCTTGGCCCATTTGCAGCTGACAGCCATTCTGTGTTCGTATTGTGCTAACTGGTAACACACCCCGGTTGCCTTGGACCAATTGGGCGAAGCCAGCCACACACTTGTCAGCAACCGGGCAGATTCCGCTCTTTGTGTGGTGGCATTGGCAAACCAGAGAGGTAGAAAGCCTCGAAAGGTGCCTTGGAAGCTTAACCCAGAGAGGTTCCGGCACGGAACGGAAGGCAAAATAAAGCTTGTGTACTCTGTACGGAGTACGTATGCTTGAGGTACCTTGATCTCCTTCTGTCTGGTGGTCCTAAGCCTCATGAACCCAGCGTAACTTAGCACTCTGGAGTATCGGGTTGGCTCTTTCCAGCTAAGGGATTCGTGGTATGTGGGGTTTACCGCGCACCCCCCCCCCCCGGCTTATAAGATCACGACAGGATCCATTGATATCCTGCCAACCTCCTCAGGTAAAGAGAGTATGTTGTGCTGCGTCCGGGGAACTTTGGCATCATCTGTATCCGTACGTCTTCCTCCCGGGGTAATCGTGCATGATACAGGTACGGGGTATGTATGGGATACCTTCAGGTACGTCAATGCTTGTGGCAGGAGCTTGGGAGAAAAGGTCAGTAAGACCTCAGACGGATTATGACTGATTGTCTAAAGCCTCAGGCGGCCGCCATTGGCTATGGGTTGACTCACTCAGATCACGTGACCTCGGATTGCACATCAACGACCAATGAGATACGAGTATACTCGCCGAAAACCCAGCGCCCGGCTCACTGGCTGTGGGGCATATGAACCAATTAGATTCACTCAAGTGGATCTCTCAACTCGTATCTGCATCTCTGATTGGTATAATCCCCAGACGCCGTCCGCATTACGCTAAACCGCTTTCATCTCGCCGACGAGCTCAATCAAAACCACCGGCTGCGCCTTGCTGGGGTACCGATGGACAGCCAGTTGTGGCCTCAGCAATGAAATACCATCCATGACTCCGGCCTGGCTCATCCGCTTCCCTTTCGAACTTCTCTTTTCAATTTTTCGATACTGAAAAGCCAAATACGTCGATTAGCAGACTCGAGTGAAGCTACTCCGAAGCTGGAGAACTTCCCTTGATCCGTCTCTTGTCCCGCAACTTTTCCCCCCAACAACACTCCATCAGCCAACTTAGGAGGAATCCAAGTTGCTGACAAACTGCCTACCTTTTGCAAGCTTCGTCTTCAGAGACAATCTTCCATCTAACCCCATCATCCGGTTTACATCAAATTCATATTGAAAATCGCCTCGAAAGAGAGCTTTCTATCAAGGTGAGCTTCAATCTCCATATGACTTGGTGTATCACAGCGATACCCAAGGCAGCATGTAGTTCCTCAGTGGGAGGTCTGGGGATTTAGACACTTCACCAGCACGATGTATTTTGTATCATTTTCACGTAAAAGCAAACAACCCCTCCCATCGCTCTACCTCAACTGGACATACACAGAATTCCGGGCAGCTTGATGTAGGATATGAGGCCGGCCAAACAATTACTTACCCATTCTCATTAGCAAGCATTCAGCAGACCTGGGAAACAATCCGGTCTTAGTTACTACAGGGATCCGATCCCCCGTCACCATATCTTCTATATTCCGCCGCATACCTTCCGTAGCCAACACTATCAACGCAATGTCCGGCGTGATACGAAACCAGCCTACCGCTGCCTTCCAGGGTTTCTCCATCTCTCAGCCCTTCCTCGGCGCGTCTTTGCAGTTCTACCCTGAGATGGGTACCCAGGAACTCGACGACCTTGTCAACGCCTACCTCCCCGGCTCTGCCTCCATCCAGGAGAAGCGTGCCACCGTCTCTATGGACTTCTTTGCATTCTCTCAGCTCACTGGAGAGACCTTCAAGTACTATCCCGTTGCCAGCGACTCCAGCAGCTCCGCCGTCTCCTCTGCCGGATCTAGCCCCATGCAGAACTCCAGCAGCAGCTCCAACTTTGTCTCCCCTGTCATTTCTGACTGGTCTTGGTCTCAGTCCACACCCAGCTCAGCCTCTGCTTCTACTCCCACGTCCGTCAGCCAGGAATCCGTGTATTCCAAGTCATCCAGGAGGGCTGCATCTTCTGCGACAAAGCCCCAGGCCAACGACTTCTCCCATCTCCCTGGGATGAAGATCATGACAAAGGATGGTCGCGATGTCACAAACTCTGCTTCTCGCGGTTGCAAGACCAAGGAGCAGCGTGATCATGCGCATCTGATGCGCATCATCAAGGCATGCGACGCCTGCAAGAAGAAGAAGGTCAGATGCGACCCTAGCCACAAGAAGCGCACCACCACACAGGCTCAGGGTATTGCTGCCGCTCCAGCGCGGTCGGCGAAGAAGGCCAAGACGTCGAAGAGGGATTCGCCAGTGGCAGCCGAAAGGTCACCACAACCAAGCACATCATTTTCAACACCAGCATTATTTACAGAGTCCTCATTCGCAGATCTCGACATGCTCAATATGGTAGATTCTTGGGAGTCCCTCGTCCAGTTCGACGACGAGCCCGCCAACGTCGCTCCTTTCGAGTACGACTTCTTCTTCGACCCCGCGGGACATCTCACTCCCGAGTCAAGCCAGTCTCCCATTACTCCCTCGATGGTCTTCAGCCAGTCTCAGAACGGCTTCGATGGCCTTCAAAACGTGGTTGCCAGCAAGCCATTCCCCGACGAGCTCGATGTTCGGCCACCGGCGCTTCCTTACCTGGACTCTTCCCCGCGTATCAGCAACTACGTCGACTTCAGCCTCTACTCACCCGAGCCAAGCTTCTTGGATGACGATGTTGCACTACTCAGTGACATTGGTACTACTACTACCAAGGCCCAGAACACGCTGTCTCAGCGCCGTAGCTCGCCTCAGAGCGGCCAGTCGTCAGTTCAGCAACAAGTGCACCTCGGTCGCTCTCCAACGGCACCAGATGATTACTCGGCAGACGATAGCGGAGTCCCGGTAAGCGGAACTGCACTGGGAGGAACCAGCGCCGTGGTCCGTCGTCACCGGCACCGTCCATCGTCGGTAGCCGTACATGCTGGAGTACCGGGCGCTTCAATGGTGAGCATCCCTTACACGGTACAGTCTGAATTTATTTTGACATTTAAACAGACCGAGTCTGAGTCTCAATTGAGCCTATCCGACGTCAATGCAACAACATCCCGCAGTGTACGCTCACAACGACTTGCGGACACAGCCCTGCAACCAAGCTCGCTACAATTACTACCACTGCCACATGCCACGTCTCGCTCTGCTGTTGATCTTTCCGGAGTACATGCCACCCCACTTGGCGGCGTACTACCAGGAGTAGTCGGCCGTGTGCCAACGTCCTCCGTCATTGCGTCCTCACGCTCCTCGACCGCCGTCGAGGAGGCGTCTTATTACGCGCATATCACGAGGACAAGCAATGATGCCAATGGTCGTAGAGCAATTATTAGCGGAGTGTCCAGCAGCGTCTCTTCGGATGCTCAGCACCACCTTGCCACGTCAGAGTCATCAGAAATTCGTCACATCACCACACCTAGCGCCACCCGTTCCTCTGCTGGCGTCTTTGTACTAGGTGGTGTACAAGTTGTGATGGAGGCGGTCGCGGGAGGTAGCTTGACATGCAAGCGCCGCTCTCTCATTGACTGGCTGTCCAAGTCGCAGTGCCTGGTATACGTGGCACTCTTTGCGACTGCATTCTGCTTGGTTGCGCAAGCGGTCGAGGTACATGCGCTCGCCAGCCGCTTCATTCAACTCGCTGTGGGCCTAGCGATATACAAGGTCTACCACTCTTACTCAAGTCTCTATGACTCGAGACCGGAACAGAGCCATCTTGGGACCGCCACGTCAAAGCCGCAGGGCTTGAGCGACGGCGCGAGGCTTCTCTCTTGTGTCAGCACGAGACTACGACGTACCTGTCGACAGACCCAATCCGCACAAACCCCGGTCAACGGAGCGCGGATGCGGGTTCTGAGCCTCGCGCAAGGTCTCTCATGAGATCTTGTGTCGACCTGCGGCTTGGGCTAATGGCCCTGGCTTGTATGGATATGATAGTTGTCGTAGTGTTTTTGTTGCTGTCTATTGGGAGCGTTGGTTTCTGAGATACCCCTCTGTTTTTTGATGAGACGTGCATTCTTCAAGAGTGGCATGCATGTCAGCTATATCATCGGGCAAGGTTGTGTTCTGTTGCACAGGCTGGAACCAGTATGCTGGACACTGAGTAGTTGTTTATGAACTGCTATATAGTCTAGTTAAATTTGGTGGTAGCGTAGTGCGATATAATATAACTGCCTTGCTCACACTTATTTGTGTCTACTTTCGCCCGGCGTGCACTCATTGTATACGGATACGACTATTCCGAACCTGTAGAAGGGCTCACCAAGGACCTCGGACTTCAGATTCGCCCTTCATCCCAACACGAAGTATCTCAAGTACCCTGGGAGGGATACGTTCAGGTGGTCAGTGCCACCGTTTGACAGCGAGGTCACGTGATGTCGTGTGTTCCCACCTAGTGCAAACTTCATTTATGGCAATAGGGTATATCGGGGCAAAGACCGATTCATCCTTGGCTCCTTAAAAGCTGGGGGTTTACGTGACTAACAATACCTTCTTCCCATAGTGAGTAACAAGCCAGGCAAATGAGTTTATTTGCTTTTATTGTCTCGAGCGACGTGTGCTGACTACAGCCAGACTGAGTCATCCTTGTTTGTCACTCTGCCACTTACTTAAAGTCCTATTCAGAGCAATTCTTAAACAACAAGCGCCCAATATCGCATGTGGTTTCAGTTCAGGTGCTCCTCAAGGCTTTGATCCGCACTTTGTTTCAACAGGACAAGTATTGTAGGACAGCCTTGCCCCGGACTTCTGCAACAGAGTCAGACAAGGGAACATACAGAACCCTTCTGACACTTGAAAACTCGCTTCCCTGCGGTCTTGAAACTTTCCCAGTCAAGTGCCAACAAAAGCCATTGACGACCCGGTTCCTTGTTCGAACAGAAAGAGCAGCGACAAAGAAACCTCTCGCGAGAGACGCAACTTCTTCACAGCGTACCCGAACTTACCTTGCCTCGGGTGTATGTCTACATGATCTAGTAGGCCGGGGGTTCTCCAAACACAAGGGCAGCTTGCAGCATCCTACCTTGGCCAGTATCGGAATACGCTGGACTTTGCGTCGTCCTAGAACCTCTCGATCTCTTGCCTACTTGACAAGACTACCGTAGTCCAGTCCGTTGCTACGGACCTGGTTTAACCCGAGCCACACAGAGCAAATAGCCCCCATTCTCATCTCTTCGGGAAGGCATCGATTGTCTACATCTCTAAATTCGTCAGGTGCTCTCTGCACCTTAACTTAGTGCCAGTCGTACGGCGTGTCTTGAATCCGTGAAGGTTCTGTGGTACCCAGGGTAGAAAGGCGTGCACCGAGTTGGTTCCTTCCCAAAAAATTCACCATGAACGCTCCTGCCTCTTCAGATGCGCCTCCAGGTGGACCTGGGCCTGAGTCTGGGCCTGGAACCGGAACACAGGACAAAGATAGAGGAAAGCGGGCGTCGACAAGCAAGTTCTTGCAAAACATATTTTGTCGCCTCAAAACCTCATTCACCCCCAACTCCAAATCACCATCCTCCTCCTCACCCACCCCAGCCCCCTCGTCCCAGCTACCAGCAACAAATACCGCCCAAGCACAGCCAAACCGGGCAGGGCAGACATCAGTGGAAGAAGATCCAGAGATGGCTGACGCTCTCACTCGACACAGTCAGTCGACTGGACCAGCGCTGCCTCTGTACCCCTCCAGCAAGGCCCCCGTTCCCGCTTCGGGAGATGACAAGGAGAACCAGCCCAGTGCCCCCATGGTCTCCGTACCAGCTGCGGCTCTGAGCCGTATGAGCCTGGAGTCTGTCGGCCGGCCGCGATCATCAGCCTCCATTCCCCAGACCACGCTCACGCCTCTCAGTGAGAGACCTATGCACCAGATGCTCATGGATCAGGCATTGGATATGGTAAGCAGCTAATGCGACCAGCAAGTCCCTTCGTTGCAATGGAACATCCCTAATATTGTATCCAGGCTCGACTAGCATTGCGAACCAACGAGACGCCCGTTGGCTGTGTACTTGTCCAAAACGGATCGGTCATTGCAAGAGGCATGAATGCCACAAACGTGACTCGGAACGGTACCCGCCATGCTGAGTTCATGGCATTGTCTGCACTGCTGTCCTACCGACCAAACAATAGTGAGGAGGCCGTCGAGACTCAGCTTCGCCAACAGGCCAGCGAACGTTCCAAAGTAGATGTTCCTGACGATGAATCGGATCTGTTCCCGGATGACGATGAGTATGTCAGGAAAGGTCATCTCTACCCTTACGGCCAGAAGCTTCATCTTGATCCTCGGGTCGACCGCTCTATCGTCAGGGAGTGCACTCTTTACGTTACAGTAGAGCCCTGTGTCATGTGCGCCGGTCTGCTTAGACAACTTGGCATCAAGAAGGTCTACTTTGGCGCTGTCAATGACAAGTTTGGCGGAACTGGTGGTGTATTCAGCATCCACAAGAACTCTACAGACACCCGCCAAGACCCCAACCCAGTCACTGTTCTCAGGCCGATTCAGATCAATGCATCCAACGTCCCAAGGCCGGCAAGCTCTACGTCTGGAAAGAGTTCCCTCAACAGCAATCGTCCCGCGAGCCGAGGTGGCGATGGCGGAAACGTCGAGCCAGGTTTCGAAGCAGAAGGTGGGTGGGGCCGCGACGAAGCTGTTGGTTTGCTGCGGAGATTCTACGTGCAGGAGAATGGAAGAGGTAAATCGCTGATTCAAGGGGACCATCGAGAAGCTGTAAGCTGACACCTTCTCTAGCACCAGTGCCGCGCAAGAAAGAAGGCCGCGCTGCTAGGTTGGCAGCCATGGAACAAGCTGGAGGCGAGGGCGGAGCGCCTGTGACATCCGAGGCTTTTGACGTCGCTGACGGCGACGACCAAGGTGCCGCTGGCAATGGTGCTTCAACCGTCTCCAATGGCAGTGAAGACAGGAACGAGGTTTGAGTGCACCGCTGAGCATCTTAAAAAAAAAAAAGCCACACGCATTACATACCACGGGAATTGATCATTAGATGGGGTTATCAACACTGATGGGACGATCCACCATTTATCTTAGATTGGTTCTATTGTACTTTCAACGAAAGGCAATTAATAGTAGACGAAGCTGCATCATCATTTGGGTATCCTATCCAATTCCCCAATGTGGTACTTAAATGACTAATATCCCACAAAACTCCTCGAAAACGACTTCTTTTAGCCCGCTTATGACGAGGACCTGTCACCGTGGGGGGTGATGGTCTCACCAATCTCCTTGTCCTTGCCGGTGACGGAGCCGCCCTGCTCGGAGCTAATGGTCTTCTCCAGGGGCTGAGGCTCGGAAGCGGCATGCTGGTGTTCATCAGAGCGCCAGAAGTCCTTCTTTCCCTTGAACGCGCGGCGGACCCAGGGGGGCAGGATGCCGCCAGGAATGCGCCAGGTCCAGGGGTCCTTCTCGTTCTTGTTATACGGAACGATGCGGCCACCGGAGACCTTCTCGATGACCCAGACAAGGCCGTTGATGAGAATGTAACTGCAGACACCACCGATGAGGCCGTCGGCAATAGAGTAGGTGAAGGGCATGAGTGCGAGGGTGATGAAGGCAGGAACGGCATCACCCATGTACCTCCAGTTAATCTCGGTGACGGCGCGAACCATCATGGATCCCACGAGAACCAACACGCAGCCGGTGGCCCACGAGGGGATGGAGGCGAAGATGGGAGCGAAGAAGATGGAGATGAAGAAGCAGATACCGGTGACCATGGCAGTCAGACCGGTCTTGCCTCCCTCGGAAATACCAGCACCGGACTCGACGAAGGCAGTGACGGGGGGAGTACCGAAGAGGGCACCAACGGAGATGCTGAGGGCATCGACCATGTAAGCGACGGATGAGCCCTCGAAATCCTGAGTCTCCTCGTCGATGAGGTTGGCGAAGCGGGCCATGGAGTAGAGGGTACCGGTGCAGTCGAGGATGTCGACGTACAAGAAGGTGATGAGGGCCAGACCGAAAGCACCGCTGTATCCTCCGACATTCCACTCTTGGACGTTGAGGGTCCTCTGGATCGGGTGGAAGTCTACAACCTTCTTGAAGAAGTCAAAGTTGGAGTCACCGATGACGGTATCGGGGAAGTAGGTGACAGAGGTGTTACGGGGCCAGGAGATGATGCTGACGAGGATGATTCCGGCCAGGATGGCGCCCTTGAAGCGGTACATCATGAGCATGACGGTGAAGATACCACCGCAGAAGATGCCGATCCACATGGTGGGGTTGCGCATCTTGGTCGAGGAGGGGCAGAGGCCGTCAACCTGCTCGCTCGCAATGCAGCCAGCCAACTCGAGGGGGGTGGAGGTGGCGCCGACAATCAGACCGATACCCTCGCTGTAGGTGAGACCGATGAGGGTAAGGAAGAGACCGATGCCGACACCGGTGGCGAGCTTGATGGAGCGAGGGATGGCGCGAGCAAGCCATTGACGCAGACCGAGCAGGGCGAGGCCGAAGAAGATGAATCCCTCGATGAAGATGGCGGTAAGGGCGACCTGGTAGGGGACGGCACCGGTTCCGTGGTAACCGACGACGGAGTAGGCAAAGTAGGCGTTCAAGCCCATACCGGGAGCGCAACCGACGGGCATGTTGGCGAGAAGGCCCATGAAGAAGGTGGCCAGAGACGAGATGGCGGCGGTGGCGGTGACGATGTCGCGCTTGACCTCTGCCACGCAGAGCATGTAGTCCTGGTCCTTGTCGCAAGTGAAGTCGTCGGCGGTGCGCGGGCAGACACAGGTACCACCGGAATCGGCGACGATGGAGGAGTTGACGGCGATAATGTAGGCCATGGCGAAGAAGGCGACGAGGCCGGCGCGCATCTCGGTGAAGAAGAGTGATCCCTTGCGCTCACGGGGCTTTTTTTTTTCATGACATGTTAGCATACTTGTCACGCATCATTGCGACACCTTGTCCTGCGCGCTTTGCGCAGATAATGAGAGGCCGTAGGGTCCTCGGAGGGCCATCTCGGAGGAGTTGTGACGGGCAGTCTGGGGATTGGCGACTTACATGGCCGGAGCCCTCAAGCTGGAACCACCGACCGACCGGGCCGGCGGCGATCTTGGCGTTCCATTTCTGGATGAACCCCATTTTTGCACGAAATTTTTCGTCCTTTCTTTATTTTCCAGTCCTTGATGCTTCGAACGACGATAATGGATTGGAGATAGGTCGTCTTGCCAGATATAATAAGAAATATTATCGGCAACAAGTTGAATAAATAAAAGAAATGTGACCCGAGATCTGATCGATGTTGACAAGGCCCGAGTGAGATTGCGGCGCGGATGTCGAAGATCTGAGCTGTAGAGAAAAGCAAGTTAAAGCAAGACAAGCCGAAGCCAGGCTTTTGACTAGTTTTCTTGACAACTGCGACAGAGCAGGGGGAGGGCCCAATGGGGGGATGAGATGAGATAGGAATCGGGAGAGGCCGTTGAGGCACCGATTAGAGGAAGCTGGACGGCGACGGGGGGGAGGATGGGAGGCGAGCCTAGAGAGACAACATCAATAAACCCAAGAGGGCGGAACGGTGGATGGTTTTTATCAATGGCGAGGACTGGCACGGGCAATGGCTCATAAACAGGATAGAGGCAACGGACCGCGCCCCCCTCCTCTTGTGGACGAACGACAACGGCCAGTCGCGTTATCAAAGAAAATCTCGAGCCATTATTTATTAGTGTGAAAGGATTATCATTTGCTGGATCACCGGAGGGGTGGGTGGGCAGCATGGCAAGGGCCCAGGCGTGGTGGATCAAGAAAAAGCTGTGTACTTTCACTTTTGCCCGGATAGCTGAGGCTGCCAAGACCAAGATGGCAACTGGGAGCTAGGATGGGCATGGGAGAGAAAGAGAGTCAGATGGGACTCAGAGATGGGCATGAGAGACGAACCGGGGGGGTGAGATTCTTGAGAGTTACCCTACAAGTTACTGCGTGTCTAGACGATGGACGAAGGCGAGGCCAAGCCAAGGGTCGCGGCACCCCCTTCTAGGGCCCAACTTCCGAACCTCCCCAAGGACTAGCGCGACGCCCTTATCCTGGTCCCGGTTTTTATTTCTCGCATGCAGTCGTAACGACTTCACCGAGTTCTTGTCTCAGTCGGTGCATACACGGACGGCGGGCATGGCGTGGCATGGCATGAAATGGGATGAATTGGCGGCACCGGCCTCGAAGCGCGCGGAGCCATGTGCCGGAGAAGCTCAACTCGACTCCCTTGAGTCCACAGACTGAGCCCATTGTGGGATTGTGGGCACAGCCTTCTTGCTGGCACCTGTTTGTCTGCTTTAGAATTGGTCAATGGGGTCCACATACCGTACTGCTTTTGTGAGCTTCTCCATGTGGGTGTGGAACGTGGAACTGTGGATGCGCCGAAAAGATACATGTGGTGTACGGAGTAGGTGGCATGGCGGCGGCGGCGGCGCGGCATGTCGTCCAATGGCACAGGCAGAGAGCAAGATATCGGACCCGAGCGATGAAAGAAGTGACAGGCCGAAAGCAGCGTCCCAGCTATCTGGATTGTGAACGGGCTCGCTTCATTCCGAAGCCAACACGCTCCTCAGGGAATATCAGAACTTGGTAGGTAAAGTTGGCCCGGAAAGCTCAAACACAAACGATGGCCATGTGGTAAGTTGCGAGTATCTAACCAGAAACGACATCATGAGCTGGAAGTAATAGGCTGTACGGATAGCAGAGGAGGGAAGCTTTGGGCCGTCGGCATGGTGGCTTCGCTGGCCGCGCTGCCCTTTGCCAGGTCACATCGATAATGCGCAGTGTGGAACGCCATTGAAGACGCCATGCAAGGACAAAATAGCTTGGATATTGTGGTGACTGTGAGATGGTGAAGCACAAAGAGATGGCGCTTAAGCATGAAAGACGTACCATGTATGTAGGCCGGGGGCCGACGGCAGCGTAAGGTATTTGCTATTGGTAGCTGAAGGCGAGGCGTGGCAAGCAAGCAAGCCAGTCCAGGCTGCAGTTACTCCGTATTACATGGGGATATGGGAGGCTGTTTCGAAGTTCTGACGGGGTTCCATTGGCAATCGGGTTGTATTCGTCGTGTATCCGTATGTGCTGCGTATTCGATTGATGGTACTGATATGTATTCGTAGTGGTTGTCCAGAGCGTTATGCTGCGCAAACATGGTTCTTGATGCGCCAGTGACAAGCAGATGTGGAAAATCTTAGCACATATCAATCGATGGCGGGGCCGAAAATGAGCGTCGCAAACAAAAGTGCGTGCGTCCCCCCACCGGGCCTGCCCTAACCTTTTTCTTAAAGTACCTTAGTCTTGAAGTGACCCGACAAGATCCCCAGAGAAGAGAGTTGCGCAACGCGACCGGCCCAATCAACTGGCAAGAAAGGTCGGACAGGTACTGCGGCGAAAGAGCATGAAGAGACGGCAGTGGTGCACTACATCAGAAGAGGCTAAGGTAGTGTAAGTGTAAATGAATTGCGGATACGTCCCGCCTACTTCAACAGGCCGAAACTATGGGGCTAAGGCAAGGAACTGGCCTTTTGGTCGGTCAGTGAGCCGCCCTCCAGAACTCCGTACTCAAGACTCGAGAGTCCTGACGCTGGTTGTCATACTCGTTCGTACCTTACTACGGAGTACAGTCACTCACTGCCTATTGCCAGAACGCAGGACCAGTGAAGGGCAGCATACCTTAATTAAGGTACCTGTTGTGCGTGTACTCCGTACATACACACACCACAGGAAGTCGTGGCAAGTCGCAACAACATCATATCGCTGGGCATGTCAGGTCAAGTCAGGTCTGGTCGGGATCAAACTCAATGGAACATGCTGCTGACTTACGCCTTACCGATCCATGCGACCTTGCGACCTTGCCTCAGCTAGCTGGCTTAGGTCCCGACTGCATATCCGGGCAAGTGTGCTCCGGTGCTACTGCACCCAGGCAAGGGCGGGAAGCCGCTCAACGTTACAGGTTCCTTTCTTATTCCATCTCAGCTGCCTTAGCACTTACACATACCAACTTACCAAAGGTACCTTACTCCGGACCATAAGTTACGAATACTACGTGTCGCACACGTTGGCGGTTGCCCGAGAGGTATGTGTCTATGTATAGCCTACAGGTCTTTCCTGGGGTTTGCTCTTTCCCGCTGTCAATGCCGTCGTCCCTTCTCTTGCCGCTGTTCGTTTCTTCTTCTTCTTCCTTCCTCGCCGGGAAACAATGGGAAAGAACATGCACGTCGTGCGTGACCGAGGCGACCAGCCCCGCCTGGTCCTCACACACATTGACGAGGAAGAAAATTGCAAGTACCGAGTGTCGAGGATCGAATATTCAAACATGTTCAGTTCTGCTCATGCTCCTGCTCTGCCTCACAAGCTTGCCTTCCATCGAGTTTCCTCCCAAGACCATGGCGTTAGATACCTGCGCCGTATTACTGCAGCATGGTATGTATACCTAAACTTCTAAAGGTCTAGAAAGGCGGAAAAGCTAATTAAGGTAAGGTACCTGTCCTCTCACTCGATTCGACCAAACTGCCTAAACCGGTCGCCCGATGGTCAGCTTCGGAAGCGGGGCTCTTGCTGAATCCGAAGCCATTGGCCGTGGAGGTGATCCACCTCCGAAGCTAGGCCCTTCTCGGTGCGAGCGGCCGTGGCCGAGCGGGGCCGCATCTGCCATCTGCGATAAGCATCCTGACCCTCCTTGGTCGGGGGTTCTGGCCTTTGTCAACTGCCTTCTAAGTTCTGTCAACCTTATCAGCCACTCTTCCAGAAGCTAGTTACCATCTCCAGACTTCATCGCGTTCGTAGGCGCGCAGGCGGCAGGTCCTCGTGTTTCCGTTGCCTCGGTCGCAAGGTTTCTTGAACAGTCTGTCCAGTGACGATGGTCACGTACGCGACTTCAGAGCTTCTACCCAATTCTTTGCTCAACTTCAATGATGGTCAACGAGATACCCATGTCACGATCGAAATCTGCCAAGCCAACTAACCCGCGTCCACCACATTGTCTCGAATGTCTCGCTTTTTGGCGCTCCCATTCCTTAGCCTCATGCTGAACCAAGCTGCCTCGCGCAAGTTCAGCTTCGAGCCGTCGGTTGATCCTCGATCAGCCGCGAAACTCTTCATGAGAGTCAACTGCGCAACCGGCCGCCGCCCAGCTCGGACAGCGGCGCAACTGCCCACCACCACGAGGTTGATCAAGCCTGGGCCTTTCGCACCGTCGACTTAACAAACTCTAGTTCGTACAAAGTGCGAAGTACACTTCCACGGTCACCGGTCTGCTCCATCCATCGGTCAGATACGTTCAGTTGGCTTCAGCAGACAGCCAATCTGGTGCCTCCTATTCGTCTGGGCGATAGGAATCCCCCGACTCCCCCAGGCCCCGAGCTTTCCACTGATTACGACTCCCGTTGACATTGCCTCCCCCAATCCGACTTGGCCCACCCCCACGACTTCCAGACAGGGGCAACAACGGCACTAGCGCACCACCGCCATCTGACAGACTTGACGAGAACCGCCTGGCCGGCATCCCCGCAAAACTGCCAAAGACAGTGGCTTCAAGGTCTCAAAGAGGACAGACCTCATGGGATTTGTGGCTCGCGTTTCTTCATCGTCAGTGCAGGCTGCTTTCGCGTGGTTGAACTCAATTCCAACCTGCCTTGCTTCATCGGTGCTTTCTTTTTTCTATAAAAGACTAGCAATAGGGTCTGATTGGTTGCCAGCTTGTCTTTGTCTGTATGTGGCTGGCTGCCGGGTATGAGGCTTTGAAAGCCATGGCGGTAGCCTTCAACCCAGCAAAGCCAACAACAACATGTCACAGCTCCTGCTCGACAGAGGCTACCTTCAGGACATATGATCATAACCATCGCGTTCACCAAACTACCTGCGCCGCGTCGTACGAGTCCCTCTATCACGGCAATAGTCGAACTCTCGCGGGTCTGTCGTTCGTCTGATCTGGGGATCTTAGCTGAGCACAGATGCGGTGCCGTCTCTAGCTTGTGGTCACAAGCCGGAATGGGGAGTTCATCCCAGCTCATTCAGGTGGGAGATAGTATCTCGAAGCATAGTCCGAGAGCAGCTTAATCCGCAGATTGCATTCACAGTACGGCCCTCAAACACACCGAGGAGAATCGTTGTTGAGAAACACATCAGCTCTCTGCTATGCGTCGCTTCTCATACTCGCATGTTGGTCGGGCGATAGCTGCGATCCACAGTTCCGCATCAGCATACTGTGACAAGCCAGGTAGATGGGCCTGTCGAAAAAAACAGACGTGTTGGAAGGTATGGACCTGGAGCATGTCGCAACCGGAAAGCTGGGCGAGGCCGCAAGAAGCACACGACCCATGTCCCAAACGGGCCTCGCTGCTTCTCCTTATCTGCCGGGCCCAATTTTCTTCATGTACGGAAATTGCTGAAGATACGAAAACCAACGCGCCCACGCAACTTCCTGCAATGGCTGCCAGACTTGCACATGGAGTGGGTTTATTCTTCTCGATGTCTAATTTCCATTTCATCTACTTGTACGACCCACTGATACATTTCAAAAACCAATATCGAGCAGCTCGCTTTGGCCCCATTTGATGGTCGTGACCGCAGGGGCAATTGAGAATGGACAAAGCACGAAGTCGCTGCGAATGCTGGTATGATATTGGGAACCACCATCTCGGATCCGGGCGGACAGGACCTCTCAAATTCGGGTTGTACCTTGTCTCTCTGACACATATCGGTTATTCATGGGTTGCTAGTAGCCTAACACACCCGTCTTCTCACCATCACCACCACCACCACCGGCAAGTCGCACCACCACCATCCACTTCGTCCGACGGCTGTAATCCACACAATAAGCTGTGGCGACTCAGTGGTTCCATGGCTCCGGGACGACGGCGGCAATTACGGTAGCGGGGTTCCCAATGCAATCCCGGAACGACGACACAACGGTATCCGCACTACCGGACGAATACAAGCTACCGATCACGGGAGAAGCCGAATTCCTCACTGCCCCTTCAGCCTCCTCCAGCCCGGGCGGGGCCGTACCGAGGACGGGGCATCTTCGCGACTCGCCGGATGGGCGCGCCTCATCGAGTCATCTATCGATTGGTTCGGCACTGATGATGAATCACGGCAAACAAGCCAAGTGACTTCCAAGCCCTCACTGGGTGATAATTTGGAGGAAACCATCTTGTCATCCAGGCTTGTGCCTAGTGCCGTTCGTTGAGGCAACCCATCGAGTTGCCCGCCCACTTGTTAGAGAATCAAGTGCTCGTGACCCCGACCGCTTGAAATTTCGCCGCGTCGAGCCGTAGCCGGCAGACCCATGCGAGCCGTCGTCAGGAACGCCAGCAATGTGCCAATTGCTTCCTCCTGGTTGGATAATTAAAGCATCGATGTTTGCGATTGACACGAGGCAGCATCGCACCCACCCTCTCGTCGGACGGCATCCGACCTCCGCAATCCCCGGTAATGGCACCAGGACCGGTGCGGGGAAACAACAGAACTCAATCTTGTCACTGACTCTCATCGACAACCAGCGAGGTCATCGTGATCCTGAGCAACCAGGGTGACCGAGGTCGCGACTCGTCAGTCTTTGGCCCTCCTTTTACATGACACGAACAGAATCTGGTCCTCTCACAGAGCTCTCATATTCCACAGATGGTCATCAGAGGCGGTCAAGCCCATCAGCTCCCAGGGAGCGAGCGATATTGATGCCGTACGCTCGATGGGTCACATTCAATTCGCATCACGACGTCACCGATCCCTCGGTGCCTAGGGGGAAACCCAATCCCGCGCAGACACGGAGACAGCAACAAGGACAGGGAGCTTATCACGCACCGCAGACTCCTTTCTCCTTTCGTGGACTGGACCTCACCGCTGAAGGGTACAGGCGCCCACTTTTGGTTTGCGAGCGTATGAGCTACGGCGATCAAGTCATGTACTGCAGCGCTAGCGCGAGGGCAACGAAGGGAACCACTCAACCTTTACCCGCCCTGTCGTGAGTCGATGCGACGATACCTACCTTATTCCGACGATGTGATGGCGAGAGTGCCTACGACCCGGAGAATTTGACGCCCTGCAGCGGCTCCTCGACGATCTCTGGGGATGCCGTGTCATGGGAAGGATCATGTCCTCAATTTGCAGTCTGCTTCACGCCGATCCGTCTGCTCTACGCGTTAATTAATTGCAGAAAAGTATTTCTCAATGGCTCAGGTGCAAGTAGAGTGTCGGGAAAGATGGCGAGGCGAGCAGTAGCACCGTAACGACGATATCCGTGCAAACCCGACGTCAGCCGGCAGGGTGTTTGGTAGCAACGGCCGCTGGGACTGTCCTGGTCCCGGATACCGCCCGGAACCTAAGGCAATCAAGCTGGTTCAGGGGGAGGATCCGCCGGGCAGCACGGATGGCTACTCTGTGGTCCCATCAGCATGTTCGGATGTCTTTGGCTAGGTTGGCCTTGGTAGCAGTATAGTTGCGAGTCGGCTGCTGCTGGTTTCTGAAGACACTTCTGGAATCAACATGAGAGTAGCCCAAGAGTTCGCCTCTGGCAGTGCGTATCAAAGAGCCACTCTTGCCTGATGATGCGGGAAATATGCGTACTGTACATCATCGATCAAGCAGGTGTAGGTGACACGAGTTTCAGTGCCGGAGTAAGCTGGGGGGTTGGGCATCCCGGCCAATTGGGATTGGCGGTGTAACTGAGAGAGGAATGGCATTCGGCTTGGTTCAAGGCGTTCCGGATGATTACGGACAGCGGGGAGTTGGCCAGCGGCATGGCAATGTCATAGTGCGGTAGAAGCAGCACTGCGTAGGCCATGTCGTGAGGGTATGATGCACCTCATGCAACGTGCATTGCGAATCAGCTCGGGGGATGCAGCACTGCCGGCTGCGGTGCTGTTGGTGATGATGGTTCTACAGACAGACGCAGTGGGACACGACAGGGCATTCTGGCAGGGTAAGTAATAGGGACAGATGGAATGGGATGGGATCGGATAGGATGTGAGAAAGGGATCCGGAGAGTAGGTAAAGTGAGAACGGGGATTCGTTAGCAAGAGGTGGAATACGTGGGCAACGATGCGGGTTGCTGGAGTCGCAGCTGCAGGTTTACCTCATCTGACGTCACTGGGGAGGAGCAGCGGGCTGGACCCTGCATATCGCCCCAAGCTGTGAAGCGAGAAGAACAAGGCCCGTCATTGGCTGGTTATGTGAGGTTCCACAACACGTACAACGCTTCCTTGGATCTTTGGGGGACTAGCACCGCCGGCAGCGCTCTTTCCCGCCGAGTTGCGCTGCAGTCTCCCCTCCCGACCTCGCCTAGGAGGCACTGGGAACCGGTGCAGTCTGCTTCGCAATCCGGACCGGGTGATTCTTCAACACAAGACAAGGTCCCCTTCTCTTACTTAGCACCATTTTCCCATGCCTCACAGCCCTCAGCTGCGGTACCTTGCGGAAACTCTGCCCGCAGTGTATCTCGCAGTGTGTGTGTACTAAGAAAAGTAACCCGACATTCCATGTCTACCTGGGAAGGTAAGGGAGGGAGAGAGGGTATTCTATCGTATTACTTAGTACCCGTATAATACCAAGACGATGGATAATTCCCGCGACGTGTGGCAGGCCCGTTCAAGTTCAACGGTTCAACGGCTGACTACCGGTAACAAACATAGAAGTGCAGCGATGGTACCCTGTTCTGTTCAGCCCAGGGCAGGGTTCCACTGCACTCTTCCACTCTTTGATTGTCATTTCCTGCAACAAGGGCAATGTTGGTTCGCCCTTTTCGATTGTTGGTCATGAACCGCCGCCAAACCGCCATTCCCATGCTTGTAACCTTTCTTTCTCCTCATGCGCTGCGCATTTCTCCACGTTGCCTTACTCGGACAGTTCGTGCCCCATTGGCTACTTTGGTACATACCGTGATACCTCATCTCAACTGTCCACTCTTCCAGTCTCGCGTGCTCCTGACTTCTCTTTCCTAGTGGCCCAAACGGAGACACTGGCAAGCTGGCAAGCTGGCACCTCCCAGTGAGGCGAAAGATGCCCCCCCTTCTCCCGCATCCCGTTCCAATGGAACTTGTCTCCTGCTTCCCCAGTGGACGACGCACGCGACTGGACCGGGCCCAACTCACCAGCGCCAGCAATAGCCCCCCCGCAAAACACCAGCGGTCAGCCGATCCTCTCTGGCGTGTGACGCTATCCCAATCCCCCGAGTCTCGTCTCATCTCGGGCCTGGCTACGGAGTACGGCCTGCAGCTCGCCCCCTTTGCTGTCGTTCGTTCCTTTCGTCTATCGTCTTTTACCACGCTTGATTGCTTGTCTTTGCCTCTACCTTACCTTACTCCTATACTGCTCCTTTAGGTTACCAGCAAACCAGGTAGACTAGGCACGTACCCGCCCACTTTGACACCCACATCACCCTTTCCCCCCCGCCCTGTGCCTCGACCCATCATGACCACCTATGTGACTACATACCATTATATACACCATCCGACCTCCCTTTTCTCTTCCCTCCCCCCTCGACACTACTATCCTACTTACTCTTGACATATGGCTCACTCCTGGCTTTGATATCTGTCCACCTTGCCACCTTCTCCTACTAGCACACATCTCCCGCCACACCTTTACATCTTGTCACATCCTCGCACATCTTCTGCCCTTTCCGGCCTCCCAACCGAAGATCTCGAACAATAATGGGACGCTCTCATCGCAGAGGCCCTGACTACGACCTGGACCCTTACGAGTCTTACGGTCGCTCTTACGACACTGCTGCAGACCCCTACGCTCAATATCCATCTCGTGGACGAAGTCCTGGTCCTCGTCGCCGCAATAAGTCAGAACCTGCCGCACCTCCGGCTGCCTATGACAACTATCAACGCGATCCAGAGCCTAGAGAACAGCCACGGGAACACCGTGAGAGCCGCAAATCACGCAGGGACGCCGTCCCGGAATCCTACGCTCCCCAACCAGAACAGAGGGAAGACCGCAAGAGTCGCAAGAACCGATACTTCGACGAAGACGCCTACCAACCACGGGCGCGGAGCCACGGCCGCTCCGCCCGGGAACCCCCCGCCACCACTCACTACCGCGCCGACGACGACGCCTTCGACGCATATGCCCCTGCCTCTCGCCGCGGCCGGGAGCGTCAGCATGCCTATCACCCGCCCCGGACAAGCGACACGAGGCGTTCCAAGTATGCTGACTTTGACGCCGAGCCTCGTTATCCCGAAAGACGCTCCCGTTATGCCGACTACGACGATGTCGATCCCTATAATAACGAATCGCGCCGCTCCAAGAATGATGGGCCACGCGAGAGTGACAGACGGCGTTCGCGCTACGCTGACTACGAGGGTGTCCCCCGCGGCGGTAGCGAATCAAATCGCGGTCGTCACGTAGATTACGAGGCTGATCCCCGTTCAAATCCGAGAGGATATGCCGGCCACGGCCAGGGTGGCCACGGTCGCTACATGAATGACTCGCCCGAGCGGTATGGCCAACCAGGCGGCGGTCAGCAACGCTCTGCCAGAGGACGGTCCATGCCCAGAAAAGGTGCAGCAGGTGGTGCCTCTGGTACAGCTCGGCCTCGAGCCAAGTCAGCTGTTGGTTACGCTGCGCTGGGTGAAGCCGCCCAGACAGCCTTTAGAGTTGGAAGTCAGGCAGCTCTCCAGATGAAGAGTGAGCCCGGCCCGTGGATAGGCGAGAAAGGTACGCGGGTGGCCACGGCTGCTCTGGGCGCCGCCCTCGTCGACACATTTGTCGGTCACAAGGCCACAGGCATGAAGGGTGGCATGCGCCATCAAGCTTTGCGTCAGGCATGTGAGATGGGTATTCGCAACTTTGTCGTCCAACCTACCGTGAACACGGCCACCCGCCGCAGTGGCAGTTGGGGCGGCCATGGCACTGGTAGCGGGGGTGGTCAGAGCAGCGGTGGGAGAAGACGACACTGATCATGTCGAATCGTCGTTGTGTTCGCCATCTTATTTGAGACGCGCCTCTGTGGCTGGGTTTCGCGATGCATATCCTCTTTTCTACAAGTTCCCAACCCATCTCTTCCCGAACATACCAAGTCTCTCCTCTACCTTTTTTCTTTTCCATGGCTCTTCACTGGTTTTTAGGGGGTGGCGTTATCAGATAAAGTGCCATCAAGACGGCCTGAATCTTTTTGAGTTTAGAAGCGGCATGGCAGCATGTTAACGGTAGACGAGTAACGAGTCTCAATGAATCAAATGACGGAAATAAAAATACCCTTCATAACTTTTGGGCTGAAGACCTAAGATTTGATTATGGGAGGGTTTCCCTGATTCGAGTTATGCCACGGATGATGAGAGAAGCTCGCCACCCCGTTGCAAGTCTCCCTCGACATGAATGTGTCGTCCCTTCATGTATACCAACAAGAACGCATCTCTCCGGATTCGTCCTGACATTCGAGCCTGTGATCGTCTGGGTATTGAACATGTGATAAAAGATGTTCCCCTAAAAAGATGTCACTGCGATGTCAGGTAACAGCTTCGGCACTCCCGCCGAGTTTTAAAAGGAAGAAAGATGGAAGCGATGGGAGTTGGTTGGGTTCCAGTATGGCGTTGGGTGTTTATACCACCTAAACGCAACCCTCACACAAACCTGATAGCGAACACCGCAACGCAGCAAGTGTCAAGTGCTGAGCGAGTTTATTCATGCTTACTACTATGCAGGCAGGATTGACGTGGATTTGGATCGTATAGAGGAAATAGATGGTATTAAATCAACAACTAGAGTACTAAGCTTCGACTAGTTACTTGAAGATTTGGCTTGAACAACAAGCAGATCCGCCTTCACACCAGCTGTAATCAAAACACCCGCAGCAATACCCAGGCAGTCCTTGATATCTTCAGACACCCTGGCAGACGCCTTACCTTCAATCGCTTTCACAGCACTCCTGCGACCAAGAACAACCAGGTTGTGCCAGGTGACTTCTCGTGTATCTGTCCTGACGCCCGACGCGGCATAGCTCGAAGCAGCCTCCAGAGCATTCGAAGAAGAAGAAGTCTCAAACTTAATGCGCGGCGCCACATTGGCAGGTACGTGCGTTGACACGAATCCGAAGTAGTCACCCTCATGAGATTGAGAATCTCCCTCAGCTGTCCCGGTGAAATGTACCACGGTCGCTTGAGCGTTGTGCTTCTCGCACAATTGAAGCACCAGCTTGAGGGCGAGCTTGTCATCCTTGCCGCCAAAGTATGGCATGAAGATCTGGTGAGATTTGTTTGTGACAGGAATCGTCGGGATGTCATGATGGATGTCGCTGAATGAGTATGCTCGGGATAGCCTTTTGCGGTCGCTACTACCGTCCGAGGTAGGTTGAGTAGCACTGCCCTTGGGGAAGAAAATGCCAATGTTGTGTTCCGGGGAGTCGAGGATTGACTTGGCGAAACCGGTGTATGTTGATCCCAGCTTGTTGGAACCGTCTGCCGACAGGACCTGTGTGTCGACTAAGCTACCACTCTCGCTCCAGGGGACGAGAAGAAGGTCAGAGGAAATATCCGAAGATTTGGATAGGAGAGCTTCAGCAAAGCGAGTTTCTGGCATGATCGACACCTCCCCGGAAACGGCAACCCTGATCAGTTGTCCCACGGTACGGAAGATGTTCACGACAGGGTCATTGCGACTAAAATCGTCGACCTGAGACACAGTCATGACGGAAGAGTCACGATCTGTAAGATGGAGTAGGCGGAAGCCATGAGCCCGCACAGCTCTAATACCGTTGGAAGAACTCAGCGCCACAGTGTCCGACTTCATACCGCCTTTCTCGTCGCTTTCAACAAATTGGTCTCCTGAGCCGGACTGTTTCCCGAACAGGGAGACCAAGTTGAGTAAGGCAGGCATGTTGTCCAGTCGAAGGTACACCAACAGGCGCTGGACACGATCATTGGTTGGCTTGGTGAATTCATGGTCATCGGTCGATCCGCCGTGACTCGAGATGGGTTCACCAGTGTCCCAGTCAATCTCACCACGCTTCCAAGCCTCGAGCTTCTTCTGGTACCAGCGAGGGTATAGGAAGGAGGTTAGAGGAGTAGTTGCGAAGGTGGTCAGAAGAGCCATGACAACGAAAATGGTGAATGTCCTGGTGCTTAGGATCCTAGCCTGTAGACCGATGTTCTGTGTTTCAATCAGCATCCGTCCCCCATGCCATATCATCATGGAGCTGTGCTCAAACAAGAGCTACTTACAAGGACGATCAACTCGACGAGACCTTTGCAACTCATCAGAGCCCCGATGGAGAAAGACTCTCTCCAGACCAGTCCGTTCAACCGAGCAGCGAGACTGGCGCCAATAACCTTGGTCAAAAAGGCGGTGAACGTAACAGCGATAACGTATCCCCAGGCGATACCGCTGTCAAGGAGACCCAGGTTGGTGTTGAGCCCAGAGAGCGTAAAATACAAGGGCAAGAACAGAGCACCGATCAAATCTTCCAACTTTTCAGTGACCTTGATAGCAAAGCCGTTCTCGCGGGGCAAGATGAGGCCAACCATGAACCCTCCGAAAATTGCGTGAACGCCAATGATACCAGTGAAGAAAGCCGAGGCCAGGGCGATCAGAAGGATAAGCGCAATCATGCTCTGGGAAGGTCCGTTCTCAATGTTGCCAGTTCGACGTAACAGCCAGACCAAAGCTGGCCTCACAAGGTAGAACAGGAATAACATGTAACCGACACACGCGAGAAGGATCCAAAGGGCTGAAAGACCTGTTCCGGCGTTGGCGAGAGCAACACATAGGGCAAGGAGAATCCAGCCTTGGACGTATTAGTGAAACCCAGCCTGGCGTTGGAAGGAGCATTGAAGCATTACTCACCAACAACGTCGTTCGCAACACCAGCTGAAAGCACGATAACACCGACAGAGGTATCAAGGAGCTTCAATTCGGTCAGGATACGGCACAGAACTGGGAAAGCCTAGAGGCAATGTGTTAGTTGGGTGGCGATCGAATCACGACCGAATAGGTCGTTTCTCCAGGGCAACTTACCGTGATTGCAATAGCAACACCGATGAACAGCATGTAGATTGGGAAGTCAATGTGCATGACACCCTCGTCACCAGAGAATTGGTTGTAGAGACCCCATGCGAGGGCACAACCGAACGCAAAGGGTAGAGCTAAGCCGGCGAATGCTACTGAAGTAGCGACTCGCCAATTGCTGACGAGGAAGCGAACGTCTGTCTCAAGACCAATAAGGAAGAGATAGAGAACAAGGCCGAGATTGGCTACCAGCGTCAAGTTGGGGATCGACTCCGTAGGGAAAATTGCAGCGCGAAAGCCGGGAATTCGACCCAGCACCGAGGGGCCCAGAACAATGCCGCCAATAACTTCGGCTATCACTCGTGGTTGCCGGATCTTGGACAGAGGCCAGTGGAGGAGGTGGCAGACTATGATGATGAGTCCGGCCTAAATTGGGCGAGTGAGACGAATTAGCATTTATTGGCAGGCGCCGAAGGTGGAAAGCGAAACCAGGGAAAACAAACTTGGATGATGAAAATAGTGATGGGATCCTTCGGATTGTAATGCGAGGGGTTTGCGCCCTCGATAACACCACCCTGCGAGGGAGCTCTGTTTCCGCCGGTGCTGGTGGGCGCGGCTGACGATGTAGCCGTCGCCGACAGCATTGATGTGATGGACGACATGTTGGCGAATTGGCTCGTATTCCTGTCTTTGCCAGTGAACGGGCTACTCTCCGATGTAAGGAATACTTTGGCGACCAAAGACTTCTGGAAGCGCTCGAATGCGCTCTCCGAGTCGAATCGATTTGACCTTTCGTGATAAGACGAAACCGTAGACGATACGGGAGAGCCACTTCTTATATGGAATTGCCAAGAAGAGGGACACCGTCTAGACTGTGACTACTAGCAATGGGTGGAGAGGAAAGCAGGCTTAGGTACTGTGGCCAAGGCAATTGCTTTCAGTCCCGTGATATTGGTAAGCTTTCCATGTACTGTACTAATCTGACATGGTGAGCGCAGGTTGTTTTGCCTATGTTGTTTTCTCCTTGGCCGCAGCTGCCACAGGAATTGGAGGTGTTGATAGTCGACCACTCAGGTTGGTTGTACAGAGAGTAGTAGGTGGTGGTATTGGAGCAAGTTAAGGGATTTGGTCACTTGCCTTCCCGGCGGAATTAGTTTGCGACACGTGAAGATGTTTTTGGAGGGAGGGGGGGGGGGAATGTGGAGGGCGGGGAGTGCGGGGAGTGCGAGTAAGCAACGGTTTGTGGAGGTGGGCAGGGAGAAAGTGGGAGGAGAAGGTGCCTCACTGCGTGACTGCGATAGCTAAGCAGAGTTGTGGTGGAACCTACAGGCGTGGGAAACGGCTTCATTGGTCTACCCTGATATGAAGGGAATACAAACAAGAACGGATTGAAGCCAGGCCCAAGGATGTGGGCTGCCACTGTCAATCTTTGAATGATTGCGATGCTGAGGTCAAACACCTGGGGTACCACTAGGCAGGGTGCATGCCTGGATGCAACATACGCAGTTATGGGTCAACCGTATTCACCCCCAGAATTACTATTTCGTTCCTACTCTGTTACTTTCTTGGAAGTCGCTCATCACTCCCCACTTCGCAAGAGAAAAGGTTCATAACAATGAGAGGATGAAAGAGGAACAACATTTGCGTGATACGCTAGCCGGGGGGCTTACGAGTCATCCATCCCACCGCCTCCCGTCCCATACTTCACTACATCTCATCGATATCAAGAGAAAGCACAGATAGAGACGGGGACACCAGCAAAACATCACCTCATTAATCTGCAATGTTGAAATTTCTCTCTCTGGCACCTCAAGGATCATCTAGGTTGCGCACTTGCGCCTGGCACTTCCATGGCACCTGACACGATGTTGCCCAGACCGTGGACAGTGCGCTGTGGATAGTGCAGGGCCCAGTGGATCCAAACTCCAACCAGGGTCCAGGCCTGGCCTTATCTCTCCACCTCCAAGACGCTGCATCCTGACCGCCAGTCTACCGCCAGTCCATGTAGTGATACGTATACCCGTTTTCAGCAGCAAGGCCTGGGATTTGGCGTACGTATTGTACCTAGTCTGTTGTGGGAGGAATGAGGGGAAACCGCCCATACAATGGCAGGTCGTCACGGAGTTCTCGTAAAAATAACCTATCCGTGGAATTGGAGAAGGTGGAGAGACGCGGGGAACAAGAGATCATCGGCTGATTGGGCCACCAATATCCGTACCGATACAATAAGGTACCGAGTATTGAGCTGAGCTGCACGCATCGTCGCATACCCAGCCCGGGGGGCTGGGTTGAGCCACCACCGCGTCAAGGTTTAGAGCGGGTAATAGCGGTAACCACAAATAATCCACTGACTTGGGTCCCACCTGATAGGCAGCTCGATATTGTTCCGAATATCGACTACCAAGAACTCAAGCTGCCAATGGAGGTTCGGGACATGAATCTTCATCCGCAACGTTATGGGGCCAACGCGGGATAACTAAGTCTAGTTGGTGTCTCCGTCTCGTTGAATTTCATATCGAATGTGCCACAGTCATAGTCAGGCGTACGCCATTGCCCTCGAACCTAGAGCCGCAGGCAAGGGTAGTGCTTCACATTACAGGACCTTGTGATCGGCCGGTGTGACTATGGTGCCTTGGCTGCCTTGGTTGTCTTGGCAGTCACGCTCAGAGGCACATTGACCTAAAAGCGGAAGCGTCCCCTTTGCCGCACCTTAAAAAGCTAATATATTATTATAGCGGTTAATCAAAAGTAAACAAGAATAAGACGAAGACGGTAAATATCTTTATAATATAGTAAAGCTACTTAGAATAAAAGTTTTTATTTTTTAAAATATTAATGCTGTTTTTGATAAATTGTTATTTATTTTAAAGTCGAGTAATTATTAAAAAGAATTTAGAGTTTTACTATCCGGGTAGTACTATTTAGCTATTAAAGTAGTGACCTATCTTTCTATTTAAATTAATACCTACCACTTTAATTTTAAGATTTTTTTATTTTACTAAACCTATTTACGGGCTATATAGCGTATTTATTTTTTTATTTATAGTATATTTATATAAAATAGCCCGGCGTTTATAAGCTATAATTATAGTTATTTATAATTATTTATCTTAAAGTTTCATTTTTTTTTAATTACTTAGGCAATTTTTAAAATTACTTATGTAATATTAATATATAATATCAATAAATACTTCTACTATTTTTAAAGGCTATTTTTAAAATAAAATTTACTTTTTTAACTTTTCTTATTATAAAGTTTTTAACTATAGATTAATTAATAATAATATTAAATATATAATGCTATTTTTTTATAAACTATTTATTTAGCTAGGTTTATAGTCTTTTTAAATAATAATAGTTTATAATAATAATATTAAAGATACCCTCGTTATTATTATTAAAAATAACGCCGCTTTTTATAGAATACTTTTAATTTTAACTTATATATATTTATTTTAATATTTTACTTTTACTAGCTACTCGGGCAATTTTTAATATTATTGTATAGTATTAATAAATAGTATTAATAAATACTTTTATTATCTTAATAAACTATTTTTTTTAAATTTCTTTTTACTTTTTTAACTTTCTCTCTTTTAATTACAGATTAATTAACGGTAATATTAAGCATAACGCTACTACTTTATAAGCCGCTTACTTAGCTAAGTTTATAGCCCTTTAAATAATAATAGCTTATAATAATAATATTAGAGATACCCTCGTTATTATTATTAAAAATAACGCTACCCTCTTTATTATTAATATTTAATATATTTCTAACTTTAACCTCTTTTCTCTTTTTTTTAAAAAAAAACTCTTTTATTTAACTATTTACTATTTATTTATTATAAATATTATTTTTTAAATAATATTAATTATTAACTATAAGTTCTCGTTAAAAAAAGGCTTTATTAACTTTAATAGAGGCGCTCTCTATTTAAACTATTTTATTTAAACTTATTATAATATTATTAAATTCGTTTATTATATTAATAATTGTATTAATATCTATATTATTTATATAACTATAAAAAAGAAGGATTTTATAATAAATTTAATAATAGGTAATTAAAATATTTTATATTAATTTTATATTTATAAATTTTTACTAAGCTTTATAGTACTACTTAAATATATTAAAATACCTTTATTAATTTTTATTAAGCCGCTATTCGCTATTCGCTATGTATTTGAAATGTTATTATTAATAATCTTATTAAGGTTTATATTACTTAAAGAAAAATGGGCGCGCTTACTACCGATTTTATATAAAATAAAAGTTTAAAAAGTACCTTTAACTAAATTTAAATATAAAAACTCGCTATAATCCGTAAATACCTCTATTTATAGATTTTAATATCTATATATTTTTTAATCGTTTATTATATATTATTTTATTAACTTATTAACTTCTAATTCTATTTAATTAAAAACCCCTCTAATATTATTAATTATTTAATTAATCTCGAGCTACTATATTTTTATAATAATAATACTTCTATTTACTTTTATAATTATATTAATTAACTATTTTATAATAATATTATAAACTATATCTTTTTATTAATAAAAAAAAACTACCCTTTTTAAAAAGTTCTCTAAATAAATATTATAGCTAGCTAGTTATAGTAAATATATTAATAAAAGTTAAGGCTACGAAGGCTAAATAAATAGTATTATAATTGTAAATAGCTTTTTTAAAGCTATATCTATAAATTATAAAATAAATAAAGCTTTAATAATTAATTATAATTTTATTAAAAGGGGTTTTTAATAAAAATAACTAAAAGTAATTATAAAATTTAATATTAAATTAATTATTAAAAAAGCTATAAAAAGTCTATTTTTAAACTAAGCTTAAGTTTATATTATATATAAGTCTCGTTTTTAAATATATCCTTTATAATATCTTTTATTTACTATTATTTAACTATTTATTAAACGGTCATCTATTTTATTTATTTATAATTATGTATCCTATTTATTTATAAATATCCGTTCTTTATTTTATTATATAATCGTAGTTATATAACTTATTTATAGTTTTTTTATTTTAAAAAGGGTCGTCCTAAATCTATTACTTTTATATATATAGTATAATAGCTACTATAAGTTCTATAGAGCAGGCCCTAGCTTTATTATATATATTAAGTTATAATATTAGCTCCTCCTTTTAAAAATCTAATCCCCTAGGCCTATAAATAGGTCCTCTATTTCTAAATTAGGGAGTCGTTAAGTATTTTTATTTAAAAAATATACTAATATAATATTAAATTAAATTAAAAAATCAAAATTTAAATAGCTACGTCTCGTTATAAACTATTATATATTATTCGTTTTTTTAACGAGGGTATAAAAATTATACTTTACTTAAATTATCGCTCGTAAAGCGTTTAATATTTAGTTCTTTTTAATTCTAATATTTATAAAATATATTATTATTTAAATATTTTTTATAATATTTTTACCGATACTATTTATATTTATAAATATTATAATTTTTATTTACTAAGTCAAGTTAATTAAATATAATTAATTACTTAGTATTAAAATTAATCGTTTTAATTATAAAAAAGAAGTAAAGGAGTTATAATTTTAAAAAAGAGCTATAGAGTTATAAAAAAAAGCTAAGGTTTATTAAAAAGCTTAGGCCGAGTTAAATAAATTATTATTTAAATTAAAACGTCTTTTTTATAAAAAAGAATAGTTTTTAAAAAGAGTTATATTATATTAAAAGAATTCTTTAAAAATATTAAAAGTACTTCTTTAATAGCCCGTAAAATATAAACTAATACTTTTAATATAATTAATTAAAACGCTATAATAACTAAGAGTTCTAAGTTTAATTTTAATTTTAATATTTTTAAAAACTATCGGGAGTTCTAAAGGTTTATAATAGTTCTTATATATTTTTTTATATTTATATTCTTTTATTTAATTAAAAATTTTCGTATTTCGTTCTTAACTCTATAATTAATAATTTTTTAATTTCGTATTTTAATTCGTTAGTTCTATAATAATATAATCTTTTATATATAAACCTTTAATACTATTTAAAAATAAAATATAAAAACTAAATAATATTTTATTATATCTAGGAGTTTTAATTTATAATTAATAATAAAACTTTTTTAATAATTTCGAAAGGTCTAAGTTTTTTATAATTTAATTTATTATTTAGTCGTTTTGTTTTAATATTATAATAAAAAAATAAGCGCTATCCCCTTTTTTAAAATTAGTCCTTTAATTTTAATCTATTTACGTTTCTTTTTATATATTAATATATAAATTCGAGGTTAAAATACTTTTTTTTAAAGTTCTTTAAGTTTTATATATTTATTATAGCTTTTATAGTTATAGTCTTATTATACTTTCTATATACTATTAATTAAAATCCGTAATTAAAATAAAACGGGGATTCTTTTATACTTTTTAACTATATTATTATATATAAATTAGGCTATTAATAATAATACTATTAGTTATTCTAATGTAGTTTATATAATAATAGAGGTATATTTTAAAATTTAGTTAATTCTTTTTATTTATTTATCGGTTTATAAATAAAAGAGGTTAATAGTTTATAATTTATACTAAGTTACGAAATTAGAAGATTTTAAAACTTTAAAATAAATAGAGAGCCTTTATTAAATACTATTTCTTTTAATATACTATAGTTAATAATAACGATTTAAAAAACGTATATATTAACTCCTCTACGCTACTAGCTTCTTTATAAAGTATAAAATAAGCGAACTTAGTAAGTCGGTTAACTATAACTAAATATTATCGTACTATATATTTATAAATAGTTCTTTAGACTTTAATAGTTTAATAATAAAGTCTTATAAAATTAATTACTATATTCTATTAATAATAATAATAGTTATAGCTCGCTATAGGGCTTATATAGGCTATTTTTACTTTTTTTATAAATCGTAGTCTTTAATTACTTTTATAATTTTAATATATATAATGGATTTATTATAATATTATTAAATCCGTTTTTATTTTTAATAACTCTTTAATAACTATATATAGGTATATATAAATCTTTATAATAAGCTTAGGGGTTATTTTCCTAGTCGGGCTAGTATTAATTCTTTTAGTTATTATAAAAAGCTTTATAATTAATATAAAGCTATTATTTTTCTTTTATTTAAAAATAATTTATATTTTTTTAAAGACCGCGACTTTATAGTAATGTCTTTTATTAAAAGCGTTTATTTTATTATTTCTAAACCTTTTTAATAAATAATTTAAAAGTTATTTATTTTAATATTCTACTTTTACTAGCTGCTTAGGCGATTCTCGATATCGTTTATATAGTATATATATATAGTATTAATAAATAATCCTATTATCTTAACAGACTATTTTTTTTTAGATTTCCTTTTACCTTTTTAACTTTTCTTTTTATAAAGTTTATAACTATAGATTAATCGACGGCGATATTAGGGCGCGCGACGTTACTATTTTATAAGCTACCTATTTAACTAAGTTTATAGCCCCTCTAAATAATAATAGCTTATAATAGTAGTATCGGTAATGCCCTCGTTACCGTTATTAAAATAATGCCGCCCTACCTTTAACTTTAACTCGTATATATATATATATTTATTACCTCTTTTCTTTTATTAAAGTTAAAAAACGCTTCCTTTACTATCTATCGTTATTACTATTAAATTATTTATTTACTTTTAAATATATATTATTAAAATACCGAGATGCCTAGATATTATCGACCCCTAGGGCTTCTTTAATAGCTACTAGAAGTTCGATCCTATAAATATTATACTAGAGGACCCCGAACTATATTAAGATCGTTTTAAAAAATATAGATTAAATATTATTAACTTAAAGATCTAAAATAGGTATATCGATATAAGTATTACTATTATTAATACTTAACTTATATAATATAGTCTCGAAATACCTAATTAACTTTAAAGTATTATTAATACTTTAAAATCGTAGCGTAAGAGTAAACTAGAAAAGACTAAAAGGGATATTCTAAAGTTATTAAATAGGGTAGAAAATAGGGAGTAGTTTTCGGCTATTTAGAAAGTAATTAATATATTACGTTGTTAATAATAGTCTAAGTCGATAACGGCTATAGCCGGCTATAGTTAGTTTTAAAGTTTATTACGTAGTAATATACGATATTTACTTTAATAAACTAACTTGCCCGTAAAGGCGAAGATGGCCCCTAATAAGGCAGGCTAGACTTTAAAGGGAATTTAAAAGTTATATTTAAATAGAAACTCGCTCTATTTAACTTATCGTTTATTTAGATTTTTACTTATTATAAAGTTTATAAAGTTTTTATAATCTATATAGACTATAACTTTATATTTAGTTCTAAATAACTATAGTTTTTATTTTTAAAATACTTTAATAATAGCTATTAGTTCTTTATTATAGATTTGTTAATTTAATTCTATTCTATAAAATGCTTTAAAATAAAAATAATATAGGTAAAGCTTTTTTTATTTATTTCGTTATTTTAGTATTATTTTTATCCTAAAGTTTGAAGTATTAGTTTTAATTTTAAAAAGTTTTTAGGGATTTAAAATTCTAATAATTAATTTAAAAATAACTATATTTTTAACTTTAATAAATACTTTTTTATACTTAGAATCCTAAATAAATAGATTATCTTTTTATATTAAGTTATTAAAAGGTCTAATATTATTAATATATTCTTTAAAAAATCGTTAATAAAAATTAACGAATTTTAAAAATCTTTATATAGCCTTAACGTTTTATAATATAAACTAGTTCTTAACTATTTTTACTTTTAATATTTATATATAGATTTATTTTAATATAATAGTATATTTAAAGAAGTCTACTTTTTATATATAGAATTTATATTTAGAGGGTTTAGTATATAGTTTAGCGTTTTAAAGTTTTTAAAATACTATATAGATATATTTTTTTATATATTTTAAGGTTAGGAGAGAAAATAAAGATATTATTAATATAAATAATAATAGAAATATTAACGTATTTTTAAAGTACGTAGTTAACTATTATTTAAAAAGTTACCGGAGTATTAATAAGTCCGAAAGGTATAATAAAGTATTCGAAAAGTTCTTTACGAGTTCGGAATACTATTTTTTATTTATCTCTTATTTAATTTAAATTTAGTTAAATACTTTTTAAAATCTATTATAATAAATTAATATTACGGCTAGCTAGTCGTAATAAATATATTAATTAAAAATTAAGGCTATAAAGGATAAGTAAATAGTATTATAATCGTAAATAGCTTCCCTAAAGCTATATTTATAAATTATAAAGTAAATAAAGCTTTAGTAAATAATCGTAGTTTTATTAAAAGGATTTTTAATAAAAATAGTTAAAAGTAATTGTAAGATCTAATATTAAGTTAATTATTAAAGAAGCTATAAAAGGTCTATCTTTAAGCCCGGCTTAAATCTATACTATATATAAATCTTATTTTTAAATATATCTTTTATAATACCTCTATTTATTATTATTTAACTATTTACTAAACGGTCGTCCGTCCTATTTAATTATAATTATACGTTCTATTTATTTATAAGCGTCCGTTCTTTATTTTATTATATAATCGTAGTTACGTAATTTATTTATAGTTTTTTTATTTTAAAAGGAGTTATTTTAAGTTCGTTATTTTTATATATATAATATAGTAGCTACTATAGGTCCTATAGGGTAGGCCCTAGCTTTATTATACGTATTAAGTCGTAATATTAGCTCCTCTTTTTAAAAGTCTAGTCCTTTAGGCCTATAAATAGGTTGCCTATTCCTAAGTTAGGGAATCGTTAAATATATTTTTATTCGAAAATATATTAATATAATATTAAGTCGAATTAAAAAATTAAGGTTTTAAATAGCTGCGTTTTATTATAAACTATTATATATTATTCGTTTTTTTAATAAAGGTATAGAAATTATGTTTTATTTAAATTATCGCTTATAAGGTATTCGGTATTTAGTTCTTTTTAATTCCGATATCTATAGAATATATTATTATTTAGGTATTTTTTATAATACTTTTATTAATGCTATTTATATTTGTAAGTATTATAATTTTTATTTACTAGGTCTAGTTAATCGGGTATAATTAATTATTTAGTATTAGAATTTAATTGTTTTAATTATAAAAAAGAAATAGAGGAGTTACGATTTTAAAAAAGAGCTGCGGAGTTATAAAAGAAAGTTAAAGTTTATTAAAAAGCTTAAGCCGAGTTAAATAAATCGTTATTTAAGTTAAAACGTCTTTATTTATAAAAGAGAATAGTTTTTAAAAAGAGTTATATTATATTAAAAGAATTTTTTAAAGACGTTAAAAGTACTTTTTTAGTAGTTTATAAAGTATAATTTAATAGTACTTTTAATAGAGTTAATTAGGACGCTATAATAACTAGGAGTTCTAAGTTTAATTTTAATTTCGGTATTCTTTAAAAAGCTATTAAGAGTTCTAAAAGTTCGTAATAGGTTTTTATATATTTTTTTTATATTTATAATTCTTTTATTTAATTAGGAATTCTCGTGTTTCGTTTTTAATTCTATAGTTAATAATCTTTTTAACTTTATATTTTAGTTCGTTTAGTTCTATAATAATATAATTTTCTATATATAAACCCTTAGGTATTAGTTCGAAAAATAAAATATAAAAGACTAGGTAGTATTTTATTATATTTAGGAGTTTTAATTTATAGTTAATTAGTAAGACTTTTTTAATAATTTTAAAAGGTCTAAGCTTTTTATAATTTAATTTATTATTTAGTTATTTTGTTTTAATATTATAATAAAAGAGATAGGCGTTATCCCCTTTTTTTAAAATTAGTTTTTTAATTTTTAATCTATCTATATTTTTTTATATATTAATATATAAATTTAAGGTCTAAAAATATTTTTTTTTAGAGTTCTTTAAGTTTTT